>NW_017728911.1:24851074-24909301 GCF_001723895.1 Crocodylus porosus | reverse complement strand
CACATTGGCCTTCTTCCAGTCTTCGGGCACTACACCAGAGCGCCAGGAGTTTTCAAAGATCTGTGCCAGAGGCTGGGCTATGATGCTCGCCAGCTCCTTGAGTACCCTGGAGCCAAAAGAGTTTTGGAGGCTACTTCAACATCTCTTTGGATGCTTCTTTCCCATTCTGGTTAACTGCTAAACAGAATCCAGCTTGACAATTTCAGTGAAGCATATGAGTGAAATTATTATCTAGTAGTTAATCCAAAGTTGATATACCGACGAACATTCTCTCTAGTAAATGAGAACCTCATTTGCTTGGTGTACAAGGGTCAGATGCTAATACACTGGACATCCAGTGCCCTAGCCATATGGAAAGAGCAAGGCTGGGATGCAGTTACAGAAAATGTTAGTTGAACAATTGCAAATAATGAAAATATGTATAAAAAATTAAAGTACTTGTGGCTAATTTATTAAGAGAGAAGGTTGAATTAGTCAAACTGTTCTCTGCGATTAGCTTGCCCATTTTAAAATCAGAAGTAAGTTTCTTCCAGGTGAGTGGCAGATAGTTCATGAATAGCTTCTTCCTCTAAACTGACTAGAGGGGAGACCAGCTCTCCACAGATCTAAGTTTTAGTCACTTATCATTTTGAAGTAAATTCAGTCCTCCTGGCATTTTATATGATCTTAAACCACTCTTCTAGCTTTTGTTGCAGAATTTCAATCAGGTAGATACATCCCTGGTATAACATTCTGCATTGCTGTTTATTATGTTGAGAATGAAATATGATCATACCAGTAAGAGACACTATTGGCTTTATGGAGTATCATTACAGGTGTACAGTTTTGGCCTTGTCTTCATTACTAGTATTACTGTTAATTAGATAATAAGATGCTAACTATGATATTGAGCCTCTTTCTTGTCGGGTAAGAAATTATTTTCCCACCAAGCTCACAAGCTGGAAGTTAGCTGGCCATGCCTGGCACAGGACATTTCATTCAGGGGAATGCCCCTTCACAGGGGAAGAAAACCTAAGTGACCCTGGAACCCCATGTCGTTTGAAGACCGATGTAGCCCTACGCGGTTGACTCCTCCCATGCAGATGTATTGTTGTAGCAGACATAACCAGCAGGCAGTGGCATGAAGCAAAATTGCTCTTCTTTTCTGTTCTTGTTAAACAGCTCACCATAAACATGAAAGGGTGGAGAAAGCAGGGGTTTTAAGGAAAATTTTCTCCTTGTTGTGAGATCCCTGAGTTTGGGCTTGTGGGCCTGATTCTGAATTCGCTTTGGCTTCATGCGGGTGTATGCCTATTGTTTTTAATGAAGTCACTGTAGGTCTTACACCAGTGTCAAACGAGAGTGAATCAGGTTGTGTGCATAAGAACCGCACATGCATCTACAGATCATAAATAGCATTAGAGAAAAAAGTAAAAGTACTTGCCAGTAATTAGTTCTTTTAGATGTCTTCTCCTTTTTGCCATCTTACTTCCTGCCACCTCTCTAGTGGGATTACTGGAATCCTTATGGGAAAATATTGTCCACAGATGTTTGTAAAGGTTTCCAACAGAGTTGTGCAGGTTGGCCATTTGTATCTCAGGACATGGCGCAATTTGCCCTGAGTAGGATGCTAGACTGCAAAAGATAAAAGAAAAAGGGGTATTCAGGGAAGGTTCTGGTTTTTTCCCTTTAATAGGGGGAGATGACTATGACATAGATCCTGGATCAAACTGCTCTGAGTCTGGGTCACAACAGTACATCTGGGTAACTGGGAACAGATTTTGGTCCTTTTCCTGGTCAGTAATTCTCCACCCATCTTTATGACATATATTTTTTTACATAAGATGCTCCGGTCCATATATTTTTAGTGGTGTCTTTTAAATCTTTCTGTTGTGTTCATTAAAAAAAAAATTAAACTCAATCTTACTGAAATTCAAGTTGATGAAAAAAATAGTAATCAATACAACTTTAGGGGGGACAAACCACTCTATTTAAAACAAATTAACATTTAAAGACCTCTCAGTGTTTAAAAAAAATCTGCAGCTCTAAGTCTGAAAAACAACGCTCTAGTGCTAAAAATAGGTAATTTAAAGCATAAATGCCTCCTAGCTTATTTACAGATAGTTGTACGTCCTTAGAAAAAAAAATTGTAATGGGCCTTAGGTCAGCTGCATTGATTTAATGCGTTACTTAGGCTGCCAGAGCAGAGGTAGATTCTCCTCACACTGCAATAGGAGTGCCTCAAGCCTCAAGCCTCCTTTTGATCAAATCTCTGTGAAAGATGAGTGTCATGCCCTCTTCAAGCCAGCTGTGAGGGGACTGCCCTGTGACTGGAGGGGCATGCGGGAACACAGCACTCTGGGGCATGGAGGTGAGAGCTCGCAGAGGTGAGAGGCAGACACAACTTAGTACTGTAGGTCTGGAGAACACCAAGGGGGAGGATCTTGTTTCACTCCTCTGTGCACAGGCTGAGCATACATCAGACCTTGAGGTGCTCAGATTCAGACAAGAGTAAAGAGGCGTGTGATGGTTCTGCCTTAGTACTTGTACAGGCAGGAGTGTTTCCAGTACTTCTTTGTACAACTCGCTGAGGGAATGGGAAACTGTTTTATAGCTCTGGAAACACACGCACAGTAAGAATGTCGGAGGTAAGAAAAGTTCTTTGCAGTTCTGTATTCATGTGTATTTTCACTCTGCAACTTTTATTTATGGCTGTAAAACCAGAACATTTTGGTGGTGTTCTGGATAATGAACAATAGGGGGGTGAAAGCTTTAGTGAACTGTGCTTTCGATTTTTGCCTTAATTACTAAATGATGCTCGATTCCTTTATTTTCAAAATCCTGTTCTTTTGCCCCAAATGCATTGTAAACAGCTGCACAGCTCTTCTATGAAAGTAAGTCATTCAGAATTATAAGCTGACTGTAATAAAGGAAAACCATCGCCTGGATAATTGTTTTCCCATCAAAGTAGTGGCATCTGTAAATCACAAATACTTGACAATGTTTAATTGTTCAGGTCCTGAATATACATTAATAGCAATAAAATCTGTGATTTGTGACTTAAATGTATTCTGAGTCAAGTGCTTCAAGCAGTTACATTATCGTTATTGTGACGTATAAATGCACTGGAGACCAGACAACAATACAATTTCACTATGAAGTTCTTTTGGAATTAGCACTAAAGTAAAGCCTAATGTATGCCCTTTAAATACAATTCACTGCTGACTGTTCAGCATCCAGAAAAATAAGGCCAGTAATCTTTTGCTTAGAGACCAGTTTGCTTGTCTGTATTGCAGTTTGTTGTGTGTTTTTACAGTGAAATAAGAGGCTAAGTATTGAATTAGAATTTAAAACCGGCATTTCATTTCTTTTGATTTTTTTTTCATCCTGAAGAAAAACAAACAGAACATCATCTGCCAGTTTAATCCAGTGCTATTTTGTTAGGTGTGTTTAAGGAAATAGTGTTTTACTTTCTGCTCTGCTAATTGGTCAAGTACCCCAGCCCTCAGTTTAACGAATGCTTGCTTTAAAAATGAGGAGTCGGCAGATTGCTAAGCCAGGGAGAGGGTTTCTGACATGTACACAAACTATGGTTTGCCCTGTTTAAAAATGCTAGAGATAATACATGACACATGCTTTTAAAAACAATGTTCCTTTTAGGTCAAAGAATTTGGGGAGTCAGGCGAGATCCTAATATTGGGAAGGTAGAAGGAAAAATAATTATTTGTCATTGTTTTAATTCTTTTGGAGAAAAAAAATCAGTGTTTTAAAAAGCAACTAGCAGTTAAATTGTACAGCTAATTTGAAGTTAGACTGTGCTGTGTTCATGTAGTTGAGGTTTCTGTTCAAGTATTTTATACATTTTTTTCTATTCATGTAACTACTTGGCTTCCTGAACCTCGGGAGCTGATTGTTTGTCTTATCTTTTGGTGAGCTAACTCTGTCTTATGTTGCAAAACCTTGAGGCATGTTGTGTTTCTTCGTGTTCCTGCAGTCTGCAAGTGAAGTCAGCTTCATTAGTTTCATGATGGCACATCAGTGCATGGCTGGTGTTGCCGCTTCCTTCAAGCTAGTCCCGGAGCATGATCTGGGCTGCCTTGGTTTGGATAAGCTTGTAAGGATTTGTCAGCCAGATGTGACAAGATTGTCAAGAGGCAAGTAAAGAAGGAGATCTGATATTAATCAGTGCATAGCTTGGAGCCAAACTTTCTCAAATGCAGTGTAGTAACATGTTCTTCTCATTTACTGCTTCTCTTTGTGGCTATAGAACTGCCACTGTCTGAGTTTGACGGTTAAAGGGATGCCAGCTAATAGTCTTTAATTGTAGGGATAAAATTCTAGGTGGAAAAAAGATCACATGATTCTATTTTTAAGATATTTTCAAAATTATAGTTCTATTTTCTGCCATTGAGTGAAAAATATGTAGGCACTTGAATCAGGTTAGAGTCTTAGTCTTTATAGTAAGGTTTTCAAAATATTGAAACTGTGGATCAACTGTAAATACTAGGGAGCATGAGCTGGGGGAGCCCCACTTTATTTTAGGTCACAGTTCAAAGAAAGATTCCAGGGATATTTTTGAGTACTGTTGATAGGGTTGGGGAGGGGGGCAGTTCTTTGTTTTAGTAATGGTAGCAATTAAATATATTAAAGATCCTTTTCCTTCCTTCCTCAGTAGGAAAAGGATCTTTATTTAACTGAGCTTCAGGAGCACACGCTGTAATACTACATTAGGTCTATGTTATACTTGGTTTATCATGCCACTAAGTTTACGCTAACAAATGCTGTAATTGTGCTTTTAAGTTAGAACTAATCTTTGGAGGTTTTTAACAGTTGCAGTATTGCTAAAATACAACTTTATTTAAGGAGTAGGTGAAGAGATGTGAAAAGTTATTTGGATTTATTTTTTTTGAGGACCTCAAAACTGTTAGGAACAGTAAGTGTGACAAAGTTTAATTGCTTTGCAAATTCTTTAAACTGTAGAATCCTGACAACGTTAATAGGAATGACAATTGCAAACACATAGATACTCACTGAACCTTTACAATAATAGACAAATTTCATCCAAATCTTGGGCCGCATCCTGCACTCACTGCATTTGACGTAAAAACCTGCCTACCCTAGTGAAAGTGGACTGGGCCTTTCAGTACCAAATGTCTTGGGGGAAATACTTTGTATCCTCAGTGACTTTCAACAGCAATATACACCATCTTTTCATAGAACAGCAAGTGTATCCTTTCATTTCTGACTGTGTAATCCCTAGACTTAGTTTATGCTTTTAGCAATGAAGTACTAATACTATCATCTAATTAACATTAAGAGTTTAGATCAACAGAATTTGGGTCCTTTTGTTTTAAACCATGGTTCCTACCATGTACCTTTTTTTAAGCAATATTTTTTTCCGTGGTGTGGTATGTATTGCCATGAAGTATCAAAATAAAATTCAGGGAAAAATCTTGAAATCCTTGCTTTAGTAAAAAACTCAGAATCCAGTGAGAAAGGAATATAGCACTGACCGTGTGGGCCTTATCCTGCTCCAGGCTGAAGTCCTTTTTCTATCTGGTCTTACATTCCATCTTTGCAGTTACTCATTTTTGCCCTAGTAGATACTATAGTTAAGGAGTTTTTAATTGCTTATAATTATTCAAAAAAAAATGTGGACTGAAATATGCCATCCCCAGTCTCAGCCCATGGGTGATTTTATGGCAAGAGAAGATCATCTTTATCCCCATTTTAGATTTATTAAAATCAATGTAAGACATTTTTTTAAATGTCCAGATTTTGACATTTCAAGATTTCGCACTTGACTAGTCTTCACTGAGGATTAGTGATTGCATGCATTTGAAAACGGATAACAGAATGAGACACAAGTTTAAAAATGGCTTCACTTATTCCTGTAAAAAATGTATTAAGTTTTGTTGTGTAATTGCCTGTAGTGTAATAGAATTGCGTAAAATATTGTGTAACTTCATAGCCCTATAGATAGAATCTTCTGTTTAAGCCTATACATATGCCTAAATTTAAAATTTATGAAATTGCATAAAACAAAATTGTGTAACCAATTATTCCAGTTCACAAGTATTTTGTTTCATTTTTTTCCTTTTCCACATTTAAAAAAAGGGAGAAAATTAAATGTAAGAAAAGGTTGACACAACATTACGGTTTTGGACTTAAACAGAAAAAGTGTAGAACGGTAAAAGTAAGAATTGCCTTTGCCAATTTAACTCACCCATACTATACATATGATGCTGTTAAACACTCTGACAGTTAAATGTGCACTTAAAATATAAGGACTATATGTATGGCAAGATTTATAAATTTGCATTGATGTAGACTAGGGGGAAAACATTTCTTTTTTTTAAGTAACTAGTTTCCAGGTAGGTCTGAAGTGTAAATATGTTCAATTGTATGTACATGGAGGGATAAAATATATTACATGTAAATATTAAATAAGAAACCGTCTGTAGTTTTTCTTAATAACTTTCACAAAGTTCAAATTCAACGACCTGTTCCTACCCCAGAAACTTCCATTTATTTATTTTTCAACAGTTGCTATATCTTATGAATATGTAATGATCTACTGTTCATTATAGAATATACAGCTGGAAATTTTCTTACGTTAACAGAAATGCATTCTCTTACAAGCTTACTTCAAAAGAAACTACTTTTACTTCATGCAATAGGTATTGCATGATCCCTTAAATTTTGTGGGGTATTAGCATTTGTAAGTTCTGCTAGGAAAGGCAGTTATGAAATGCACGTGGTAACATTGTTACTGATTTAGCACACGAGAAAATAATTTCAGTTTGTCTATAGACTCCAGTTTACATAACATCCATGAGACAATGACAGTGTGACTGCTTTCCATCCCCTAATTCTTTTGAATGCAAAAAATTGAGGATATGAATGTTTCCTGATTTGAGCAAACAACTGTCTTTCAATGGACACCTGTTGTTTATAAATTTGTGACATTAATTATAATGTAAGATAATGTATCTACAAACATGTTGTCTAACAGAAAAATATGGTTTACTGTCCAAGGTGTTTTGTTTAAAAAATACCAGTTGTATGTGTGTTTTCTTTTGCCTTTATAATTAGTTTGACAGTGGCCATTAACAGCAGTTGCCCCGAGGGGCCCTGTAAGGTAAATGACTTGCATGAGGAGTGGTTTTCATCCCACAAGTTATGTTATCACTTGAGTCTGGTCTTCTGGTATGTTGTTACCTTCTTCAGATACACCCGGCTTCTGCTTACACAGTTGCACTCTCTCAACCTCTTGTTCCTGGACACCTATCCCTCAGCTGTGAACTTTCCTGTTAAGCAAGAGGAATTGCTGGTGTTTCATTTTGAAAGCCTGTGATATAATCACTTGACCTGGGCTTTGTTTTTTTCAGTCCAAAACCTTTTTATCAAAGGGACTACAGATGGACTAGAGGCCTGCAATTCCTAACTCAGGCAAACCTCCATCTGAATCCAACGCACATGGGTGGTTTGACTGAGCGGGCTCTTTAGCACAAGGGCCACAGTTTGAAAACATAGACAGTACTAACTCAAGCTTCAGCTGGGCCTTTTTTGCATCCTCATTTTTTTGCGTACATGCAGTTTGGAAGAACAGTTTAAGCATTTCAGTACCCAAGTGTCTAGATGCACCCACAAATGAGATAAGTGGGGCAAAACTCTGCATTTATTTACTAACACCTTGCTTGATCCACCAAAAGGTGATGTGATAGCATGGGACTGTAAACTGCCATAAAATTTGGCTTGTGCACATTTAAATGACCTAAACTATACCTTCATTGATATTTGCATTCTGAAATTCTGGGTGTTTTGCAAAGAGGTCAGGTTTGAGTATCTGACCCTAGTTCCCCTCCCCTTTCGGTGTCTCTGACCCAGGGCAAGGCTGCTCCCTGTCTCAGTGGTTTGGCTTTAGCCCCCATGTAGCCTCCTGGATGGGCTGTATTTAGCCCCCATGTAGCCCCCTGGATGGGCTGTATTTGGGCCTTAGCCTTTCCTGCTGCAGGGTGCTTTCTAGGCACCCTGACCTGTGGCCTTCATACCACCCTGAATAGACACACTCAGTCCTTCAGTGCTCTGCCAGCTCTAGATAAACTCTTTCTGGGTCTCCTGGGGTCCCTAGCCACCTGTAGCTCCCTGGGCCTGTAGCAGCTTGTCAGGTACCTGGTTGGTTGAGTTCTCCTCTGTTATCTCTCAGGCCAGCAGGACTTCTGCTTGCAGTGGGGAGCTAGGGCCAGACTGAGCCCTGTGGTTTAGGAGCCAGGCTTCTAGTAGGCTGGGACCCTGTACCCCTTCAGATCACACAGTCCTATGCTCAACCTGCTCCTAGGTGCTGCAGCTTAGCTAAAAGGCTGCAGCTGCCATCGCTCTCTCCCCTTTGTGGGTTCCCCTGGCTGCATATTGTGCTGGAGTGGGCCTCTGCCCAGCTGCCTACCTAACTACAGCCCTTTGGTGCTGGCTCCCTACCTCTAAAGTAGCAGGGATTAGGGGTCCCTGCTACAGAGGGGAAGCTGTTTCCTCCATAACTCTGAATATCCCAGCTAAGAGGCCTAAACAAATGGCTGTTAAAAAGGATAGAATATTGAGTTGGAGTAAGTGTCCAGATAAAAACAACAGAGATCTATTTAAATTAGGACTCAGTAGGACAGATTCTCAGTAAATGTAAATTATTATAGCATACTGACTTTAGTAATTTATACTGTTTTACACCAAATTACATGAGGACCTAATCTGTCAGTTTCATCAGTAATTGAGAAGAGGAAGCAAATAGCATATTAATGGTGTTTGCATGTTATAACCTAATTGGGAGGTATTTTGAGACCCATGAAATAATATACAGTAGCCTAGTCCTATTTGGATCATGTACTAAAAGATAATAACAGTGAGATTCAGCTTTGCAAAAAATTAAGAAAATGGTGAGCAGGAGGAGAGAAGGGGGGGAGGTAGTTGGAAACATTTATATTATTTGGATGGAATAACCTGAAAAGCTGAACTGAGAGAGACTGAGGAATCATAGCAGTGCTGAGCAAATAGTGCAATGAAATGTTAGTGGAAAATTCATTTGAAAAAATATTTTTAGGGCAGGTGGTTTTAGAAAATTAAGACAAAAGATCTTTAATTACCAAATTGTTTTTGTTTGTTTGCATGAATGTTAGTAGAAGATGACAGGTTCTCAGAGCATAATTCAGCATTCAGATATCTGACTTTACAAAAATTTGTGATGGAACCATTCCTTCTGCTGCCTTCATCTCTTCTTTTTCTTGTACAGAAAGGTTTCAGGCATCTGCTATTAGCCAAAAAGAATACTAAGTGGCATCAGTGACCAGTTCTACACCACATATATCAAAAATAGTCAGTATGTAGAGTGACTAAATACTTGCTCAAAGAACCCATGGACTGCCACGTGGCATAGAATTCACTCCTGCGTAGAGGATCATCACGAGACTTATATATCCTTCCAGGGGTGTGGACCTGGTTCTGGCCTCCTTCAAAGGCCAGTTTCACAAACAGTGTTTGCAGAATAATTACAGTCAGCTGAAACATTTTACATGCACATACCTCATTTACAGTGGCATTGTTTACAAATAGGAATTAATCTATATAAAAGAATCCTGATAAATAGTTTGGGATAGAATCTGCCAGCTGATACGGCAACCAAAAGACTGGTGCAGTTTTGTATAGAGAGAGATAGTTAGCTGTGTCTGAAGTCAGGCAGAAGGGAGGGCTGACATACACTTTATAGATTAAGTAAGACAGGCTATGGCTGCTTATACCCATGCTTGGGGGGAAGGGGAGGGGAGAGTTTTAATTAGAGAAGTTCCCAGACCACCACTGTAATTAAAACACCTTGCCATCATGTGTATTAAGCCCCTATGCATTTAAAAATGGCCACAGGATGCTTTAAACCTCATTCACCAAGGTTTAGTTAAAGCACCCCATAGCCATTTGAAAATGTACAGGGGCTTAAAACATGTGACGCTGTGGCCACACTGCAGTGTTCTAATTAGAACACCAATGAGCACATGTATAGTCAGCCATAGAGAGTACAGGCAGATGTTCCCGTCAGCAGATGCAGTTTTATATGCCATATGTAAAAATATCCTGTAATTAGGGAAGTCAAAGTTGATAGCTTTTTGTGAGGCTACTTGAAATACTGGGGTCAGTTATGACAAATTGCAAGGAGCTCAGTAGAGCAACAAAAACTAAAAGGTGGGGTATAAGTAGGGGAGAGTTAAGGAAGATTACAGTAGTTAGTTGTGTATAGCTTGAACACAAGTAGACAGGACAGATTCTTATAAATAGTGAGCATCCGGGAAGTATAGATATTATTAATGTAATGAACTAACTAGGACTACAGTCCTGTGAAATTAAAATAGAAAATGGAAATTGAGAATTTGTAAACAGATTCTGACAGTGATTCCAATCTGGGCAATAAACTCCCATAGGAAGTGGTGGAAGCTCCACTGCGTGGCAAATTTTATATTTGAACTAAGCAAACCTTTAGAAATGCCATTGCTGCAGGACTGTGTCTTAAATGGAGATGGGTTAGATAACATAATAGGGTTCTTCCAGTCTTTAATGTCAATGATTGTCCAAAGGGAGTCAAATGCAAGTAAATAAACTTTAAAACTGAAGTGGGGAATAGGAGATTTCTCAAACATTTCAACTGTCATTTGTTATCAGTAACATGGGTGTGGGAGGGACCAAATTAGTTAGGAGAATCTGGTTTGGTCTGTGATCCCCATTCAGTATTGCCTGCTGCAGTGATAGACACATATGCAGATAGAATTCAGAATGAGGTCTCAGATTTAGTGGTTCAGTGTTTCTTTATAAGCTTATTCTACCATTCCTTAAAGTTGTAAATGTTTTACAGGGTGTAAGCAGGAAAATATTTCTTACTAACCAAGCACACATCCAACTTTTCACATCACTTTTACATACTAAAAAGAGCATGCTTACTTTCCATGGATCCTTGTAATACGTGATAAAATTATTACCCGCTCTCTAATATGGAGGCATGTAATCCTTCAACTTTTAAACTTTAGGAAGAGCCAAAAACATGTTTCATCTAATGGCCTGCCGTTGCCTCTGTTGTAAAGCCTTCCCCTCCTCCCTAGTTAAAGAGATTGCTGGCACAATGCAATAAGGTTCTACTATGCAGAAGAAAGGTTTCAGGTCTCCTCTAGGGAGCATGTGCATTTCCTATACTTCATTTGAACTCAATTTCTCAGAGGATTACAGTAACATGGACAGGATTTTTTTCGTGGGGATGGTAGGAGATGCATAGGGTCACTGGATGGAAATCCCTCTGTAGATGGCACAGGCAGCAGTCACTTTTCTCATACTGAAATCTTCTTCCAAATTGTGTTCTGTTATGCCAACCTCCCCTAAGCCCCCACACCCTCACACAAAACCACATTTAAAGTTGAATTGGACCTAATAATTACTAGGCATGTCTACATGTGCATATACACCAGCTTAAATGTACACAGGTGTCTACACGTGTTACTGAGCAATAACTAATGATGAAGGTATGCATGATTGCAGGTATCAAATTTATGCTCAAGCTGGCGTAAGTCGCTGTATTTACAGCGCAGTACAGGCATGCACGTGTAGACACACACAGCACGTGTACTGCACAGCAGTTTCAGTTACTGTGCGGTAAATGTGCACATGTAGACGTGCCCACTGTGTCTGCAATTTTGGTGGAAAAAATGGTGACCAGAGAGAGAGATGTTCTGGGCCCCAATGCATTAGTAGCAGGCATAAAGCAATATGGAAGCAGGGTTAGCTTTGTATCAAGCAGGAATCTGGTTTCCACAGCTTTCTGATAAGATGAGCAAGCCTGGGTCTTGACCTGTGCGGTACACAGACTGAAGTGCATGAAAGAATGAGAGGCCCCTTAGCTATATTCCCGTAAACCTATACTAGCTTCTGTGTCCGTGGGGGAGCTGAAGATTTGACGTTCAGCCCTGCTAGTTTTTGCACATATATAATCACTTTGTTTTCCAAATCTGGAACTTTCTATAAACTAGATTTCTTTAAAACTTTAAAACTGACTGTGGGATAAGACTTGCTGCAGATGAAAAGGCTCCTCCCTATATCTACATACACACATGCATGAAGGCTGTTTTATTTATTTTATTCTTTGTGATCTTCTTGCTTTAAACCCAGTTGTGTTGTATAGTGAATGTATTGGCCACAAACAATTACCAGGAACACACAGATAGCCTGAGCTTACACAGTGAAACAAATCTTGGGTATATAATGAGTACTAGAGTGAACTTATTTTATTATCCTGTGCCTTTCTTTAGTTACAGAGGCTGAAAACTAAAATGAAAATGCATCTTCAACATAACCTCATAAAGCATAAGTAAAATTACATCAATATCTGAAGTGACAAAAGTAAAAAGTTATGGTATTTAGGCAAAAGATATTTGGACATGGTCTGTACCTTTCAGTGGTTAGTAGTAATTTGGTAGTTTTTTTTGAGCTAGTTTCCATGTAAAGGTTAATCTATATAGCTGTCTTGTAATAGAGAATCATTCTTATTAAAACTACATGGGTCAGATCTTAGTCTCAATTCAGCCATTGTAATTATCATATATACTCAAATCCAAGCCAAGATGTTTCCCCCCTCATTTAGCATGATGGGGGAAGCCACTGATCCTGGATTTGATGCAAGCCAGGGAGGCGTACTAGCAACTGCTGCAGCTCACGTTCCAGTCTCAGCTCAGGATCGGAGTCAGAGCCACAGCAGCTGTCTGCCCCCACACCTATCCATATTCACCACCACTCATCCCCCGTCCTGCTGCCACCTCTGCCCCTCGTACCCAGCCCTCCCCTTCGCCCACCAGCTACCACTTACCCTCCACAGATCCATCTTCAGCCCCACCCTGGCACAGAGCACATGGTCACATCACAACCACTGCTACCTGGTCGGGGTGGGAAGAAGTGAAGTAACCATGTGCTCCATGCCCCAGGCCAGAATGGAGTTGAAGCCACTGCGGGTAGGTGGCAGCAGGGGAACAAGCCTGGTAGGTGGGACAGAGGCAGAAGCAAGTGGGGAGAAAGCAGGGATGAGGCATTAATGGTGGGGAACAGGTAGCAGGGAGAGGGCAGAGGAGACAGGCAGCAAGGGGATTAGGAACCACAGAGGCAAGTGCAGAGGGCAGGTGAGAAGGGAGCTCAAGTGCCAGGGGGGACAGGTGCAGTGGGGTGTAGGCATCACACAGGAAGCAGGGGCTGGGGTGTATAGGGGCTTGGGAGGGCAGGCAGGAAGGGGCAAGAGTCAGGCCACTTGACTCCCCAACCTCCTGTCCCCCTACTGCCTGCCCCTCTGCTGCTGCTTGCCCCGTGGCAGCAGTGGAGGGGGTGCATTTTTAAGTTGATCCTTCAATAATTAGATTTTATGTGTGTAAAATTGGAATAAATATATAATTTTTTTATGTCTAGAATCTAATTATTACAGGGTTGTCTTAAATTCAAAGCTGTGTTCCATTTGGGTAAATACAATAAGATAATCTTCAAAACTAGTTTAAAAAGCATCCAGGTTGGTGACAGTGGTTTTAGAAAAGACCAGTTTAGGAGGAAAGAAGTGACTGGAAATCGTTTATAATATTCTTGACAAGACCAAAAGATTTTGACATCTGCTTTATGTTTCTTGAAAATGGAACAAAATACTAAAGATCTGAGTGAAAGGATTATACTTAAGAAAATTTCTGTTTTAATTTCCATCTGCACTTCCAATCCTTTAATTAGGATTTTGAAGTTTTATATGTATTAAATGTGGAAAGTTATTCCTTTGTTCTGCAGAAAGAAATGTTGTGTACATTCTGCTTGGTGGATAACACAGCACATTAGTAGACTTGATATCAAAATTGTTGTAAGGCACTGTAATTACCTCAGTTTCTTCACAAAAGAATTGTGTGTTATTTTCCTGGATGTTTGCTAAATTGCTTTGGTTATTAACTCTTCTCAACATTAGTTAATTTGGAACTAACCTAAGTTCTGCTTCCCAAAAATACCTTTATTAGGTCAACTAATATATGAAACCTTTTAAGATTGTGAATCTCAGTTGGATCATGTTAACATCTAATTAAGCCTATAACCTATTGTCCTTCCATGCAGATATTAAGAGACTGACAGAAAGCTATGTAGAGGAGGTTAGAATAGGTTTGAATCCACAAGCAATGTTGTAGTTAAAAAGACAGAAGAAAGTCAGACCTGATTCTTTTCAAATGTTAGGAAACTTTCCTGATATATTTAATATTTTTTAAATTTAAAATTAAAAGAAAATCACAGCTGTCTGAAAATGCTGCAATTTTTTGTATGTTTAGAAAGAATGCTAAAGCTGACTATCACTGAAAGACATCTATGGCCGTGTGTAAACTAAATGAGGGGCGTGTGCGCACAACACTTTAAAGTGGGCTAAATGCTTTTGTACTGCCTTAATGGTGCCAGTGTTTGCATGCCTCAGCAGCATATTGCACATTAATTCCAGCCACTATAGTAAATTTGGCAGCGTAATCTGCCTAAAATGACTTGTGGCACAGCAAACTAAAACTCCTTCGAGGAGTTCCACGGCTCTGCAGGAAGCCCTGCAGGCAGCCTGGCAGCAGCCTGGGAGGGCAGGATTTGCCCAAGAAAAACAGCAATCTTCACCTCAGAGCCTGCCTGCCTGCCTGAGCTGTGCGGGGGCCCGGTGCTTCCCTCTGTGGCTGCGGTGCACCCCAGGACTGCCTGAGCCAGGTGCCTGCAGGTGGGGGCCACCCGTGGGGGGGCCACCGCTGCCACGGAGAGAAGCACCAGCCCCATCTCCTGCAGCCCAGGAACTGCTCCACCCGCCGGCAGCTTGCCCTCCCCGCTGCCAGAGAGGCAGGTAAGTGCAGAGTGTGTGCCCAACATGGGGGTTTAATCAGCCTTAAATTGAAGCAGTGTTTTTTAAAATCCACCACTTCAATTTAGGGCCCCCATTTCATCTACACATACCCTCTGGCATGACATTTGAGTTCTTTTGTTGTTTATTTCTTTAACTTTTGTGTATTTGGCAGCATGCAGGGCCTGATCCAAAATCCAATGAAATAAATGCAAGTCTTTCTATTGATTCCTTGGCTCTGGAACAGGCCTTTGCTGTATAATCAGTTAGGCCCGGTTCCTGTAAACAGGGCTCCTTGGGCACTCCAAGGTTATTGCTTCATTTGGTAGATTGAGACCATAGTCTGTTTCTTCTTTGCTGAAAAACTCATGGTGAATATCCAGCAGAATGGAGAAAAACCTTTATGCTTAAAGGTATTTTTAAAAATGAGCTTCAGGCTATATTATATGAGTATACTATTAATTTTTTTAATTACTTTTTTTTTAAATTTTGGGGTTTAATAAGATGTGATTAAATTACCAGGGCATGAACAACTTTATAACCATGTCTAGGTATGACTACAAGGAGGAGAAATAGTTGGGTTTTTTTAATTATTATTTTTACATATCATAGTTGGAGAGGATGTAGTGCTTTTTCCATATCTGATGACACTTACATGCAAGTGAAATGAAGTGTCCAGATTGTTTTCCAATTTTTGTTTCATTGAAGAAACTTTTTATATGTACATAATATAGACAACAGGACAAACGGACCACATGTATGTATGTACCATTCAAAAGAGAGTTATACAAATTTATGTGCAGAACTCCACACAGGTGGACGGTCTCATCTAATGACATAGAAAAGAGAATAGTTTTCCCTTGGTGTATAGAATGCAGCAGGGAAAAACTGCAAAAACTTGTGACTTACCCTCAGTTAATTTACTATAAGGTATAGGAGTATTATTGTGCATCTGTGTTCCTCATCGCAGCAAGAGAATGTCTTTCTTTCTGGCTCTGACCGAAGGGGCTGCAAAGGAGATGATCATGGAATTCTGCTCTTGGGTGTAACAGAATAACCTAACAGAGGAGAGTTCAATCTATGCCAGTTACACCACATTATGTGTGCACTAAGGTAGAAGAATTAAACTACAGTTTTAGCTTGACATCTTGTGATGTAAAAGAATCATCAATCCAGCATAACAAATGTTTTAACTTACATAAAAGAAATGTATGGCGCTACAGCTCTATTAAAGGATTTCAGCATCTAAGCTAAAATATGTGCTACATTAAAGTGAAGCACTTTGCATTGCTCATGTGCTGATATGTCCTTTATGACTTGATAAAAAGCTTTGAGCTCCCTGTAAAGAATTTAGTATTTTGCAATGGACTCTTTTTAAAAGATTAAGCAAAAAATGATCCATTTAGTAGAAAGGCCCTGTTGCCACTTGTTCCAGTCCTTCAAGTGAAAATGGATCTCAGCCTTGAGTCACCAGAGCCTAGACATTTCTATGTGGGCTTGTATCCTGTCATATTTCAGGATAAATACTGGAGATAAACCAAAAATTGAAATTTAACATTCCAACTTCAACCACATAATGGGTAGGATTCTAAACATTCCTGCGCTCTGGGGAAAATCTAGTTGAAGTCCATGACTGAGAAAATGCATGTGGTAAAAGCTCAATGAAAATGCCTCATCTCATATGCTATACTTTGAGGTGTATACTTTGTGAATATTCATGCATATTCAAAGTGAGTACTGAAGTTCCCAGCTCTTCCTAAAAATTGAAGACATGGCAGCATGGCACATAATGGGCTAGAAGGGAGCTTTGCCTAGTTGGAGGATGGCTACCATAAGTTCAGTATGGATAAGGGAAAAGTAGTGTGTGCCAGTCTTACAAAAGTGTTTGCATGTAAGTAACAATATTTCCAGGATTTGGATTAAAAAAAGAGCAATGGCAGGTATGAAACAGGAGTCCCAAAAAGGGGTTGACGTTCACTTTGAGCATTTTGTCAGGTGTGGGGCATATAAAGAATGGGAGGAAAATGGGAAATGTTTAGGCAAGTCAGCTACAGAATTACATATTACTTGACTTTCAGTGTTCTAAGGAAAACTTTTAGTTTCTTCTTCCCTTTTTTAATACTGCCTTAGAGGGCTACAAAACTCTCTCCCTCCCCCCAAAAAAAAAAAAAGAAAAGAAAAAACACTCTGTAAGTGAAACAAAGTAATTCCAAAAGAATGTTAACCTGTGGAGCTGAAATTGTTTCAAAATTATTGTCCATCCATGTGAATTTGGCAGGTATGGAATCCCGTGGGATTCCAGTTCGATGAGAAGTACAACGGGGAAAGCATCTTCATGGTATTATGTGTACACATACAGAAAGACCTGAACTGAAGCGTGAGACAGGGAACAGCAATATATTTCTATAACCCTTTGTAGGTATGATTGTTATTTTTCTAGTTTGGAGAGAAGTCTGTTCTGTTTTCTGATTTAGAACATACTTAATGAAAGCTGTAGAAAATTCTTAAATTGTTTGCAATTCCCTTTTTTTGGCTTCAGCTCTGAATTATGTATTTTGAACACACTGGGGTGACACAGTCTGATAACATCACTTCATTGTTTTAAAACAATTGTGTTATATTATTATATAGGGTGTTTTAAAGAGAGTGAGGCAGTTATTTTCAGATTCAGTCAAGCAGCTATAAAGTATTTTATATGACAGCAGAGATTTCCTGTTCGTTCATTCCTTCACATTCCCATCCCTAACATTCCATTTAGGTACAAGTATTATTCATGCTGCACTTAGTCTTTTGAATATAACAGATCTAAGAAGTACTCAGTCATACAAATGCCATGCGCCGTAACAGTCTCTGTGGAGATTTAACTAGGACCTCCAAGTTGTCTGTTTTGCTTCCTGGAGAAGATGGGTCTCTGCAGAAGAAAGTATGTATTCTTGGAAATACATTTGCATTGCCCTGTTGATTATGAGCAACTGAATGCAAATTTGGATTTGCATTATAGATGACCTCAGTGAAAGCAAAGTAGTGTATGTTAAACTATGCAACAGGTTGCTAATCTGTCTGCACTTCCTCTTTCCTCTCTAACCTTCTGACGTGTCTGTTACAAAATCTAACTACTGTAGCAATGAGGATTTGTAGTTCTTATTTTGAATTTCAGTGCTTCTCTGGAGAAAGAAGTGTTGGTAGACTATGCTTCTGGTAAAGTACACCTCCCACCCACCCCACCCTCTCTTCACTTCCCCCATGTGGATGCTACCAAATAATCCCTTCCAAGGATTATTTTTATCCATAGAATTTCATGATACTCTGAAGAGCTAAAATACTACTTGTAAGATTCAATAGATGGCACTGAATGTCTTTAACTTATTCCAAACTTCAAGGACTAGAACTTTTATCCATCTGCACTTGTTTCTTTTTGCAAACTCTGCTAGAAAATATTGTAGCTGACTGACAAAATGAATATGAACATAACTGAAAATAATTTTCTACTGCATAAAAACAATTTATTTTAAGCATGCATCTGAGCTATTTATTTGATATGCTTCTAGGAACACCATTAGAAGCACTGTTGCCATTAATCAACCAGCCAGAAACCAGCCACAAAATTGTTACTGAATATTTTGCTGCCCATAATATTCTGCTGCTTTAGAAGGTTGCAGAGGTTCATATGATAGAGGCCACCCTGTTGACTTGTACAGGTTGGGTTATGAATGGACTGTCTAGCTGACACTTTCTCTTTCTCTCTGTCTGTCTGTCTGTCTCTCTCTCTATATATATATACACACACACACACTCCATCTATATCCATTATCTATATATATTTTATAGCCTTTATTAAATTATTTATGTACAATGTGCACTTTCAAAATATTACTTAATTGCTATCTATAAACCTGTTTCTTAATTTGCAGGCTATCCGATGCACTCTGGTGAACTGTAGTTGTCAGTGCTTCAAACCTGGAAAAATAAACCAGAGACAATGTGACCAGTGCCGACATGGATGGGTAGCACATGGTAATGCTGTTTTTGTAAATCTGTTTAGGTTCTCATATAGTCCTCTTCACCCTGATATCTAAGTTCCTACTTGTCAATGTACTTCACACCCCATTTTGTGTGGTTCTCACCCCTCATGCTTTCTCCACTTTTTATTTTCAGCCCTCAGCAAATTAAGGATCCCCAACCTCTACCCAACTACCCAGGTAGAGATAGTGCAATCCAACGTGGTCTTTGATATCAGTAGCCTTATGCTGTATGGAACCCAAGCTGTTCCTGTGCGCCTAAAAATTCTGTTAGATCGGCTTTTCAGTGTCCTGAAGCAAGAAGAGGTGATACAGATTCTCCATGCACTGGACTGGACACTTCAGGATTATATACGTGGATATGTACTCCAGGTATTGTACTGAAAGCTAAGTCAATATTAAAAAAGGGAGGAACAAAATTAATCCTTTTAAATGTTTGGTAACTTAATCTTGGTATCAACGGATCATATTGTGCCGCCTATTTCTAACTGAATTCAGAAGGGTATTCTGCTTGAAAAGTTGATGCCATAATGTAGTCTAAAGTCAATAGCAGACGTGTACAAGTTTAATGTGGTAACGGCAAGGTCAGGTCGTGTGTGTGTGTGGTGGGGGGGGGTCCTTACTTGGTTGTTATTTTATACTCAGATCCGTCACACAAATATCTAACTGAAGTCAACCATGATAAAGAAGTTATAGGAACCCATCTAAGCAGAAGTTTCAGAATTTGCTGAAAGTGTTGTTTAACAAGTAGGTTTTATTTTGTACAGTAGGATAAATACATTTACAAATCAACTTGTCGACATTTAAACACCACAGACTACGTTCACCTCTGATGTAACTCTCCAGATTTAACTGGAGCTACACCAAGAGTGAATTTTCCCCTATGTGCTTACATAGATGCTAGTCCTTCCTACTGTCTGTAAATTACCTTTTATGTAAAGTAACATTATGATCTTACATTATGACACAAATCAATATTTAATGGTCTTGATAATCTTGCTTTTTAGTGTTAGGATTAAAAATATGGAATCAATTACCTTGAACCTCTACCACATGAAAAATTTATGATGTTACATTCTTCATCATCTTAGAGACTCTTACATGCACTGTGAAAAATCTCAGTAGGCCATCAAATACATGTTCTGTGATAAAATATTTATTGTAGTTATTGGGAAAAGTTAGGCATAGCTAGAGTTTGAAAGAACTCCAACACTCTAGTGTAATTACAGCTGTGCTCTGTGAACACTGGCAATAGATCAATACAGGTTCATTTGTTCTCTGATCTTAGTTGCTTGGAAGATTATTAAACTTGCAATGAAAGAATACTTGACTTAAATGAGGGGCTAAATTTTGGTCTGATTGCTCCATCTCTGCTATTTGTACTTACATGTTGCTAACTGCTCAGATGACATGTGTCTTAATTTTTGTAGAAAAAAAATAAAAAGTAGTTTATTAGAAAGTAACATTACAAGTTCAGAAAGAAATAATATCACCAGTGTGTTGAAATCTGAAAGAAAATGTCATAAAATTGCCATCAAACTGTCTTTAAGTAGAGTAATTTTATAGGCTTGTTAGAGATGATTTTCTTAGCTCTGAGAAAAGACTCTATAATCTGTTTAAATGAATGTATTACTCTTTTAAATGTGTTCTCTTTTAGGATGCTTCAGGAAAAGTGCTAGATCACTGGAGCATAATGACCAGTGAAGAAGAACTGGCTACTTTGCAGCAGTTTCTTCGTTTTGGAGAAACAAAATCCATTGTAGAGCTAATGGCTATTCAAGAGAAAGAAGGGCAGTCAATTATAGTACCAACCCCTACGACTAACTTGGATATTAGAGCATTTATAGAAAGTTGCAATCCAAGAAATCCTAATCTTTCTGCTTCCTTGGACAAAATGAGTCCCACCAATATTCATCCCTTTGAGAACATTGTAAATAGTATGGCTTTCATGTTACCCTTTCAGTTTTTCAGTCCAGTGCCTCCACCTTTGATAGGTTCACCGCCAGAAAGACATTTGATTGAGCAAGGTCAAGACCGCAGCAAGGAAACTAAACAAGATCCTCAAATACCATTTTCTGAAAGCAGCTTCTTAAGTTCCGGTTCTGCTCCATTTGAAGCTGAAAACGAGAAGGGCACCAACAGCCCACATGTCACTCTTAAAACAGAAGAGGATGCTCCTCTAAGTGATTCTAGCTCCCATAACACAGTAACAAGGCTTGAAATGACACCGTTATCCCCAGAAAATAAAATAAAATCTGAAAAAAATGGCACTGGCCCAAGGAAAGGACGTGTCTTCTGTACTGCATGTGAAAAAACATTTTATGACAAAGGAACACTGAAGATACACTATAATGCTGTTCATCTGAAGATCAAACATAAATGCACAATTGAAGGCTGCAATATGGTGTTTAGCTCTTTGCGTAGTCGAAATCGTCACAGTGCAAACCCCAATCCAAGACTCCATATGCCAATGAACAGAAATAACAGAGATAAAGATCTGAGAAATGGACTGACCATTGCTGGACCAGGAGATAGTAAAAGGACAGACTTTTCCATTTTAACCCCAGAAAGCAGACCAATTGCTAGTTATGCCAGCTCTTGTACAGATTCAAAGGTGCAATCCAGTTTTCCCAGCATTGGGCAGAACGGTGTTCTCTTTCCAAACTTAAAAACAGTACAGCCAGTTCTTCCTTTTTATCGCAGTCCCGTCACCCCAGCTGAACTTGCTAATACACCAGGTACTCTTCCCTCTCTACCTCTTGTTTCTTCATCAATACCTGAGCAACTTGTTTCTAATGAACTGCCATTCGACGCACTTCCCAAGAAGAAATCCCGTAAATCAAGTATGCCCATCAAAATAGAGAAAGAAACTGTTGAGACAGCTAATGAAAACAGTGACATTGCCAGCTCTGAAGATGATATGCATCTACAGGTAGCAAGTGATGGAGAGCTGGAAGCCTGTGAGCATAGGATAGAAAAGCGGGTGAGTGAACACATGGAAAAGCACCGTCATTCAGGTAATTCATGGAAATCTGTCTCTGGGGTAGAGGGCCCAAAATATTTTAAATCTGTCATTGAGCCAAATAACAAATACATCAAGGAAACCTCTGAAAATGAAATACATCACTTTGAGAGAGAGGTTAAGCCAGAAGAAAACCAAGCATTAAAAATAGTTTCCCATGAAATTATGTGTGAAGATCCAAACCAACACTACAGTGATGTTAAAAAAACAGTGACTGAACCCCCTGTCTCTTTTAAAGAGCAGTCAAAGCCCAGGATTTCTAAAAACAACTGCCCTGAGTTGCAACACCATTTGCTGATGGGGGGCTTTTTCAGCACGTTGCCCCATGGGGGTGCTGCCCTTCCTTGTTTTGAAGACTATAAAGATATGGATCATGTCAGTCAACATGAAGTAGGGATTCAGAAGGAAGAAAGCCGCTTTCATTGTGACATCTGTAAGAAGACATTTAAAAACCCTTACAGTGTAAAAATGCATTTTAAAAATGTACATCTGAAAGAAATGCATATTTGCACAGTTGAGGGCTGTAATGCTGCTTTCCCTTCTCGTAGAAGTCGAGACAGGTAAGGAAATAATAAACAAAATTGTATTTATTTTACCATCACAATGGAGCCTAATTTGAAATTTCAATAAGTATTTTGAAGAATGGAGTTGCCAGGATTTTTCTGTGTAACTTCCCATAACAGATACAATAACTTATCAGTGCATTCATAAAATGAAAATGAAAGAAAAATTTCCTTCCCACTAGACTACGAAGTATTAAATAAAGCCATGAACATTTCATAACTGATAAAGACGGCAAAGGTTGAAAGAATCCTTTAAAATACAAAGAAAAGCCACAAGGGTGTGAATTTAACAAGTTTTCAGCATTTCCACGTGTGCCATCATGTGTTTCAATATATTCTTTCCTGTGGATATTACTGTACTTTAAAATGTAAAAACTTAGAAGCCAAATCATAAAATCTTCACTTGCCTTTCACTCTGTTTTGCCTTCACTCAGGCAAAACAAGTCACTAGGATTTTGAATGATGAAATGGGAGAGATGGACAGGGTAAGGACGGAAAGATTTTTCCTGTGATGATATGAAGTCATCATTGCCCTTTATAATGCCAGTATTTGCAAACATAAAAATTGAACAGCCAACGTCATCCTTTGTGTGTGCACATTATGACACCTTCTATAACGGGTGCACAGTTATTTTGGCTGGAGGGTGAGCTGTTAGGCTGGGAGAGGAGGTGCTAACCCATCCCACTGCAGGGATGGTGGGAACCAGGGGGAACCATTGGTCCTATCCAGCAGGGGCATGTGGGGAGCAGATTGCAGCTCTGCCCCAGGTCCTGGCCCTGTACTATCACCACACCATGATCCCAGCAGTGCCCCTGGCCCCCACCCACCTGTCCCATTCTCAGAGGCTGCTCCCTACCTGCTCACAGCCCTATCCCATCCACCCAGCAGAGCACGCCTTGACTGCAGGGGTCCCAGCTAGTCTCCGCAGAGACCCTGCCCGTCTGCTCCATCTGGCACCTGCAGTGGTGGGTGCATGGCAAACAGGCTGGGGTGCCCGGGCAGCAGGGCCAGGTCCAGCAGTGGCAGCAACACTAGCAGTGGCAGTCAGAAGGAGTCACTGCTGTCAGGGCTGCCAAGAAGCAGAGTCTAGCAGCTGTGTTGCCCCCAACCCATCACATGCCCAGGGGTGGTAGGACTAGCTGAAGTACCCAATACAGGCCAGATAAAATCCCTCAGTGGGCCAGAACAAGCCCATGGGCCATATTTTGCCCACCCCTGCTTTATAATGAGAAGGTCATGTAATAATTCCCAAGTAATAAAATAACATGGGTCTGATTCATTCTCTTCTACTCCAGTTTTATGTACCTGCAAATGTATTGACTTCAAGCCCACTATGCATGAGTTTTCAGAGACATAGGAATAGAATAGTGATTCTCAATCTTTTTGAACTCAAAGCACATCTCATTGGACGTGAGGCACCTTCCATAACTTTTGTGAATTGAATGGCACCCAATTTCCAAAACTAATTTATATATATTTTAGTGCTTACTTCCTTGAAGATGTATAGGGCAGTGGAAATGGGGAGATTATCCAGGCAGAGACAAACCTAAGCCTGTACTTACCTGCTTAGTTGACTGCCTATCTCCTCACAGCTCAGGGCACCCTTCAAAGGACCATACTGTGGCACCTTGGGTGAGAATTACTGGAATAGAAAAATGCTCTCTGTGTTCCACTTCACTATCAAAACCCTCACTTTATATCTTTTATTCTGAGAGAGTCTGTAATAACATTGTTAAAATTGATGTGCCTCGGTTCCACTTTGTAATACCACTGTAACTTTGAGTTTCAGAAAGCAGAAAGTCTGCCTGCGTGGTATTCATAGTGCTGTACTTTACATGTGAAGCTAAAGGTGAAGTGAGATTTAATACACAAATCACACAGTTGCCTCTCCTGATATGCTACACATGCACAGCGGGAGTCACAACTGTGGGATCACACATTAGATCTCATTGCATTTTATTGCAGGTGTAGGGGGAGACAGTTGAGGAACTCCCAGCTACAGGGGTGCCTCATTTACTGGAGGATTGTCACAGGGGTGATCCCTATGACCTGGGGGTGCGGGAAACCCCTGGGGCCAGAGGATCATGGTGACCCCTGGGGCCTGCACCCTGGAGCCCTGGGGATAATGGGAGCTGCAATTCCCAGGTTCCAGGGGTTTCCTGTACCCCTGAGCCCTGGGGATTGTGACTTCTGCAATCCCCAGGGCTCAGAGGTGTGGGGAACCCCTGGAACCTGGGAATCATGGCTTCTGGGATCCCTAGGGTTTGAGGGCTTTACACGGGCATGGTGCACAGGACTCCCAACCTCAAGGGAGACCCTGCTACATACACAAATGAAAGCTCAATAACAACCTGCTATAAAGTTAGTACACATTTTTGAGATCTAACTTTATAGCTTATTGGAGTTTTCATTGTGTGATAGCTGCTTTGCATATGTAGCTGGTCTCCAGGTAATTCTGCAATTAATTAGTTAATTGTGCAATACCTGTAACGTGTAGAGGGGGCCAGTGACTCAAGTCACAGATAACGTATATTCTGTTGGAAGGCCTAGAGCCAGTCAGTGCAGTCCAAGAAGATGATGGGGACATTTGGAACAGTGTGGTTTTACAACTGAGATGCACAGGTTGATCTATGAAGACCCTGATCTGCTGCTTGTCTTTTCCCAGAGGTGAATTCTTTTCCACTGTTGTTGTGACTAAGGAATCAGTGAAGCCTAATCCGGGCTGTTCATATACAGGCTCTAAATTCTTTCCCAGACCAGTTCACTCATTTTGGTTTTAACTTGAATTATGATACCACCATCCCCAATAAATACCTATTTTAAAAAGAGAAGCATAGAACCATTCCACAGAAAAACTCCTGAACTATGCATACAGCAGTCTGTAGGGAGTTCTACCCTGCACAGGGAATGCTGTAGTCATAAGAACAATGTGTTTTCATCTGTAACTGTGTTTGCATGTGCTAGTGACCTTCTGAACAAGCAGTCTCTTTGGAAGGAACTTTTTGTGTACAGTGGGCACTTCTATACAAGATGCTTAATGCGCAGTAGCCTAATAACACTGCGCATAGTATGCCATACAAAAACCATGCTAATACACTACTGTACAGTAGGTAGTATTAGGCTACTGCACAGTAAGCATCACTAAAAACAAGTTCGCTGGTGCTACTGCACAGCAGGTGTTGTTACTGTGCATTTAGTTAGTACTTCATTGAGCAAGTACTAAACTAAATGCACAGTACCTACAGGGCATTAATGAACATGTAGACACACCCAGTGCGTATCAAGTAATATTTTCTCCTTATGTCTGGAAGACATGCTTTCAGCCATTTTTTATCTGAGTGATGAAGAGGAGGAGAAAAAAGTATGTTTCCTGTTGTTAAAAAAAATAAAAGATCCTGAGCACCTGATTCTCCTTATATAAGAAATGGCCACAGCCTCGAAGTTTATAGTAGAATTGTAGCTAGCCTGCAGAAAGGAGCACTGACTTCCTAGGTTTAAAGAAATTAAGTTGAGATTGAGCAAAATTATACTTGTTTTGAAAATTGCATACTGTGTAAATACAGCCAAATGTTCTAGTTTGAGTGCAGACATGTGCCCTTCAGGGAGATGTACCACACTGGTGTGTGCAGCTGCAGGAAAGCACAAGTTTATAGTAGTCAGTTGTCTGTTGTTAGCATGTCCAAGCTAAATCTTGTTCCTTTATCTTGGTGGGAGCTAGCTTTTCAGTTTATTGTTGGGCTTTCACCCAGCCCACTTTCAGCTCTCTCTCACTCCAGATGGAAAGGGGTACAGTCTGTTCCCCAGCCCTGTAAGGCCAAGCTTTAGGTCCAGCATCTTAATGAAGTACAGAGCTGCCATACCACAGGAGAGAATCTGGGCCATTGGTATCCATCCTGAGTCATGCTGATACAAGTGAGTTTCTGTGAGGCCAGATATCCATACACATGTATGCATCATCTTCTGTGTACACTTTTGCATTGCTGAAAGTGGTGTTTGCTTAAAGTATAAGTATACATCTCATGCATGCTACCAAATATTGGTTATTCTTCTCCATTTTGAAACAGCTCCTAAGTGGTGATGCAAAAAATATTCTTTTTCATAAGCTTCTCTTTGTTCCTTTAGACATAGTTCAAACCTAAATCTTCATCATAAGCTTCTGACCAAAGATGCACTGGAATTCAACAACAACCATTTCAATGCAACATACCTCTTGAAAGACATGGCTAAAGAGGTTTGTCAGGATGCGTCTTTAAAACATGCTGGACAAACTTCTGTCATCTTCAAAGGAATGAACAGAACAGGCAGCTTGGTTTTTCCAATGAGCAAAACTAGAGAATCATGTTCTGAGAGTTATGGATATGATCCAGTGAATGATGGAGCCGTTCTGGATTTAAGCACTACTTCCAGCATTAAGTCTGAGAGCAGTGCACACTCGTCTTGGGATTCTGATGGAGGAAGTGAAGTATGTACTATGCCATTGGATGATAGTGATGAAAGCTGTGAAGGACCAAGTCTAATGCCCAATGATGAGCTTTATCAGGACTGTTCCTTACTGGAAAAGGCTAATCAAACCTTTATTAATTTACCTTCCAGTCTACCAATAACTTGTCATATATGCCAAAAATTGTACAGTAATAAAGGAACCTTCAGGGCCCATTACAAAACTGTGCACCTCCGCCAGCTTCACAAATGTAAAGTACCAGGTTGCAACACAATGTTTTCATCTGTTCGCAGTCGAAACAGGCATAGTCAGAACCCTAACCTGCACAAAAGTCTGGCCAGGTCACCAAGTAGCCTACACTAACATCCTTCTAATCTGAATTTACTTCCACTAACCATTAATCATTTCAGACAAGAAAGTGTTACAATGATATTTTTAATTCACTTGACACCAAGCCCACTTAACACACAAGGTCAAATTCTGCTCATACACAGGTGCTTTCCATCAGCTTCACTGAGCAAAATTTGGCACCATTGTTTTTAAGCAGTAATTTGGTTTAACATTAAATAACAGCAAAAACTTCTTTAAGGAAGAAAGCAATATTGGAATGGGGAGAACATGGCACCACTAGCTAGTATTGCGGAGTGCTACTAACGATGTGATGCTGAAATAAGTTACCTCCATTCCATTGTATTCTGTTGTGTTTACATGGTAAATGAGAAGAGTAATTTAGGGAGTCGGTGAAGACTGACCTCAATCAGTGTGTGCTTTGGTCAAGCTGGGGATTTAGGAACTGTCATTTCACTCCTAAAACCATTGTCTGAGGCTGACTTACAGTATTAAATAAATGTGGTATTTTTCAGCTTGCTTACTCCTGAATACCAAAAGCTAGCATATGGATTTTGGAAAACTTAGCACAAGATGAGAATTTGCAACAAATCCTGCAGTCACTGATTTCAATTGGAATTTACTTGAATACAAAATGCAGAATTCTGGCCCTCTTAAGCATTCCCTTCAGAGGTTCATCTGCTTAAAATCTGAGAGCTCTTCAGTGTGAAAGAAAGCCTAGCCATGTTTTGCCTTCGGTTTTTGAACCACAGCAAATACATCCAGGAAGTATATATATAAAAAAAGTAATGCACTTTTTTTGAGCTCAACTTTCAGGAAAAGTAAAGTTTTGCAAAAAGAAATCCAAATGTTAAAGGTATGACTTCAAGCCTGTGGAAGATATGGAGGATTAAACTGTGTAAAAGAACAGTCTCTCATAATTTGATTTTTTTCCTCTTTGGGGAAAAAAACTATCTTTAATTTTTGTAAAAGAATACATTTATTCCAATTCACACACTCTTTTGATATTAGAACATTGCTTGATATCTATTAAAATGTTGAATATCTTTGTATTTGTCACTGTAATTAACAGTATTCTGCATTATGTTCTATGCACTTAAAAAAAACTGGTCTTGCATTGTACTTAATACACTTTTTTGATAATATTTAATTCGTAGTTTATCGTACCAATCCTGCGTGTGTATTTGTGGTGCAACAGTGTGTTGGACAAAATGTCTAAATAGCAGGAAGAAATGCTGAGGCAGGGTTTACAAAACCAGTTTTTTTAAATTTAGTACATTTCTCCATTTTGAGTCAAGTTGGTTGGTTTCAGTTCACAAGCATAATACTGGCAGCACAATTTGTACATATTATACCAAAGTGCTTAGAGTATTTGTGGTTTCTAGAACTAGGTTGGGTTTCCAGTGTAACTGGATCATAGTCTTCATTCATTTTTGTGATTGAATAAGATTAGACTGAATTTTTGGATTTAGTTTGTAGAAAGAATAGTACAAAGCTGTTGGCATATGTCTTGATGTTTAACTTATTCTAAAGAATACTACAGTATTGTAACCATTTCATATTGTATAAAGGTGACTAAAGCATTCTAAATATTTCACTAATTCTTTTCCAAATTTCATTTGCACACGTGTGCGTGTATGTGTGTGTGAAAACCTACCGATATGTTTGTGTTTTTAGGAATGGGCTTCATACAGTGTAAAGTAATCTTATTTTATATTTACAGTAGGTTTATGTCAAATTATAATAATCACTAAGACAACATGTTTAAAGCTGTTAGAAAAAAATGTTTATAAGCCTGGGGCCAAATTGCACCATTGCTATTTAAGCAGGAATTAATATCCATGGAGATTTTTGCTTAAAAAACAAAAGTACAGTCTTTAATGGTACATAAGTCCCTGGTCTTTTGGTGTTACAACTCAATGACTTGTGAGCTATTATTTCAACCTTTTTTATTACTGCTTTTTCTGAAAAAATGTGCTTGCTTAATTTTTAAGGGTCTGTTTGAAACAAAATGTGATGTAAACAAACATTGTAGTTCCAGTTATTTAGTTTTTCACTGTTTCCATAAAGGTAACACACTTTGTATACCCTCATCATTTTGTATGTGTTAATAAAAACATATGAAGATGTTTACAGTTCATTAAAAGCAAATAGGTTTCTGGAAAACTCTCCTTCCATTTAAAATTTTCTGTAAAATCAGTCCCTTTACTAAAAAAACTTTTGTTTTGACAGTGGTGATGACTGATGCCCCACAAGGAAGTGTGATTATTTGAATGAGCTATTATGAAGCAAATGCGACCAGGTAGTGTACTGATTTCTCACCTTGCAATGTGCAAGGGGGCACAAGTCATTTAAATATCATTGCCTACCATGCACAGAGGCAAATTACACTCAAAACTTATTTTGGCCTTATCTTTATATTTATTCCTGGCAACAGTTTATATTTCTGGAGATTCTTTTTTGTTATTTGCAATCAGAAGCTTGATGAAGATTCCTAAGACCTCATCTTGTCTCCTTGTATCCTATTTCAACTGTAGAAATGTGTGATGCTTCAAAGTGATTCCCCTCTGTTCAACACTGACGAGGCCACTCCATCTGTGTTCAGTGTTGGGCCCCCTGCTACAGAAAGGATGTGGACAAATGGGAGAGAGTCCAGTGGAGGGCAACAAAAATGGTTTCGGGAACTGGGCATGTGAGGAACATGACTTGTGAGGAAAGACTGAGGGAACCGGGCTTATTTAGGTTAGAGAAGAGGAGACTGAGGGGATTTAATAGCAGCCTTCAACTACCTGAATAGTGGTGTGAAAGAGGATGGAGCTGGACTGTTTTCAGTGGAGGCAGATGACAGAACAAGGAGATTGAAGTTGCAGCAAGGGAAGTTTAGGTTAGATATTAGGAAACATTTTCTCAGTAGGAGGGTAGTGAAACACTGGAACAGGTTACCCAGAAAGGTGGTGGAATCTCTATCCTTGGAGGTTTTTAAGACAAAGTTTTGGCTGGAATGATCTAGTTGGGGATGGTTCTGCTTGAGCAGGGGGTTAGACTGGATGATCTCCTGAGGTCCCTTCCAACCCTAATTTTCTATGACTGTGTGTAGACGAAATGACAAGCATGTGTGCACAGCACTTTAAAGTGAGCTAAATGCTTTTGCACCGCTTTAATGGTGTTGGTATTTGCATGCTGGCATATTGAGCGTTAAATTACAGCCGCTGTAGGAAATTTGGCAGCATAATGCACCTTAACTGACTTGGGGCTCAGCAGTTTGCTGCCCTACCAGCCATGGAGCAAAGCACCAGGCTCAGTGCAGCTCAGGGGCTCTGCAGCAATCCCTACAGACAACCTGGCAGGCTCTGCCCAAGAAAAGCGGCGAGCCTGATCTCCCCCCCAGCCCTTTGGAGCCTGCCTAAACTCTGTAAGGGCTCTGGTACTTCCCTCTGTGGCTGCAGTGCCCCCCAGGACCACCCGAGCCTGGTGCCTGTGGGCGGGTGCTGCCTGGCGGGGGGGGCACTGCCACAGGGAAGCACCAGCCCCCCAGCCTGGGGACTGCTGTGCCCACTGGCGTCTCACCCTTTCCTCCTCGCCATTGGAGAGGCAGGTAAGTCAGGTGTGTGCATGACATGGGGGTTTAATAGGCCCTAAATTGAAATGGTGTTTTTAAAAACCCATTGCTTCAATTTAGGCCCCTGTTTCATCTACACACACCCTGATAGTCTATGGTTCTGTGACATGAGACATGTCCACTGCCAGACATAGACAGCAGACGCAATGCTGTAGAGTTGTAGCCCTACTGATTTTGGAGCGTGTCGCTACACTCTTAAAGAGGATCTACAGCCGTACTGCTCCGGGGGGAAGCATGCCAGATCCGTTGCTGGTATCACCTGCATAGTTCCATCACAAGCGCCTGCCTGAAGCCCAGCACTAGCTCTTCCTGGAACAAACTGCAAACCACTGTGCTGACAAACATTTCCTGAGTCTTCAGTTAAGTTACAGCAGGGTGAAACGGCTGGAGCAAAACAGAGTTGGAGTACAGAAGCAGGGGAACCTAAAAACAGTTAAGATCGCATCAAAGCCAGAACTGTTTAATCAGGCTAAAAGCCCTTGCTGATGCAGTTTTGCTCACAATTCAACTCCTATCTCAGCAATAGGCTGGGTCTGAACTGCAACGTTAATTAAACCCGCACCAACTGGACAAGGATTCCAGTTTGGCCTATGAGAGAGAAGAACTAATTGCAAAATTCCAGCACATGGTTTGGGTCTGAATCAGAGAGACTCCAGCAGTCTGAGGGGAAAGGTGGTTGGACCAAGGACTCTGTACAGAAAGCAAGGCAAAGGTTTTGTTTGAAAGAAGAGAACTAGGAGGGAGGAAGGGTCTTCTGAGGCAGGAGAGTTTGCAAAACCATAATGTTGTAGGTGGGAGTGGTGATGTGAAGTGTGGTGAACATGACTTCCTTTAGTCTTAACCCAACTTTGAAGATGTCATAAGACTGTTTTCATATGGTTTGTAGGTTACCCACAAATTTCACTAAACTTAGAAAGTATATGTCTGAGGTCAGATTTGGCTTTTTTTTTTCCTTCCCCCATCTCCTTTGGCATTCTTTAGACTACTAGATTCGCTAGCTTGCAGAAGTACCTTAAAAAAAAAAAAGACACTTCTTTGTTGAACACTAACCATGTCAGTTCAGGTCTGTGCCCAGTGGAGACCTTACAATTTCCATATTTGTTTTCTTGCTGCAATTACTTTTAAGAAGTTCCTGACAATTGCTGTTTAGTGCAATTTTATCTAACGCATTCTGCATCAATTTAGAGCCCTGCAGAAGCACGCAGGTAAGAATTGCTTACTTGGTATAGCAGTAGCTGCCATCCTTGAAAGAAGAACAGACGAACTGTCTGTGATCTGCATACTACTTCTGTCTGAAAGCATGAGCATTTTGTCAGCAGAAATGTTCCTCTGGAGTGCTCTTCAAATGCCGCATGCAGCTGTGTAGGTACTCACTGCTCATGTGTGAACTTCATAGTGCCTGAAGTCACCAGCAAAACTCCCATTCATTTCAATGGAAGTCTTTTCTATTAAAATCCCTTTGCAATTTTTTCTTAACTCTTCATTTGTAATAAATTAAGGCACAGTCCAGCTTCCACTACTGTGCAGGTCCTTAACTTTTAAACTATTACAATTTACAGCTTTTCTTTTTGTCTCATAAATAGCATATTTGTTAATAACGTGTTGCTTCTGGCCCCCAACTCTAACACACTTTATTTTAAAGTTCACAAATGTAAGTACATGTTGGAGGTACGCACTGAAGAGCAAAATATCTTCTAATTAGTACTTGAATATTCAAATCATTGTGCAAATGCTTGAGGCTGGATTATACCCTCAGTCACAGTTCTAAATAAGTCCTGGCATGGCCATGCATTGCCTGAGAAGGAGTCCCAGGAGTTGTTATGCCTTTCAATGACACGCCTTCTCCCAGGACTACTCAGTTATGTGGTGGCATGGATGGGAGGCATAAATTTACTGATACAGCCCGAGTAGGATTCAAAGCCTACTGAAGTCAATGAGACCCTTTTCCTAGCCTTCGGATGAGGTACTGAATCGGAGGCTAAATTCTTTGTAGGGGTGGAGCAATCTTTCTCTCCCTTCTCTGCACATCTGGACAGTGGCATCCTTATTCCTTCCCATCCACTCACATCAGGGCCCTAACTTTTGCTTTTTTCCCTGTGCCTAGAACCACAATCCAGGCAACCATAATGTGACCTAGCTGGGAGGCTCTGGTTCTCCCTGCACCCACAGCATATGAGGGTTCAACCACCCCCAGCTAATTAATTAAACCACACAAATGGGATGCCGCAGGCAAGTGTTCCCCTAATATTAGATAGGAGTAACCTACACAGTCTAAAGTACATTTCTATACTTCCTCTGACTAAACCAGATGTTTCCAGTTCTGACTTTAAATTATTATTGTGTTTGAGTTATAGCTATTATAACTGCATTCATTTTTCTGCTCTTTTTGCCCAAAAATTATTTTAGACTTTAAGTAAAAATTTCAGCTTATAAATATGACAAGATCCATTTCATATTTATTTATTAAATCTATCCATCCATAAGTAAATAAACATTATTTGGTATGTGTTTTATAGAGGCTTTTATACACTAGTCTTCACAACAAAAGGTCCAGACAGCTTACACTATGAAACAAAATAACTTGTACAAGCAGGTAGGTTATTAAAATAAGGTATAAAACTAGACTCCCTAAACATTGTGTAGATGTGTACATATGTGTGCAGATGTGTATATGTATGCACATATTATGCAAATATTCACCAAGTTCTTTAGCATGCAAATTAATATGTAGTTGTAGATGGATACAAATATTGGGCCTCATTCTCTTCTTGGCTGTAGCACTATAAACCAAGAGTGCATTATGTCAGTAAATGACAAGTAAAATCAGAATCAGATGTTGATATGGACTGATGAATCATTCCCTAATTGAAGAATGTTCCTTCTGGTCCATAAGATTAACCCTGAACTATGTAAAAAAATGTAATACTTTTGAAATGTGCAGATAAGCTCTGCTATGGTTCTCTTCTCTACATAAATAAGCAAAATTAAGAATGTATCTTCTCTTAATTCGCGCATCAAAACACCAAGGACTTTCACTACTACAGGAAATGGTTTGAGATCCTGAGCAAAATCCAAAATCCTCATATCACTAGGCTATCATGAGATAAATCCTTAGGTGGCAATTGGCATAATTTCTTTGAGTTCAAGGGAGCTATGCCAGTTAAAACTGGCAAAACCTCCTGGCAAAGATCTTCAAAACTATCTTCACAGAGCAAAAGTGTGCGAGTGTGTGTCCTGTGGAAATGTGGGAGAGTTTAGGAAGAGCCAAAACTACTTCAGAGGAGACCCTAAAAAAACAACATAACTTAAGAGAGAGGAGACAAGTTATTGCTGCTTTGGGAAGCAGACATCTGTACCTCTGTGTGGGATGATATAAGCCGGGCTGTGGATGCCTGCGCAGAGGGCCCACCTGCAGACAACGGGTGTGTACAGATTCTTACACTGCCAGCAGCCTGAATAGCTCATTCCTACATTACAGATATCCTAGCCCCAACTGTTCAGGCTGTCTTATCCATAGCAAGACAGTCCCTACCTGCACCTACAAACCAACCACTTCTCATACCTCCTCAGCAGATGCTTGTGCCATGGCAGCCCACATTATGGCGTTTCCTGTGGGCTGTAATTCCAGACCCCGCTAGAGGTCTTCAAGAAACGCCTGTGTGGCCCTTACCCATCAGTTGTTTTCCCTGTCCCACTGTCCCCTCCTGGTGAAGGATAACCAATCCAAGCTGCTGCAGGGACTGAGAGGATTCCCTCTCTTTTGGCATTTGAAACAGATACAAACGTTTCTGCCAAGAGCTGCTAATGCTACTGAAAGACTTGGCCTTCTTGCATTGCCAAGGACAGACCCCAGGACACACACCTGAAGGGTTCCCCAGTGGCTTAGTGAGTGCAGTCTCCAGATATCTCCCGCTTGTCTTCCATCTTGGCCAATACCAGTCCCACTTCCACTTCTACCATTTGTATACAAAGATCTGATTCTGACCCTGATGCTTATTACTCTGACAATACATCTCCTGGCAATGTAAAAAGGAGGATTGGCCACTCTTCACGGAGTTGGTCTGGGAATGAGAAGAGGTAAAGGCACTTCTCTGCTTCACCACTGACTTTGTGTTTGACTTTGAACAACTCAGGTCTAGATCTTTTTGAAAGGGTTTAAGGATCTGGGTACTTGTCTCTTTGTATTAATAGTAACAATAACACAGTCCTTTTCTAAGTCCTAGCACAGTGTAAGGGCAACTGAATATGTGAAAGACTGTGAGACTTGCCATGGCAATGGAGGCCAGGTTAGTACTTAGGACAGAAGGGACTTATTTTTCCATAATCCGATTGCCACAAATGTGGATTTTGCTTAAATATATACAAAATATATTTTAAAAATTCAGCTTTCTCATAAGCAGTCCCTTCCCCCAAGGACTGCCTTTTGTTGGTATCAAAAGATAGCAACAATAAAAGGATGCAATTCTGGAAGCAAAAATAGAAGCAAGCGCAATTGGTGAATTTGAGTGTCCCTGGGTGACTGAAAGAAAGCAATCATGTTACATTTGTATATGTTTGTTTTTTTGGGACAGGCTGTTACTCCTAAGGAATTGGCACTGCTTTATTAATATCTTGTCTGTCTCTCGTATGTTGTAATGGACTAGCTATTGTTTATGTGAACTGTTCCTTTATACCGGATGATATCAGAGCTGCTGACATCAGGCCTTAAACTTGCTAATAACTAATGTGGATTTTCTTGTTATCATATGGTAGAGGCCTGTATTCTTAGAGAAGGGGAATCTAACTTCTGTTTCTACTCTTGTTATGAAGTTCATATGAATGATACCAACATAGTATCCAGACAATACAAATGCATTGCTGTATAGTGTGTTTTGTGTTACTGGATGTATTGGTCAATTTATAAACAAATGAAAATGGGCAGAGAAGATAATTGTAGTCATACTTGGAACCACACAACTGAAAAATAAATAAATGCACACCAAATTGCAATTTATGCAATTTATCTCTGTAATGGAGTGTTGCACATCTGGCTGCAGAAGTGCATACCACCTAGACAAAAGACAATACTCATACAAGATAAAGGAAAGCAGAATCATTTCCAGGTCAGTAATAACAACTGTTAACAACACCCAGGGGAAATCAGGCATGTATGCTTGCAGTCAAATATGTATAGCAAATCTCAATAAGTCTGCCTAGTCTTTCACAAAGGGATATCAAAGCTTATGCTGCATTTTTATTGTAGTTTTTCATTACAGTTTGAAGATACTTGATAATGGCCAAAAAGCATGAGCAATGGTGGGTTACCAACCATTGTTTCTGTGTCTAAAACAGGAGTGTCAAACACCCCAGCTCCCAGGATGGATCTGGACATGGTGGTGACAGTGGGGCAAGTGGCAGCGGTGGCCTTGAGGCCTAACACAAGCATCGCTTACCCCACAACACCAACACGCCTCCCCAACAGAGCTCCCTGCCACAGATTTGAGTAGAGGACCCCACCCCCAAATTTCTGGGCCCCCTGGGAGCCCACAGCCCAGTCCACAGTAAACACTACAAACAAACCAGTAAATCAGGGTGAGCACAAATGCAGACCATGCAAAAAGCTTACTGTTATTGTTCTCTAGTGTCATAACCTGCTGGTATCAGAGGATGAAAAGAAATGCCCCTGGCCAGGTCATACCAAGGAGGAAGAAATACTTTTCAGGCTCCAACTTTTCATCATCTCTTGTATTTATAATCTTAATAATCAAAGAATCATAGTCCTTACCTAGATATTTCTCTCAAATGCAAAAAAAGCAATTCACTTGAATGAAAGTGAGGAACTGAGATGGTCCCTGTTAAATAAAATAAGCTCCACTATTTTTGAGAGAGAGAGACCCCTTCATGACTTCACATCAAAGAGGAGTCTCAAGGCATTTCAAATAAAGATAAAAGTGTTTAATCTGAAATACAAAAAGTATCTCGAAGTAAAAACAAGCATCATGGAAAAGAAACCTCCCCGGTGTCTTGGCTCTGAAGAGCCGCAGAGGCCACAAGGCTGAGCACTGGGTCACAGATAGAACTGGCAGTATTTTCTTCACTCTCACTTCATTGTCCAAAATTATTGTTTGTTTCTCTCTTAGGTAAGGAAGTTACTGTATGGGAGAAACAACCAGACATAATATGATATTCAAGGCATGTGAATGCTTCAATAAATGAATCAATGCTTATCATAAGAGCATGGGGAATGTTCAATTTTGTATGCTTTTTCCTAAATAAGACCAAACAGCAAGACTGCTGTTTCTTCCTATGCCAACACTCTCTAGCTATGCAGTCGGTATAAGTGATTTCACAAACATACATCCTGTAGAGCAAGACTGACTATGCCAGACTGCTGATGCTAAATGGTGTAAGAACATTGCCCAGAGGGCAATTTCTCAGGCAGTTGTTATCGTCCTTGGATTCATCTTTTATTTTTTTCAGGGCATATGTACATTCCCATTTGTTAAAAACAACCATATTGTAGGCTCCCATTATTACTGCTGAATGGCCTGGAATGAAAGGATGGCGGGAATTTCTATCCTTGGAAGTTTCCAAAATCAGGTTGGGGCTTTTCTGGAATAACTATTCTCTGTTTTCTAGACAGGGAGGATCTGGCCCTGAGCAGGGATTGAACTAGATCATATGAGATCCTGAGGCCCCTTCTAGCCCCGTGTTTCGATGATTCTGGATCAATCCAAAATGTTTCATTTGCTCCCAAACAAAACATGTTGTTCATTTTAGGGCTATTTAGGTTTTTTTTTACTTTTATCCTCCTAATTTAGGACTATTTTTAAATGAGGGGGAAACATTACAAAATAAAGTTGCACCGTTTCATTTTGAGAGTATCAAAATACTACCCTGCAGCAGGTAGCCTGATGAAAGCTTGAGGCAAATCCTACTGTCTTCTTCAATACACATTTTGCCACTCGATGTAGTGCAATAGTTGCATACCTTGCCCTCTATGGAGCTCCAGAAGGCAGTGTTTCTCTAAGTGTTCCCAGAAGACTGGTGTGAACTGGCCCAGCAATATTCCTGCATTGGTTTGTGCCTAACATTGAAGGTTATAGGTTATACCGATGGGATAGAGTGGGGAAAAAAAAGGGTGGGGGTCATGCTCTTTATGTTAAGGAGCAATATACATCTTCTTTAATCGAGATGGGATCAGAGGAGGGCCAAACTGAGGTACTGTGGGTTAGGATACAAGGAGGTTGAAGGGAAAGGGACTTAGCAGTGGGGGTCTACTATAGACTGCCACACCAGGAGGATGAGCTAGACCTGGAATTCTCCGGTCAGCTCTCAGAGGCTGTACGGTCAAGAGATATGGTTGATCTAAACTACCCCAATGTGCTGGGAGGAGCAGTGAGCCAGAACTAATCGTTCACGTAGGTTCTGAACCTGCATACAGGACCTCCACCTAATGCAGGAGGTATACGATCCCATGAGGGAGAACGCCTTGTTGGACTTGGTGCTAGTTACAGGGGACAACCTGGTGGGGGATCTGCAGGTACAAGGCAACGTAGGGGATAGTGACCATCAATTGATTGAATTCGCTATCCAGCGAAGGGTGGGAAAAGTAACCAGCAAGGCAGAAGTGCTAGACTTCAGAAAGGCTGACTTCAAAGTGCTTAGATTAGTTAGTGGGGCATTAAAACTCAAGAGCATTGACAAAATGGAGGTCCAGGAAAGATGGTTGTTCCTCAAGGAAGCGATCCTTCAGGAACAGGAGGAGGCAATCCCACTGCATAGAGAAGGGGGCAAAGGGGCTAAGAAACCCTCCTGGCTAAACAGGGACATCCAGGAAAGCCTAAGGGCAAGAAAGGGGCATACAGGCTGTGGAGGCAGGGGGTAGCTGCCAAGGAGGAGTATACCTCCCTGGCTCGCACTTGCAGGGAATCAGGAAGGCCAAAGCAGCGTTAGAACTCAGGCTGGCAACAAACATTAAGGACAACAAAAAGTCCTTCTCCAGGTATATAGGGAGCAAAAAGAAGGTGCAGGGAAGCACAGGACCCCTACAGGATAGACGAAGGCAGTAGGTGACACACAGGAGGGTCAAAGCAGAGCTCTTCAACGAGTTTTTTTGCCTCTGTATTCTTGAACTCGGATCTAGATAAATCTTCCAAATGCATTACTGACAGAAGCAGGAGAAATACCAGCCCGCCAACTGTCAGCACCGACCTAGTAAAGATACACTTGGAGGGGCTGGATGTATTTAAATCAGCAGGACCAGATGAGCTCCACCCAAGGGTGCTGAAAGAATTAGCCAGTGTCATAGCAGAGCCACTGGCACAACTGTTTGAGCACTCATGGTGCTCAGATGAGGTCCCTGAGGACTGGAAAAGAGTCATTGTAGTCCCTATTTTCAAGAAGGGGAGGAAGGAGGATCTGGGTAACTATAAACCAGTTAGTCTCACTTCTATCCTTGGGAAAACCCTTGAAAAAATTATCAAGCATCACTTTTGCAGGACTCCAGCAGGTAATATAATGCTAAAGGGCAACCAGCACAGGTTCGCAGCAGGTTGATCTTGCCTAACTAACCTTGTTTCTTTCTATGACCAGGTCACTAAAAACTTAGATGCAGGTGTCAGGGTAGAGTCATCTACTTGGACTTGAAGAAGGCCTTTAGCAAGGTGTCCCATCCTATTCCTATAAACAAATTGAATAGCTGCACCATAGATGACTACACAGCTGTATGGGTGGCAAATGACTTAAGGGTCATACCCAGAGAGTGGCAGTGGACAGGTTGGCATTGACTTCGAAAGATGTGGGCAGTGGAGTCCCCCAAGGATTGGACCTTGGGCTGGTGCTATTCAATCTCTTCATCCACAACCTGGATGAGGGCGTAGAAAGCACTCTGTTCAAATTCACAGATGACACCAAACTATGGGGCAAAGCAAATGCACTGATAGGGAGAAACCAAATTCAGGCAGACCTGGACAGTTCAGAGAAGTGAGCAGAGAACAATAGGATACAATTCATCAAGGAGAAGTGCAAGGTGCTGCGCCTAGGGAGAGGGAATCGCCAGCACACCTATAGGCTGGGGGATGACCTTCTCAGCAGCACAGTGGCAGAATGGGATCTTGGAATCATTGTCAGCTCCGAGATGAATATGAGTCATCAACGTGACAAAGCAATCAGCAGAACTAACCGCACTTGTCATGCATTGGTACGTGCATCACAAACAGGTCCAGGGAGGTGGCACTGGTCAGGCTGCAGCTGGAGTGCTGAGTCCAATCCTGGGCACCACACTTCAAAGGCAACCTTGAGAGGGTCCAGAGGAGGGCCACTCTCATGTTTAGAGACCTGCAGGGAAGGCCCTATGATGAAAAGTTGAAGGACCTGGACCTTTTCAGCCTCCTCAAGAGAAGGCTGGAGTGGGGGGTCTTGTGGCAATATAGAAATTCACCAAGGGGGCAGCAGGGAACGGGAGATGCTCTGTTTACCAGAGCACCCCTTGGAATAACCAGAAACAGCAGCCACAAGCTGATGGAGAGTAGATTTAGGTTGGACATCAGAAAGAATTTCTTCATGGTTAGTATTGCCAGAATCTGGAACCGGCTCCAAGGGAGGTGGTGCTCTCCCCTGCCGTGGGGGTCTTCAAGAGGAGACTGGGCAAGCACCTGGCTGGCATTATGTGACCCCAGGACTTTTTCCTGCCATGGGCAGGGGGTCAGGCTCGATTATCCTTTGAGGTCCCTTCTGACCCTAGCATCTATGAACTTATGAATCTATAAGAGATGTATCTGTCCCCACAGAGGCAGCCACTACTAATATTACTGCCATTCAGTTGGTCATATGAGTTTTCTTCTTTGACAAGATAGTAGGTAAATGAGAGAGTGCTGTGGTTTTTTCAAATAATGCTCCATTTCAGGAACACATGCCCTGTAGTCTAGGACTATGAGTGTCAATCTGTGGGTTTGGTGCTGCACTCAAATGTGTGATATGAACTTCCCAGCTCTTTCCATTTGCACGTCAACATGGAAAGGGGTTTAAATATATATTTTTCCCCAAGTATATTTTTTTTTCTAAAAAAAGTTTAATAAATTTAAATTGATTAAGTGGGCTGATCCTAGTAGAACATACCACAGAAACTGTTGGGATAGATGTACTCATTCAGAAAAAATGTTTTCTGAATTGCAATAGCTTAGTGTGCAGATCTCTAACTGCTTTTGGGAATTTTTACAAATGTGAATTCTGTCTGTATACACAATGTGAAGGGTTCTGGTGTAAAAAGTTAACCTTTCTACCTTGCATACACGCTTAATTAATATGAAAAAAAATCTTTAGCAGGGAAACCATTAATTTTTTTTCTCACCATGCAGTGTAAATAAAAAAACATTCTCCAGAGGTTTCATAACTAGGTAAAAAGCATCTAGACCATAAACTGGAGTTGCAGCTGCTCACAGTAGGGCTCAGTTTAATTTTACTGAGTTTACCACTCCTGTAATCAGAATAATGCTCTTGCATTTGTATGGCATGTTAGCATCTCTTTGTTAGCATCATGAAGTGCTTTAGACATAGAATGTAAATGTATGAAGGCAGTACATTTATTCTTATGCTATACTCCCTCCCGAGATAGGTGAGCAAAGGCAAACACATGGTGGTCTGGCTAAGCCAAGATCACAAAATGAGTTTGGGCTGGAGAAAAACCTTTGAGTTCTGTGTTCTAACCAAGAGCTAATTTTATCCAACAGATATAATTTTATCCAAGTGCAAAATTGACAGTGACAGTTGATCTGATACTATCTAATCTGAATGTACGCCTGCAAGTAACTGAATGAATCACACTCAGATTTGTAAACCCCAGCTAAGGGACAGCAGGAAAATACAGAATCTCTGACAGGTGGAGTATATAGGGGCCTTCATTTCTTGCCCAGAAATCATAACCCAGACCAAGTATGAAAATACTGAAAATGTTTAAATGTCCATTGCTCCAAAAATCCTGAACAATGAATTATTGCATCTCATGACTTTTCCCTTTTTCCATGGTGTTCAGCAGTATTCTTCTGAGAGTTTGGCTTTCTGTATTGTGCATTGGAATAGTCAAGATTTACATTTCATGTTAAGAAGTCAGGATCCTGCATATATTTACTTTTCTGCTTCTGTTTTCTTTCACTCCCCGATTCTGCTCTTATTACCACATGCACAGCTCTGCTGAAGTCAATGTCAGGAGAACCCACTTTTCCAGCCAGCGAGGAGTCCAGTAATTGATAGAAAAGCTCCTTGTCCCAAGGTGGCTAAGTGGTGGCTATAAGTAACAGCCCTCATTTAGAGGAATGCAGAAGTGACCATACATCAGTACTACAACCAGGACTCATTCTTTCTGTCTCCAGCAGAATTCCTCCAGGGAGAGCCCATGCCAGAACAGGACCTTTTTCTGGTTTGTATTGAGAATGCCCCTCTGCCGTCTACTGTAAAAGGGCATGTCACCCACTTTACCCTATTTCCTTTGAGAAGACAAGGACTATTGAAGGAGTTTATCTTTCCCAGTCTTTTGCAGTCTCTTTGAACACAAGGACAAAAAGAAAAGTGGTCCTTGCACTCTCCTTATACAGCTTCAGTTTGGCTCAAAACTAGGTTGGTAGGAGTGGGTGGTTTATATGGTGTGTACCAGAGCTGTCTTCTCATTAGGATTTTTTCTCTCCCGCTGTGTACTGGTAGCACTATCTTTCTGTGTTTTCACTCTGCTTGCTCTGTACTGCCTTTTTCCCCTTTCTTTCCTTTGAATAATACCGATGTCCTGCATGCTCTTTTCTTCACAGCTCCTCTAAGCAAACTAAACGTCTGAGTATAAGTCAAACCTTCAACCCATGATTTTGAAATCAGGCAGGAAAAGTTTGCCCTGTCTTGATTTGTGTATCCACAAAGGTGGCACCTGGGCATCAGAGCAAGGGCATATCACACTCCCTGCTCCTCCTTGGACTTCTGCAGACCATTAGTATGTTACATGCTCTTGGTCTAAAGCAGACTTATCAGGTCCCGCAGGCTAGATGAATAGGGTTCTTCTGGTGCGGGCAGAGCAGTATCAGTGCGACCACCCCACCCCAGGTGCACCCGCCCCAGCACCATGTTCTGTGTGCGCCTGCCCCAGGCCCATGCACCACATACAGCACAAGGGGCAGACCAGCACACTGCATGCAGTGTGTGGGTCCACTCTGAGACCTCTGGCAGCACCACAGGCTGGATGATAGAGTTCCACCGGACATTTCTGGCCTGTGGGCTGTATCTTTGACACCCCTGGTCTAAAGCAACTGACTCAACTTGTGCTTTACAGGAATATTTTGGGAAAACCCAGGATGGCTGCAGAAAGAGTCACTTTGAACCGTGACATCCTCAGCCTGGAGAGGAGATGGCTTCTGGTGAGCAAATGTACCGTTAGCATCCCTATGGTGGTCAGCAACACGGTAGTATCTTCATATCTCAGCGGCATTCGTGAACCAGCCTTCCCAATGTCCTGTGGTGGTAGGGCAACATAGTGTCTTCGCTTTAGAGATAGAAGGACACAGAGAATAAAGACCACGTGTTTAGAATTAGCCTAATTCATGGGATGTCAAGTCTGAGACATCCAGAAAAACTTCTTCACTACTGGTACAGTGAGGCAGTGGAATAGACTGCCTAGGGAAGTTGTGGACTCTCCATTATTGGAAGTGTTCAAGAAAAGGTTGGATGGGTCAGGGATGATCTAGGCACAGCTATGCCTATGATCTACCATCAGTATTTCCCATGCTTCTGGGCTTTGCTGGTTGCCCTTCCTCTACCTGTTTTTTTCTGCTGTATGTGTTAGGGTGTTTTTAAGCCTTCCCAAAGGCATTGGGTGTTGGCTACAGCAAAGCCTGGGGACTTCAAATGGCATATGCCAGTGCTCATGCTGGGAGCAAAGCTGGAGGTTCCTAACTAGATGGTCTTGACCCTCTGCTCAGGGTCAGACCGATCACCATATTTGGGGTAAGGAAAGAATTTTACTCCATGGTCAGATTGGTATGGACTGTGGGGATTTTTACTTTCCTCTGTAGCAGGGAATGGGCCCTCTACTTGGGACCTCTTGAGCATATATTGATATCGTTTAAAGAAGCTGGATATTGGCTGTTGTGGCTCCCCTGCTTTACCTGTGCCAAGTTAGGGTGTTAGATCTATGTTGTGTCACCCTAACAGTAGTCCAGAGCTGGAGAAGAGAACTGGTAAGCCCAAGGAACTGGAAATGATGTTAGGCAGATCTGGCTGTCACCCGCCAGCTCATTGCTTTCAAACTGCACCCATTTTCCAGCCACATCCATAGGAACTTGAGAGGGAGAGAGACTGGGATGGCTGGGAGTACCTAAAACATGTCACAACACCCTGGAGGAAATAGGTCAGTTTAACTGAGCAAGCATTGCCCTGCTGATGTGCAGATATTTGCCAGGAAACACACTGAATCTTGAATCAAACTGTCTGTACCCAGGAGTTTGTGAATCAAAGAACTGCTGAATTGTGAGTGAGTCCTTCTGAGGACTGCAAGAATATCTACTACAGCAGCAAGAGAGCTCTGCTTATAATTCACCAGCAGAGAGAAGACAGGTACCGAGCATTGATTTAGCTAAAACATGCAGTTTGGAGACGTAGTGGAAGTTTGTGATGTGTGCTTTCTGATTAACATTCCTTGTGCCAAGGCACAAGTGTGCCTCTGCTTCCCTGAGTCCCAGAGGACCTACTGCAGCTACAATAAGGATGCCAACTTTGACTGAGTAAGCTTCTACTTAGTCTGTCAGTTTGGTGTATAGCTTCTGGGTACTTGTGCACTTGGGGGATGGGCTTGAATCTGAGAATTAGGCTGCTATTGCAGCCCAGTGGTAAAACTTCAGATATATGCTGCCCTGATTTTGTTCTCAGTTACACCCTCAGCTTCACCCTCCTTAATTTCAGTAGGGTTATATGGGTGGAGGAGAGGTGAAGTCATCTGGACTCTGAAAAGATGGCATGCTACCTCTCATGCTGCTTGTTGCAGGTGGCTTTGCCCAGGCTTTTGTTCTCAGCCAGCTGGCCGAGTTGTTAAGCTGAGAGCGATTTTTGAATATCATTCCCCCTGCCTGTTGCATGCAGTCCCTGGGACAGTGCAAGTGCCCCACCACCTATTGCTGGGGGGTAATGACACAAGTGTAGAGAGAGGAACTCAAATGCCCTTCTGGGTCAAGTGCCCTTAGAACGACAAGCGGTAAGTAACCCTGCTTTCCGCACCAGGAAGGGTTACATGTTAAATTCATCACAATTTATAAGAAAGAGGATTGTGCCCTGATAGATCCACCCCATCAAAGTCTATTGGATCAGTGCCTATCTGTAAGCCCCACATGCCCAGGGTGAGTCAGGCCTATGCACCACCTGATTGGCTGGAAAGGGAAGCTACTTAAGCACACCTGTGGCAATTAGCCATGGGTGGCTCAGTCTCATATTGCTGAATGTGATGGTTGCATTTTCTGTTTTTAACCTCTGATTCCTGACTTCATATCCTTGCTTGCTCTTGGTCTCAGAAGCCTCTACTGTTTACCAGAACCTGAACAGCAAGGTTGGATCACCTGCATCCCAGTCATACTACAACTCAAATAGTGCATGGTGAGTGGTCATGGCTGCACTTAAATGGAGGGCCTGATGCCCCTCCTAGCTAGTCAACTGATGTACAGGCATAGCCAGCCTGATGTATATGCTAGTTGGCCCATCAGGCTAGGTCAGGTTCACTGCTTGGGTTTCTGACTCCATGTGTATTCTGCTGTATTATTTGTACAACTCTGCAGAGATTGGTGATAATGACTGTAGGTGTCTGATGCAGTCTGTGGGCCCTAACTAATTCAGATCTGGTGTTGTGAGTTCTTGCAAAGCTGTGTCCAGTGGGGTGCACACTATCCCATGCTACCAAGAGCACGGCAAACGCGCTGATTTTGGAGTGCTGAAAGTGAAACATTTATCAGGTTGTCATTTTGGCTGGGTTATTTTAATGTCTATACATGAGGAACTGCTATTATTCAAATATTACAACTGCGAATAAAACAATCCTGTATTTAGTTCAGATAAAGGGAAGAAGCCTCTGGGTTAAATGCCACAACAGCTATACTTGTAGCCAGGGAAATCATTATCATTTTCCGATTGCAGGAGTTCTACTAACTGCTTCATTCACACTGGACAGGATCCTGGTGTAACAGAATGCATATAGCCAGCAAAGAGCTCAGCACAGAGCCAGGTGAACTTCTTCCCTGGGGTGAGGGAAGGGAACCCGCCCCACCCTGCTGATGCCTTTTGAGCTGTCAGGCATGAAGGTAAGAGCTTCCATTCCAAGCTTATTAAGGTTTTTCAACTGATCAGGAAGCTGAATGACAACATCAGTGAGTAGATACAAAGGAAAACTCAATAATTAACAATTTGTAGTTTCAGTGCTTCCCAATCACTTTGGGGAAACAGTAAATAGAACTAGATGGGGAGCAAGAACACAAACGCTAACGCATTTGCTCTGAGTGAGCCTGTGGAAGAGCCAAAGAGCTCCTAGCGTCTGGCCACTAAATTTCACTACTTCATGTCGCAGTTGCCTCTAATCCCAGTGAGGGGTTTTGAGTCTAGTCTGAGCCCAGGAGAATGGTTTTTCCTCCTAAGAAAACAAACCTGCTTGTTTTGCACCCAGGTCATGTATGAGCTTTACAATTTATCCCTTTCTTAATGGATAGAATAATAAAAACCTACAAGAGCTTTATTTATTTATTTATTTATTTATTTATTTATAACCTCCCTAGGCTTCTTGGTGCTGTATTGCTTTCTGTAGCCCAAAACACAGGTCATTCTGAGATGGGTCCATACCAAAAAACAGAGTTTGTGTTGAACAAGGAACTCCTGTACCTGTAACTGCTACTGGCTATCTCCTTCCAGAATAGCTGCTGGTTTGAAAATGCAGATACTCACATCTTGATTTTAGTTCTTAACCAGGTCAGAGGGAATGGCAATGATTTAACAGATTTGTTGGTCCCTTTGCTGTGCATGCTTTCCACCTACACTTTAATTATCGGTAGGCAGAGACCTCTGCTGGAAATCAGCTGGTAGTACAGGAGATTTTAGATGCCTGCTAGCAATTAGAACAGAGCAGTAAGAGCTTGGAAAACACGCCTGGTAGGCAAGGTCACAAGCCTAGGGAGGCCTAAATTAAAGGTGATTTAGACATTCTTCTTGTGGCCTTTGTCAGTCTGTCTGCTGTCAGAGTTCAGGAGAGTAAATGCTCTCATTTGGATTTGCTGTTCCGCTTCACTCTGACCTCTACACATGTGCCCAACAATGGTGCAGCTGCCTCAGGGCAAAAACAGCCATTTATGAGTCAAAACATGTATGTGGGTAAGGGGCCCTTTCATCAGTATGTGTCCCCACAGTGCAGAGTAGGACATGGGAAATTAGACTGGCCATTGCTAAGGTTGTTATTCTCTGTAAATTTATAAACAGACTATAAAATGCTTGTCTGTAAAGTGAGAGAGAGAGAGCCGTCCATAAAAAAACTAAGATGCCCTGAGCTTAATTGAAACTCTGATGCTGGAATGAGACTGAAGATAAGCATCAGTGGACAGGCCAAGCAGAGCAGTACGACCTGGCTTTTGAGCAGGAAAGGAATACCCTGAAGGAAGTATTCTTTCAGGGCTTCATAGGCCACAGGAGCCTTCGTAGCCCTCTTTCCATTCCCTTCCCCTCAACCATGTGCTGCCGCCTTTGCATCTTCCTGTGTGCCTGTAATGGCTGCTCACCTCCAAGGTAGGCAGGACCAGACAGTGTGAGGCACTGAGAAGGTCAGGAAAGGAGTGGTGGAACAGAGTAGACAAAGCTGTGGGGTCAGCAAGGGAGGATAGATGGTGAGAGGGTGTCCCTGCTGGATGGGAGGATTGGGGGTTAGACTGTGGAATAGGATGTGGGAGGCAGCACAGTGTGGGACACAGCCAGGGGTGTCAGGGTTTGTGGATGAGTAGGAGACTCCTGGGGCTTGGAGCAGCATGGCATAAAGACATTGCTTCTGTCAAATAACACAGTGTTAAAATTTAGTTTTAAAACCCTAAATTTGAATCTGGCTCTTGGTGCTGCCATCCAGGGCCTGGCAGAAGGGTTCCATTTACATGATGGAAAACATATGTCAGTAAAAAAGTCTGGTTGTTAGTAAAAAGTTTGGAGATTGTCAATTTAACAAAAAATCTTGAATTGGCATCCCTGACCTGGGCACACATTGTGGTCTCAGGGTTTATAGTTACTTGGAGGAAGGGTGAGCAAAGCTGGCTCGTGCAATAAGTTGCTGTCAGCAGAATATGTTTAATGGCTTTAGAACAGTGAGCAGTACAGTAATGTCCTGCAATCACCTTCCCTTGACCTTTGTGCCTTGCAAAGCAAGACACCTTTTTATCATTATGGAGTATTGTTTATTAATGGTTTAAATTACTTTTGGCCAAAAGCAAAGCTGGCAAAGTACCACCAGCAAAACAGGTTTAGATTAAAACTTGGGCAAGAGGGAGAAGGACTTCCTTACTGTGAGACATTGGAACAAGCTGCCCAGACATGTTATGGTATCTCCTCCTTTGGAGGTTTTCAAGAAAGGCTGGACAGATGCCTGTCTGGGATGGTACAGGAAGCACTCATAAAGTGGGGTGGACTCCATGACTCTTGTGGTCCCTTCAAATCTTATGGTTCTAACACCCTGTAATTTTAGTACATGGTGGATGTCTTTAGAGTAGGCCAATTGGCTTACAGGCCACAGAAGCCGCTACATTGTCTTGAAGTTTGTTTGGTTTTTTTCGATATGATAATCTCTGTTCATAAGAAAGATCAGCTCTGGTCTTGGGAAGATGCTCTTGAGTTTTATTTAGTGTTCTTTAGACATAATCCTAAAAGAACTGAAGGTAGTCTTGTGATGATAGAATTCAAGCTCCAAATAAAAGGCAAGCATCTCATAAGAAATGCAACGCATGGGCATGTTTCATTCCCCCCGCCAAGTATCCTTTACAAATAGACGTGACAAACTGAATGAATTTGAAGGAATCTGAATTATCTAGAAGTTGATCCGTCAGTCACCCCTCTGATCTAACATAGCAGGGAGCTGGGTAGGGAGTCCTGGATACATTTCGGACTGTGTTACATTGTAATATAACGTGTCAGTTTCTCAGCCTGAAGGGTCTAATCCAAAACGCACTGAAGTCAACAGAAAGATTTCCACTGACTTTGGTTTGGACCCAAATGGAGCATCTCCATAATTAAAATGCATGTTTCTATTAATATTTAAGATGTACAATAAATTTCATCTCAGTACATCCTCACAATCTTGGTAGCACATCTAATCATTAGCCTGCAGCACCTCTCTTCACTTTCAAATAAGGTCTAAGCAAAGTAGAACTAATAGTCATGTGTATAAAGAAGTATAGTTCACAAAGCATAATTTTTCTAACTATTTAGTTGGTCTAATAAAAGATATTACATTTACACAAAGAACCTTGTTTGCCTATGTCCCTAGACCACCACGGCTACAAGCAACATCCCTGAAAGAATTATAGTTATGGTTTTTCCAAGACTGCCAACTGATGCTCATATAAATGATTATTACCCCTTTTGACCTCAGTGGCAAATCAAAATCCAGGGAATTGTAGGTTATTCCAGAGAGGAGGAGGAGGAGGAGGAGGAGAAATTGGTGATGGGATTAGTCTTTTGAATCAAGCTCTCCTCCCAGAATCACATATCAGTGATGGTTCAGGCTTCCTTTCCAGTCTGCAGTAGCACCTAGCAGTCCAGCTGTTGATCTGACTCCACTATGTTATGTACTGCAGAAACATGGAAGGAAGACAGTCCCTGAAGAAACTATATGCAAAATAATTCAGTCTGTAGCATTGTTCCAAACACCATGTGTGTTGTTTGAGGTTGCTCCTTCCACAGAAGCAGAGCAATTGGAGATGACATTGTAGATTATCTAAAAATTGTGATTGCTTAAATAAGTGGAAGGAGCAAACAAAATGTGAATAGGTTAATGTGAGTGCTTAGCTCTCATGGCAGCCTGCAAAATGCTTTAAAGAAGGCAGTGCTTTGAAACAAAATATTCAAAATATTGGTTGGAAACTTAAACGACCTTAAAGAAAGACATGGCCAAGTTTGGGATGGGATAGGTAAAGCTGTAAGTCAACTTTGAAGGCCTTATAAAGGCAGGCTTCGATTCTGTTACTTTGTTCAATACACATTGCCATACATGTTTGGAAGTACTAGATTCATAGATGTTAGGGGCTGGAAGCGACCTTTTTAGATCATCAGGTCCAGCCCCCCTGTGCTTGGGCAGGAAAGACTGCTGAGATCAAATGACCCCAGCAAGGTGAGCATCCAGGTGTTTTTTGAAGATACCCAGAGTAGGTGATTGTATCACTTCTGGGGGGAGTCTATTCCAGATCTTGGACACTTGAGTTGCAAAGTTTTTCCTTATTTCTAATCTAAAGCAGTCTTCTAGCAGTTTATGACCATTAGTCCTAGTCTTCCCCTGGGGAGCCCTGGTAATCAGATGTTCTCCCAGTCCCTGATGTACACCTTTTATATACTGATAGGCTGCCACCAAGTCCTCTCTGAGTCTTCTCTTCTCCAGGCTGAACAAACCCATGTCTCTCAGCCTCTCATTGTACGGCCTTCTCTCCATACCTCTAACTATACACGTAGCCCTCCTTTGGACTCTCTCAGGCTTCTCCACATCCTTCGTGAAGTGTGGTGCCCAGAACTGGACATAGTACTCCAGCTGCAGCTTCACCAAGGCTGAGTAAAGTGGGAGGATGACATCCTTAGTCTTGTTTGAGATGCATTGGTAGATGCTTGCCAGTGTTTTGTTTGCTTTGCCAGCTATAGCATTGCACTTGTGGCTCATGTTCATTGTATGGTCTATCAAGACCCCCAGGTCTCTTTCAGTTGTGGTGCTGGTAAGTGTAGCACTGCTGAGCCTGTAAGTATATTGAGGGTTATTTCTCCCCACGTGGAGCATCTTACACTTTTCAGTGTTGAACATCATCAGGTTTTGATCCATCCACTCTGCAAGCCTGTCCAGGTCAGCCTGTGTTCCCAGCCTATCGTCCAGCATGACCGCAGTCCCCCATAATTTGGTGTCATCTGTGACCTTTGTCAGTCCACTTTTAACACCTGAGTCCAAATCATTAATGAACATGTTAAAAAACACTGGTCCAAGTACTGAACCCTGAGGGATCCCACTGGTCATCATGCGCCATGTTGACTTGGTTCCATCTATTATTACTCTCTGCATCTGTAACAGTGCGGGGCCCTAGGGGTGGCGGTGATCTCCCCTAGCGCCTCCTACTATGCTAATGCGGTACTACACCCTCACATCTCGCCCGCCATGTCTTTGATGTTAACAATGTATAGGGGAGGCTGCCTTTTGCCCTCTCTGACACGGTGCTCTGATGTATCTCAGTCTCAGTTCTGTTTTGGGTGACCTTATGGGCTATGCATGGCTATGCATGGCTATGCATGGCTCCAACCACCCCTGTACCACGCCCCAAGCCTCGCAGATGTACCGGATGTTGTTTGGTCGATTTCCCTCTCCGCGCCCCATGGACGCTGTCTGGCTTGTCTCACCGCCTGCGCCCCCACTGGCGCTCTCTGGTTTGTCCCCGCTCTGGGGCTTCTTGCAACTGCCTGCTCTGGGGCTTCTCGCCTTAGGGCTCAGGCAGCCTCGGCCTTACCTGGCCCCCTCCCAATCCTCTGCTCCCCTTCTCAGGGCTGGGGTCAGTGCACCTCTGAATGTTGTGCCCTCTCTGGCACTGGGGTCCCCACACTGCCGTGGAGCCCCTGTGAGGTCTCCTCCAACCCCTAATAGCCTCGCCTGGTCCTCCGGTGTAACAACAACAAAAAAACCCCCCATAACACAAGCCCCTGGGCTATAACACAAAGCTAAACCTCCTGACTAAATGTTTTTCAAACCACACCACATATTTCACCCATGTAACTAGCAGCTGGTACATTCAGGCCTTATTCTCTTTCCCACATTCAGGGCCAATCTCTTTCCCTTAGTCAGGCAGTACTCCTCCTTCCTGGCTGCCGGCAGAGAGAGAGAGAGATCACTCACAGCCTCCAGTCTGGGTCTTACAGTAGCCAGCCCTGCCCCTTCCGGTCAGCTGACTCACCAGGTGTGGGGCCTTAGCCCTTCCTGGTCGCCCCTAGCAACCAACACCTGAGCCCATACTACTACTTCTCAAGTAGCAGGCACCTTAGTGCCCTGATACAGCGTCCTACTTCAGAGCCAGTTCCCTAGCCACCAGACCGTTGGGTTATCAAGACTGCAGTTCTCTAATTTTACCATGAGCACATTGTGGGAGACCAAGTCAAAAGGCTTTTTTGAAGTCCAAGTATGTGATGTCCACCTCATCTCCCTTATCCAGACAGCGTGTTACCTGATCATAAAAGGAAATAAGGTTGGTCAGGCATGACCTGCCTGCAATGAAGCCGTGTTGGCTATCTGTTAGAATGTTGCCTTCAGTTAATCTATTGCTAATGGATTCTTTGATAATTTTTTTCCAGGATTTTTCCAAGAATTTAAGTCAAACTGATCGGCCTGTAATTCCCTGGATCCTCCTTCCTTCCCTTCTTGTAGGTAGATACTTAACTGGCCTGCTTCCAGTCTTCTGGAACCTCTCCCAAGCACCGTGATTTACTGTGCCAGGCACATGGTGCATGGTTAAATTTTACTGCTATGTCTGGGGGAGTGTGCTGCTATGGCGATGTAGCTGACAATCACGTGTAAAGCCATGTGATCACCATGTCACCGTAGTGCAACATATGGTGACGAAGTATGTTGCTATGTCACCACACGGCAACGTGTAGATGCACCCACTGAGCTGCAAAATATAGCTGAAAGGGGAATTTGTCCACTGTCTGTACACTGTCATATATTCTTTCCTTTTATTGTTATTTAAACATTGCTAAAGTTGCGCAAGGCACTTTATAGGCAGATATGGGAAGATAAGCACAGAAAGATCTGAAGATAAGCTCATTGTTTCATCTGACTCAAATAATTTTTCTTTTATAGTTCAAGGAAAAGAGGACTAAAATCATCAGAAAATGATGTTGGAAATCTCCTGCTTCAGTGGCCATTTTTATAGCAGCATTTAACCTATAACTGCTGACAAGATGTGTGTGTAGGAAAAAATTATATGCATGAGCTTTGAATATGTAGAGGTATGAGCAGATGAATGCAACCCTTCTATTCCTAGTCAGTGCAGTGACTTGTTTTTTCTCTCTCCAAAGCAGCTTTGAGGAGTTTAGGAACACTGTAGTATTGTTGCAGAGCTTGGAAGCCTCCATGTGCACTCATCTGCCTTGTATTGTAAAAACCACCAGGACCTCCCAGAGCAGCAGTGTGTCTATACAGGGAAGTCTTAGGTGTTTGTATAGAGTAAGCAAACTTAGCTTTGTGGAATCAAACTACACAGGTGCAGCTCATGCACATCATGAAGGTTGCAAAGCAGCAGTGCTCAACCTCCTCCATGGGCTGGATCCATGCTCTATATCATGGGCAGCCCCAGCTCTATCATCAAGCCCATCGGGCTCCCCACAGGTCTGAGAATTGGGTGGAAAATTTTTGCTGCCAAATTTCCGGACCCATAGGGAGTCTTGGATCAGGTGCACTGGGCTAGGCAGCGGCAACAGGCCCAAGGACCTGATCCCACTGTGTGGGAGCCAGCTGAGACTGCATGAGCGAGGCAGAGGCAATGCAGGGTGTGCAAGGATTGCCTCTGGCACAGGAGGCTGGTCCTCCTCCAGCATGCAAAGAGCCATGGACTGGCCCCTCACTACTCATCTGGCCCGCAGGCCCAGAAGCTTGAGCTCCACTGTTGTAAAGACAACACAGACACGTATCAGCCCTTATCAACCTAATCAACTTAAAATGTACTTTAAAAAAGTGCAAATAAATTAACTGAAAAATAGATCTACCTTCTACTCTTAAGCAGAATGTTTGCCCCAATAAGGGAGACATGCCAGAGACTCAAAGTTCACTACAGACTTTGCTACTGCCATTAATTTTACATGGCAGTCACTAAGATACTACCATGATCTGTGGCAAAAGAAAACCCTAAGAATAATAACATGCTCCCTTCCTGTCTCAGTGATACTGCTTGGTTAGCTTGCTTACAGCAACAGGCTGCCATAACACTGAATTTTATTTTTCCCCCTTAATTCTTTGTAATTCTCAGAGTGATTCCATCTGCACATGAACAGAGCATCATAATAATAATAAAGCTCCATTTTTTGGTAGCATGATGGTGGTGCCCAGATGCCAAGTTTAGGTAGCAATGCAATGGACGTACACAGGCAACTATACAGGTAAGTTCAGATAATAGGCAGTAAACATTTATAGGTAATGAAAACAGGTAAGCCCATATAAAACCCCCTTAAGGAGCACCCATAACTGTATTACCATCCACAGTATGAAGCAAATATCAGTCACAAAATATGCGGTGAACTCAGCACCCCGTGGGGTGCTCCCTGGAGCCCCTCCTCTTTAGGGCTCTGGGATGTGGACACGCTCCCTCCACAATGGAGGAGGGTAAAGGCTGCAGATCCCTCTTCTCCCAAGCCCACCTCCTCTGTGGGACCTGCTTCCCCACCAACTCGTGCTCCCACTCTGAAGCAGCCAAGGCTCGTCCCCTGGTGGCCAGTCCCTCAAGGGCCTCTCTCCAACAGCACCTCTGGCTTCTCTTGATGGCCTGGTGCTCTGCTCTGGGCACCCAGGGTGCTCCTACAGCAGCTGAGCCTTTACTGGCTCTGATTCCCCAGCCGCACGCTGGGGGGTCTTTCTCCTTCCCACACCCTACTCCGAGGATCTTTTAGTTTAATGCTGAGCCACACTGTGGGGCTCCAGTTACCCAGTCTAGAGCTGGGGCTAGCTTGAGCAGCCTTGAGCTGCTCTCAAGGTCGACTCTCCCTGTGCTGACCTGCCACCCTGTGGGGCCTGAGCAGCCTCGAGCCGCTCCCTTGGCCAGCCCTCCATGCGCCGATCCATGCGCCACCCACCAAGCTGCTTGCTGGGTTTGCAGGCTCAAGCCTCCTTGAGCAGCTCCCAGAGCCTGAGTGCCGTGCGCCGATCCACGCACCGTTGAGGCTCAGGCTGGGTCCTGAAGATGGTCTTCTCCGAAGCTCCTCTCTCCTCACTGTCCCTTGCCACGTCAGCCCCCAGTGTGCTGAACGCACTTTCCTTTTATACGCTTCGGGGCTCTGCCTCCGAAGTCCGACGGACCTGCCCTGCTGCAGTCCACAGTCTGGTCGGGGAGCAACTCTTCCCCTCCCTTCAGAAAAGGGGTGGTGCCTGCTTTCCCCTAGCTTGTTTCTGATTGGTGGATTGGTTCCACCAATCAGAAATGAGGATTCTCAAGCCCCTGGACATGCTGGAGCTCAAATCTGGTAAATCTGTCAAAGACACAAAATTTGCAATTCATGTATGAAACCATCCCTTTACATGGTTGTGAGGAAGCTTAATTTCTGCTGGTGAAAGAAATGGAGAGGAGTTTTTGCTCCAAGATACCATACAAGTCCTGGGCTGTGCTAGGTTCACCCTTCCTCCAAACTGGAAGTCTACAGGGTGGGACAATTCATTTAGAAGGCTATAGTGCCTTACGGTGCAGCACATGTTACCACACCTCCAGTTCTTGTTGTTCTTCCTGGTAAAAATGTGTTGTTACACCCCTTTGCATAACCTAACAGGTTTGATCCCTCAATCATTGTGTTCTCCTCTATAGGGAGTATGTAGCACAGATGAACTGTATTTCCTGTATGAAGGAAAGGACATTTGATTTGCTTTCCCCCTTGTGAGATGGATTCTGCAAAGTGTTGAGATCCCACAACCCCCATTGAAATGGAGATGCAGGGTACTAAGTACCATATTATCACACATTCTGTAATAGCACCCAACTGGCTGAAGGTCTGGCTATTGAACCCGGTCCTAAAGTGTGTAGTCAGTCTCTAGACAGGCAATATTCCCATTGAAGTGTTCAGTGAGAGTTTTGCAGGAATTAAGACTGAAGGATTAGGCCTTAAGGGAGCAGCCAGCTTATAAATGTCAGTTTGTTATAAGGCTAGCATTGTCCATTCTGTTTGGATGCTTCATTTCATAATATTCTCTTTGGATTATTTAATACAAACCAGCCTAAATATTTGATACATGTGCCTTGCAAGTAGCATGCTGAGCCCTTTGTTACCACTGAGCCCTTTGCTACTGTGTGAAGATGGGTATAATTTTGCAGTTTATTCTGAAACATTACAGCCCTCTGAACTATAAAGCTGTGAGCTGGTATTTGTTTTTAATAAACAGGGACTTGCTTAATCATAAGTGAAAACCAAAAAAATTAACAAGTGGCCAATAGCAAGCTATTTTGTTACCAAGTCATTATGTTCTAATTAAAGAGTAATGTGATCACTTCTCTGGCAATATCTACACTTCCTGCTTTATAAGAATTGGCCTAAAGAATCTTAAAATGTATATTTATTATTTAGTAACATTATAGCTGAACAGAAAATTACTAAATGTATCTTGGAGTCTCAGTCTCTTTTCAGAGTGCTGTAAACAAGAGTGGCTTCATTGTATCCAACTACATAAATTGGCATAAGCAAGAATAATGCAAGTCCTTTAACTGAAAAGTCTCTGTGTATATTAGCCCTAAGTATAGTAGCCCTGACCTATTATTATTGTTTATAAGTAAATAACTTCCCAACATCTGAAACATGAAAATCAGTCCCTGCCCCAAGTGTCCAGCGTAGAAAGACAAAGTCATGTTAAAAGGCAGAGGGAAGGGATTAGTGAGATGACAGGCATGTTTCCTATAGGTTACAACTCGTAGTTTGTATTGTTATTGATCATGGGTAATTTCTCTTTTCAGACTATGCCCCACTTGTTTTCCCATCCCAGGAGTCTCCAGGGTTAACTCCAGTCAAGAGTCATAGAATCATAGGTTTGGAAGGGACCCCAGAAGGTCATCTAATCCAACTCCCTGGCCAAAGCAGGATCATCCCAGCCAAGGCTTTTTCTAGCTGGGTCTTAAAAACCTGCAAGGCTAGAGAGTCCACAACCTGTCTGGGTAACCTGATCCAATGATTTACTATCTTCTAGTGAAAGAGTTTTTCCTAATATCTAACCTAAATTTCCCTTGCTGCAACTTGAGACCATTGCTCCTTGTTTTGTCATCTGCCACCACTGAGAACAGTCTAGCTCCATCCTCTTTCAACCCCCCCACCCCATTTCACGTAGTTGAAGGCTGCTCTTAACTCCCTTCCATTTTCTCTTCTCCTGCCTAAATAAGCCCAGTTCCCTCTGCCTCTCCTCATAAGTCATATGCCCCAGTCCCCTCACCATTTTTGTTGCCCTGAACTGGACTCTGTCCATTTTGTCCACCTCTTTTCTGTAGTGGGGGGCCCAAAACTGTACACAGTACTCCAGATATGGCCTCACCAGTGATGAACAGAGGTGAATAATTTTTTCCTTTGGTTTGCTGGCAACACACATACCAATGCAGCCTAGTATGCCATTAGCCTTCTTGGCAACAAATCCACACTGTTAGCTCATATTCAGCTTATGGTCCACTATAACCCCCAGGTCCTTTTCTGCAGAGCTGCTGCCCAGCCAGTCAGCCCCCAGCCTGTACTGGTGCATAGGATTGTTCCATCCTAAGTGCAGGACTTTGCACTTGTCCCTCATGCACTTTAGTTTGGTCCAGTCCTCCAATTCATCTAGGTCTCTCTGAATCCTAACCCTACCCTCTAGCTTATCTACTACTTTCCCCAGCTTGGTGTCATCTGCAAACTTGCCAAGAATACACTCCATCCCATCTTCCAGGTTGCTGATGAAGGCATTAAACTAAACTGGCCCCAGAACCAAACCCTGGGACACCCTACTTGATACTGGCTGCCAACTAGACCTTGAGCCATTGACTACTACCTTCTGAGCCTGATGCTGCAGCCAATTTTCTTTCCACCTGGAACTCCATTCATCCAACCTGTACTTGCTTAGATTGCCTGCAAGAAAGTTGTGGGAGACCCTATCAAAAGCCTTGCTAAAATCAAGGTGTACCACATCCACTGGTCTCCCCACATCCATAGAGCCGGTCATCTCATCATTTAAAGCAATAAGGTTGGGCAGGCATGACTTGCCCTTGGTGAATCCATGCTGACTCTTACTAAATACCACTTTCTCCTTCAAGTGCTTAGAAATGGATTCCTTGAGGATCTGCTCAAAGATGATGCCCCATGGCTTTGCAATCACATAAGCCCAAACTTTGGGGCAAAGCATCCATGCCAGAAGATAGGCGGGTGATCCAGGCTGACCTGGACAAG
>NW_017728911.1:24841906-24850569 GCF_001723895.1 Crocodylus porosus | reverse complement strand
ATTGGATGCTTATCTTGCTGGGATCCTATGACCCCAGCTGACTTCCTGCCCTTTGGGCAGGGGGCTGGACTTGATGATCTCTCAAGGTCCCTTCCAGCCCTGATGTCTATGAAATCTATGTCTATGAAATCTATGAAGCCAACTCCCTCAGCACCTTGGTGCGCATCCCATTTGACCCCATATGTCCAGCTTTTCTAAATAGTCCGTAACTGAGGGGTGGGCAAAATCCGGACCGGATGCTGCCTGACAGGCCATTCTATCTGGACTGTGGGCCCCCTAAAAAATTTAGAGAGTTAATACTTATCTGACCCTGGCTGGCTGTCATGCCTTGCCAAAACTCAGTAAGTGGCCCACTGCCCAAAATAATTGCCTGCTGCTGCCCTAACTTTGTTCTTGAGCCATAGTTGGCTGCCTTCTCCCCAGACTCCTACTAGGCACAGTAGTCTCAGAGCTGACGTTGCCTGTGAAGACTGAAGTGAAAAAGCCATCAAGCATTTCAGCCTTTTCTGCATCCTCTGTCCCTAGGTTGCCTCCCCTATTCAGTAAGGGATCCACACTTTCCCTGATCTTCCTCTTATTACTGACATACTTGTAGAAACCCTTCACATCCCTTGCTAGCTGCAACTCCAGTTGCGCTTTGGCCTTCCTGACTTCATGCCTGCATGCCCGAGCAATACTCTTATACTCGTCCCTAATTGTTTGCCCAAGTTTCCATTTCTTATAAGCTTCTTTTTTGTGATTTAGTTTACAGAGGAGTTCCCTGCTAAGCCAAGCTGGTCTTCTGTCATACTTGCTAGTCTTTCTGCACATCAGGATGGTTTGCCCTGCATGCTCAGTAAGGCTTCTTTCAGGTACAGCCAGCTCTCCTAAACTCCTCTCCCCTCAGTCTGGCTTCCCAGGAGATCCTGCCCTTGACTTCCCTGAGTGAATCAAAGTCTGCTTTTCTGAAGTCCAGGGTCCTTACTCTGCTGCTCTCCTTCCCTCTGTTCCTCAGGATCCTGAACTTGATCATCTTGTGGTCGCTGCTGCCCAAGTTGCCATCCACTACTACTTTCCCCACCAGGTCTTCCTTGTTTGTGAGCAGCAGGTCAAGAAGAGCATGGCCTCTATTTGGCTGCTCCAGCACTTGCAACAGGAAGTTGTCCGCAATGCTCTCAAACTTCCTGGATTGCCTGCACATTGCTGTATTGTCCTCCCAGCAGCTGTCAGGGTGACTGAAGTCCCCCATGAGAACCAGGGCTTGTGATTGGGGAAACTTCTACTAGCTGTTTGAAGAAAGTCTCATCCACCATTTCCTCCGGGCCTGGTGGTCTATAGCAGACCCCCACAACATTGCCCTTGCTGTTCTCCCTTCTGACCCTAACCCAGAGATTTCCAAAGTTCTGAATGTCAATTTTGAACCAAACATGAGTAGATAGTTAGCCCTTGATTGAGAATCCAAAATATCGCAAGGAAAGAAAACAGATGTAGAAGGTATGGCAAAGAGGTTGACAACAGCACCATTAGTTCAGAAGAATTCTTCATAGGAACAATGGATAATGTACCAGCCGAAGGTGAATGGTCTCTGTCTGAAAGAAAATTGAACGTTTATTCATTTTTTGTTGGACATGGGTGTATGAGCCAGTTTGAGACCAGAAATGGTGATAGGAGCAGTAAAAGAAAAGTCAGAAAAGTAGAAGCTCTGCAGACCATCTGTACAGACCCAAAACAATTAGTTAAGTAACTGTAAAGGGAACATATCTTTCCTGGCAAATAGTAGCAAACTTTTATGGAGCTGTGGATGATACTGAGGGCTTTTCTCCCATGATACATCACTGCCGGGTTCCAGCCAATGCCCTTAGCAAAACAGAGTGCGCAGCTGTGATGCTCACCGCCCCGTCTGGGGGAGAATCGGTTTCATAAAAGTGATATTTCAGTTATATGAAGCACTATGGCAAAACGAGTCAAAACTTTTTTGTAGGCATTTATGACAAAACTAAGATACCTATAAACAACTCCAAGTACAAAATCCTCCTTGGAGTACTGTTTTATTATTTTTATGGCTATGAAGTACTGTTCTATTTTTTTTTTTATCAGTTGAGTTTTATATGGACCAGAAAGACATTGTTGGTATTGGAGAGGCCAGAATGCAGGAGGCTGCAGTAATTGTAATGGGAAGTAAGGGGCTCAGGGGAGATAAAGATTTAGGTCTTTCACAGGATGTGGACAAACCCTGAATATGTGGGAAGAGGTGAAGGGAGGATCTAAAGGTGACAGACACTCTGGTTACAGATTTGAGTCATGGGGGAAAAAAATGATGTGCCCAGTGGGGGTATAGTGAAGGTCTGAGAGGAAAGATCAGGTGAAATTCTCACAATTCATTTCAGTGAAGCCAATAGTTCAGCTTTGGCCACGTTAAATTTATGCTGATAGCAAGAGATCTAGAAATGGATATCAGACATAATTCAGACGTAATTCTCATTAATTGTTGTAATTAATTTAGCTGTTATGAAAGCAGCATTTAAAGGCCGTGACCAGTTTGGGTTGGACACTGTACAAACTGATAATGAGTGAGGAGATACAGAGCAGGATGAAGGGATGCAGATGGAGTAATGGATTCAAGTGAGTTATATTGAAATGCCAAACCAATATTTCTGAACATAATTTTTGTGGTAAAAATACAGGCAATCCTAAGTGTGTGCTTGCTAATCATCCTACTTTTTCCTATTCCCCAGCTGTTGGCATGGTCACTCTGGTGACAGAAAAGCAAAATTACAATGGTACTTAAATAAATATGTTCTGCTGTCCATTTGAGGATGTAATTATTCATTAAGTCACGTTCAGAAAGACACTTTGATGAATGTACCAGAGGGCAAGTGACAGAAATACTTTCCTTCAGTATTTATGAAAGGAAACTATGTTGGGGTAGGTGTCATGGATTTGGCACTAAATCGACCGTGCCTGTCAACCCTCAACATATTTCTCACCCAATATATTTCAGTAGCTTTAGATGGCACATTTTAAATATTTCTCTAGAGGAGAAATGTCTGCTGCAGTTTTTCTTTGCTAGGGTTTATGGCTTTGTAACTTTAGCGATGGAGTCTGTCACATGGCCATAAATAGGACTGCATTAAAAGGCATTTTTATAGGTTGATGTATCAAATGCAGATGTCAAATCTTTAGTTTTAATTGTAATGAATGATGGTTCTTCCAAACAGGAAGTTAAAAGAAAGGGCATAGGAATGTGAAAAGAAGTGGCTGCACAACATCTATCCTGAAAAATAATCCCAGTACTGCAATGTCTGTGGAAGCTATCAGCTTGTGAGAACTGCTTCATAATTTCCCAGTAAAAATGACTGAATAAAATATACTACATGTAAATAGATTAAAAGAATATCAAAGTTACACAATTAAATACTTGAAGGTTAGGAAATAACTGAATTACTTTCTTTTGGCATCCTTTTGTCTATGAGAGAGATTAACTATTGCAGCCTATGACCTAGATGGCTTGCAATGTTTCATGTGACTGAAAAATCCAATCCGAGATTTGCATGATCTGTGGCAGTGGTTACAAATGTATGTCATGGTTGGGTAGCTCAGGAGCTGCTTGCTTCCTATGGGCTCTTTTCTCTTCAAGCTGTTGGAGCCAATTTTTGTCGTGGACTTTGCCCTGGTGGAGATAATGACACCACTTGTTATGATCACTGGGCAAGGTTTCCCATTGGTCAGGACTGATTCCAAATGCCTTTGTATCGAAACTTGTGATGTCCTGTTCTTGTTCCCACCGATAGTTCCCCACATAGCAGGTCCTTGGGTATGTGTCCATCTTCTGATCTGCTCAGATGGCCTAGTCAGTGCAGTCATCTGTGTTTGAGTAGGGCTGTCACAGTTGGTTAATTTGCCCTTTGAAGAGCCTCTGCATTGGTAACTTTATCTTGCCATTTGATGTTGAGTATGCAGCATAAACAGCACAGGTGGAAGCTGTTTAATCTTTTCTCTTGATGTGCATGAGCTGTCTGTTTCCCCACCCTACATGAGTGCTGAGTACGCAAGCCTTGTACACTAGCATTTTGGTCTTGATGGTAAGCTTTGAGTAGTTCCATGCTCTTTCAGTTAGGCTGCCACCACCTCCAGCAGACTTTCTGATGCTGCATGTAAAATATACTCTGTGTGTGTGTGTGTGTGTGTGTGTGTGTGTGTGTGTGTGTGTGTGTGTACACCTATATATATTAAAAGAACATCAAAGTTACACGATCAAATACTTGAACATTAGGAAATAATTTTATTACTATCCATGCAGCTTCAAGGTCTTCCCCTTGTGAGTAGGGATTACGATGCAATCCTGAACTATAGGGTCATGTACAGTTTTTCCACAGGCCCCTGTCTCATTCAGTGTGCAAGCTGGATGGTACTCTGGGAATTAATAGGGTAGTAGAGTAACTGTGGTTCATTCCTTATGTGCAAGAAATGTGTCCAAGCTGCAACAGAGTCTGTCCATCCTGGGTAGGCCTTGTCAGCCATCTTTGGACCCACGGGTAAGACAAACATGGAAGACAACATCCTCGACTGCAAGGGAGTGCCAGTGATGATTAAATAAAGTTGGAAAGTGTGGAATGCCTTCCACAGGCGGAGGGCTGTGGGAAGAGAAAGTGTGTCTTCTGGGTTGGGTTTGCACATCACCTTAGAGAACAGTATTTTGTCTCTGTTTCAGTCACAGGATTCCCATAGTGCTCAGCAAGTTACTGAGACCACACTTTTCACAAGTGATCACCTAGTATGCACGCATCATATTTTTGGTGTTCAATTTGTTACCCTAGGGTCTGATTTATACAAGTCATGGGCATGGACAGCTGCAAATAGACTGTGCTCTGACCAAATGAAGTTGGAGGTATAAAATGAAGAAGCCATGCTCTGACCAAATAAGGTTTTTTATAAAGCCAGATACTCCAAAAATGTCAAGCCAGAAGCAGCTCACAGTGAGCATCCAAAATTAGTGGACACTTTTGACCTTTAATCTCTGTCACAGTTCTCCATCTGTAAAATGAAAATAATTATACTACCCATTGCCTCAGGAACATGTTACAGAGATAAATTCAGCACTGCTTGTGATGCAGTCAGTACTATGTGGATGAGTGACATAAAAATCCCATGGGAAAATGAATGTAATTCTGTATTCAGTGCAGAGTTTCGATAGTGTCCAGTTAAAAAAAAAAATACATGGGGCCAGAAATTGAACACTGACAAGAGGAGGACAATCAAACAGTACATGGGATGGACAGCACTCGCTGAATGAGGCAGGGGTCCTGTGGAAACCTAATGTGAGTATTAATCAAGGACTGTTGCATTATAATGCCTGTGTGTAGGGGGTATAACTTAGATTGCACAGGCCACTGTTGTTCCAGCCTTTCTTATCTTTTTGTGTGCTAGACCCTAATGTTCTCTTCACCTAGTTTGTTCACAATATATTTCTTCAGTTTTAAACTGGAAACCCAGGAGATCTGTTATGTGGAATTACTTCGTTTTCCAAGCAGGTCCATTGGCAGGATTAGAGACTTTAGATCCACCACGCAGATCTCTGCCACTGCTACACTAGAGGAGGATAACCACACACTTTGCCAGTGGGTTTCACTGACATTTGTTAGACAAAGGAAAGTCGGGATTTCAGAACTTGTATTGTGCCTCAGGTTTTGAATGAGTGTGATGTGGCAGTTATGGCCCTTTCTACCCATGTTCACCAGTCCTCACCAAGCTACCCTTTCTGCCTGTATCCTATTTCCTCCATACAGATTGCCCAAAGCTGCCTCTCCTGTGCTTTGGAGGACAGTGGGTGACCATCTGTGAACTCAGCTGAGAATATCTCCTTGTTCTCAGCTCTAATGCCAAGCAGCTGCTGGGAAGGTCCTGCTCAACCTGAGTCCCAAGTTGAAATATGCTGGACTCTGCTCCGACCAAACAGAAAGTTCACAGAGTTTTGCTGCTGCTCTATATCAAACTTCACAGCAAGTGTGTGAGAAGCATGTAGCTTGGCCAAATGAAGACAGATAGTCACGGGTATAGGAGAAGGTACCTCTCTTGCCCATCTCCCCATTTGCAAAGCTTAAGAACCTTCTCCAAAGTCTGAAAGTGCTAGAGCCTCTCATTTAGCAGTTATTAAGGTTATTTCAACATTGGCAAAACCTGTGTATTTTTCTCTAGCTTTATCAGTTCATTCCATTGGTTAAAGTCTGGCTAAATTACAAGCAACTAAAGTATGTCTACGTGGCAAAAGGCAGCATCACGCAGAGAAAACCAGTAGTTGGGCATGTAGTAGATCTGGAACAGGATACAGTATAGCTGTGTTAACATGGTCTTTTGCTGGGGCCAGAAATTGGTCTAGGCTGGGTAGTGCTGTGCTAGCATGACTATGCTACATCTGGCTTGGTAGCTGATGTGTGCAGGGTTAGGTTGGATGTTGCACAGCAACATCTTGGACTGTGTAGACCAGTGATTCTCAGCCAAGGTACCACGGCACCTGGGGGGCCTTGCAATTCTTTAAGAAGTGCCACAGGGTGCCATACAATGTTAGCACTGTTAGGTGTGCAAACATGATTAATTAGATACACCTAGAGATTAAAAATAGGAATCCATAGTATTAAAGACATTCTGACCCATTGTGGTCTGAGTTCTTTGCAACAGAAGTACTGCTCTATTATTTTTATGTAGGAAAAAATGAATGAAAGTTAAGAGCTGGCATTTTCTGATGAGTGCCTTGAGCCTAACGAGGGTGCCTTGAGTCTACAAAGGTTGAGAACCACCGATGTCAACTCTGCTACACATGCTAACAAGCTACTAGGTATCACAGGATCTCTGCATGGTCCTTTTTGTATTGTAGCCTGAAAACATAGGCTTCTATTGGAAAGTGTTAAGTGATGCCTTCAATGAAAGCTTCTTGGTCTATATACAATGCTTTGCTTGAGATAAAATGACTATAGGCAGCATGGCATAATGGCAAAGCATTCTTGTTAATAAAACTCCCCTTGTCCTAAAAATCTTCAAACTGATAATTCATCTCCACATCCATAAGGCAAGTTTAATTTAGGCTGAAGTGCTATAAGGCTCCAATTCTAAGGGAAACGCTTGTACATCCCATCTATAACATCTAAAGTACCCCCCATTCCCTTAAAGATTATCTAATTGAAGGTGCCTAAGTAATTGCACTAATGAGTATCATAAGGTGTCTAAAAGCAATTCTATATATTTTTCACCACCTGTGATGCACGTGTGCATCACCCTTCTCTCCCTCTCTCTCCTTTCAAGTGTATGAAAGTGAACATTTTTGATCCCCTCATGAGCTGGCTCTCTCCAGTAATTAAGGCTATCCTAATGGACATGGTAATTGCCTTTCTGCGCACCTTGGGATGGACATATAACATCATGGACTCTTTCTGTCTGACATAAAATAGTTCTATAATTGCAAATAGTGCTCTCAGACTTGCCTTGCACAAGGGAATGGTGCAGTTGTGGCTCAGAACAATTTCCTATTGAAATATTTAACAGACAGTTGCTACCTTATTGTGGACATAAGCAAAATATTAAACATTGCATTCTGTCCTTACAGACATATTTTTCCACACAGGAAAAGGAGATGCAGACAGAAAGACAATTAAATCTGCTCTAGACATTTATGGCAAAGGCAATTAACTATTGTTTGAAAGTAAAAATGTTATTTATTATTTTTCAGTAGATTATGGAAACGTTAATTAGATATGGACCTGCCCTGAAGCATTTACTGTCTAATTACCGGAGGGATTCAAACAGGTAACAAAACACTGTAAAAGGTAATGGAGAGAATGTTAGGAGGAAATATATTCATTTGTGATGCCTGTGTCTGCTGATTATAACTAACTGCCCTCAAAATAACTGTATTAATTGATATGAATAAGCTAGAAGTGGTCCACAGATGAACTGTCAGATTAGTAGGCAGCTGGTATGCACACAAGTGCCCATGGTGTGTGTGCAAAAACTCACATTTACAACTCTAGGGGCTTCTTTTGACAAGCAGGTCTCCTATCAAAGTCTGGGAGCTGTCCTTGATGAGAATTTCCAAAGAAACACAGGGCCAGAATTTGGTTGGAATGGATGAAGCTCTGTTAACTTAAATGCAATTGGCACCAGATCTCTGGCATGCAGGGGCAGGTTCCCTTCTAGCATACATATGACCCTATGCCTCATGTTGAAGAAGCTCCCTTACCCTTAGCAGTCCTTGTGCACCAGCAGGAGCAGATCCACGGGTAGGTGTTAGTGCATTCATATGCCTTGTGATCCCTGCCAATGGTGTAGGGCAGGGTTTTTCAACATTTTCTAAGAAGTGTACCCTTTTTGCCTCAAAGTTTCAGCTCATGTACCCCTTTATATATTTTTTCTTGGTTTCAAGATGCAGGGGAGGGGCAGATCAAGGGCCCTGTGGCAGAGGAGGGAGTGAGCCTGGGCCAGGGCAGGGGCAGATGCTGCTCAGCTGGGGCACAGCATGGGATGGAGCCATGAGAGTGGTTCATCTGGGAGGCACAGGGGGTGGGGGGCAGTTCCTGACACTGCATGGACCCTAGTAGAGGTCCAGGGGGCAGATCTGTACAAGGGGCAGAAGCAGCTGCTGCTGCCGCAGGCTGGACTCTGCACCCTGCTGCCCCAAGAGCTACAGGATGCCA
>NW_017728911.1:24840578-24841606 GCF_001723895.1 Crocodylus porosus | reverse complement strand
GGGGCATGGCTCGCACATGGCGGCCATCACTGCCCCGCACTGCCGCTCCCACGTCCCACATGTGGGACCGGCTGCAGGAAAGCCATGTGAGGCGTGGCAGCAGTAGAAGTGGTGCAGGGTGGTGACTGCCGCATGCAAACCCGCCTCTCCTGGCTGGTTGGCTGGGCAGTGTGCATGCGGCCTGCTAAGAGGCACCGCTACCTTCAGTCCCCCGTCCTCCTCCCCCCGGCTCTGCTCTGGGGAGTGGGCACAGAGAACAACCTGAGGTGGGGGGCCGGGGAGGCACCATGGTATGCTACGTGGGGCCAGTGGCACCCAGCACCCCCCTCCCCCTCCCCCTCCCCCTTTCCCTCACCTGGGTAAGAAGGAAAGTATAGCATGGCACCAGGGGAGATGTTGCTACTATGCCCTGGGGTGTCCTCCATCCCTGCCCACCTGCCTGCCATACCCCCTACAGCCTAAGTATCCCTAGGGGTACACATACCCCTGGTGTAGGGAGGCAGGTCCCAGCTCTTCAGAGGGGTGGCAGGGCCATGTGGCTGTGAGGGAAGCTAGCGCAGTGCCCTCAGGCCCTCTCCAACTTAGTACCAGCCAGGCAGAGATGTAGGCAGCTACTTCTGGTCTCTGGGAAGGGAGTGCGGGTGGGGATGGGATGAGAATATTGTGCCAACCAACCACAGCAGCAACAGTGGTGTTGCATGAGCATCTTGGGCTCCCTGCACTCCAGTTGCTGCTGTTGCTATTCTGGTGGGCTCCTGCATGGAGGGCTGTAACAGGAGGGCTTTCTCCGGGGCTGATCCACCAATGCCCTACCCACCTGTTCTGGGCCACCCACCCACCTTCACCTGCCATGTCTTGTTGTTATCTAGATTTCGTAGATTTCATAGATTTCATAGACATTAGGGCTGGAAGGGACCTCGGGAGATCATCGAGTCCAGCCCCCTGCCCAAAGGGCACGAAGTCAGCTGCGGTCATAGGATCCCAGCAAGATAAGCATCCAATTTACTCTTGAAGGTGTTCAATGTAGG
>NW_017728911.1:24830504-24840033 GCF_001723895.1 Crocodylus porosus | reverse complement strand
TCTGGCGTGGATGCTTTGCCCCAAAGTTTGGTGTCATCGGCGAACTTGGCCAGTCCACTCCTGACTCCAATGTCCACATCGTTAATGAATATGTTGAACAGTATGGGTCCCAGGACAGAGCCTTGAGGGACCCCACTGGTCACAGGTCACCACGATGAGTGACTGCCATCAATCACAATGATCTTAATTAGGCAGGAGGCTGCCCATTTCTTGCCCTGATCCCAGGGGGTGTTATCTATAGCTCTGTTTCTCCCCTACACTGCAGCCCAAGGCTTGCAGATGGCATCCACAGATGTTAGCCTCACCAGCTCCACATCGGGCCCCAGAATCCTCCAGTCTTGATCCCTGCATTCAGGCACCCTACTCCGCCCTCATTTGGGGCTGTCTAGCTCCCTGAAACTACTTCCCATCTCAGACGTGGTCCCCCCAGGACCTTTGGCCACCTAAGCCCTGGCCTCACCTCCAAGGCCAGTCAGAACCCCAGGCCCTCAGCTCTGGGCATCCCTCACGGTGGGCCCCCAGCCCTTTTGACTGTCTGGTCCTGGCCCCAGCATTGACCAATTGAGGGTACTCTGTCAGGCCTCTGAGCCTCTTGTCCCACTCTCTCTTTCCAGGGTCCACCTTCTGGTCCCTACTAGAGGTAACCCACCCAATTGTGGGAGCTGGGGTTATTAAGGCACCCCAACCTGCCTTTCACCAGGGTGGTAACTGGCCTGGTACTTCCTAGGGGCTCCTGTACCACTGAGAGCCCCACCAGACCACCCACTCCCAGTAGGGTGCAGTTTTAGGACATGCCCAGGACCAGGAACCTCCAGACCATCCCCTACAGCTCCTTCCTTACCTCTAGGATGTACCAAGCAGCCTTATAGCCAGGCAATGTTACTGCCTGGCCGGCCAGCAGCATAATGCTCTGTTTCTACAGGTGGCCAAAGATCTGAAAATGGCTGGCACAATCAAGCACCTGCTGGCTGCTTGGCTCAGGTCTTAAAGTGGCAGGCACCAACAGTGCCCACAGGGACAATAGCATATCAGGGGTGGGGAGTAAGTGGGGTGGGAGCTCCAGAAGCTGATTTTGGAGGGGGCACTGGATGAGGGGGGTTCTGCAACCAGGTAATGGCAGCAGCCAGGGCCTATGCGTGTACCTGCATCACAGCAGCGGGAGCTGGAGTGAGGAGAGCTCAAACCATGTCAGGTAACATAACTGGTGCTGAAGTCAGATCATCCAGGCACTGCTAGAGCCCACAGGGCACACTTGAGAGACAAGGAGCAGCTACAGGAAGGGTGACTCCACCTGCCATTCCCACTGTCCCTGGCTGCAGAGCTGCCTTAAGAAAAATGGTGCCTTAGGGGAATTTTATTTTGGCACCCTTCACCCCCTGCCCTCCCACCAGCCACTGGCACTGTGTGCATGGGGTGCGTGTGAGGCAGGGGAGAAGGTGAGGGATATATGGGAGGGCATGGGGTATTTGTGTAGGGGGTGGGGGTGCCATGGGGGAGGTAGATGAGGGGCAGTGGAGGCTCCACATGGAGTGGCAGGAAGGGCAGGTGGGCAGCAGGCAGGGCTGCCCACACAGGAAGCCCAGCCCCAGCAGCAGGGCCCCACCGCCCAACCCTCAGCAGTGGTGGTGGTGACCGAGGGGGCTGCAGCTCAGCCTCCAGGCCCAGCAGGTCAATGATAGCAAAGCCTTTGGCACACAAGTCAGGACCACCCAACTATGCTGCCTTCTCACTGGGCACTGCCGCCTTGCCTTGGGCCCCTCTGTCAGCATCCTCCTTCCAGCCCATCATGCTGCCTGGCAGCTTCCACCATGACCACTGCTGCTGCCCCAGGGGGTTTTGTCCTACTGCCCCAGCCAGCCAGTTCCAATCAGCCCTGGGTGCAGCCAGGGGAGGCTGCCCAGCCCCCAACATTAGTTGCCACTGAAGTCCCCCGATGGCTCTTCCCTGGCATGAGCAGCTGGGCAGGGCACGGTGCATGTGTCTGTGTATGTGTGGTGCCCCCCTGACCCACCCTGGGTGGTTGTCCATGCTGGCTGGCTCTGCCAGGCTGACCCAGGAATGGGGCAGGGTCCCTCAGCGTGCTAGGCTTGGCTGGGGTGACGGTGAAAGCCGCAGGCAGGCTCCCTCTTCCTGCCCCTGCTCTCAGCTGGCAGGACGTATCAGGAGCTGGGCAGGAAGGTGAGACTTGCTCACTGCTACCGTTGTCCCCTGATGACGCAGGCATGGGGTAGCCCCAGAACTGCAGGAAGGTTCTGACTTCAACCAGGGACAGCAAAAGCAGGTGTGTCCCTCATTCCCACCTCTGCCCCCTGCTCAGCCCCCCACCAGCCCAGCAGCTCCAGCAATGCCTTGCCCTTCACCACAGTCTGAAGGGTGGTGCTGGTGGCATCTGTCATACCCCCTTTTGCTTAATCCTGAATCTACCCATGAGCAGCAGCAGATAAATGCTTCTTAGCAATGACATAAGGGAGATTAGTGCGTAACAGAAGAACTGTCTCTGCACAGATTACAAACTTTGTGAGGTTGTGTCAGTGGCTTATGATAGTTTGTACATTATTACATCAACTGAGGAATGATTTAACACACAGCTTGTTTGTTGGTCATGCCAGGTTTTCTGTGCAGCAGCAGCAGAAACGTTTGTGGGCAGCACATTTGCTGAATAGTTGGCCTGCTTTCGGCTTATCAGAAGTGACTGCCTTTCTTTTTTTTGCAGTCCTTCCCCCATGCTCTTCACAATGTGCTGAATGAGTAGCTGCTTACCAAGGCAAGTTTTAAGGCCTTTACAAATGTTTTTGTTTTGACTAAAACTAAGGAAAATTCCTTAATTGGTGACAAATCTTTTGCAGTAAATATGAAAACAGAACAGGGCTACATTCTTGCATCAAGTCCTAGGACAAGTTATATGTGCAGCTTGATTGCAGTGCAGGAACATTTGGTGCTTTCTGCTTACACCTGTATTGGGACAAATGGATCTCCAAAAGAGATGTGTTTTGGTGAGTGAAATGCAGGTTTTAGTGCACCACCCAAAGACTTTGGATTTTGCTCTCCTGAGACTGGCTTTGCAGGTAAAGTGTGTGTGTGTGTGTGTGCCATAATTTTCTTGTGGAAATCTGATATTCATCCTACATCTCTAGGCACATGACTAGACAGAGGTATAAAAACTGACATCTGTAAATGGGATTGTCTCAAGGCAAATATTACGAAATAAAATGTTGCTTATAAATTTGCATGCACTTGTTTTATGCCCTTGGTTTTAGTGGGCAGTGGCCTTCTTATTTGACTTCCTTGCATAACTTAACTCTCGTAACAGCAGGACATTGACTGCCTTTGTCCCCCTGCCTTACCTGTGGCAGGTTAGGGCATCACGCTTTGTGATTGTCTGGGTTGCCAGTAGATTAGACAATGGATTTGTATAGGATGTTTTGGATAGGGATGATCCTGTCTCTGGTAGGGGGCTGGACTTGGGTGACCTCTGAAAGTCCCTTCCAGTCCTACTTTTCTGTGATTCTATCATGTCAAGGGAAACTGTGCTCATTATTTAGCCCAGCTCACTAAAGCATAAGAGAGATTAAGGAGGTATCTTTTACAGAAGAAAACTCTTTTGGCATCCATTGCTAAAAGTAACAGTGCAGTGGTGCTCCTTAGGGTGAAGTTACACATTACATTTAGACCATACAAAGGGCACTTAAAATGCAAGCATATTAAAGCATCTTAACATTTGGTAAGTGCATCTTAGTTGCATCCCTTCAGAAGAGGGTTAACACTGGCCCATGCTACCTAGCTTGTGTTAGAGTAACTCCAGTCTGCTTCACGGAGATAAGACAAGCAATTTTCAGTCTTCCAGCACCCCAAGATGCATCACTCCCAGCTTCCTTCTCTTCACTCCCCGCTCCCAACATCTAGCCACAACCCTGCTCAACAGCCCCCTTGTGGCAAGTTGGATAAGGAACAGGATTAACCATTCATGTGCAACTACTGCAGCATATTTTAACTTTAACACCACTTAATATTTCACAGATTTAGTATGGTGTAAGTGTAATGTGTTATTACAAGCAGGACTTCTATATAGAGCCTACTTAAGGAACTACAGACCAGTCAGCTTCAACTCGGTCCCTAGAAAAATCATGGAGCAGATCCTCAAGGAATTCGTTTCTAAGCACTTGGAGGAGAAGGTGATTAGGAACAGTCAGCATGGATTCACCAAGGGCAAGTCATGCCTGACCAACCTGATTGCCTTCTATGATGAGGTGACTGGCTCTGTGGATATGGGGAGACCAGTGGATGTGATGTACTTTGTTTTAGCAAGGATTTTGGTACAGTTTCCCACAACATTCTCAAAAGCTAGCTAAGGAAGTATGGGCTGGATGAATGGACTGTAAAGTGGACAGAAAACTGGCTGGAGCATCAGGCTCTGAGAGTAGTAATCAATGGCTCAATGTCTAGTTGGCAGCTGGTATCAAGTAGAGTGCCCCAGGGGTTGGTGCTGGGGCTAGTTTTGTTCAATGTCTTCATCAATGACCTGGAAGATGGTACAGAGCGCACCCTCAGAAAGTTTGCAGATGACACCAAGCTGGGGAGAGCAGTAGATATGCTGGAGGGTATGGCTAGGATTCAGAAAAATTGGACAACTGGACGAAAAGAAATCTCATGAGGTTCAACAAAGACAAGTACGAAGTCTTGCACTTGGGACAGAACAATCCCATGCACCGGTGCACGCGGGGGGCTGACTGGCTGGGCAGCAGCTCTGCAGAAAAGGACGTGGGGGTCACAGTGGACCATAAGCTGAATATGAGTTAACAGTGTAACCTTGTTGCCAGGAAGGCTAATGGCATACTGGGCTACATTGGTAGGTGTGTTTCCAGCAGACCATGGGAAGTGATTATTCAGCACTGGTGAGGCCACATCTAGAGTACTGTGTTCAGGTTTGGGCCCCCCACTACAGAAAGGATGTGAACAAATTGGAGAGAGTTCAGCAAAGGGCAACAAAAATGGTGAGGGGGCTGGGGGATATGACTTCTGAGGGAACTGGACTTAGTTAGTCTAGAGAAAAGGAAACTGACAGGGGACTAAATAACAGCCTTCAACTACCTGAAAGAGGGTTTGAAAGAGGATGGAGCTAGACTGTTCTCAGTGGTGGCAGATGATAGAACAAGGAACAGTGGTCTCAAGGTGCAGCAAAGGAAGTTTAGGTTAGATACTAGCAAAAACTTTCTCACTAGGAGTGTAGTAAAACACTGGAACAGGTTACCCAGAAAGGTTGTGGACTTTCCATCCTTGGAGGTTTTCAAAACCTGGCTAGACAAAGCTTTGGCTGGGATGACCTAGTTGGGGATGGTCCTGCTTTGAGCAGGGGGCTGGACCCTTCCAAAGTCCCTTCCAGCCCTAATTTTCTATGATTCTGTGAAATGTGCTCTTCACTAATAGCAGTGCAATAGAGAGTGTGACCACTGCCTCTTCATCCTTGGGTGGATCATGTGCAGTAGGCATGGCCAACATGTGGCATTAGTCCCACAACATGGTATGGGCAGGCTGTGTGTGTGATGTGGCAGATCAGGGAGGAGACAGGCAGCACAGTGATGGATAGGACAGGAAGCCAAAAGCAGAGCAACAGATCTAGGCAAGGAGCAGAAAGGTGAGTAGCATATCAGCCAGATAGCACAGGGCAGGAAATGGAAAGCAAGACAGCAAATCAGGCAGAGGAAGAAGATCAGAGTGGCACTCAGGGAGGGTGCTGAGCTAATTTGTGGCATCCTACTGAAAAGGTTGGCCCCCACGGTACTACAGGGAGGTTGAATGTGTCCTCCACTGATTTTGAAAAGGAAACCTGGCCTGTTGTATGTGAGGCAACAGAAGAGACATTTGTTCATGCAATCCGCATGAGAACTTCAGCCTTTGTGAGAAGTTTTGTGCATGTCTGGGGATTGTCAGGAATATAACATACTTACTCCTTGGCTCTGCCATGTTACAGAACAGTCCACAGCACAGCCTAGGTCAGGGCTGTGCAACCAGCAGCCTGGCAGCTGTATGTAGCCACTGCAGGGTTAATCTGAAGCCCTGGACCGCCCCCCTCAACCCCCAGCTGCTACTCACCACCCCCTCCCCAATTCCTCTGCTTGCAGCTGCAACCAGGGGCTTCAGGCTCCCCCACCCTTCTCTGGCTTCCACATCCTTCCCCTGTCCCAAGGGGCAGTGTGATGTGTCACCGCACAGACCGCAGCCTGGGGCCCATGCAGCGTAGTGCAGTGGGGGAGCTGAGACATGTAGCATGGGGAGCCTGTGGCTTGTGTTGGTGTGGTCTAGCAGCATGCAACTCCTGCTGGTGTGGCCCAGGGGGATATGGCCACTTAGAAGCTGGACAACCCTGGCCTTGGTGATGTGAGCAGAGGTTGCATGCCTATATTTGGTTATGACATATCATTGACATTCACAACGCTGCAAACCATTTTGCTTTCTCTTGTTGACTGTGAATATAATTTTATAGGAAGTCCAGTCTTTGTTCAGATGGGATACTAAGCATTTGGGAAGGCATTTTTGGTGCATCTAGCAATCTAATTCTGGTTCAGTAATAATCTCTGTAGACACTTCATTCAGGGATCCCAAAACGTTGTACCAGGGTGGTGGTTATCCCTGTTTCACAGACAGGGGACAGTGTGGAACAAGGAGGTTGACTTGCCAGGGTCACTGAGCAGTCAATAGCAGGGCAGAGAATAGAACCAATCAATCGGTGCTACACCTAACAGGAGACATTACTACCTCCCCTCCCAACCTTGACATTACTACCTCTTCACCCCAACCTTGACTGATACACATGTGCAAGCTCTAATGCATTGATCCATTTTTTAAGTCTGTTCACAACCCTTTCGTATATTCTTGTGACCCACTTTTGCTTGTGACCCATGCGTTGAGAAACACTGCTCTAATGCAGGGGTTCTCAATCCCTGGGCTGCGGCCGCGGCGGGTCGGCTGCTGGTCCACAGCGCGGTTGGCTGCTGGACTGGAAGCAGGTGCGGCCTGGCAAACCACGGTCCCCTAGAGCCTGGCGGAAAGGCCACGGCTCCTTCTGCAGAGCCTGCGGCAGCACAGGTTTTGGCCCACCCCGGGAGGTGGGCGCATCCTTACCTGTTTGCTGGCTGGAAATTCTGGCCATGGTTGGCTGTGACTGCTGGGCCGTGGTTTGCCAGGCCACGGCCACTTACAGGCTACATAAAAACTTTGAGACCCCCTGCTCTAATGGATAAAATATTCTCCATGCAATGCAATCTCAACTCTTCTTTCATCTCCTCTCACCCTCTCCTTCACCAGACTCCTCTCAAAACAATCTACTCCTACACCACATGTCGACACCTACTAGTTTTGGAGGGAAAACAGTTTTTCTAAGGAACTGTGCACAGAAAAGGGAAAGCGGGCCATATTATGGTTGTAGTTCAGGTTTATACTGGACTATAGCTGTGGCACTAGCAAGGGCTGCCCACAGAGTCAAAGTGGGCTTGACTTCTCATTTCCACACTTCCGTGGGATTATGGTGGTAATAGATCTCTAGATGCTTCACAACAAAGATGTTGTGTATTTATTTAGGTTTTTATTGCTTAATTGTAGGTAGGGATTGGCATGTGTATTAGCAGCTGTGTGTGCAGCCTTCCCTGATGAAGAATAAAATATAAGACAATTCGACTCTTGATGAAGAAGGATTTAATGTATGGCATGCCTTATTTATATGTATGCACCTAGCTGCAACAAATTCAGTGGACATACACACTTTAAGAACTACCAGGGTTAATACAATGACTTTCAGTGATTTCCTATTAAATATAATTGGTGAGAAACTAAATAAACCTCTATAAAAAATTCATATTTGCTGTGAGACCTCAATCATACTGTTTGACTACCAACATCCAAGATGTAGCAACATTGCAGTGAACTCATGAGGCTGCCACTCATGCACATACCCTGGCTAGCTTTAACATATCAAGCTTGGGCTGTGATGGTGCGATACCACAGCAATGTGAAATTCAGCACAGGCCAACTGATGGAGGATTTCTCTACCTTCTCTGGTGTGTTTTGCCACCTGCATTGCTGAGCATTGTGCTGCAGTGGCCACTCAGCCACACTGGAGCAGTTTAAAGCTAGCTTGGATTTATCAACCCAGGCTGCAGTCACATCTTGACTGCACCCTTTGGGAGGGAGAGGGATTCATGCTCCACATGAGAGCAGTGATGCTCAACCACGGTACTGGGGTACCCATGGGTACCACAAGATCCTTTGAAGAGTACCCTGAGGTATGAGGAGATAAGTGTAGGCTCTGGCTCATCATGGTTTAGCCACTGCTCCATCCCTTTCTCCCTGGTCCCTCTCCAAGGAGGTAAACACTGTTTACCTTTTACATGGGGTGTGGGTCAATTCAGGAAATTATGGAGAGATGCCTCGAGTATAATAATTAGGTCTATTGAGAGATGCCTCAACTCTAAAAAAGGTTGAGAACCACAGCTATAGGGTCTTCACCAAGTATGTCTGTGTTGGTGCTGGAGCTGCTAGATACTACTATAATAGACATAGAAAATATCAATAATAATCTCATGGAATAATAATTAATCGAAGTTGCTATTCATTGTTATATTTTGCTAGTTGAGTCTTGGAGTAAAAAAGTTGCAGGTTCCAGGTGTCAAGTCAGATTAGTGATTTGATACTGCCCTGCAGGCTTAAACCAAGGTGTGGGGATTGGCTGGTGCATTAGGAACGGATGCATTGTTTATGTATCTGGAGAGGAGAATTTGAGATGGTGGCAGGATCTAGCCCAGTCCATGTCCCAGATCTGAATCTTAATAACGTTGGTGCTATGCTGTTTTTAGGAGGAAGCATTTGGGTTTGGGTATGAGAACTAAACACGATGGATGCAGCAAACGCCGCATGTTAGACTGCTTTGATGCCCTACGTGGTGGTGGAAGCATTTCATATTTAGGGTGGCAAATTTCAGGGTGTGGGTACAAACTTAGCAGGATCTAGTGAATTCTGTAGCCCGGATCCAGTCCTTTGTGGCCTCGTTGCACCACGGTCTGGCATTTGGTGGTGGGGTTGGATTTGGTGCATGGGGAAAACTGGGGAGCTCGAGGGGCAAACACCAGGGTCCAGATTTCGGGGGTCCAGAAATGCCTGGTGTAGAAGTTCCTGGCTGGATGCGTTGACATGGGAGGTTCCGGCACCACCATTACCAGGATTAACATCCTGGGTTTGTGCCTTTGTGCCCTTGCGGGGCCAGAAACGCTGGTGCCTGGTGTATTTCGGGGCAGCAGGAGGGTGGGGAGCTGGATGTGTTGTGGCTTTCAGCAGGGAACAGGGGAGTCGGCGGCAAAAAACAAGCAAAAAAATCAGCAGGATCCATGTCGATCCGGCTTTTGCCTTTCTCCGAGCCCCCCTGTAAGGCGAGCACAAAGGAAGCCCCATGCCTCAGCCGGGGATGAAGGGGGAGAGGCGACCGAGCAGCTCGGCGCTCTGCTCTTTGCATAGAAACCGATCCGTGGACCTAGAAAATAAC
>NW_017728911.1:24822622-24830309 GCF_001723895.1 Crocodylus porosus | reverse complement strand
GTGCGCGCGCGCGCGCGTGTGTGTGTGTGTGTGTGTGTGTGCGCGCGCGCGCGTGTGTGCAAGGGGCAGGCCCGAGCAATCGAGCGCCGATCGGCCCGCCCGGCCCGGCGGCGCTCCCCGGGGGATGGCTCGCCCGAGGCCCCGAGAATACAAGGCGGGAGACCTGGTGTTCGCCAAGATGAAGGGCTACCCGCACTGGCCGGCCAGGGTGAGTGGGGCGAGGGCACCGCGGGGCCCGGGCCCGGGCGGCGGCGCCGCGCTGCTTTGTGCGCCCTCCCCTCGGCGGCCGGGGAAGAGGCCTGGGCTGCAGGCGGCCGCGGCTCCATGTTTGGGGGGAGCCGGCCCGGCCTGGCACAAAGAGCCGGGCCCGAGCGGCGGGGAGGAGCCGGCTCCCCGGCATCTCCCGCCCCGCCTAGCGCGGCCGGGCCTGCCTGGGCCGGGGGGGCCGCACGAGTTCCCGGGGCCCATTGTCCTGCAGCCCGGGGACGGGCCTGCCCTTGAGGCAGGAGGAGGGGGCCGGGGTAGGAGGGCAGGCCGGCCTTGGCATAGCGGGGTGCTGGAGGGCATACAAAGGCTCCCAGGCATCCGTGTGCGAGAAGCCATGTCCAGGCTCTGCAGCGCTTCCACATTCACAGTCCCCCACTGGTGTTTTCTTGGTCTGAAGCCTGCTGGTCCGACTCGCCCGTGGCACCGCTCCGCAGAGCCGGAGGCCCTCGTGCATCTTTTTTCCGACTTCGGGGGTGGTTTATTTTAGTCTAAACACCAGCTGAGACCGCTCCAGTGTGGGGTCGGATCCTGCTCCCATTGAAGTCCGTGGCAAGACCCCCGTTGACTTGTCTGGGAGCAGAACGGAGCCCTTTGTTTTATTGCTTTTTGTGACCTACTCCATGCACATGGGCGCATTTTAATTGCGAGTCCAGCCGAGTGTCTGGGATGGGGTGTGTCACACAGGGTGGATCTTGGCCAGGGGGAAAAAAGGTATGTTGTTCAATGAAACCTGCCCTGGGGTTTCGTTGTCTGTAAGATCTTTCAGTCTGGCTGTGTGTTCATGTACAGCCTATATATGTGTGATCCTCAAGTTCCCATCTATAAATCTATACGTTTTATTTTAAAAACTGGTTAAATCAATCAAGCATTCTCTATTTAATACTGTATTTAAACAATAATTCTGTGTTGTTGTTACCCCATCTGGGGGGGTATCTTGCAATCTTGGCAGAAGTTGCTATGAAGGGGAACATAGTTAACTGTTTTTAGTGAAGTTAAACAGTATTGAAGCAGGACAGAGCGTGCTTAGCAATCTTCAGCACTAAGTTAGCAAACTCTTACACCATCACTTCTCCCTCACTTCATCCTCCAGTATGAATTTGGCTCTGATTCCATTGACTTCCCAGGGACAAGGTTAAGTCTGATATCGACCGGAGTAGCATCGTAGGTGATGTAGGAAGATATAGAAATCTATGGGCAGAAAGTAGCAAGAAAGTAATAATATGTTGAGAGACCAGTGGAAAGTTCTGTCTTGCTGATGGCTTTCTGTGGCTCTTGAGCTGTAGAGACTTGCATAGTATTGTAAACCCATGATGTTGTACATCATCTGGCAGGTGAATAATTTGCAAAGAACCAAAACCTGCAGTCTTTAGTCAGAACACTCGTTGATGGTAACTTGTATTTTTACATGCTTTGCAAAATATTTAGCATATGCAACCTATGTCTTTATAAGGCATTTTTGGGTTCTCGGTGTACAGAAGATGCCATTTCAGTCGTATTACTTGAAAAAGCTTCTCTCTCTCTTTTGATTTTTATAATCTTCACTGAGCAAAAGCCAAAACTCCATTTGCCTTAATTGTAGGCCAGTGGATAGGTCTGTAAGCGTGGTACCCGAGATGAGCTGTTTGAATGGATAAAGTACTGTCTTTGGTATCCAAGTAGATAGTAGCCGTTTGGTATAAAAAGGTTTACATGGCACCTTTGATACTCCAGTAATTGCAAGATGCTCTGCAGAGACATGAGATTACTAGTGGCCAGATCCTCAACTGGTGTGGACCAGTGAAGTTCCATGGAAGCTGGTGAAGTTATACTGATTCACGCTAGCTGAAAGTCTGTTGGATGTCTAGACAATTGAGGTGTCCCATGTACATGCAACAAGAAGAATAAGGATGCTCTTGCTGTTAAAGTCCTGGTCTGAAATTCAGGACCTAGAATTTCAGTTCCTCAAGTGACCATGTAACTTCCCTGGTACAGCCCCCTTCTGTGAAATGGGGTGGCAGGACTGCACAAGGAGATTGTATAGACAAGTCACTGGTGTTTCGGAGTTGATTAGCTCTTACAATAATGGTTACTATATATGTACCTTGTACCTTGATAGACAAAAATATTATAGGTCCCTCTAGATGTTCTAGTCTTGTTTATTGAAATGATGAGGTGAAACAAGAGAGAAAAAACTAGTGGTGTGTCATAAGAGTTAATAAATGTGTTCATTTTATCAATAACCCTGAAAAAATAATAACCAATTAAATGCTGAAATTAGGTGATGATGGGGAAATACAAAGGAAGTCAACTGTTAAGACAAATGTAGGGAGAGAGAAACAAAATTCTGAATGAGCTGAATAAAATAAGAATATGTTCAGGCATATTCAGTCTGCTGAACAAAAAGCTAGGATAATATGGCTTGGGATAAAAGAACCAGGTTTGGCTAGACTCATACAGCTTGTGCAAAGATGGCTAAATTGATTTGGAACAGTACAAGAGAGCTCTGAATGGGTATTACAGTAAATTTTAACCTGAAACACATGGAAAACCTAAGCATCTAATTTCTCATTTAAGGTGAGAATGTGTCCGTTTGAATGACAGTTAAACTACCTCAGCTCAAATGGCTAAAGTTTAGAGTCTCTTGGGTATTTCAATTTAAAAAAAAATTGCTCCTGCTTTAATCTGACATTCCCTTGAATTTGGGATTTGAAAGAGATGTTTGGTTGCAGTGGGGTTGCATGCATGCTTTGTATTAGCAGTCACCACTGAAATGGCAACATTTGCTGGTAGTCACCATTAAAAATGATCTGAGATAATTGCACATATTAGAGTGGAGAATCAGTGTGAAGGTAACTGTTAGTAAACGCTGACATTTTAATGGGGACCACAGACTGTGGGATGTTGAGCAGCTGAGATTATTTTAATAAAATGCAAAGACTAGCTAATAATTTCCAGCCCAATTCATTTGAAGTAGATTAGCTCCATCCTGTTCAGCAAGCATGTACTTAGATACTTTTTTGGACTGGGACCTAGAAGAATAACATTGTTAATACTACAGGGTTAAAGAACTTCAAAGTGTTACATCATGACAGAAGACTATATTCATTCACCAGTAGTAATAAAGAGGAGTGTGGAAATGTATTTTTCTGAGATACATGCATATGAATTTTAGGAAATAAACCTTAGTTCCTGGCCTGAAATGGGATCCTCTCAATTCTACAGGATTCTGAATGGATACCTGGTCCTCACTAATAGATTTCAGTAGGGGATCAGGCCCTGTGTTTTGAAATTGTTAGGTATCATGCTAGGTATTTAACCAACAGCAACTTAGTAAATAATGAGTCTGTATGACAGCTTGGAAAGTTTGGCACTCCAGATAAAGTATAGAACCTTACTTCCATGGTGTAATATGTTTTTAAACAGATATTTTTTTCTTATTAATCATAGGATAAGGGAAGGTATTTTTTCCCTATTGAGGTTTATCTTTTTTGGGGAGAGAAACAAAATTAACACAAAGTGAAGTTTTCTGGATCCAAAGTGCCATCAGAAATAGACAGCATTTCTCTCTATTTTCATGCAAAAACTAGTCTGCAATCTATGAGCATTTTTCCTTGGTCATTTGGGACCTGTCCAGTCTCATTTGCTTAAAGATCACTATGCTTTTCCCCATCTTCCCAGTTCGTTGCTTTGGTCTTCTGACATCATTTTTACTCTGCTGATAAATCCTTATGCACCAATCTGAGCATCTCCTTACTTTTCCTTTTTTTCATTATCTACCACACTCATCCATCATTCTCAGAGTTCTGCAAACATATTTCATGGCAAGCTGTCTTCACTTGCTCCTCATCTTAGATCAATTTGTGCCTTTTTATTTCCTGATTACCTATAAAGCTTTTCTTTTTTGACCTTCTGATCCCAAAGATCTTGAATTTTGAATGCAACACTCCCATGACTTTAGCTGATGCATCTGAAATGATCAAGCTGGGAAGCAGTGAGATAAAGCCTTTTCATGGAATCCTTCTTTGCCTTCAACATTTTTTGCACCAAGGACCACTTTTGCTTAGATAAAATTGTTTGCAGATACTGGGTCAAATTGAAAACAGGTGTACGAAGGCATAGTTTCAGTGACTTCAGCAACTGGTATATATGTAGAGTTTATATTACCTAAGTACCATTCTCTTCATTTCCCAAAGCCAGTACCAAGAAGTATAAATGTGAATATCCTTGGTATTTGGGAGTTCTGGAACCTCTAGTAATTTTTTTTTTCTTTTTTGGATTATAATCCAAAACCTTTGCTTAGTGATCTGTTTTGAGCTGTGATTTAAGATCCTCAGTTGAAACATTTATTTTAACAGGAGGAGTAGTGACTGCAATAAGTAAAAATGTAAAAATGCAACTTTCAGTACAGTTTCTCTTTTTCCTGTTACAGTTAGCTTTTGTCAAACAAAATCCTTTTAGGCTGAAGAGTTCCATACTTGGAATATCCCAGGCTCAGATCAGAGTTCTGGGGAAATTTCAGCGAAATCTATACATAAGGATATGAGAGAGATAAAATCTCCATATGTATAGAGTTCTCTGAAATTTCCAGAGTGTGTTTAGTTCAGGTTTTTGCTGCTTTTTTTTAAATCATTCCAAATACTCATATTATATGATCTTGTACAGATATACCAATGAAACCCTGTATTTTTATATAGATATTTAAATCTGAGTGAATCTTTGAGAATATCTGTAAGTGATAAATACTTAGATGTGTGAAGCTATGATTACTGAAAGGTTTCCACAAACCGGTGGGAAGCTGTCATGTTAGACTTTTTATTTTCCTCATAACTTCAAAGCTGCTCAACCAGTTTTTACCAACCAAAGCCCTTATTGTTGGAAGTAAATACAGGCCCATGGAAATCAGTGGATCTATACTTGTACATGATAAAGGTAAATCTGGTCTCTTGGTAAGACTTGCAACAATCCAGTCCCTCAGTTATTACTGACTGCAGAGATGTATATTAAATGCCGGTTGGTATATTTGACAGATTCTCTGTTCATTGACAATAATGTATGCTGATGCTGGTACACTGTCATAATTTCTTATTATTGTTTGCTATTTATATTAAAGTATCTCCTGGAAGTTCCCCAGCATGCTGGGAGCTGTACAAACTAGTGGAAGCACAGACAGCAAAGTTAACATTGAGTTTTTAACCTTACCTCTTCGTTTCCTGACGTTGTGTGTGCTTGATTTCCCAGCCTGAATGTTGTGTTAGCACACAACATTCTGCATGTAGTGTAATACATATCCTGAAATCAAATGATTCATGACAGCAAACATAGCATATAGGACTATCCTTTTTGAAGAAAGATCAAAAGCACTTCTAGGAGTCATATGGATTAGCTAGTAATGGAGAAGGAATGAAACCCAAGCACAGGGGAAGATTTAAATCTTGTTTTGCATTGCACACTCTTCAGGGCAGGAGCTTTCTTCTTACATATGCTGTGAGAACAATGGGTATGCATCTGGCTGAGGCCTCTCAATGCTACTGTAATACAAATAACAACAAGAATTAGAAAATAGACTAGGGAAGAATCTATCACTGTTGGGGAGCGAACTAGTGGCCAGATTTTTGCATGTAGTGGGAGGTTGGTGCCTAGGTGCTTTTGAAAATCCCAGAAGGTGCCTATTTGTATCTTTAGACAAATACCTTTTAAAAATTTGCCCAGAGGTGACTTAATGCATTCTTGTACATCTCTATCTTCTAAGGCTGTATGAAATTATATATTTACATTAGAAATGAAATATGTATGAAAATATATATTTAGTGACACACACCAAAGATAGAAACCTAAAACATAGGTGGTGAACATTGCAATGGAAGCATGTCATTTAATTGTGCACTCCAACAGGGGCAGCATCAACAAAGAAGGCTCCAGTAGTTTGGCTGATACACAATAGGAGCAACTAGAATAAACAGTTATTTAAAAGAACCCAAGAAATATTTGGCAGAAGACAGCATATCATGAGGTAAAGCTTCTAAAACTTAAAGAAGGAAATGCATCCAGGCTTCCCTTGCTTCCTACTCACAGAAAAGTCTCTGCATTCCTGGCTTTGGGTTTCTGACATTGTTTCATTATTTGTTTGTAACAGCCGGTGCTAAACTTGATACCGAAATTGGAAACAGAGTGCAGATTTCCTTCCAGTTTTGCTTTGTTTTACTTTGACAGACTAGTCCTCATAGTGACTCCTTTTATTTTTGTGCCACAGATAACAGATACTGAAGGAATCATATAGACCTGCTTTATTTATTTATTGAAAATGCACAAAAAGAAAGTGATTAATTAGTTATATGTACTTCATCAGTGTGTTCAAAATAGTAAGCATTTACTGTCGAGCTGTAGTTCCTATTTCCCATTCCAAAATCCCCCACTCTGCAAATGATCCTGGGTCAACCAAAATATTATCTTTGGCATTATAGCTGAGTGCAAAAGACAAAAAGTTTACTTGGATTTCAGTAAGGTTTACTGGCTTTTGTAAGGCCTCTCTGAAGTCTGAAAATGTTTTCTGAAGTCAGTGTGAAAAAATAAGAGGTAGCACTCTGCACACTTATCCACACTTGAAGGGGTATGACTCTGGACACTTTGGCCTCTGGTTCATAAAAAATGTATTATATTTAAATCCCTTCAAATTTTCTCTTAGCAAATTGGCACACATTTATTAGCACACACCTATCACTCTAAAAATACCGACTGGAAATGCTGTTTATTATGCCTTACAGCAACATGTAAAAACCTAGAGAGAAGCTAGTTGTCACCTTCAGTTTAGAAGCTTGGATTGAAGGCCATGTAACACCACAAGAAAAAAAAGCCAAGCCATGAATATTGTACACCAAGGAAATTCTTTGAGACCAGCAATAAACAAAGTAATGTGTATACTGTACCATGGCAGAGTGAGAGAGCAGGAAAGGAAGAAAGGGAAAACAAATAAACTATTAGATGGAGAAAAGGTTCCAGACTGTAGTGATCTAATTGAGGCCATTGGGAAGCCTCTACTCCTGACTTTAAACTAGGGTTTCAACCTGGAAAGTCAATAACCTTGCATTCTTACAACCAAAAATCTATTTGTAAAGCATTGTTATATACAGGAAAGCCTGCAATGTACAATGCCACAATCAGGCAAGCAGTTTCTGAGAATCAATCCCATAACAGTTACTGAATTTATCAAAAATAAATACATATTGAACCTTAAGTATAACCAGCAATGGTCTTGCTCCTTCAGACCTAATGCATGTGCTTCATAGTTTCATAGTTTCATAGTAGCTAGAGTCGGAAGGGACCTAGGTAGATCATCTAGTCCGACCCCCTGCCTGAGCAGGAAAGAGCACCGGGGTCAGATGACCCCGGCAAGGTGCTCATCTAACTTCCTTTTAAAAATCCCCAGGCTTGGAGCCTGCACCAC
>NW_017728911.1:24810514-24821787 GCF_001723895.1 Crocodylus porosus | reverse complement strand
GGTCCTCTTTTTTTCCCTTTTTGAAGATAGGGACCACACTGGCCCTCTTCCAGTCCTCCGGCACCTCGCCAGAGCACCACGAGTGCTCATAGAGCCGCGCCAGGGGTCCCGCAATGACGTCGGCCAGTGTGTGCATACATGCTTAATGTGTGTGTTTGCAGAAGCAGTGCCAAAATAGTAAAGTAATGTGTACTGGGACCTGCAAGACACTTAGTCACCTAACAATATACTGCCAGTTCATTAAGGGTATGAAGCATAAACAAGCACTGGCTCTAGGGAAATGCACATGAACCTATCAGCAACTCAAAAACTCTGATAATACGTTACGTGGTAGAGGTCTCCCTTCCTACCAAAAATCATTATTTGTTTCCATTTTCCCCAAGGGATCTCTGGCCACAGTGTAGTTCATGCCATGTACAGGCCTTGCGAGGGAGAAAAAATGGTTTTCTTTGGTCTTCTACTGTGTTTTATTAAGGAGTGGAAGAACAGGTAAAGTTGGACTGTCTTCACAAAGATGCAGAGTTAATACCTCCTTTTGAAGAACGGAGGTACCTTTTGTTCAGGTAGATCCATGCTAGAAACCTTTGGCACCGTAGTGCCGCTGTTGGGGTGGGACTTTTGTTTTTCTTTTTTTTTCTATATTGGCAAAACCCTGTAGCAAAGGATGCTCTTCTGGCATAGACATGCTCATGTTGGTACAGTTTTTTGCTCATGGATTGCCATAAAATATGCTAGCCAAAGCATCTCTCCTAGAAAGGTTTGCCAATGTCCTTTCACTGACAAAACCTTTTCCTCTCCAGGCCTGGTGTCCCTAGAGCTGTTTTGTCACTAGTCTTGGGCAAACTAAGCAGGGAGGAGTTGAGGCAACTGTTTTTTTCAGGATTTCTCTCTCCAGCAATTCCACTCCTACATTGCTGTAACAGATTACGACCTTCACTCAAAGGCATATATTGGTCAGGATTTCACTTTAGCATTTCTTTGTTTTTTATCTGTCAAAAAGATCATGGTTCATGGTGTTGGGCAGTCGTTCATTTGTCCAAGAACAGAGGTTCTCAAACTGTGATCAGGGGACCACCACTGGTCCACAAGCTCCATTCAGGTGGTTCGCAGAAAGGTTGTGGAATAATCACGAATATCTGTACTTGTAAGGTAAGACTATTGATATTACAATACGAGTTGTGTGCTTTGATTTGTAGAACAAAAAAAAGTTTATTAAGTGGTTTGCCAAGACCCTCAGCAATTTTCAGGTGGGCTGCGAAAAAAAAAAGTTTGAAAACCACTGTCTTAGAGCATCTCTTTGTGAGAAATTTCACCTGGGTTCTCTTCTGTCCCATGTCCTGGTGAATATAGAGGGAGGCAGTGAGAACATTTTTGGATGGCCTGCAACTTTGTTTCTTTCTGAGCACATGATGGTATAGGAACTTGATATAGGGGTTTAAGTGAGGACAAGTGATCTGGGAGCCTCCATTCAGAAAAGAGAGAAGAGAAGGTTAGACTATTGCTGAGGCCATCTGCCCATTGGCCCAAACAATCTTGTTTGCTCTGACTCCGTTGCACTGCTCTGGAGATGCAAAGCAGGTATGAGCCATCATAGCCAGGTAAGCCAGTTTTGCAGCTGTTCTATGTTACTGGAGTGGCATAAGTATTTGGAGTGTCCTAACAATATTGGGGTTGTGTCTGGTTCAGGATGGTCTTGGATAAAGCTAAAGGAGACCACTTTTTGCCTTTTATTTTTGTCTTCTCCACTGCTACAGTCTGTCTGAGGGGTTTTCTAGGTCTCTACTGTTGTTAGCCTGGGTATTGTAAGTTCCCCAAGTATAAAAAGCATGAACATAACTTTAGGAAATCAAAGTCTGCTCATACATTTCCTGTAATTGGCATTCAGGTGGAAAGGTACTTTAATGACACATGCAAGGGTCTTGTGAAAACAGACCCTGCATACAGGAACAGAGGATTGGAAGGGCTTCCTGGGTCAGTGAATCCAGCCTCCTGCCCTGCTATTGCAAAGAGCCATGTCATGCAATCCCTTTCGTGAGCTGAATGAGCTCTATTTTAAAATTAGTTAAGTTTCTTGCACCCTTCTTTTTGGGAGGTTGTTCCAGAACCTCATTGCTCTCATGATTAGAAACCTCCTTCCAATTTCCAGCCTAAATTTATTCCGGGGTAGTTTATGCCAGTTTGTTCTTGTGCCAACCTTGTCTTTACATTTCCATAGGTCTCCCTCCTTGGTGTTTATCCGTCACTACACTTATGGATGGCAAACAAACAAACATATCTCCTCTCAGCCTGGATTTTGCTTCATAAAACAAGCCATGGTCTTTTAGTCTTCTGTCATAGATAGGCTCTCCATTCCCTGACAATCCTAGTTGCTCTCTTTTGCACCTGTTCCAACTTGAAATTAACCTTTCTTGAACATGGATGACCAGAAGAGTGTGCAAAGTTCTAGGTTTGTGTTCAATGGCTTTAATATTTCTGTGGCTCTTTTGGAAATACCTGGTCTGATAAAGATCAAGATATTTCCCCTTTTCAAAACTGCATCACTTTTGTGGCTCATAGTCATTCTGTGACTAAGTAGTCCTCCTCCTTACTCATTTGCAAATGATGAGTTTCCGGCTTATTTACAAATGATGAGGTCCAGCTTATAACAGAAGTATTTGTAATTAGTGCCCAAATGCATTGCATGTTGTGTTATTGAATTTCATCCCATTTCAATCACTCTGGTATTGCAGTTCATCCACCATAATATCAGAATCTCCCTCTCTATAAAGGGTGCCTCCAAACTTGGTTTCATTAGCACGTTTCTACTTTTTCTGCCAGGACCATTATTGAAAGTATTAAATGAGATCCGTCCTAAGACCAGCTTTGAGAGAACCCACTATTAAACTCTTTCCAGTCTGATACTGCCATACCCTCCTCCCCGCCGACACTTTTCATATTATTCATTCTCTTCTCCCTCTTGGCCAGTTTCTAGTCTACCAAATATTTCTTCTACTAATTCCCATCGTCTTCATCTTCACTAATAATTTCCTAAGTGGCACTATATCATCATCATAATAATTTCCTAAGTGGCACTGTATGCTTCACTGAAATCCAGATACATGAGATCTACTGCATTTCCTTCACTTAAAAAATAATTTCAGATTAGCCTGGCACAATACACATTTGGTTTACATTTCATCGCATTTTCCATTTACCTCAGTGTCTTTAATTAATCTTTCCTTCAGAATTTGTTTTTACACCGTGCTTACTGTTGAGGACAGACTAACAGGCCCATAGATACTTGGACCTCCTTCAGTGTAGGGATTAGAATTTCTATTCTCCAGTGGTGTGGGATCCCTCTCAAGCTGCTGCCTTACTAAAAATAATTGCTACTACCCCTGCAATTTTACTTGCTGGCTTCTTCAGGATTCGAGGATGGAGATGATCCAGTCTTCCCTAACTGAGGGCATTAAAAGGAGTCTTGAGTTTTAGTTCCATCTTGGATGTGGTAATTCCCATTTCTGTACCCACTTTTCCATTAGCCATCTTGCCCTTGTGCCCCCCACATGCAACATTGTTGTCTTTATTGAACTGAGGCAATGTATTCTTTCAGTTTTGTGGCCATACCTAGATTATCGTTACTCTACTTTATCTTTGTTTTACTGTGCTATTTATTTTAATATCCTCTGTAAGTTCTTGATTTTTAACAATTCTCACTTCATCTGCATACTACTTGGTCTCTCAGACATAGCTTTCTTTGCTGATTAGACTTTTCCCATTGGTTACAGACTCTCTGCTTATTTTGAATATCCTTTTTAGGTGGGTGTAAATCCAAGTTGGTCTCTAACCCTTTCCTGCTTGTTTTCTCACTTTGCTTGGGATACAAATTCCAAATGTGTTAGCACCTTTTGACTTGAAAAATATTCTAGGCCTCCTCTGTACTGAAGTCCATGAGCTCCTTGGTCCAGTTGACTTGATTAACTAGTTCACTTAGTTTATCAGTTTGCCCTTTCGAAATGGAGAATCTTCATTATAAGACCTACTTTTGTTTATCCTTCCACTTAATTTAAACTAAATCAACTTGTGATCGCTCAATACAAGGTTATTTTCTGTGACCAGCTCTTCTATAATGGCCTCATTACTTACCAAAACCATGTCCAAAATAGCATCAGCTCTTGTTCAATGACTATAGTGAAGAAATCTGTTGGCCAGGAATAATTGGGCCTTACCATTATTAGTAGCATTTTTTCTGCACTCTATATCAGGGAAGTTAGCCTCCCATAATGACACAATTCCCAGAAGTATTTTTCTCTCTAATGCCATTACAGAGAAGTGTAGCACAAGACAGGAGATGCACTAAAGGTGACAGAGTGCAAATGGATCTTGAAGAGCTAGAACTACTGTTACATTTACATCGGTTGCAGTTGGGACATTTAGAAGAAACCCTGGGCAAGGAGCACAACGTCCTTCCAGAGAACTGAATGCTGGACCTTATAGGGGGTATCTTCCTGCCCTTCCTCCTCTTGTACATCTACTGTAAGCCCTGCCTCTCCATTCTGCTACTAGGGGAGGCTCCACAGCTATGAAGACAAAAATGAGGTTTGCCTGTTAGGGCCGGCATGATGCAGACCACCGCATGTGGGCCCTCTATACTGGGACCACATTCACCTGTAGCTGGTCAGTGTAAATCAATCCCTCTGGCCCTCTGATAGCTTTATTTGCTCCTGTATAAATTCTCATTAGTTTTGTTACTGACTGTCTGCGTCTGGTAATTGGATGTTCAGACCTCAAGCAGTAGTCATGGTGCAGTCACAGCCCAACAATAGAGGGAGTGACTATTACTTCCTTGCGGTGCAAGTGGCTGTGTGTTGTGCATGGGGAGACCAAATTGCCATAGCCTTTTTTATATCCATATGGTGTTGCTAGTTCATGTGTAACATGCCATTCCTTGTCCTCATGAGACTTCTCTCAGGTTTGTTGCTTCCAAGTTTCTACTCCTTTGGGTGTTGCAGATTGTTTTTCCCCCAAATGTGTTCATTTTCACATTTCTGAGATGAGCTGCTGTTTTTGACTTTGGTTCATATTACTAATTTAGTCAAGCCTACCCTTGCTGGTTTTTAAGGCCATTTATATTGGCATGGGAACAGAATCTGGCCTCTGTTTTTCTCAGTTCTCAGTGATGTTTGCAAACTTTTCCAGTTTACTACCACTTTCCTTCCCTTTCCAGGACATGGTTGAAGTGGTTAAGTGACCCCACCCAACCTAGACACCTCCTCCCAGACCCTTTGTCCCAGTGGTAGCGTGTCTGTTATCATTTATTTACATTAATCAGTTCTTAATCCATTTTAGGCCAAATGATTTTGTTTCTATCTGAGCCAATGTGAATTCATTTTTCAGTGGGGATTTTGTGAGAAGCTGCATCTAAAATCCAATTAGATGACATCCATTCAGGGATTAGTCAGAGGTGTAAGTGTTTGCATATGCGAGGGGGCGTGTTCATGTTAGTCTTGGTTTTCCTAGTCCCATGCTGCTTGTTGTTCATTGTTCCATTATTTTCCCAGATGGCTGGATTTTACCTCTCTGTTTCTTTGAGTCTTTTACCAGTCACTCCATGTAGGTGCAGTGGTTGGTTTGCACTGATATGATTGCGGGGTAGGGACTTTAGCTTGCCAGACATTGGCTATGCAAAGAAAGGAAGATGGGCAGTAGTGTAGCTTGGAGGGTGGGGTGATGGAGGGCAAGCGGGGCAGCCCTCAGGGAGCCACTGTTCTATTAGCCACCTATGTTCAAGCAGTTTGCAACAAGGCAGCAGCACCCATGCCTCTGCCATCACCACAGCCCTTGCATATGGAGTCAAGTATTTGCTTTTCCTCCCACCACCACATGCCCAAGATGCCAAAAGTCCAAGTTGCACCTCTGAAGACAGGTGCCTACTTCCAGGAGTGTCAGGTGTAAAGGACTGGAGCTATAGTACAGTCAAGGGAGCTGCATATCTGTTTCAGGGCTCTTCTTCCCTGAAACTTGAATGTTTGTACTTTCCTTTTTTTTGCTTTTTATCAGTGGCTAGTTTTCAGGGGTTTCCCCCCCCCCTTACCACTTATAACACTTTTTTCCCCCCTAAATTTCCCCGGTTGAAATGCAAACATTTCTTTCCACATGTTTACAGTTTTAAGGCAGAGGGAGCAACAAATTATTAAGCCTTGTGGTTAAAAACTAAGAGTTGGCAAAGATATATTAACAGTAATAATCTTCTGTTATAAGTTGAAAACATTTGTTTTCTCTGCATTCATTAGAATGAATCTGTCCTGAAGCTTTGTATTTCTTCTGAGTGTGTGGGTCAGTTTTCTGAACAGCTTTTTTAAATTGCTGCTTCTGGCACAATGACAGAAATCCTACATTAAGAGGTGAAAACAGATTAGAAAGGACACATTTGTCAGATGTGGCTCCTCCTCATTAAAATGCTGTGAATGTTATGAGCCAATACTTTGCAAGGCATCTTATACAATATCATGCCTCATGCATTAGTCCAGGCATCTAGTATGATTGCCATAATCGAATCTTAGATGCACCCAATTTGTGTGTCCTGTTTAGCCTTATACCCTGCTTTGGTTGCAGGAGCTGGCCCCTTACTTTTACAGGTTTTAGAAGCCACGATGAGAAAGATTTGAATGATAATATGCTATGAAGAGATGTAATTCTCTTTTGGGAGATAAACATCTGCTTTGCTTACTTACATTGATGTTATCTTAAGAAATAGTGAAATGGGTTGGTTAGGAGTTTGCTTTTAAGACAACTGCAGCTAAATGAAGAGCAAACTACCAGCCAGGTAGTTCATACTGTACATCAGGAGTCAGTAGTCTGTGGCTCGCTGGCTTGATCCAGCCCCCAGAAAGCTTTTATTCAGTCCACCAAGTATGCCAAAAAATGGCCTTGTCATGCCTGCTGTTTGTAAATTTTAGGTGAGAATGCACCGTCTTGTTGGGGAATATCTGACTGCTGCCTCCAGCCTACTTCAGCACCAAACTGTGTTAATTCAGTCCACTGTTAGTGAAAGGTTGGCAACCCCTTTCAGTCATAAGGGCTATATGGAATATAAATAGTAAGATAATCTCTAATCCTAACAGTTTACAGTCTATCTCATTATGTCCCAGCATAGACATAAAGAGATGGCTGCCATTTTGGCCAACCCACAGACTTGAACTGAGGACCTTCAGAGCTAAAAGCATGAGCTGTTTAGGCTTCAGCTCTTTTGTTGCAAGTGGTGGTTGGGCACCACCTGAGAGATTTATAACATGCAGTCCCTGTAGATTAAAATATCAAGGTGAATGAAAATGGTTAAAGCGACATGGCCAAACCCTAGAGGGCGGCATCAGGTGTAAGTCAACATAGAAATTGGACCACAGACTGAATAATGTAGGTGTAGTGTTTCATTTAACTATGTTCTTTTCCCTATGTAACTGTCTTTTCCTAGTGATTTGCACAAGATGAGTCAGAGTAACCTGCTGTTTCTTTACAGCTGCTGTTTAAAACAAAATAGTAAATTGATGTAAAAACATGGTTTTAATCAGCTGCTGTGGTAGCAGCATGGTAAGCATCAAGATTTTGTATAGTATTAATGTCGTACCTGATTTAGCAGTAAAGAAATTTTAAATATTTAATTTTTATTGAGAAGTGACTATTTTTTTCGAAGTTACATAAGTTGGGTACTTATGGACTTCCCATACAAAAAGGCATGTTAGCTTGTTGGGCAGGGAAGAAAATTCCAAATTGAGGCTATGATCCTGCAAACATTTAATCACGGGCTTCACTTGAAACCTCTTTCTGATCCTATTTAAATTAGCAGTATCTAAATCTAAAAAGACTATTCGTAGGCTTGCAGAAAAAAATAAATTTATCATTTGTAGTATAAGAATTTTTTAAAATCATATTTTCCACTATTATGGAAACTCTGATATGTTGGATATACATTTAGGATCACCTCAACAGATCTGCCTCCTTATCAACACACTAGGCATTCAAAACGCATGTACCACTGAACTAGATAATACTTTCATCTTTATAAAAATACAGTTCCCTCTCTCACACGATATAATATTTTTTTAAATGAGAAATCTACTGTAAATATATTTAAGAAATCAAACTTTATGTATGCATCACTAACATTGTAATAATATTTAATGTTCAATTCCTTTACTTTTTTATATTGCTTAATGATTAGGAATGGAGAGAGAAAGCGTGCACGCACACACACACTGGATTTCATCAAATATTTTATGAAAAATGATTCTTGCTCAAAACCTGTTTTATTGAAACCTACATTTGTTGAAAGCGAATGTCAATTCTGGTTAAAAATGTTGAGTACTTCACAATGCCTGCACAGAAATGAATAAAAATGATAACTTCTGTTTAGTTTCGACCCAAAATGTCATTTTGAGTTGTTCTGAAACAGAAAAATTGGGGGAGAGGAGGAGGGAAGAACACCGATTAGCTTGGGGAAAGCTCCTTACTGCCTCTTTTAAAAACTCTTAGGAATTTAAGGCAGGCTGAAGACTAGTGCTAGGGAAGCATACAATAGCCCAGTGACAGCTGCTCAGAAGGTAGCAAACAATGAGCACCTATACATGTGACACACCGCTGCTCCCACATGTGGTAATTGGCACACGTTGAAACGGACTCAATCAGGTCTCCTGGAGTGTGCTAATAAAGTGCACTCCAGCAGCCTCCATGTCATGTGTATTCAGCATCCCTGTTTTTTAAAATGGTAGTGGGGGCACTTTAACTAAAACTCATCAAACTGTCGTCCTGGCGACAAGTGGCCAGGGATCAGTGCTTAGACCAGTTCTTTTTAACAACTTTATCAGTGATTTGGATGTGGGAGTAAAGAGCTCACTGGCCAAGTTATTAGACAACACCAAGTTATGGGGGAGCATGGTCACGCTTGAAAATAGGCTGCAGATATAGGCGGACCTAGACAGGCTGGCAAGTTGGGCGGATCAGAACCAGATGAAGTTCAACGTTGAGAAATGTTAAGTGCTTCACCTGGGGACGAACAATTCCCAATGTACCTACAGGCTTGGCAGCACCAAACTGACCAGCACCACGACTGAAAGGGACCTAGGGGTAATAATAAACCACAGTATGAATATGAACCATCAGTGCAACACTGTAGGCAGCAGGGCAAACAATTCTCTGGCATGCATCAATCGGTGCATTTCAAGCAAAACCAAGGAAGTGATTCTTCCACTTTACTCAGCACTGGTGAGACCACAGCTGGAATACTGCATCCGGTTCTGGGTGCCACACTTCAACAAGGACGTGGTAAAGTTTGAGAAAATCCAGAAAAGAGTCACCCATATAATCAGAGACTTGCACGGCAAGCCTATGAGGAGAGGCTGAGGGACCTGGGACTTTTCAGCCTAAAAAAGAGAAGGCTGAGAAGGGATTTGGTGGCACCTTACTGCTACATCAGGGGCTCAGCTAACAGCTGTTAACCATGGCACCTTTGCGGAAAACCAGGAGTAATGACCACAGATTCCTGGAAGACCGTTTCAGGCTTAACACTAGGAAAAACTTCTTCACAGTCAGGGTGTCCAGACTGTGGAATAAACTCCCACCAGATGTGGTGCAATCACCTACCCTGGAAATCTTCAAGAGGAGACTGGACGGTCACCTTGTTGGGGTCACCTGATCTCAGCTGTCTGTCTTGCTAGTGCAGGGGGGCTGGACCTGGTGATCTTGCAAGGTCCCTTCTAGCCCTTAAAATCTATGAATTAAAGCACTCCCACCACCATTTTGAAGTGCATGCCACTGAATATACATGAAGCTGTGGGCACTTTAATTAGATTGGCTCTCAAAGTTGTTCGGATTAAAATGCACCCCCACCCAGGAGCATGTATATAGATTCCCAATGATTATAAATGCAGTATGGCCTGGCAAACCGGTGTGCCACTTCATAGTCTTTTAGCAATGCCAAGAACCATTTGCTGAAGAGTTAGGACCCAGTCCATACAAAGCAGGAGCTTTGTATAAGCACAGGGGTCAGCCAGCATGACCTGGATGCTTTGTATAATAGATGGTTGCTGACACTGGGTGAGTAATGAAACCAGTTATTCATAAGCTATGATTTGATCCTGTGGTGCTCCAAAGCTTGGTGTAGCCACTGGGCTGGCTCCTTTGCAGGTGTGCTTCTGCAAAGCTTACCTGAGGTTGAACATGAAACACTGGACAAGAGTCATGTACAGCCCCAAATCACTTTAGAATGTCACTGTTCCATCATTAGAGTTCATCATTCTTTCCCAGTTAGGTTCCTGCTGGTGTGATTCATTTTTCCTGCATATAAAACTGAGATCTGTGCAGGTGAATTATAAGCAACAGGGGAGTTTCCTTTCTGCAGCCCATACACCACAGTTTACACAGTCTCCCCTAACATTTTTGGCTTGGTCATAATCCATCCATGGTTTTCCCACTGTTCAAGAGGGCTACTCTGGCTATGCGAGTACTGGTACATGGGAGACCAGTGCAGAGATCTCCTTGGTAGAAGCCACTTCCCTTTGTGATTGCTGCACTGATTCCACCTCTCTGTTGTGAGGATACACTGATGGAGAAGCCTTTTACCTCCAAGGTGCGTTTCACTCTTGCCTATTCACTCCACTGTTCCATGAAGGTTATTATACAAGTTGGCTGGTAGGAGCATAAGGAACGTGACCCCAGGGAAAAGATTACTTTTTGAAGCTACAGTAGCCCAGATCCTGCAAGGTCTCTGATTTGGACACTGGCATTCAAGCATTTAAGTCCTTGACCTCTGCATATGCCCATAAGCCCTTGCAAAACAGCATAGCAGAATTGCTTTCTCGTAGTTTTAGATATCTTTCTGGTTCATTTGGAAAAAGAGTGACACACTAGACTGGTGAACTGATTCTGATGGCAAAAGGATGCTGTAGTGCAAGACACTAAAAATATTTCAGTTGGTGCTTCTGAGGGACAGAATGGGATATCCTTGTTCGTAGTATGAGTAACAAACCTTTTTAAATACTAATTTTAATTGCTTGCACAAAGTACAGGAACAAGAGTATTTTGGTAACCTTAGCAATATAATATGTAGTTATACAGAGTACCCTGAAGCCTTGGGCAACTGAAAAGGAGGCAGGAAGATTTCATAGATTTCATAGACATTAGGGCTGGAAGGGACCTCGGGAGATCATTGAGTCCAGCCCCCTGCCCAGAGGGCAGGAAGTCAGCTGGGGTCATAGGATCCCAGCAAGATAAGCATCCAATTTACTCTTGAAGGTGTTCAA
>NW_017728911.1:24787216-24809729 GCF_001723895.1 Crocodylus porosus | reverse complement strand
GGCACCACATTGGCCTTCTTCCAGTCTTCAGGCACTACACCAGAGCACCAGGAGTTTTCAAAGACCCGTGCCAGGGGCTGGGCTATGAGAGATGTTTCAACTGCTTTGGATCTTACATTAAGAGTGTCAAACTAAGAGCCATAGGATCCTTCGACCTGCATTTAAGTTTGCAAAAAAAAGGGGCTGGTTTGCTGCTCTTTCATTTTTTGCACATGTATATCCATTCACATGCAGAGGAGCATCACCACCTGGAATCTGCAGGTGCCCTAGCTCACATTCACTCTCTCAAAACAAAGTTGGTCTTGGCCCAAATCTGTGTTGTAGACAAAGCACTCTGTATGGCCTAGCAAGCCTGACCAGCACTTTGCAGTAAGACTTCTGGCTTCAGGCCCAGTGAACTGGAAGCTGCGTGGCAGCCCTGTTTAAAAAAAAAAAAAAAAGGCCTCTTTTTATAACGAATTAAGCCTGTGAAAACGAATAGACAATCAGCCTGCAGGCTTAGGAAAGTAGCACAGGACCTATTTGCACTTAGCTTGCATTTTCAAGGTTAAATTATTTTTAAATTAAACTTGGATTCAAGAACGAAGAGTGGTGGACTAGCAGAATATGAGGGACCTACATTGTACAATTCAGTTAGATGCAGTTGGCCAAAGGTCTACACTTTAGGTAAGTTTAATTTTAGTGAAAGGGTCAAGGGAACAAAGCCCAAAATTGGGAGAGGTGTGGGGTTAATAAAGTCCTAGTTTGAAAATGCAGCCAACACTAACACAGTCAGCTTGTAAGCAAGTATGTTGTGGCACATCTCCACCCTCTTGTGTACCCAACCACTAGGAGCACAATTTCCTTGTAGCACTTCAGAGTCAGGTTTAAGCTCCCTTTGGCTCATAAGAATGGAGCTGGCAAGAAAGGTGGTAGCTGAGAGCAGTAGTATTTGTGCTCATGCGATACCTAAATTTCTCCTTTGCTGGCGTTTGGGTGGCTAAATTGTTTTTAGTTGTGCTATGGGCACAAAGCAGCTTTAGTCTTTATATAGTTCTTATAAACTTTATATTTTGGGGGGGAAGTGGTTTTACAGAGACCATAAACCAGCATATCCACATTCCCCGCCCCCCAAGAGCTGTCCTGTTTTGGCACTGTGTCATGCTTGGGTTGCTGTTGCCTTCAGGTAGCATTTCTATACCTACAAAGGAAGAGGCAATCAGGCAGAACAGACTTTACTCTGCTTCTTGAAACAAGCAAAGAAAAAGATTACAATAAGTATTTCTTCAACATCTAAAATTATCAAATGCATCAAGAACCAGTCCTACTAATTCTGCCATCTGGCAACAGTATGACAAGAAGATCTTTGGATACTTACCAAAAGATTTAGGGGTTTCTCCTGCAGAAAATGGAGCAGTCCAAAGCGTCCTCGAATGTTAGCATGTGGGATCAAGGTGAGAACCCTTATGTATTGATCCAAAAAAACCAAAAAACCCCCAAAACTGTAAATGATGATAATGCTAGCTCTTATGTGGGGGGTTTCATCCACAAATCTCAAAGTGCTTTATTAAAAAACAAACAAGCAAACAAACAATCCAAATCTTTATCCCTGTTTACAGATGGGCAAAATGAAGTGCAGGGAAGCTACCTAGCAGGCCAGTGGCAAAGCCAAAAATTAAATCCAGGTCTCCTGAGTCTTCATCTGATGCTCTATCTACTGGACCTTGTAGTGATCACTGGGTTCAGTAAGTGCAAGCTTACAAGAATGAGAAGAACAATAAACTTGAATTGTGGAGCAGTATGCAACTTCTGCAGACCCTGGCTGGCTGCCCGACACCTGCTCTGGCACATTCTAATTAGAATACATCGGAGCAGGCTCGATTAATGGCAGCTGGGACGCTTTAACTACAGCTCATTGTCACGACTGGGGTCCCCAGGGATGGCCAAGATACCCCTAGGGCCGCTTGACCATGTCAATCCTGCCCAGTGGGCACCCTTTCTCTCCTGCCATGTCTTGTTGTAACTATAAAAAATAGGGAGGCTGCTCTCAAGTTTGTATTTTGGGCATGATCCTCATGGACCCCATTGAACCCTGTGGGTTCTTTGACCCCTTTTGGGTCCCGCTCCAAAATGGGTGCCTCTCAGGACACCCTCAGCCGTATGGGCTAGATGCGTAGCTCCAAACCTCCCCTTTACCACACCCCAAGCCTTGCGAATGGCATTCACATATTGTCCCTCCAAGGCCTTAATTTAGCTTGCCCTCCAGTCATCACTGGGCCCTCCACAGCCTCGTCTCTCTCTCAGTGCCCCCTGGTGCTCAGGTCCACTCACCTCCTTTATCACTACTCCCCTGCTGGCACGGGTCTGTTCACCCTCCAGATACTGGGCCCCCGCTGGCACTGGGTTCCCCACACTGTAGTGGGCCCCCAATGAGGCCTCCTTCCCCAATAGCCTCAGCCCAATCATCCAGTTTACAAACAGAAATCAAAATATGAGCCCCTGGGCTGTAACATAATGCAAGCAGCTCAGGCGGTGCTCTGTCCCTTTAAACAAATCACCCTTCCCCCAGCACTACAGGGCCTTGTAGGCCAGGGTATCTGGTGAGCTCCTGGAGTCCCTTAATCCTACCAGAAGCAGAATGGGGAGTCAAGCCTCTTCACTTTGCTCCCTCTAGGAGAGCTCACTCCTTTCCCCTTGGCTGCTGGCAGAGAACTGGCTCCCTGGTCCCCGCCCTGGAGTTGATATATGCCCCAGGCCCTGCCTCTTCCGGTCAGCTGGTGCCGGCTAATTCCTGCTGCCATGGTAACTTGCAGCTGATGGGTTCCTGCCTGACTGCTAGGGATCACTCCCTAGACAGTTTATGCCCTTAATGGAGCTGGCACCTTAGTGCCCTACGACACTTGTCAAACGAGCTTTAAAGTGCCCCTGCCACCGCCATTTTGAAGCACAGGATGCTGAATACACAAGGTGCTGCAGATGCTTTAATTAGAGCAGCTCCCAAGAGCCATACTAATTCAGGTGCCCTCCCCCCACTCCGAAGCACACGTAAAAACCGTAACTAACAGCTGCTTTACGTGAAGGACCATCTCCCAGTTACCAACTTCCTCTAAATTAGGGAACGTCTTTAAATTATAACTTTTATCATTACAGACCCTACTGTTTCCTGATGCATTTGTTTAATTTTAATCACATGAATAGTCCCATTTACTAGGAAGTCATACTTAAGTGCTTTGCTGAATCAGAGGCATAAAGCTCTCTGGGTCCCATCTTCATGGAAGATTAAGGCAGCCCTGCCATAAGTTTTAACTTTGTTATGAACATGTAATGTGAATGAGACATAAAGGACTGTGTTCAACCCCAGGGCTGCTGCCCGTGTTTAGCAAGGTATTGCCTGTCAGCAGTGTTTAAGGTTTATCTAGCCCTGCATTGTTATCTTTAAACCTTGTTGTGGTCCTGAGTCTGCACGAAGGCTAGGGAAGAACCAGTGCCTTCCTATGGTCATATCAGTTTATCTCAGTCACTTGCAGTAGTTCAAAAGTACCACTCTGCTGTGCTTTCATCTTTGTTTTTGCTGATTCACTGTTCCCCTAACCTGAGTCTCTTCATGTTTTCCTTTTATTGCAGAGCAATTCTGTTTTATTAACCTGGACTCTGTATTTAGTCCCACCTTTTACTGGACAGGTTTTCTTACTGTTTATGGATCAAAATGTGTGTGGCTCAGCATCCACCACTTGATCCATAAACAGTTTTAGGATATGGAGTAAAGCAGGGGAAGGATTAAGAAGGTGGCAAAAGTATCACACAATCCTGAAATCCCAAAGAATTAAATTGTGGTTTTTAGTCAAAGTCATAAAAACAGCAATGGAAAACATGTATTGGAGCAGAGAGTTAAATGTAGTAGAGGTAGAGGGCTGCATGCAAAATATGATGCCAGCAAAACAGATGTATTTGCATCAGAAGGTAGCATTTTCTTCCGTTGCATATGGGCATAGAGAAGCATTCTGTATTTGTGTTTCACTGAAACCATATACTCCTGGTCTGAGACACACTCTGGGATCCTTTGGAAAAGAAGAAATTATAGTGTATATATGCTTTCTGATAAAATAATTGTTCTAGGAGCTAGTCATTCTGGTGATTCACAATGGCCTATTTAAAAATGCATTTCCTTCTTTAGCAGAAATGTATAAGTCTATAGGGATAAAAATATCAGTATGAGGGACAGCAAATCATCAATTTCACTAATAGATTCTGAAAAGTATTGCTCTTTATTTATTTGTGTTAATCAGCTAATTGAAGAAGATCAAGATACTTTGTCTGCATGGAATAATAATGCATAACTTTAGCCGGAACAAAAATGTAGCTGATAGGTATGGGCTTGATTGCTCCTCCCTGAGTCCAGGATTTCAGTGGGAGATGCTGATCTTTGCAATGCTGCTGTGTTGTTGTTGTTTTTTTTGCCAGTTCCAAGGAAAATATACTTTGCAATTCCAAGCAAGTATACTTGCCATATACTGGGAAAATCATTGGTTACGACCCTGCACTCTTAATTCCTTCTTTTGCATGTGTTTGTATGCTCATAGACGTGCATCTTCCCTGTTTGCTAGGGGTGTTCCTGATCACAATACACTTTTGCACAGTATGATACTGCAATGTGAAATCCCTTGTAAAATATGACCAACTAGGTTTTGAGAATTGCTGTAATGGTGCAGAGCAGCTGGAAAAAACTGCGTAACCCAGGGGTAGGCAACCTTTCCAGGTGCGGCTGAAACGACCCACCCCAGGTTGGAAGCAGGGGAGTGCTAGGACCCTGCCACTGTTGCTGCTTGTTCCCACAGTGACACAGGGAGAGCACCCACAGCTAAATCCCCTGCCACTGAATGCTGTCAAAGCCCCACATCTTCAGGCTAGATCCAAAGGTTTCACTGGCCCATGGGCCATAGGTTGCCACCCCCTGGGTTCACCAACAGTTCAAGATTCCCCCTAGGAAGGAGCAGTCTCCAGATGGCCTGGGGCCTGCATGGTGGATGCATGCCAGGATGTCTCCCAGAACAGGGGACGTCCTCAACAGAAAAAGGGTGCATTGGGGATACCTCTGCACTTGGGCTGGGAAATAAACCCTTGGCCAGGTGCTGTAAGTTAGTGAAGGTCCTCAAAAAGTTCCGTGATTCAGAACATAGGGCTGGATCTACTGCTGTTTCCTCTCACAAGGCTTGGGCTGCTGACAGTAGCATCCCCCAGGCTCCAGGGAGTGTATGGTTCATTGGGGACCAGAGCTCCTAGTAAGGGAAGTTGGGAGGGTGGAGGAGGCAGGTTCATGTGATCACAGCCACCCTGCCTGCAGAGCAGCCTGCCACTGGGGCCAGCAGCTGCAGAGGAGCTGTCTACTTAGCTGTTGTGGGTGAAGTACTTGGTGTAGTCCTGGGTGAAGGAACAGCACTGCTCAGCCAGGCACTTGCTTCTCTAGCCCAGACCCACTAGTGCTTTTTGGGGCAGTGGCCAGTTACACAGCAACGTGGCTTTCAAGTGACAGTCTAGCTCCAGGAGTAGCCCCTTGCTCTTGGGTCCTGTAGATACAGTGGGACCCGTGGGCCAAGGCTCTGAACTGCAGGTGTGCTGCCAAATCCATTGTTTAGGGATCCTAACCACGGAGTCGGCAACTGCACAGTGCCACGAAGAGCCGCAGAATCAGACCCTCGTGTAGGTTGTTTACAAACCAGCATGGCTGGTTCATGGGAGTTTAAGACCAAATTCTTGTTCGCATGTTTATTGTCCTTAGCAACATGCTTTGACAAAGCCCTGCACCGGGTTGTCAGGTTGGGACAGGCTGTTCGCTTCAGAGACCTGCACCTTAAAGCTTGCATTTATTTACCAGAAACACAGTTAAATGTCTCTATAAAGCTGTGCCTTTTGGTTGGCAAACAAATGTCGGAAAGCACTGCTGTGCAGAGCTTGTTTAAAAATAAAGCAATTGTTATTCATTAAGCAGATGAAAGCAACAGAAGCGAAGGAGATAAAACTTGAAATCTGAAACCACCTGCTTTATTTTGGCTGTAATTGAAATGCCTGTTTATGATGTTGTTAGTGTGCACATCCGATTTGCAGACAGGGCTTGACTTCTGCTAATTTCAGTGGGAGCCAGATCCAGCCCACAGTCTAGTTTGGGTTTTGGAGGGGGTTGTGGTTCGATTGCAGGCTCTAACGAGCATTTCAGCATCTGTTTGTTTCCTTCCAGCAGCCAAACGAAACAGCAGTGTGGCTGCTTAGTAGATGGATGTTTCAGTCATTAGCCATGTTTCTGTGACTACAGCTCTGTGTCCTAGCATGCGTGCACTTATCTCTTTTGTTCCTAGCTGGAAACGCTGAGGGTTGTTTTTTTTTCCTCCCCTTCATTTTGCTCTTGCTGACATTGAGAGAAATATAAGATCTGAATCTTCAGTGGATTGAACCAGAATGTCACGTAGGATGGGAATAATCTGTGGCTGAGCTCAGCTGCAGGGAGCTGCAGCATGGCTGCTGTGCTCCAAGGCATCACTTAGTAAAAAAATAGTGGTAGGTTGCAGGAAGCACTGAGGTTATTTGACTATTGAAATAATAGGCATTTGTAATTGGAGCATTCAGCTGGCATAGGCTGACGTGAGTTTTGAGGGTTTTTTTGGCATAGATAGATCATGTGGGTGTGTTTCATGGTCGTTGCATGGCTAGGCTGCAGGCTTTCTTGTAAAATAGATAAAAAGAGAAGAGGACTATTTTAGTGTTATTGCTGGTTTGATTCTGTCCCACTAAATGTGGTGGAGGTGTTGCCATTGAATTCCCAGAAAAAGGGGGCAGGGAGTTGTCCATGTCACTGAGCAGTTCACTCTCGTACAACATTTTGCAGCAGAAACCTGAGAAGAGGGGGTTCACAGCGCAGTCGAAACCAGGAAGTGAGCAGATCCTGGCCACACAGTGGGATGTAAGACTGCAGAATGCAGTAAAAGTCTTAAAAACCCCAGCAGGGCTGCCCCGTGCACATTTGTGCTGCATGTCTTTGACTGTTTAATAACTTGAGAAATGATCAGGGCGTACCAGCTTTCTAGAGCAAGAGAAGCTCTTTTATGACTTCCTAAAGTGACATAAAGGAAGTGGGTTTGCGAATAAAGGTTCATAGTGAGAAACAGAGAATATGTAAGCAGCAAGACAGACATTCAACACCTTTCTTAAACCTCCTTGGTGCTACTCTTAGTAGACAATAGAAGCTGCCAGGGAAATAGCAGGTAGTTTAGACTGTGCTTAGGAAAGTATCCTCATACCTTCAGAATCCAGTACGTGGTCCATAGAACATACCCATTTTCCATTTCAGATCACGGGAATATCCTTCCTTGGGACCTGGTGCAAAGACTGTTCCTCTGGTTTGACATTTCCTCATTAGACCAGTCTCCACTCCTCAGTGGTACTGAGTGTGTACACCTCTTGCTTTTATTTCATAGAAACCCCACCTCAGTCGACACCCTCTAAGAGTGGACCACACCGTTCTGCTACTCAGTCCACATTAGGGCTTCCCGTTTGATATGAAAGTACAGTCCATGGAGACAGTATGGAGTGGCATTTTTTTTCTTCATATTCTTTTCCTTTAAGTCATATTCTGTGCCCAGATTTAAAATATAAATTAACTGGGAAATAAACCGATTGATGGAGTCTTCTTTGAAAATCAGTCAGAGTCTGTAGATTAGTCTGAAAAGTCTTGCCAACGCTACTGTGCTGGCGAGTCTTTTTGACCCAGCTCACCCAGGTTCTGTCTCCTGCACTGGAAAGAACCCTCGATGCAGTGTGGACTGCCTCCCTTGGCTGCTAGACATTAAAAGTTAATGTCTGGTCATTGGTCTTTCATAGGAAACTCCATTCATATGTTGACAGTTCTTCATAGCTCACTCCAATCAACCCAAACATCCCTACAGCAGCATCATTCATTCCCCTGTCCCAGAGAAGAAACGAACCCCTTTTCTGTTCTTATAGGTCACAATATAAAAATGAGTAGGGGAACATTATACATAGTTTTCATTAAAAAAAAAATCCTTCCCCACATTCTCCACAGTGACAGGTCATAAAGGCTATATTTCTTGCGGCTTCAAATGCAGCCCAGAAGGCAGGGTTGTTGTGAGTAAATGAGTAAGTACATTAAGTAGGTGTTCAAATACTCAGACAATGTGGGCCATGTGGATGCCTTGAAGATGCTGTCAGGGGCAGCCTGGGCATGCTTGATATGTGGTGCTTACCTGTTCTGTGTCTAAACAGGCATTCTTTCTGCATGGATGTCAGTCATGAGTTGTATTAATGACTTTCTGGTTTTGTGACCTCTTCCTGAATTGTCCCAGGTGGACTCAAAACCATCCTCACAAAATGTGAATAGAGAGTGCTCTGCAGACCCACAGACATTACAAAAGAAACGTACTAAGCAAGCCATGAGGGGCACTGAATGGGGCACTGAATAAGTGAAAACTGCAGTATCATATTTTGGTTTGCTAGTGACCCCTTGCCCACTTGGTTTCTGTGAAGGACAGAATGATTGATAACAAGCCTGTCTTCTATCTCACAGATCGATGAACTCCCTGAGGGAGCCGTGAAGCCTCCAGCAAATAAATACCCCATCTTCTTTTTTGGGACTCACGAAACGTAAGTGACCAAATATAGTGTATTCTTCTGAGTTGTGTGGCCCTGCTCCCACTTTCACCCTCACAGGTTTTTCACACCTGGGTTTTTGACTGACTTTAGTAGCATCACTCCACTAATGACTAGAATTGGATGCTATGGCCTTGACTCTCATTTACACTAAAGTCCCTTGCATACTGGTCTGGTACCATAAAGGAGTGTCACAGTGGATGTAGATACCACTAAGGTGTCAGCCAGGACCTGAGTATAGAAGACAATTGTGTCCTACATTTCTTCTGAATACGGATTTTGATGTGCTGTGTTACTGAGCCACCTGGAAGAAGGTCCAATAACAAAATAAACTGTGCTCCCAAGTATGTGGTAACCAGAATGAGCATACTTTGGGGATTAACCTTTATGCCACTGACAGTGGTAGCAAAATTCTCATAGACTTAATTGGGTTTGGGATTTATCCCATTTGTATCAAAGAGGGCTTTTTATTATTATTTTTATTCTTCGTGGAATTGAAGCTTCTAATACGTATTTCTTAAAGTGAGGCGTAAAAAATCTGGGAGGGAGTTATTGGTAGTTGAGCAATAAAGGCTGTGGTTCTAGAGGTGTGATTTCAGTTGTGTACCAGATTTAAGCTGAAGGTAGCACCAGTCAACTCCAGTGTAAATGGATACCTGCCCATTCAGGGTGTTTATACACATGCTTCAGGAAAGGGGGGCTTTAATTAGAGGGGCTCCAAGAGCTGCGCTAGTTAAAGCACCCAGAGCGTTACGTGTATCAGTGTCCCCGTGCTGGAAAATGGCAGTGAGGGCACTTTAACTAAAACTCATCGAACAAGCTGTAGTTAAAGTGCCTGTTCTGCCATTTTTCAGTGTGGGGATGCTGATACACATGACACTAGAGTCTGCAGGAGCCCAGTAATTACCATGCTCCAGCAGACTTGATTAATTGAGTCTACTCCAACGTGCTGTAATTATAGCACATCGGGGCAGCCTTGGTGCCCTCAGACTGGTGAGACGGAGGTGACTGGATATTGCTACTTGCTTGTGTGCCATTGGCTGCAGGAATTGATGTGGCTTAATTATGCTTGCCTAATGGTCACTAAGCTCGGGTATATTTGATTTAACTAATCATGGCCAGTTGAAGTGCAAGGGTTTCTTCACTGGTGGTAAGCTTAAATTTCTCCTTAAACATGGGGTGAGAAGTGTGATAGTAGCAACAGGAAAAAAAAGCAAAGCTGAATCAAGAGAATCTTGTAGTATTGCCAGTTGGCATTTAAAGTAAATTCTTTTATTGGGGTTTGTGTTGTGGGGTGATGGAGGATGGAGCCCCTGGGATGATGAAAGAACTGAGGTGGGGGTGATGACAGGAAAGATGGGAGGAGCAAGGAATGGTAAGTCTCAGCGTAGTTGATTGCAACATTTTAAAATAGCAGGAGTATTAACTTGTCAATGATTACGGTTAATTCTGCAGTGGAGCTGCACAAAACTCAGCATTTAGGGTTTTACAGGAAATTTTGATATTTTGAAATGCATTTTATTACAATTCAGAACAAAATATTTTCAAAACATCTCACAAGATGGAAATTCTAAAAATACTAGTTTTTAGGGACATTTTAGTTTAAAATTAATTTGCATGCAAGGATTTTGAAACTTCATTTCAGAATAACTTGCTTAGTTATTTTATATTTTATAGTATTTTTATGATTTTTACATTATTTTACCATATAATATGGCATAGTAATAGAATTGAAATATTTGTTTTATTTTTTTAAACTATTTTAAAGGCACCTTCTACTTAAGGCTGATCAAAATATCTTCTGTTCTTGGACAAAGTATCTCCTGTTTGCATTGTAATAAGAGTTTGATGTTTTGACACATGTACTACTGCCATTGACATGCCATTAAATAATGTAAACATAAAAAAAATAACATGCAAGTGAGGACAGATAAAAATTTAAATGAAATTTCACAATCACAAAATAAATTTCTGAAAGGGAAAAGCAATTTTAGAAAAAAAGCCACTGACAAAAATCTGACCCACTTTCTCTCTAGTGGCTGACTATTAAGTAAAAGAATTTATTGGACTGAGTTTATAAGCCTGTGATCTCTTCATTAACTCAGACACAGGAAGTCATTGTGTAGTTACTATCTAAATATTTTACAAAGAATAGCTGATTCAAAAGAATTGCGGACAGTGGCTCCCTATTTCACTCCTGGCAGAGCAGTGGAAAGCTACTTTCCTCCATTAATGGAGGTTCGTGCAAGTATCTGAAACCAATGTCAGGATGATTTTTATATTTTTACATTATATGTAAATACTCAACTAAAATGTATATACATTATTGATCAGGGAGGTAATTAGCCATGTTAGTCTGAAGTCAAACAGAAGACACGGCAGAGCGGCACCTTAGGGCACCTATACACATGCAGTGAGGCTGCTCCAATGCAGTGGTATTCAGCGCATCGAAGCAGACTCAATTTAATCAAGTCTGCTTGGGTGTGGAGTCCAGCAGACTCCAGCATCATGTGTATCAACAACCCTGCCGTAAAAATGGTGGTGAGGCACTTTAACTAAAGCTTGATTCAACAAGCTTTAGTTAAAGTGCCCCCGCTGCTGTTTTTCAGTGCGAGGACACTGATATATGTGATGATCCGGGAGCTTTAATTAGAGTGGTTCTCAGAGCCACTTTAATGAAAGAGCGCACTTTCTCTACCCCTTTCCAGAGCATGTGTATAAATGCCCTTAGAGACTAATTGGCTTAGAGAGGCACTAGCTCTTTTAGATAACATCCTACTTCATCAGATGCTAAACTTAGCTGATGAACTAGGCTGTTGCCTGTGAAAGCTTATGCCTTTCTGAACCAGTTATTCTTTAAGCTTCCACCCTGCCCTACCTTCTGCTGTATGTTACTGGGATAAGACACCTTAAGTTATAGTGAGTTTACTTGTTTTCATTGTAGCTGTTTTGTGAATCCCATGATCATATGAAGAAGTGCCACTTAGCTTCAGCAAAATTATGGAATTGCTTCTTTAAATAAATAAAAATAAGGAACATTTATTGAAGCATTTTTTGTTCTGTTGTTATGTATCATCAAGACATCTGCATGTTGTAAAATTGCTCTTTAGTTTTCAGGTAAATGTACATTATCCACACCATGACCATAATTAAGGTGTCTCAGAGACCAAATGGGATTCAGCTTCCAGGTTCCATTATACTAGGTGCTATACAGACTTGTATAAAGAGAAGGTCCCTGCTCCAAAGAGCTTCCAAATGAAAGCAGCCCACTCCACGCTGGTAACTAATGCCCTATCCAGAGACACACCTGTGCAGAAGTGCTAGCAGGGGTAAGGCATGATTTAATTCAAAATAAAACATAAATGAGAAGAAGGATACTCCAGTGGTTAAGGTGTGAGGTTGAAACCTAGCCTCACATCCAACTCTGCTCCCAGATTGCTGTGTAACCTTGGGCAAACCTTTTGCGTGCCTCTACTTTCTATCTGAAAATGACATAAATTACATCTCCTTGCCTCACAGAGGTGTCAGGAATAATTACATTAAGTAATGTGAACCTCTGGGATGCTGCAATAATGGGCAAATATAAGTGCCTGAGCAAGGAAGCGTTTTACAAAGAATCGGAGAGGCAGGAAACAGTTAATGCCAAATGATCGTGTGCCGTACCCAGTTACGTTTGTATGTTGATGGCATAGAATTTTCTGTAATGGAAGCTAAGTGCTCCTCTCCTCCGTTCTTAATACAGTCATCTTTGAAACTGGTCAGCCTGGCACAAGGCTGGTTTATGCAGTGGTAAAGCAATACATCTCTTATCTGCCTCAGTACCTCCCAAATAACCTGGCAACCTTTAAGAAGTGGTGGGCTGGGGCCACTGCTTACCATACCAGCCAGCACTGATTAATTGGTTCTTTATATTCCCTGTCTGTCCGTAGTCACCAATCGCCTCCTGGCTTGTAAGCTGTTTGAGGCAAAAACCAGCTTTTTGTTCAGGGTTTTTACTAGGCTGCTACCAGGGTCTCTTTCCATGCCTGTTGCTCCCACTGGAGTCCAAATAATAATTAATTACAAATACCACAGCCATGGTGGGGTTTGGCTTGTCAGTTCTAAAAATTTGCCACATGCTTTAATGCTTTATACTATATGATTTTCAGCCCTCTTCAAATTTGCAGTACAGCAGACCATAGGAGGCCACCTGGATCACTGATTGCAGGCCCTTATTGTTGCAAGCAATAGTATCACATAATTTCATTTGCTCAGTTCAAGCACCCATATTGAGCTGGGCTTAATATAATACATGAGATTGTGCCAGAATTATTCCTGAAGATACTCAGCTTGAGTTTGCCACATCAAGTGTTGGGATGGTGAGCAACGCCTGATAAAATCCATGACATCAGATTCGTAGTGCTAGCTTGGAATCGCCCAGAGTGTAAAGATCTGATGTGATGAGCAAGACACTAAGCATCCCATTTGCATGGATCAGTATATTACATTGGAGGGGGAAATGAAAATGTTTTCTGAACACCACCTCTGTCCAAATGCAGTGCTTTCCTGGGGCCCAAGGACCTCTTCCCATATAAAGAATATAAAGATAAGTTTGGGAAGTCGAACAAACGAAAAGGATTTAATGAAGGCCTGTGGGAAATAGAAAACAACCCTGGAGTCAAGTTTACTGGATACCAGGTAAATACACCTCCCTTCTGTTCTTCCTTATCTTACTTGTGCCCCTTTTGAGACCATCCTGTCTGTGTGAATCTTGGGTGGCCAGCAATGGAAAGCCATGGTTCTGGTGGCACGGGAGGGGTTTCACAGCTGGTGATGGGCTGTAATTGCATATTATAAAGACCATCCTGGTGCTGTATGCCATGATGAGCTGGACCTTAACAGTGCAGCCTGTGGCCCTTTGGGCTGTGCAGTGAACTTCAGCAGATTTATGTGAGTTAGTCCAGTGGTTCTCAACCTTTCTGGACTTGAGGCACCCCTCCATAACTTTTGTGAATTGAGTGGTGCCTATTTCAAAAACTAATTTACAGTAGTTACTCAAATGGTAAGGCAAGGTTTTTCTCCTCAGTCGGGCGGGGAGTGAGGGTGGGGGGAGGGAAAGCCCCTTGTATTATATTTGCACATGAAACAAGTAGCTGGTGCAGCTCTGAGTCTGGCCCTAAGCCCAGATGAGACCCACAGCAGCCTCCACTTCCCTTCTGCAGCTTCTGCACCATGCTCCACCGCCCCTGCCCATCTCTTTCCCTTCCCCTTACTGTCAGGTGCAGCTTTCCACTTGCTGCTTGCCCGAGCAGTGTCTGATAGTAAGAGGAGTGGGGGTAGGGGGATGGGGAGGAGAAGAGGCAGAAACTGGGGAGTTGTGGAGACAAGGGGCAAGGACTGGGAGGAGTAGAGGACAAGAGGCAGATGTTGGGGTGGGGAGGGGTAGAGGCTGTGGAGAGCTGAAGGTGGAGGGTTCAGGGGGAAGAAGTGGGTGGCGCAGAGGGCAAGGAGGCCCCACCCCCAGCCACTGCTTTCCTTTCTGTAGCAATGCGGGGGGCAAGGATTCAAGACAACCCTCCAGTCCTTAGATTCTATACCAGGAAAATTATGAGCCAACAAGGTCCTTTGGGTAAATGTGGTATTTATTATTAAACCAACTAAATAGTTGGAAAAATTGTTCTTTGCAAGCTTTTGGGTACACACACCCTTGCAAAGAACAACTTTCCAGCTATTCAGTTGGTTTAATAAAAGATAGCACATTTACCCAGAGTACCTTGTTTGCCTCATTCTTAGACCAACACGGCTACAACCAACACCCTGGAAAATCACAACAAATTTTTAACTTTTTCATATATGGATTCTAATCATTGGGGATTTATCTTGTATTCAAGTGAATGTGGTATCTTACAGTATTTACCTCATTACAGAGGGGTCAGGCAGTGGGGAAGGGGGAACAGCCAGGCAGAGTCTGCATTTATCTGCTTATCTCCTCACCCCACAACACCCTTGTTGAGAATCACTAAATTAGACAATTACATTTATTAGGAAGTTATTAAGCATTGGTTGCCCACTACTGGTTTATTTATTATCGTAATGTATTCATTTTATGTTACTCTCTCCTCCAGCTTTACCTTCTCAAAGTACTTGGGATTTTTATATTGGTGAGGCATAGCAGGTACAACAGCATAGTAGAGAGGGTCAGGGGTGGTAAGATGGTTAGATAGTTGACAGCTGGTTAGGGATAGTGACCACTGTGTAAAGAGGTCTTCTTGTTGGATATCATCAGGACCACTGGGAAAGAGCAACCAAAAAGGCTGCACAAGGCCAGGGTAGATTTTTTTTTTCTGTTTTAATGGCAAACACAGTCCTTTGAGATAGAGAAGGACCATAATATATCTATACATGGTACATGTGCAAGTCCACCATCCACAAGCTGCTGAGTGTCTGCACTCCTATACTGATGATGTAAATGCTGCTAGGGAAGGGGCTGAAAAATTAAGCAGGTGAATATAGGCCTGTGGACTGCAGGAAGAAAACAGTTGGAAACTCCAGTCAGTTCTGAAATGTTCCAGCAGCACGGAAGTCTTGTGTTTTGGGACCATCTTTCTGCTGACTGGGTTGTTGTCCCATGCAGCCAGGATGTAGAAGCACGCTGAAACATCACAAATGTCAAATGGAACAGAGTTCCTAGTGCTCCAGTGTACAGAATCCCACCTCCGGCACTTCTGTCACTGCGTAAACACCTCCGAGCACGCAATCTCAGCATCTGCATCTGATAACGGTTTTCAAGTGGCTACTGAGAAAATTGCCTCTTCCAGCCTTTTATCTCGATGCTTGTAAGAATAGGCTGAGTCTTTTGTGACTAAAGTGATTAAAGTACAAGCTGTCATCGATCAGAATCTCTCTGTGCTATGTGGGATGCAGCAAAAACTAATTAGTGGATTTTTTTAGTTATTCTGTGATTCTCTAATTATTTTTTTTATTATTGTTTCAAAGGCAATTCAGCAACAGAGCTCATCAGAAACTGAGGGAGAAGGAGGAAATACAGCAGATGCCAGCAGTGAGGAGGAAGGTGATCGGGTAGAAGAGGATGGAAAAGGCAAAAGAAAGAATGAAAAAGCCGGTTCAAAACGAAAAAAATCCTACACTTCAAAGGTGACCCATGAGCTCGTCCACTGCTACTCCTGTGCATTGTAATCAAACTGCCTTTGTCCTACAGCACCTGAATCCTTACCCTCTGCTGGGTATATATGGGGGGAGGGTGTTCATTATGTAAAACAGACAGAGGGAACTGATCTTGCCTCTGGACACAGCACTGGTAAGACCAAGACTGGAACAGTGTATAGTCATGGTATCTACATTTCAAGAATGATGTGGGAATACAGGAGAAAGTTCAAAGGCTAACCACAAAAATTGCACAGGAATGGGAAAACAAGCCTTAACATGTCAGGCTGAAGGAGCTCAACTTCTTCAAGGTATTGAAGGTAGAGAAGTGACTTCTCCCTTTTTTGTGGTTGCTTACACATGTTTGTACCATGTGGCAGCATGTCCCAGTAAGGATGCTCCCAAGCATGTCCCTGCTCACCCACTCTTGCATGCATTCCCCAAACATGGAAGTACACCAGTGAAGCCACACTGGTGTCATCCCTAGCAGCTGCTCTCTGGTCTCAACAGTGACTGGGAGAGATGTCCCAAGAGGAGCTGTACCAGCATATTTCCAGGTCTAGCTTGTATAAGTGGGCCAGGCATGCTTAGGTGTCGCTGCCAGAAGACCCAGCCTCTACAGTGTAAGCACACCCCTGGAACTATGGGGGATCTTTCCAACCTTGCTGTAAAGGCATAATGAGTCAGTGTCTGGAAGCCAAAGATAAATATATTCAGCCTTGAAATGACAAGAATTTTCTAGTCAAGAAGGTAATTAAACATTGGAACAGGTTCTCGGGAAAGCTGGGTGGGGGTGGTCAGTCTCACTTGGAAATCTTTAGGTGAGATTTGATATCCTTTCAAACAGCCTTCTTTAATTCACTTCCGGGAGAAGTTCCTCAGCAGGCGTGTGCAGTAGGGTCTTTAAGGCCCTCAGGTCTGTAACTCTGATTTTTCCTGTTCATCCCTGCCTGGGGAGTGCAGGGCTACCTGCACTGCCCTCAGCATGCTTATCACACTGACAGCTCTGCATTAGGGCAGTGATTAAAATCAATCTCGTGCTTCGAAGCTTTGTGTGTTGCCTCCAGGGATCAAAAACTTTTTTCCCCAGGGTGCAATTAGCTAGATGTTTTCTGGGTACTTCTTTTTCCACCTTCCTCAGAAATCTCAAAGTTTGCCTGCTATGGGCAGGATGCTGGATGGTCTGCAGTGGGAGAGAAAAACCTCTTATTTAAGCAAATCTTGTCCTTATGCTTAAGGCCATACAGATTAACATATCTGGGAGTAGGAAGGAACTTTTCCCAGGACATATTGGCAGGGCCCTTGGTGGAACAAATGGCCCTGCCATTTGCAGGGGCCTAAGGCATGTTAGTCTTTCCTTTGCCATGGCTCACAGTTTAGTATCCTGAGGTCTGATGTGGTTTAGTCTAATTAAAAGTTTGGGGCATAACCTAGGGTCTTTGGAGGAAATGTAATAGCTGGTGACAGACAGGTGGTCAGGCGAGGTGATCAGATGGTTAGTCCCCTGTGGCCTGACTTTTCGCTGGTCTATGAAATAGAGAAGAAGCGTGCTCCAGTGATCAGAGCATGAGCCTGGGGCCTGGGTGAGCTAGATTCAGTTTGCTGCTCTGCCCATGTACGTAGGTTGTTTAATCACCATCAGCAAAGAGGGCAGAATAGCACCTCCATCCTTCCCCACGTTGTGAAGAGTAGACATAAACACAGTAAATATTGTGAGGGTGTTGGGTACCATGGTAAAGGGAGCCAAAAAAATACCTCAGACGGTAGGTGTAGACACAAAAATAGAAATCTTTGGGCCCAGTAGCACTGATGTTCCTTTAAATGGAATAGACCAGGTTTCAACTGGAGTTTAGCACAGAAGAGCCAACAGCAATGCCCATTTACACCAGCTGTGAAGCGTCCTAGTATATTTTACAATTTCCCTGTAGTCTCATTTGAATAGGTCTTAGAAGTGGGTAGGAGTGATGGGAGCGTGGATGTTTGCACAGACCCTTATTATAATCACCTCTGAGAGTGCCAGAACAGGTGCATTTTGATGATACCTTTGCTCTTCTTCCCCTTTTAAACCTGCCCTTCATATTAATTATTGGACTCACTTGAAGGCTACTGAAGTCAATGGGAAGACCCCCACCCACCCCCAAAGCATTACTGCTTGATTTATTTGTAATGTGATTGGCTTATTAATTGGACCCATATCACTAAAACTATTGCCCCATATCACTAAAAATATTGTGTTACTTGCATTTTACTTTGAGCTTGAGTTTGCTGTGATTTGTGTTAAAGGTGGGCTTGATGCAGCACCCTAGATCCCAGGCACTATGAATAAGGCTAGAGAGATTTGTTTTGAGAAATAGTGTATTTTCTGAGAAATGTCATTTCCTTTGACCTGAGCTCTTTGCAATTTTGTGGAATCATTTCAGCTGGGAAGACATGATTCCCAGTGCCATGTGTGGTGTTGCCATGCCCCTTGTGCCCACTGGCTAAGCACTTTCCTAAGCTTGTGGAAGACACAAGTTCAGTACCCTTCTCTGCTTCAGGGGATCTGAACTTGCATTTCTCACCTCTGAGCCGAGTCACTCCAACAACCAGGCTGAAAGGCATTCTTGTGAGGTGAGGAGGGGCACTCATTTTTTCCTGTTGGAGTTGTTCCAAGTTACATAAAATACTTAAATATTTATGGGGCAGAGAGTGATAATGACTTTATTGACTGAGGGTTAGGGTGTTTGCCAGGGAGGTGGGATACCGGAGTACCAGGCCCTTCCCCAGGAAATAGTTAATGAAAAGGAACAGGCAAGACAGTTACAGGAGGAAGTAGCTCCAAAGCATCCTCCACCATGGGGTCTTCATCAGTTCCATGCTGAAGGTAACCTGTAGGACTGTGGATGAAGGACTGCCATTGAGGTGGTGCTAGAAAAGGAAGAGGGCATGGACTCCCAGGAAGGTGAAAGCTGGAAGCTTGTGACCTTTGGCAGCAAGAAGTCGTTGTCATCCCCACCTGCAGTGGTTTGCCTGGAGAAGAGATATGGAGCAATAGCAACAGAGGAGGAGGAGTGCATTCCATTGATGGAAGAAGCCAGGCCAGGAATCCCCAAAGTGAGGAGGAGCAAGATCACTGCTACGAAGAGGAAGCGACAGGTGGTGATAGTTGGATATGCCCTTCTGTAAGAGATGAAAGGGTCCATCTACCAGCCTGACCTGTTGTCCTGGGAGATCTGCTGCTTGCCTGGAGCCCAGATCTGAGATGAGACGGAAGGATTACCAAGACTCATCCAATCCTCTGACTGCTACCCCATGCTGTGCCTTCCTGTGGGCACCAGTGATACTGCTTGAGCAGATCAAGAGTAACTACAGGGCTCTGGGTGCAAGGTTGAAGGGGACAGAAACAGAGGTGATGTTCCTCTCAATCCTTTTGGGCAAGGGGACAGACCCAGGCAGGAGAAGACGCATCCTGCAAATCAATTCATGACTGCATGGGTGGTGTTGCCAGCAGGGATTCAGCTTCTTCAACCATGGGATACTGTTCCAAGAAGAAGGATTGTTAGAAGAGACAGGATCCACTAGACAAAGAGAGGGAAGAGTATCTTTGGAGACAGGCTCACTAACCTAGTGAGGAGGGCTTTAAACTAGCTTTGCCAGGGGATGGAGACCAAAGCCCTGAGGTAAGTGGGGAAGCGGGACACCTGGAGGAAGCAAAAGGGGGAGGGAGCGACAGGGGAGGTCTCATTCTTACTGAGAAAGGCAATCGGCTAGTTACCTCAGGTGCCTGTACACCATTGCACAGAGCCTGGGAAACCATCAGGAAAAACCAAGTCCTTGCACAGTCATGAAGCTATGACATGATTGGAATAACAGACACTTGGTGGGAGCTCGCATGATGGAAGCACTGTTATGGATGGGTTCAAACTGTTCAGGAAGGACAGGCAGAGGAGAGGAGGAGGGAGGAGTTGCGCTTTACATAAAAGAACTGGATGATTGCTCAGAGCTGTGGTATGAAACTGGAAATAGGCTTGTTGAAAGTCTCCTTGTTAGGGTCAGAGGGGAGAGGAACAAGGGTGATGTTGTGGTAGGCATCTGCTATGGACCACCAGACCAGGAGGATGAGGTAGATGAGGCTTTCTTCAGACAACCAGTGGAAGTTTTGAGACCACAGGTCCTAGTTCTCATGGGGGACTTCAGTCACCCTGACATTGGCTGGGAGGACAATACAGCAATGCACAGGAAGTCCAGGAAGTTTTTGGACAGTGTTGGAGACAACTTCCTGGTGCAAGCATTGAAAAGACCAACAAGGGGCCATGCTCTTCTTGACCTGCTGCTCACAAACGGGGAAGAATTGGTTAGAGATGTAGAAATGAATGGCAACTTGGGCAGCAGTGACCACAAGATGGTCGAGTTTAGGATCTTGACAAAAGGAAGAAAGGAGAGCAGCAGACTAAGGACCCTGGACTTCAGAAAAGCAGACTTTGACTCCCTCAGGGAGCTGATGGGCAGGATCCCCTGGGATGCCAGTCTGAGGGGGAGAGGAGTCCAGCAAAGCCGGTGGTGTTTTAAGAAACCTTACTGAGGGCCCAGGAGCAAACCATCCTGATATGTAAGAAGAATAGCAAATATGGCAGGCGACCAGCTTGACTTAGCAGAGATATTAGGAAGAATTTGCTCACTAGGAGGGTAGTAAAACACTGGGATGGGTTACCCAGAGAGGTGGTGGAAGCTCCTTCTTTGGAGGTTTTTAAGACCTGCGTAGACAAGGCTTTGGCTGGGACAATCTAGTTGGTGCTGGTTCTGCTTTGAGCAGGAGGTTGGACTAGATGGCCCTAATTTTCCAACCCTAATTTTCTGTTTCTATAATATTGCTCCGGCATGCAGGGATGAAACTGGGGGGCATTTATAGATGTGCTCTGGGAGGTGGGAAGGAGAGTGCTTTAATTAGCGCAGCTCCAAGAGCCGCACTAATTAAAGTCCTGGAGCATAATATATATCAGTGTCCCCATGCTGAAAAATGGCGGCAGGGCACTTTGAGCTAAAGCTCGTCAAACAAGTCTTAGCTTAAAGCACCTCACCACCATTTTTCAGCAGAGGGATGCTGATACATGTGACACCTGGAGTTGGCTCCAACACATAGGAATTACAGTGTTTTGGAGCAGCCTCCCTGGAAGTGTACAGGAGCCCAGGAAAGCCAAAGTACAGTTGGCGTTGCAGCTAGCAAGGGACATGAAGGCTAACAAGGGTTTCTACAAGTATGTTTGCAACAAGAGGGAAGGTCAGGGAAAGTATGGGTCCCTTTAGTGAATGAGAGAGTCAACCTAGTAACAGATGAGGAGGAAAAGGCTGAAGTACTCAATGCCTTTCTAGCTCAGTCTTCACAGGCAAGGTCAGCTCCCAGACTACTGCACTAGGCAGCACAGTTTGAGGAGGAAGTGAGCAGCCAACAGTGGTGAAAGAACAGGTATGGGACTATTTAGAAAAGCCAGTTGTGTACAAGTGCATGGGGTCAGATGCAGTGCATCCGAGAGTGCTGAGGGAGTTGGCTGCTGTGATTGCAGAGTTGTTGGCCATTATCTCTGAAAACTCGTGGCAATGGGGGGGTGGTCCTGGATGATTGGAAAAGAATAAATATACTGCCCATCTTTAAGAAAGGGAAAAAGGAAGACCCAGGGAACTACAGACAAGTCAGCCTCACTTCAGTCCCCAGAAAAATCATGGAACAAGTCCTGAAGGAATTCATTTCTAAGCACTTGGAGGGAAAGAAAGTGATCAGGAACAGTCAGCATGGATTCACCAAGGGCAAGTCATGCCTGACCAACCTGATACCCTTCTATGAAGAGATGACTGGCTCTGTGGATGTGGGGAAAGCACTGGATGTGATATACCTTGACTTTAGCAAGGCTTTTGATATGATCTCCCACACCATTCTTGCAAGCAAGCTGAAGAAGTATGGGTTTCATAGTTCCATAATTGATAAGGGCTGAAAAGGACCTTACAGATCATCAGGTCCAGCCCCCCTTCACTTGGGCAGGAAAGACTGGATGAATGGACTATAAGGTGGATAGAAAGCTGGCTGGATAGTTGGGTTCAATGGGTAGTGATCAATGACTCAAGGCAGCCAATATCAAATAGTGTGCCCCAGAGGTCAGTCCTGGGGCTGATTTTGTTCAATACCTTCATTAATGATATGGAAGATGGGATGCAGTGCATCCTGAGCAAGTTCGCAGATGACACCAAGCTGGAGGAAGTAGTAGATATGCTGGAGGGTAGGGCTAGGATTCAGAGTGACCTAGACAAATTGGAGAATTGGCCCAAAAGGAATCTCATGAGGTTCAACAAGGAGAAGTGCAAAGTCCTGCCCTTAGGACAGAAGAATCCCAGGCACCAGTACAGGTTTGCAACCAAGTGGCTACGCCACAGCTTTGTGGAAAAGAACCTGGGGGTTACAGTGGACAGTAAGCTGGATATGAGTCAATAGTGCCCTTGTTGCCAAGCAGACTAATGGCATACTGTGTTGCATTAGTAGATGTGTTGCCAGCAGATCAAGGAAAGTAATTATGCCCTTCTATTTTACACTAGTGAGGCCAGCTCTGGAGTACTGTGTTCAGTTTTGGCATCCTCACTATAGAAAGGACATGGGCAAGTTGGAAAGTGGGGAATAAACAGGAGGAACTCGCCCTCAGAATAGCTAGTTCAAACCCAGATATCATAGGGCTAACAGAAACGTGGTGGGATTCGTCCCATGACTGGGCAG
>NW_017728911.1:24749487-24787205 GCF_001723895.1 Crocodylus porosus | reverse complement strand
CCTAGCGCCCCCTGGCATGACAAGGAACAATGGACACGAGTTATTAGAGAGTAGATTTAGATTAGACATCCGCAAGAACTACTTCACAGCCAGGGTGGCTAGGAGCTGGAACCAACTTCCAAGGGACGTGGTGCTGGCTCCTACCCTGGGGAACTTTAAGAAGAGGCTTGATGCCTACCTGGCTGGACTCATTTGAGTCCAATCTTTTTCTCCTGCCCAGGCCGGGGGTCGGGCTTGAAGATCTACAAGGTCCCTTCCGACCTGACTTCTACGATTCTATGAAAGAGTCCAGTGGAGGGAAACAAAAATGGTGAGGGGACTGGGGCACATGATTTATGAGGAGAGGCTGAGGGAACTAGACGTATTTAGCCTGCAGAAGAGAAGACTGAAGTGGGATTTGATAGCAGATTTTAACAACCTGAAGGGTGGTTTCCAAGAGTATAGAGCTAGACTGTTTTCAGTGATGGCAGCAAAGGAAGTTTAGGTTGGATATTAGGACAAACTTTCTCACTAGGACGGTGGTGAAGCACTGGAACAGGTTACCTAGAGGGGTGCTGGAATCTCCATCCTTGGAGGTTTTTAAGGCTCGACTTGATGAAGCTCTGACTGGAATGGTCTAGTTGGGGCTGGTCCTGCTTTGAGCAGAGGTTCGGACTAGAGACCTCTTGAGGTCTCTTCCAACCCTCATTTTCTACAATTCTATATGGTACAACATGAAACAGTATCAGCAACACAGGCTGAGAGCATCACAGGCCAGAATACCCCAGATCATGGTGGCTGGGGTATTCACCTGGGAAGTGGAAACTGCAGGCTCCGATCACCTCTGGTAGAGGAGGGGATTGAGCTCTGGTCTCTCAGGTGCCTATACGCAAGCCAAGAGGCTGCTCCAACACGCTGCAATTACAGCACATCGGAGCAGACTCGCTTAATCAAGTCTGGTGGAAAGTGGTAATTACCGCACTCCAGCCTGCCCCCATGTCTCATGTATCTGCATCCTCAAGCTTCAAAATGGCGGTGGGGGTGCTTTAACTAAAGCTTATTCTACAAGCTTTAGTTAAAGCGTTCCTGTCACCATTTTGAGGCTCTGGGCACTTTCATTAGAGTGCTACTGGGAGCCACTCAAATTAAAGCACCCTCCCCACTCCCAGAGCACACGTAAACCCCCGCCTCGTAGCCTGGATGAGAGCTCTAAGGCTGTTGGATACACAGTGGGGTATGAAGGGAAGCACTGGGACCACCTCCTCCAGTGGTGTCTAAGCCTAGGCCTTTGTTTCCATTGCTTTGGTTACATAAAAAATGCTTGGAATGAGGGAGAAGGGGAGGATCGATCTGTGAGGAGGGAACAGCACATTTTGTGCTACCTGAAGTGCTTTTTTTTATTTTCAGTTTTTCGTTGTGGTAAGAAACAATGGCAACATTGGTCCAAATATGTGGGGTTTTCCCAGTCCAGCCACCAAACTAAACCATCTGTTGATTCAAAGAGCCCGGCTCATGAACTCATAGATTACAAAAACACTTACAAAGATCTTTTCCCCTTGTTTGTTTCACATTATACGTTCACTGTCCTTTCTGTTAAAAGACTCTGAACAAACAGGGGATTAACAGAATAGTGGCTTAAAGCCACGGTTTATTCCCTTTGTGCTGCAAAATTTCATAACGTAAAGAGAGTGAGAAAGTTGTATTGGTTCCACATGACTTTAATTCTAATATATCAAAGCTGCCAGCACTAGAAGAGTATGGGAAAGGAGCTCTGCTAATGTTGTTCTGGCTTTGCATCTCTGTATTTAATCACAACTTTTGTCAAGCTGGCACCATCTGCTTCATTACCTACCAAAACCAACAGGTGACCCAGTGTTAATATTCATCCCCTCTTACTGCACCTACCAGCTGATTGACCATGTTGGCATCCCGTGTCAGGCACAGATTTCTCCTCTTGTTCCGCTGGCTGCTGTAAATCTGAGGGCTGCAAGTGAAATACCTCTTTCATCACCCCCTGGGCTCTCCCTAGGAATGGCCTCAGATGGAGTTGCTTAGTAGATGAGGGAACCTAGATATGCAACCACCCACTGTAAAAAATTATAATAAATAAATAAGGATTTTTCTTAATTTTGGAGCTCGGTTTTTATTGCTTAACTCTGCTCTTGGTCTGTTTTAGAAATCTTCCAAGCAGTCACGGAAATCTCCTGGAGATGAAGATGATAAGGACTGCAAAGAGGAAGAAAATAAGAGCAGCTCTGATGCTGGAGACGCAGGCAACGACACAAGAAACACTTCTTCAGATTTGCAGAAAACCAGTGAAGGGGTAATCTTCCCTTAATGCCATTCATCTCCCATGCTGTTTGTTACCACAGCACCTCAGAATAGCAAGGGAAAGTCACCATGTGCAGAGGCCTACAAGCATCCTCTCGGTCCTAATTAAACCTCACAACAGGGTGCAAATAGCACCAAGGCCAGATGTGGGGCCCTGCACAGGTGTGAGCTTCACTCTGTGCAAATGAACAATTGCATACGTTAAAGCCATGACCACTCCTCTCACTTCCAGGTTACTGTCCCTGGAGTCAATGGCATTGTACTGATGCTCAAACAAAGAAGAGGGTAGAATTGGGCCTTGTGTATACTGTGCTGTGGGTTCCTAAACTGGGGGCCTGCTTAACCTTTCATGCTCATTTTATACCTGCCCAATTCCATGGCTTTTCTGGAGTTCATTCAGATCTTTACAAGTATCATTGGCAGGATCCGTGTGTGCAGGTTTCTGAGCGGCCTTGTCTTGGGTTACCCTGGGCTGAAATGGGGGAGTATCTTGGGATTATGCACATCTGATACAAACCTAAACTCCATCTTCCTCTCAGAATTGTTCCACATGCATTCAAGTCCACTGCACTCCTGGCATTGCTATTAGGAGCTTATTGGGCAGTGAATTTCTGTGTCTTAAAAGAAAGAGTTTCACACATCATTCCAGTCTATCCAAATGGGTGAACACCAGCCACCTCAAAAAAAAAAAAAGCTTTCCTGTTCTCTCTTGTCCTTCTCTGTTTCCTCGGCCTGGGTAGCAGGCTTGCTGTGGCCAAGTAAGACCTGGCTAGACACTAGGCTAAGCCCTGGTGCAGAAAAAAGTCAGGAGGTGAAGCCAGGTGTAGAGTTTACTGCTCAGGTAGTGAAACTGGATGAATCTGTGCAGTTCAGGAATGGGAACGTGGTCTCTAGGGAATGGTCGAAATGCTCGATGCCCAATTCAAATGAACCACTACACTTAAAAACACCGTGGTGCTATTTCTCCCATAAGGATGAAATCCACGCACCTCTTCCTACTGGCTGAAGCATGAGGTAGCTACAGCTGCATAGAGGTTATGAGAGTGGGATGTAATCCATCACCCCAGAGCGTGGGCAAGAGGGTTGCCAGCCCAAGAATTTTTTTTTACTAGCAATCCGCAGGCTTTTTGCTGCCAATTCAACTTTTTATTGACGTATGTTTTATATAATGTAAATGTAACCCATCTGCCAGGCCCTGGATGACATTGACAAGGGCAGAGTTCAAATTGAGGGTTTTAACACCAAACATTAAAAAAAAGGATGGTTGTCTATAAAAAGAAAAAAATGTTCTTGAGTTGGGAATCCTGTTAGACTGTATCAGTGGTTTTACCCTGTGCTTCCCTACTCACATCTATGCTTTGAAGCCCTGACTGCAGTCCACCAGTCCTGCTCCCTCTGTCCCAGCACGGACCCCCAATCATGCTGCCTTTCCTTCTCCTGGCTTGCAGATTTGTCCAGACCCCACCCCTGTACCTTCAAGATGAGCAACTGTTAAGATGGAGAGAGAGCCAGAGGGACACAACAGCAACACATGTAGGCATCTATGCAGAAGCCAGCAAAATATGGCCTGTGGGCCGCATCCAGTCCACTAGATGATTTTCTTTTGGCCTGCGGGCAGGTACCCACCAATTAATTGTATCCAGCCAGCCTGTAGATGCCCCTGCCGTGCTCTGTATGGGGCTGAGCCCCACCCATTCCCATCAGAGCAGCGTGGTGTGCTCCCACCCTCACCCAAGGGAGGGTCCTGGCCCTGGCCAGGGTGCACAGCTTCTGGGCAGGGCTGATGCTGCCACTTCTGCAGCCACCCAGGGAGCTGCTTGGATGCCCCAGCCTCCAGCGGCTCCTCCTCCTGTCCCTGCTCAGCATTCTGGGCAGCAGGTAGACAAGCACTGTTAGGTGTGGGGGAAGCTGCAGCTGAGTGGGAGCATGGGGCCAGAGCTGGTGGGAGCACAGAGCCCAGGACCAGGGCCAGTGGGAGCACAGGGCTCCCCACAGCTCACATACAGCTCCCAGGTCTCAGCTGAGAGCCACTTGCAATGGAGCCAGTGGCCTGGCCCCACTTCCCGTTGCCACATGCAGGTTCCAGGACTCGGCCAGGAGCCCCGTGCGATGGATCCTTGCCAGCTCGGCCTCACTCCCTGCTGCTCTGGCCAGGTTCTGGGATATACACATGGCAGCAGGGAGCAGGGTCACGTCAAAGGTTCTGTCAGGGAGGTCTCCTCCTGGTGGCGTGCAGCATCAGCTGAGTCCTGGGATCTGCATGTGAGCTGTGGGGAGTCCCGTGTGATGGAGCCAGCAGCCTGGCCCTGCTCCCTGCCACCACGTGCAGATCCTGGGACTCATTCAGTGCCATGCACTGCCAAAGGGCTCCACCTGCCATGGACCATGAGTTCCCTGAGGGCCTGCTGCTGCTACTGGCAGCAAGGACTGTGCACCATGGCAGGGGAGTGGGTAGGTAGGGGCCCCCACAGCCCACCACACCCACGCAAACACTGGCACACCTCATGCATACCCACACCCTCCACACCCCCCCACAAACTACACACCTACACCCAATCCCTTTCCCACACCTCCCACACTCTCCATACCACCCCCCCAACCATACACACCCCCATTCACAAAATACAAAAGGAAAACTTAATTTTTGAGCTATTATGCAGTCACCTCTATCGGCACGATGCAAACACACAAATCAGGACAAAACTATTTTTGAAATAAAATTAAAATACATTATAGTAGATGTTTGATTTTTAGTATATGGTTGGGTTTTTTTCTGGTTCCAAGATGGCAAACCCATCCATGCCCAAAAGGACTCCCAAAAGGAGTACTCCTCGGGGCAAAGGGAGGGATTTCTGGTGGTAAAGGTCAGGGGTTAGGGACAGGATTTCTGGTCCCAGGATGTTGACCAGGGGGTGGGGCACCTGTCAAGGGGCAGGGCTATCCTTGCAGCCCTCGATGGCTCACCAAAACTCATTAAACAGTCCTCCACCTGAAATAATTTCCCAGCCCTGAGCTACAGTCTCCTATGACCCCCCAGACCATGGTGAGAGCTCCCTGCAGGTGCAGTGCTGCTCAGACACCAGGTGGTGCCGTCGTGCTCAGTCTCTCCTTCAAGTTCATTGCTACCACAGCTCCAGATTTTTTTATGGACTTGATGGACAGGTTTTTTTGCTCTTTTTTTTTCTATGTGCTGCCCATAAATTGTCAGACAGCTGGTAATGCTGAAGGGCAAGAGGAAGGCTGCTCAGCAGCTCGCCTCCTCCCTTGAGATGTATAAGTGCAAGCTCCAGGGCTGCTCGCTGCAGGCATTACCAACAATTTGAGGGGCTGGTGCAGAGTCCTGCCCTGCTGTGTGCTAGGGGCCAGAGGCCCATGTAGTCTCAGCCTGTGGTTCCCCATCTTGCATGCTGAGGGGCTGTGAGGGGTTTTACTGCACCTGGCATCTCTTTCAGCCTTACAAGTTAACACTCTTTAATAAAATGGTTTTACTAATGGGGTGTAAGTAGAGGTAGGTCTAATGGAAGCCTCAGATCAGAGCATGGGCATACTCTGAGGGACATGCAGATCACAGCTTCTGCTCTAAATTACATATCAGCATGGTTATATATATTACATACGTTATATCTTCCTTGGTGTTTCTACTTGGTAAATTTCTACTTTAAAAAAATGGGGGCATCTCCACCTATTCGACTCTTCCAATGCAGACTGGGTGCAATGCCAGGTGATATGCTGCAGTCAGACATGCATTATTGAGCTTGGTGCTAGGCAACAGGTCCTCACGGAGGCAGTCTTGTTTTCCTCCGCGAACTTAGAGCTGGTTTGCACTAGAGGAAAATCAAGCTCAGTACCTGCATGTGGCCACAAGATGGCACCAAAACCATAACAGAAAACCATCCCTAGGGCCCTGCTGATTCCGTGGCTGGGGAGCTATAGCATCACTTGGGCATTGTGCAAGAGCAGAGAGGGAAAATCTGCTGTTTTGCAACATCTTTTGCTAACGAAAAGGCTTTGGGTGTGGGTGCCTTGAATTCTAGTGACTCAATCCTGTTTAACACTGCTTGCAGGAAGGTGGATGGTCTGCTTTTCATCACCATCAGCAGCAATTACTGTACTTGTATAATGCCTGGAGTTCTCAGATGCATTGTGGGCATCTCTGATCTTCAAAGGGGAGGGGAGTTTGCCTTTTAATCACTTTCTTTGTTCAAGTTGTACAACTGATGTGTCTTGATTTTTAGCATGTGTTAAAATCCTTCTGCCTCTGCATGATGTCTGTTTAGCTGGAGAAGCAGCACACTGAGATTGACCATCAGGAGTATATGGCACACACACTGTGACCCCCTCATCAGTATACTCCTGAGAGCATTGCCTTGCCTGTAAGACTGGTGTGAGCAGGTGACTGATAGTGGGCAGACAACAGTCATAGGCAGCTGTGGATGCTGCTGTGAGAAGCACTGTATTGTTGCATGTGTAGTAAAGCCACTGCAGAAAGAGGAACAGCTGCTGTGGCTCTGTGTGCAAAGCAAGCACGTATGGGGACTAGAACCAGATGAGGAAGAATTGTGCCCCACTCCTCGATGATACACTTGCTCTGTAGTCTCAGGGCACATCTACGTGACATGATAAATGCACAGTAGACTAATTCTACGGTACATTAGCTCATCATGGCAAAAGTCATGCTATTGTGCTAGTGCACCATAGAATTAGTCTACTGCACATCAACATCACTTAAAAGGCGTGTGCCGGTGCTACTGCGCAGTAGTATGTTAGTCACCTAGTGTGCAGTAGTAATAACAGGTACTAAACATAATGCACAGTACTAAACAAAATGCACTGTAACCACAGCGCATTAATGCACATGTAGACATGCCCTCAGTGTATCATTATGGTAGCACAAGAATACGTGCCCATGTCCTCTAAAGCCCCTTGAGCTTTGAGCTGTTTCCATGCTGTGAGCACCTAGATGCAGCTGTTTCTCAGGGATGCTGCCGCTTGCACTTTTGTTGTGAATCTCATGATACTTGGTGCTTCCTCCAAGCGTCTGGAGCCAGGCAGTTATGTGAGAAGCTTGACTATTTTGTTTTGTTTTTCACTAAATGTCTGGTACTTGTGGCTATAGGCAAATACTCAAGAGCCTGAGCAAGTGTGCTTGGCAGTGTCATAGCCAGAGGCAAATAAAAAGAACCCAAAATCTGTTGTTTAAAACACCATGATCTTTAAGCCAATCTCATGGTTTGGGGGGTCTGACTCATGAGTTTTGAGTGCCTAAGGCTAGCAGTGCTCCCAGTGTCACTCTTGCTTTAGCTCCATAGCTTTTCCCTCCACATCTGCTTCTCTACCCTTGTATGGCAGGTCTGTTGACTGCCACTCCAAGAGAGATCCAGGTCTCCTGTAAGTGAGATGATCTACCTGCAGCTGCTAAATTCACACTAGCTTCCTAGCATATCCCAGGGTTCAATGGTTCTTATCCTTTGCTGCTGCTGTTGGCCTGGCTGCCCCTCCTCCAGAATAGTACCTCAAAATCACTGCATCCCATGCCCAAACCTCTGCAACTCTTCCCAGAGGTGCTGTGAGCCAGTGGCCAGAGAGACTACCCACCCGTTGAAGAAGGGCCTTTGCTTTGAAATACTGGATTGCACATCTGAGCTCGGGCGTCTGCAAAATCTCACTTATACCGAACATTCCTGTGGACATTTACTCATCTCTGAATGTACTGGGAGCTTTTCCAGTGTAAATCCAGCTTGTAAATCAGTAAGATTATATGAAAGCAGATTTACTTTCTGCACCTAAACCCCTGGGGGGGGGGGGGCATTGGGTTTTTATGGGGACTCTGAAGCACTTCCACTACTCTGGAGACTCATCTACTTGATTTTTTTAAAGTGTACCTTGCAATAGCATGTGCAGCTGATGTGATTGAATGGCAGTCCCCCTGTGCAAGGGTCAGACCATGTGCTGAAGATATGACTCAAGAGAAAGATATCTTTGCCTGCTAGTATTTTATATTTTGTGCCAGAATGGAGGAGGTCACCAGTCAGAAGGAAGCAGATTCACAGCGTCTTTGGAAAAAAATGGATAAATTGGAAAGAAGATAGGTGTTTGTTTCTTGGGACACAGCCAGGGCGCTGCAGTGTGTTATGAGGTCAGTCTGCAAATCTGTTCAGTCACACTGGTGATCAGTGTCAGACACCAGGATTGGTGAACCTACTCCTGAGGGTAACTGTTTGCCAAGGCAATTAAGTCCAAAGTGAGCATCATCTTATGCTACCACTCCAGGGAGAACATCTTCAGAACCGCTTGTGTTGGAGATACATTTGCTGTCCTGCTTCTGCAGAATATTGACAGTTCCAGTGATTCCAGACACCTTCTGTCACAGCTAACGAGAGATCACTTTTGCCCTGCCTGTGCTACAGTAGTAACCCTGTCTACATATGGTCAAGTTATTTTAGAGGAACACAGCTTCATTTTGATGTATCTCTAAGCTAAAGCATGCATCTCTGACGTGCTTATGATTGATTGGGAGTGGGGGAGAGGTGCTCTTGTTCACATGCCAAATATAAACTATGTTAAAGCCTTGTGAGAGGTTTGGAGTTGTGTCCATATAAAAACACATCATTTATGGGTGGGTGCATCCCCACAAGTGCTCGTATGTGGTTTGTGGCACCTCAGAGGCACTGCAAACAGCACACACAGCACTTGCACCTGTGCACCATGCTGCTAATTTGCAGCATGGTGGTGGGGTTTTATACCAGGAGATCCCAGAGTCAAAAAATAAAAAAAACACTGCTAAAAAAAGCAGCATTATGCATGCAACAGCAGTGTGCCCTGCCAGAAGCTGGAGCCATGCTATGGCTGCTGGCCAGGCTCTGAGTGGCCAGCTCAGTGTCACTGCTGTCCTGGTAGGTCCCCAGGATGCCAGGTAAGGCTGCTGGGGCCAGCACAAATGCTGGCCTTAGCCTCCCTTACCCCAACCAGATCCCTTTGCTGTGCACCGGAGCACACATGCAGGAGCATGCCTGGGGACAAATAGTGGCACAAATATATGCCTCTGCTGTTTGTCATGTGGGAAACGTGCACCCCTGCACACGTGTGCTTGTGGGGATGCACCCTATGTGTCTATTAAACTGGGAAACATTATATGGGTATTCTACAATTGTTATTTCATAACAGAAGATCAAATATTGGCATAATCTCAGTCATAACCCCTAGGAATTTCAGCTATGCATGTGTGTGCTACCTTTGTTTAATTCATTCATGGCCATGTGGCCTCTAAAGCAAGGTATGTGGCATGACTTAGGTGAAAGCTGAGTAGAAGGTAGTTAGAAATTAAACAAGCTGAGCTGGATAAAGAATGCTGGGTGTGTGTCTCTTCACTAAGGACTGGGTCCTGCAGTCATTGTGACAGGAGATAAGCAAATATTCCAATCCCCATCCTACAGGTAGAGAAGCTAAGTTCAGAGAGGCTAAGGGAATTAACCAAGATGACAGAAAAAGGAAATGTGAGAATATGGGCATCATTAACTGCAATCCTATGCTCAGTTCTTCTGCTGTGGTTCCATGTGCCAGTTTACTGATTCCACACTTTTTAAAGCCAAACTCTTTGCTGGGCCCATTTAATGTTGCGTGCCACGTTCACCGCACTGCCTCTGTGCTGTGCCCAGCACTACCAGGAAGCATGTCACCTACTCAGCATGGCTTCAGGTGTGCCAGCTCCCAGAAGTATGGCACTATAGGCACCATAGAGCTCATGCCTGGCACTGCTCTAAGGCCCTCCATCTTGGGCATATGTATTGACATTTGCCAATGCTCAGTGCCACTCTAAGGTAACTATATTGCATCATTTTTAAGAACTGGCATGCACAGAGCAGGAGTGTGTGGGACCCGCTCTACAAAGGTGTTCCAGACAGTACAGAGGGAATGGAGACATGCCCAGCAACCCGGAGCATTTACAGAAGAAAAAGCTCACCTTCAGTGAAAGCCCATATTGGAAGTGTGGTGTGTGCAGACGATCTTTGCAAATGCTTGGAGGGGGGCAGGGGTAGATCATGCCTGGACCTTTTATCTGGCCTCCTAAGCTGTACTAAGCTGTGGCCCCACAAAGTGGTGGAAATAGTGTCTGGTATGGGGAGGGGAAGTCACAACCCTACCACACAGCTGGTTTGTGACAAATAGTGGCATCTAAAATGTACATCTTAGGGGCAAAATATTCCAACCTCTGCCTCTCTTCTTAATGCCAGCTAGTGGCCATCAGGAGCATTTCGAAGGCAAGCGGATGCAGGTGACTAATCCTTTGGTAATTGTCTTAACAAGTGTCTGCACCTCCCTTTGAGAGGAAGAGAGACCACACAAGAGCACTTCCAAGCAGCACCTCTGAAGCACCTGTAAGTATAGCCTCAGTGATGTGCAGGCAGGAGAGAGAACAGTGTTAGTTGAATGCTCCAGAGAGGAGCACAAAGCACTCACAGAGCAGGCAGGTGGGGACAGTGCCCTGTAACCCACCTTCATGTGCACGCTTATGTTGTAACAACCCCTACCCGTAAGCAGTGGGTGGGGAGAGATGAGGGCCAACACCAAACAGCCAGAGCTCTGTTACTTGGAGGTGACACCTCCAAGCCCCGGTTGTGGACCAGGATTTCCAGCTTTGTCATGCAGCCATAGGACAAAAAGATGGTCCCTGCCCCAAAGAACGCTTTGCTCTCGCAGGTCGCAGCTGCTTGTGAGCTCCCGTTACTGGCAGTGGTAGAAGGCAGATTCTGCCTGGGGCAGAGAAATGCAGCCACTCCGTCATGGGGTTACTCGGAGCACTGTCTGGTGGCATCTAGAGGGAGGGAGATCAGGCAGGGCCCTACTAGTGGTTCAGCAATGAAATGTGTTTTTTCCTCTTTTCTTTCAGATCCCGGTAAGGTGGAAATCCTGTTTCCCCAGCAGTTTACTCCCTATTCCCCTCTTTCTTGATGTTAATGTTTTAAATAACCAAAACAAATACAGTATTAGTTTCTTCTCTGACTCAGTGTGCTGTGTTTCTTTCTGTCACCAATTTGTGGGGGCAAATAGGCCCAGCGTCACACAGGAATCTTTTTTCACAAATGAACCGTTGCAATAACAAAACCTTGCATAAGTGTTTGGTCATACAGCACTACGCACTTTCCTGAAACTGGACACACATTAGTGAAACCTTGTGAAGTGGGTAGGTATCACCATCTCTGTTTGTGGAGAAACTAAGATACAAATGCAAATGACTTGCCCTGACTACACAGGGATGGTCTGATCCTGCTCCCACAAATATCAATGGAAGTAAGAGATGGAACAAGACTACGCATTTCCTCCTGGTAGCTCCTGGAGCTAGAACAATTACTTAATTTTTTGCATGAATTGGTGATTACTATCATGGAAAACCACTGGTTTATTATATTTTGGGGTATTCTGCAAGTTTCAGAATGAAATTACCGGGAGAAAATTAAAACCCATCCACATACACAAACTAAGCTACTGATCACACCCTAAATGTTCAAGCCATGTTCTTTGCCATTTTGTGATGTGTGTGTTTCATGTAACATAAGCTCTTTCCTCTAAAATAAAAAAAAATCAAATTTTGCTAGTGAAATATACTGTGAAGTTATAGTACTTATAGCCCTGCAGTGTAAGGATAAGGCATTGATTTTGACTTAAGTTCTTCAAAGCTTAATGCATCGTCCTTCATTAAGTAACATTTATTTTTCTCTCTCTCTTTCAGACTTAACCAACATAATGACTGCTGAACATTAAGGGAAAACACAAGAAGGTTACATGTTTGGTTGTCTAATATTCTTGGATTTGATATGAGTCACCACATCTATTCATTAGTATCATCAACAGCATCCCAGTTTGTATGCACATTATTCACATTCCTATCTGTTGTGTTTGCAGAAATGACATTTTACCCTTTTTCTAAGGGTTACCTTTTGATTTTCATATTTGGTTGCATGAAGTTGCCCTTTTCCAGTGGCTGAGGTTTATGAAGATATTGCAGACTTGTACACATTTTAGATGCCTTTTCTAAAGAGAAAAGGTGAAACTCCAAATTAAATCATTTTAAGTCAGCATTTTTTTAAAACAAGTAAACCTTAAAAATGAGTTTCTTACATGCAAAAACCACAAAAATCTATTCCACCTACAAACATAACTTTTAATTACTCTATAACCATCCTTTCTTGTTTTTTAATTAGTTACAACATGAAAGAAAAATTCTTCTTCAGTTAAGATCATTGCAAAGGTCAATAATGTAATAAAATACCTTTCCTTATTAGAAGTACCTAGCTAGTTATACTCTTACTACTTCTCAAAATCATGATGTAATGTACACTATCTGACTTAGTTCCTATATGTGGAGTTAGTGAAAGTCTTTTTTGTGTTTCTTAGATTAATACAAGGATTTTTTCCAATGCCAACACAATTTGAGCTCATTCATTTGGATGCTTTACATTTTTAAGCTTATTGTGATACACAACCCTATGGGAAACCAAAACAAAACATCAAATTTTGAATACTGAAAGGCTTAAAAAAAGGATCCTGTCATTCTTCTGATTTTTTTTTCTTTTGGAAATAGAACTAGACTAGTAAGTAAGCATTCCAAAACCATTATTCTGTGTACATTATTGTTGCTATTGTGATAATAGAGAATTTTATTTATTTTTATGCCAGCTTTTATTGTGAAAACATATTTAGTCTGGTTTTATCAATCCTTGTTATGCTTGTCCTTGGAACATCTTTTGCGTATTCAAGGTTTGTAGTTGACGAGTTTACTGTAAAAAAAAAAAAAACAAAACAAAAACAAAACAAAAAAATGTATTGTTTTTACAGAATAAATTTATTGGAATGTGTATTGGGAGTAAGGTTTGAGGTTGTAAGCAACTAAGTTAGCGTCATATTTGGCTTCATACGTGTAATAATGTGAGGTATTAATGTAACTCAAGTATTAAAGCAAAACATTCTGTTAACACTGAGTTGAAAATAGATACAAGTGCAGGTGAGATCTTTATTTTTTTCTGTACATTGCCTTTTTTTGGATAACAGGAGGTTATTAAATTCACCTTGACTGTATTCCAAGTTTCTCTGAGAGCATTAGAGCTAATGCTGAGGGCATGATACCTACTTGTAAGACAGCATGTGCTACCATAGATCCTTGGGGAGGATGTAGTGGGATGGAGCTGACCTGAATTGTAATATAGATGGGAGGATTCCACACCCAAAAAACCTGGGTTCTAAGCTCCTTTTTGCCAAAAAAGTATTGACTGATATGTGCTGTCCCTTGCCATTTTGGCTGGAGGGGGACAGCATACATTCTTTCTTCTGAGCACTGCTGTGAACAACCCTGCAGGGTTTAACGGCGAATGTCAAAGGTATGAATTTTTCCCTGTTTTGAAAGTTCCCGTGCATAGTGTGAAACATGCATGTGCATGAACCAATGCTTTTTTCATTAATGCTCAGACTGGAAAGAAATGAAAATGCTGTAAATCAAACCTTCCAGCAATTCAGCACCCAAGACTAAAATGTTCCCAGTTAAATTTATCAATTATTTTTATCCACAGAAGAGGCACAAAAATGTACTATTTTTAGCATAAACTCATGAAATGTAATAGCTGTAGTTCTGATTGCAGTGAAAATGTAAAGCCCCCAAACCTCTCACTAAGGTCTATATTAGCTGTGGCTTGTTTATGGCAAAACCTCACTAGCAAAATGGCTGCAAAGAGAAGTGCAACAGAAAGCCTCCTCTGAAAATGCTTGGTTGTGTTTAAAAGCCCAATTCCTCATTGTTCTGAGCACTGGCCCCAACTGAGCAACACGTGTAAGCACATGCCCAGCTTCAAGCATCTGAGAAGTCCTCGCAGAATAGAGCCCTTAGACAGCACTGATTGAACTGATTTGATTTGCTTCTTTCATGTAGAGAGTTGTATATTAAAAGTCAATAGCGTCTTAAAAGATTTCTTGAGATTTTTAACATGGCTGACCCACAAGAAATTCCTTTTGACTAATAAAACATGTGCATGTGACAGAGTTCTGTATGTTAATTGTTGGCACGTCCATATATTAACCCCAAAAATGTTTCCGATCACTTTGTACAAGTTGTTAACGCTGAAATAATTCAGTCTGTGTGGAACACTGAGGTAATTCTTCTTTAACTCCACACAGCATCAATAAAATTGCTAAAGCACCTCTCTCAAGAATAGCTTTAGAAACCATTAACTCAGTTGCAGTGAAAAATCAAAAGGTTGAGAAGTGTTATTGAAGGCAGTTGTCTTTATTGCCCTTTTTTCTTTAAGGATAAATGAAGCAGTCTATGCAGTTGCATACATTTCTTGACAAACTACATTTAATTTGGCTGCCATAGGAGTAGTCCAGTTGCATCCAAAACTAAATATGTACAGAGCCAAAAAGGAAAATTGGAAGCAGTTTTTCTATTCAGTTTTTTCTTCTCGTTGTGTTTTCATGAAAAACTCTGGCTTGTTGACACACCTGTAAGCCAACAGTTGGGGAAGAATTCCATACATTATGTTCAGTGCTAGAAAAAACAGTTTTGCTTCTTCGGGGACTCGGTAGACGTAAGGAGTTCGAGCATGAAGAGAAGCACCAATATGGGAAAATTGAGCCTGTGATGTGTATATATACACATAAGAATGGGTAAGATTGAATAACAGTATAACCCGCATTACTATTTTTACATGCACGCATCACCAAACAACATTTTTTTTCAACACACACATTTAGTCCTGATCTGAGGCCATTCGTACTTCCACATGCATGGGAGTGCTGCTACTGATGCTAACCTGAGCAGGCAGGGCCTTACCTTTAATTTGTATCAGAGTGTTAGAAAAGACAAGAAGTGGGAAGCTAAACAAATTTCTTTTGATGATGCCCTGCAGATTTTACTCTGCTGTCTTGAGTAGCAGTTTACCAGATCAAGCCTCTGCGAAGCACTGAGCTAAGAGTTTTCTGCAGCATAGGTTAAATTTACAGTGATGGTTATGTGCGGAGGGGAGCACACTGAGCTGCAGCGTATTTTTAGCATAAACAAACATTTAAAGATAGAAGCACTTGGGATAGTTGCCGTCTTTTGTCTCCATCTGTTATCAGCTATTTCAAGCAACAGCTCGTTTACATTAACTATCATATGTCCAATTCTATGATTTTTTTTTCCAGTAAGAGGAACCTGAGAAAATAATTGCTAGCTTGACTTTGAGGAGATTAAGAGAAAGGTTCAGAAGGAATTTAGCAATGCAGTAAAGTAGGCTCTAAGCCAAATCCTGCTCTCTGTAGGCTTTGATAGGGGTTATCTAGGGATCACAACAAGCAGAATGTTGTCCATGGCTAGTGAAGTAGAAAGAAGAGAGACAAATGCAGCATGTGCATTGTTGTGATATACCCCCAAAAGGGGGTTTCTCAGTAATCCCTGCCACCCCAGTGCCCAGAGGACAGCTGCTCTAGCAAGCCTTTCTCAGGAAGCAGAGCAGTCAAAGGAATCAAGTGCAAACACCCTTGAGCAGGGTGGCTGTTCAGGTGTTCCTGTGAATATCTGTAATACACCAAGCAGAAGCTCAGTAGCACACTGTAAAACACATGGTAAGAGCCTCACAGTTCAGTCTGTTTCCTGCAGACTGCTAGTACCACCCTGAGTCCCAGAGGAGAGCCCTTCCCCTATCTGGCAGCTTCACCCAATTGCCCATTGCTGCAGAGACCCACCCTTTTCTTCCAATGGAGCTACCTGCGTGGGCAGCTCAGACAAGGAGCGGTGGCCAAGGGCAAGGACCTCCTGGCACAGAACTTGAAACACAGCCAGCGGCAGGAGGAATGAAGGAGTAAGAGTTTGCCATCTAAAGATGCCCTGTCTGTCTTGGCACTTCTGGCCTCACTGTAGTATCCAGAGGTCCGGGTAAGCACTCTGGTGGTGGGGTTGGGGTATCATGTGGAAGAACACAGAAGTTACCACTCAAAGTTAGACCAGTTGTCCCACTGATCCTGTGTTCTGTCTCTGATGGTGACTAGCACCCTTAGCTGCACAGGCAACATGCAGCCCTGTAAGAAGGAGCTCTGGGAGAATTTCTTTCTTTCCTGAGACACTTAGGCCCAAATTTTCATGGTTATTCAGAGAGCTAGGCACATACATCCCTTTCAATGTAAGGGCCTGGGTTTCAAGCTTTTCCCTTGAATCAAAATGGACTATAAATTTCATCTAGTTTTTATTATGCAACTTCAGCTACTGTATTTTTATTATTCACAAAAATGTATTTCCATCCTATCTGTCTTCTCATAACCTGTAAAGAGTGTTTCTGGCAACATATGCATCATGTAAAAACAATTCTTTGTATCCAGCTTGAGTTTACCTTTCAGGTTCACTGAGCTCTCCTCTTTGGTATTCTCTCATTGAATAAGAAAGATAAGAGTTTTCCCTCTGCTGATCTAGCTCTGATATCAGTCAATGGACAGACTGACCCTGACTTCAGTGGGAAGTTGGACCAGGCCTAGAGCAGCAAGGAATTCTGTCATTCCAGACTGCCATTGCAGAAACCCAATTACACAGGAGAGGATTTTTTCCTTCCTTTGTGTCAAGATTTCACTCTAGACTCTGGAAGCAAAGTACATTATTAACCACATCAGCAACAAGAGGACAAGAAAACCTATGGTGGAATAGCCCTAGTCTCTCTTTTTAAGTCAAGGTTTGTTATCTAGTGCCTGGAAGTCTATGATCCTCAATGTGAAAAAAGTTCTCTAAGCAACAATGGAGAAAGGAACGGCAAGTGAGTAGATGGGGAAGGGGCTTGGGTAAGCCAGTGGGAGCTAAAAGGAGGGAGAGAGTAAGGAAAAAACAGGGAGCAACTGTGTAAAATTCAGACTGCATGTTTGCCACAGCAGGAGTTTTAGATGTGTACAGGTAGAGCACAATGTTGAGAACGGCCAGTGGTGCAGCATCTGTGTGGGAGTACAGGTGCCAATTCCAGTAATGACAAAAACTAAACTGTTCTGTATTGCATGGTCTGCCATGATAGGATCAGCCAGGAGGTGTTCCCGTCCTGCTGATGGGCTGCCATGCTTGCAACCAAAAGCACTATGACCTGGTTCATGCCACTTACTGTAGTTAGATCCCATCAGTGAACAAGCTATTCCTTGATTCTTCCTGTTACAGAAACCTCAGCGTGGAAAATTTAGGGAGGGATGATGGAAGAAGACTTTAGCTCTTCCCCTTGATGAAATCAGGCAGTAAATTACCAAGAGGTTCATATCTGTGAAATGCTCAGCTTTGATTAATCTGCTGGTCATCACACTCCACAGTAAACTCTGGATGCTAAGTCCCAGGGGTGGTGCTGTCAACAACTCACTAGCAATGTGAATCAACCAACTAAGCTACTCACCTGCAGGAAATCTTTCTGCTCAAATTCTGGCTGCAACCCAATTATAAACATTGTCCAAAGAATTTGTGTTGCTGTATAACCCAGAAGGCACTCAGAGGGAGAAGGCCCTGCTTGTCAATGGGAGAGGGTAGATCTGCTTCTCTGGACCTTATTCAAAGCCTACAGTTATCAAAGAACAGCTCCAGTTGCTTTCAAAGGGGGTTGAATTGTCAATCTAGGGAGATCTCCTGCATTCTCATTTATATCAATGACTATAGAAAGTATGCACTGGGAACTCTGATTGGGTGGGGTATGGCAGTGACTTCCTGCAGCCTAGCAGAGTTTTGGAGGAGTGTGGGGTTGTTTTTACAGGAGCTGTATAAGTGTGGACGGTTTTTTCTGCAGCACAGACATTGAACTTTTCATCGCTTCACACGTAAGTTCTGTGTACACTTTCTCATATAGGTTAACACAGATATTTTTAAGATCTCGGAGGCTATCCAGTGTCTCCATACAATCAAGGGTGTGGAAGTTCTGATCTTGTGGAAGACTTAAGGAGCTTTGCTGATTAGTGTTGTAGGAATTACAAGCCAGAGGGGCCTAACTTTTGGAGTCAAAGGGTGTGTCTACATGAGATGCTTAATGCACAGTAGCCTATTAACACTGTGCAGTAGCTTGCCGAGTACAAACTATGCTAATATGCTACTGCACAGTAGTATTAGGCTACTGCACAGTATGCGTCACAAAAAACCATGAGCCAGTGCTACTACGAAGTAACTGTAGTTACTGCACATTTAGTTAATACTTCATTAATCAAGTACTAAACTAAATGTGCAGTAACTACTGTGCATTAATGAACAAAGTGAACTGAAGCTACAGTGGAATTCAAGCTGAGAGATATACTGCCCCCTCCCCTTGCCCAACCATGCACATATTTTTGCCTTTTCTTTTTTTATGCATGAGGACTATTCTGAGACTCTTAAAAACATATAAATTGTGAAAGGACAAGGGAAAAAAATACCCAATGTGAGGCCTTAGGAGCAGTATGAACTGTCACCAGAGAATTTTCCCACAGGACAGAAAGCTCTCCTGCCAAATTTAGCTTCTCTTTAGCACACTTTGCTCTTAACAGAAAACACGTTTTTCTGTGACTACAGGTGTTTACCTTGATTACAGGTATATGAAATAGTGAAATTAGCACTAAAATGGGCAAAAAAAAAATCTTAAATGGCCTCCTCCTTTCTGTCCCCATCCACTAAGACAGAATTACATGTTCTTCCTGAATCATTAACAGATATGGGCACCAAGTCCAAAGCAGTGCGATTGCTTTCAGTTGGATAATAATCGTGATTCCTTTTCCAATGGATTAAACTATTGAAAGGAAATGCCTTTGTGTCTTGGAAACTGCAACTACAGCATCAGGCCTGAAAAAATTGAGGATGTGGGTTTTTTTCTTGGATGGAAAAGAGAATAGTTTGAGAGCCATCCTACACTGAGAACTTCTTTTATCCAGTAGTTAATTATTGCCATCAATCAACACTACTTTTTTCCTTGGTCCAAGAATAACTTGAAAAACTAAAAAGGGAAATCTGTTAAACCTTAGTTTTGGGTTATAGGACATTTTCTCTCTCCTTGTGCTATATATATATAAATCCCCACTGTCCTTAGGCCAAACCACAAGCAATATCACTGTATTTCAGGCTTCAATATGAAAATGTTGTACTTGTGTCAGTAACACAGATACAAAATGTTGCACAACCAGAAGTTACGAATATATTCTGTGGGAAATGTATAGTAAGAAATGGTTTCAGTCTTGAAATCTAAAAATGTTGGCAAGATTTGGGGGACTAGTCTAGTCAACATCCGGTTTGATTTCTGATTTAGTTTTCCTCATGCTAAATAATGTTTGAAGGAGTAGTTTCTTCCCCCAACCTCTGAGAATGTGCTGAGTAATTGGTCAGGAGATGCTGGTTTCTGATGTATGCCTTTTTATGGAAGTCTAGATATTGGTATGTCTACTTCGGTTTGTTTAAGGCTTTTGAAATTGTTTGGGCCTGATATAGTACAAGAATATAATATCAGTTCTGGTGTCTTTTGACTCTCCAGTAAAGTTGTAATAGACACAAATAAGCGATGCTTATCTATGGCACAGGGAACAAAGTAGTAGTCTGTGCTTTGGGGCTAATGGTGATATTCAAATGAGATTTATTTTGGTATTCCTTTGTTCCCACACTGTCATCACATTCTTGTTCTCACTTCACAACCATGTTTTCTCTATTGTCTGAGGGATCCTTCATTTTGCTAAATTTCATGCAAGTTAAATTAATTAGTTATAGAAGGTTTGCTATAAATGCCCTGTCTCGTGCTAAATGGCTGCATAGGTACACCACCAGACAAGTCAGTTTTCCTGGTTAGAATCTTGTTCATATTCTTTTATCTTATGATCTTTGCCTCGTCATGGTAAGTCTTAGCAGTACCCAATAATTTAATATAATTATAGGTCATCATTTCACTACAGCTGTTTATTTAAGCAAATCTGGATGGCAAAAATTGTGAAAGTACAGCCCCAAAAGAGGGCTTTGGGGAACCTGAGGATGTCTTGATCAAACACTACAACTCTGCTGTGCTGCAGGTGTAGCTGTAACTTGAAGAAAGTAACTGATATTGTCTAGCGTGTGACTAAGAGCTCCTCTTCCCATTCAGTCTATTTTTGGACCATCCTGGTGGCCAACACATTGTGTGAAAACAATGTGCCTGTTAAACTGTGTTTTAAAGGAGCAGTCAGATGCCATATCTTTAATTCAAACCTTTGATTTCTTTTGGAGAATGCACACATTTAGTAAGGTTTAAATAAAGCAAACAAGCAAGTCAAAAATATGCAGAAAAAGAAAAAATTAAGTCTATCAAAGCAATGATGCAAGAGCTGGAAAGCATGTAATAAGCCTGATTGTTTGCTCCCTTAAACTGGCTTTACAAAGGTGGAACAAGCCCACAGAATTACATCCGCATAAAAGCAGCCTTGCACATCTGTTCACAGCATCTGATGAGGTGAGCTTCAACCTACAAAATATATTTTGTGCTATATATATTTTCTACTGTACTTTGGTTAGTCTACAAGGTGCAAATCTACCCTGCCTTCTAAAAGCAGCCTAATGAGGTGGAACACTTCACCCCTTACCTCTAGGACAGCTCACTAGTTACAGTGTTATCAGCTAGTAATTCCCCAATGAAAATCTTTACAAAGAAATACCTGGGCTAATCCTCCAGCATGTATAAGGGTGACATCGGGCATCCAGGAACAACCAGGCACCACTAGGCCATACAATGTGATCACGTAGTATGGCACAGAGTAGAACATATATGCCAGCATCTGCATTTTAAACAGAAACATTAGCTGTGCTGCATTTCTTTCATTCTGGAGTCTCTACTTTGAATACAAGCAGGATCAGTGGTGAACAGAAGTTGCCACCTTATGATGGCTGGTGTGGAGCTCATGTGAAGTACACTCTGGTCTTATTTATTTAAGTGCCAGCAAGGAAGGCATCTGCTCACAGGCAGTCTCAGATGTGAAACCTGTGGCTTCCTTTTTTGCCTCTTCCCCAATCATTTTGTAACTTTCCATACCTCATCATTAATTCTTTACCTGAAGTTTGGGATAGGCAGCAGGATCTTTTATATAGGGCTCATGAAGCTGAATATATGACCGGCAGAGTTCAGCAGGACAATCCAAAGCAATCTAAGGAGAAATGTAAAAGTGTGATCCAAGAAGCCATTGCAAAACAAATAACCCTGACACTTCCTCTCAGGCCAATGGGTTCTGCAGCTGTCCTCTGTACTGGCACGCAGGAGGCTAGCTTACAGGCCAGAACAAACCAGGTCCATTAGAACTGGCTCAGGGCAAAGGCAGTTTGCCAGGTCACACCAAAGAGGGGCTGCTGACTTCATTATTAAAATGTGGTTTTCCTTCTTATTTCCCTCACCCTTCCCACTTTACAAGTCACTTGAAGGGTTCATGGGGCAACACTATAGCCTAGCCTTACTAGAGTTGCATTTGTGAGCTATAATGTGATGAATGTACAAACAGTCATTGATTTCCACTGACTATTAGGCTTTAGTCCATTCCATTATGTTAAATGGGATTTCCAAAGGAAATTCTCTTGGTGATATTCCTTTGGTGACAGAAATATTAGGCAAGCATGTCTTTTTTAGGGTAGGATGATCTTACATATGGGTTTACCCAAAAGAATGCATTGCAATAAGGTAATTGTGGGAAGCAGCTGTAACTTCCAAAACAGGTACTGGTATACTATAATGAGGGGGAAAGATTCCTGGGAGAACAAACTTACCAATAAACTGTGGGGTGACCTAATTTCCCCACAGCGCAGAGGGTTGCCATGTTAGGTAACAACGTTTGTTATAACATTTCATAATTACAAATTAAACAGCACTATTCGAACCAGAATTATCAGTCAATTTCAACAGCAGCTGCAATAGGAACTGTCTAAGAAGGCATTGCTGGTGTCCAAATCACTGACGAGGCCACACTGGGTGTTTTCCAGCAGCTAACTCATCTGGCCTTGGGAAGAATATAAAGATTTCCACTGCACATACCAGTGATACATCTTGGAAAAAGAGATGTTTGGTACGTGAGAAGTAGGTACTTATCTAAATAATGAATTGTCCCTTGCTGGCCAGTTTATAGAGAAGCAATTACTGCAGCCTTAGAGAAAGCAGTTCCTGCCGTCCCTGACTCAGAAAATGTCACAGAAACAGTTCCTGCTCTGGGAGAGGAACTGGGGAGCAACACACCCAGATAAGATAAGTCCTGAAAAATGAAGAAGTGGGATTGCAGTTAAATGTTTGGGGAAGAGGTAACACTTCCCACAAGGAAACAGTTGAGCAGCTAAGTAGCCTGTAATACTGGAGCACTGGGGTACCATGAGCTGCAACAAATTGCAGCCAGCAGCAAAATTAGGAACAACCAGAAATAAAGATTCTAGAGGTGAAGTGGGGCAAAAAATATAACTAGAAAGCAAAAATGAAGCAGAAATGCGAGGCAGCAGAACTACATGCTGACCTGCAGCAGGCAAAACAAAATGCTGCTGAGATTACTTCTGCTCACATTACATGAATTAAGGTCTAGACGGGGTCGGTTCTACCAAATATACGGAGCAGGCAGTTGTCTAGGGCAAGGGTGTCAAGCGGTTGGTCTATGCAGCCGGCCAGGCTATCTAATGAACTGATGGAACCGGGAGGCATGGTTGGGGGAAGTGGGCTGCTGCAGAACCTGGGGCCCTGTGGACATAGACATAAAGAGCAAGAGGGCAAGTGAGGCCTGACACAGTCTTGATCACCATCTGGTGACACAGCAACAGAAAGAGGGTAGGGTTGCCAGTGTCATGGCCCCATGTACTCAGGGCACATGCTAGTGGCTCCAGCACATGGCCTGTAGCAGTTTCGGATGCCACTGCCACATGCTTTTGCTGGATCTGGCTTGCAAAAAGCCCCATGGTCCAGATGTGGTCCAGGGGTACAAAGTAATTTTTCTCACCCCTGGTCCAGGGCACCAAAATAGTGGGTAACCTTTTAAATAACCAGTGTACAATTTCTATTTTGCCTAAAGCAGCAAATACTTTAGAGCTGACACTAAGGACTAGGTCTACCCCCTGGCTAGGTCAGGAGTTTAAATTTTGTGCAATTCCCTCTGAAATTTAAAAGCTATCAAATGGGCTTTGAAGCTGTATATAAAATTAAAGCAGCACAGTCTTCCTAAGTAAGGGTGAGATGTTTACTATGTCTTGACTCTTGGGATAAACCCAACAGTTTTCCTCTGATAAAAGGATTTGCCTCTCACTCACTATGCAAGCTAGGTGGTTTTTTTTCTATGTGGGTTGAGTATCTATGTTTAGAAACACATGAATACAGATCAAATTTAGCCTGTGTGCATCAATACTATTGTCCATGAAAATATTTAACACTAGATGGGCAAAAAACAATGTATGATGTGCTTTTCAGGTCATTCCAATTCACGCTTGGGATATTATTACTCTGCTCTTTATGAGCAGAGAGAGGTAGCTAGTTGTGTTAGCCTGAAGTCATAGTACTGCTTTGTCATAGCATCTGACAAAGTAAGCTGTTGCCTACAAAAGCTTATACCTCTCTGAACCAGTAAGTCTCTAAGGTGCTACTCTACCCTCTTTCTGTTTGTTGCTCTTGGAGCAACGTAGCTATTTGCTTACAGAAAACAAGCCTCACACAGGGCAAAATGGGGAAGCAAAGCAATGCTAACTATAATAATGCCACAAATATTGTACCCTTCATTCTTTTAGGGCCCAGCCCGACTCCTTTTAAGGCTGTGAGTATAGTTTCATTGACTTAAAAGGAAGATAATCAAGTCCCCGGTTTGGATACACTATAAACAGTTTCCTACACAAAATCTTTGAAAAGGAAATGGTGATTAAAAAGAGTTTTAAATAAAATGTAAAGACATGGGATCATTAAACTTACCATGCCCCTAAATATGCAAAACCCAGTTGCTAGGATGAGATATATAGCCAACATTAGGTCTATTGGTCTTTTTAGTAGTCCTTTCTTCTGGACTTCCTGAACCACCTACAATATAGAATGTGTTTAAGAGCAGACACAAAAGTCCAGTGTATTTAATTCCAAGTCTGTCTCTGTAAAAGGTTAAAATGGTAGTATGCCATAAAAAGAACCCAAGGCCCCAAATCCCTTCTAAATTTGTAAAGCCAAAGTAACTTAATTGATTTCAATGGGCAGCATCATTTCTATAGATAATGATGTAATCAAGAGCCTGTCTACAAAGAGACAATTGGGAAAATTTAATCTGAATTAATTTTTATGTGGATTTACTAAATTGTGTTAAACCCCTGTGTGGCTATTCTGGCTCAGAATTAAAGTTTGCTTAATTTCCTGAGTTGATGACATTGAATTAAGGCAGCTTTACATAATCTATTTTAAAGCCATAACCTTAGATGATTGTATTTAGCTTTCTTGAGAGTTTCTGTGTAGACAAGCCCTGGGAACAGAATTTGGCTCGTATGTTTTGAAGCTGAAAGGAAGCATGTTTTCATGTAACTGAACAACTAAATGAGAAGCAATGTCAGTCTTGATGTTGGATGGCCTAGCTTTGGACAGTCTTTAATACTTTGCATAATAATTAATGCAATGTTATTTACACAAAGATAATAAAATGGCTTCTTTGCACCCATTCTCTTTTCTCAACTGAGTGTTTTACCCATGTCCATTTTACATTTAAGACAAAGTTGTATCAAGTCAAATGGGTTCATAATAGAATGGTTTATGTGATAAGTGTTGAAGTGATGTTGTTATGATGGTCCGGAAAATGCAAGAGGCAAGAATTCTTTTGGGTGGTAACTATTCTGCTATTATTGAGGATTTTCTTATTGCACAAGAATTCTTATCAAGCAGCCTATAAGGAGTACAGTCTAGTAATTATGGTCTGGTAGCATGGGATGTGAGTGACCCAGCTTTAGATTCTTATTCTGCCATAGACTTCCTGTGTGACTCTGGACAAGTTACTTAGGTCCAGTCCCTCAAAGCAATTCAAGCGCTAAAGTCCCATTGATTTGGGAGTTATGGATGTAAATATCACTGGGGAGCTGGGTCTGATTTTTATGTTCCAGCACAGACAGAAGTTACCGAAGACACTCTGTTCTGAAACGTCTTCATCTGAACCCTCATGCAATGAAGGATCAGATTTTTGTCCAACCATCCATTTCTGAAGCTGTCTGTAGCCATGTACTTGTGTTTGGTCATGGCTATAGACTGCTCCTTGTGGCCAGATTGGGCAAAAATTATCACTTCTTTCTGCGCCCTTCCTTTTTTCCCAAGCTCTAAAATAAGGATCATCCTCACCTACCAAGGTGTACTCAGAAACTGCAGTAATGGAGGCCATGTAAGAAAGACAGATATAAGAAAGAAGCAAAGAAGCAAAACAGCTCTCTCTGGCTGGTACTGGCTAAAGAACTTGGCAAATCCTTAATAAGCATTGTAGAGATTTTTTTAGTTTTTAGTTTTTTTAATTCTGGGATGCACTAGTTGTCAGTAATATATGTATACCACAGGCAAGGTCCATGCAGCTGAGAAGACTATCGTCCTCATTTTAAGGTTCTGCAATTATGTATTAGTCATTTCCACTTGCTTTTTGGCTGATGCTCTAAACATTAATACATATACACAGCAGAAAGACCAAATAGCCTTCCTTTTATTTTGAGGCAGAACTGTCATAATTTATGTGAAATAGGATTCAGTGATAATCACTATCATTTGTGTTCAAGTTGCAGAAATAAAAGAACAGATTTGCAGGCAAAACTCGTAGTAAAAATTACAGGATTTAGCTCAAAGCTTACTTAAAAGGAAAAGCTACTTTATATATGCAGGGTTATTCATTTTATCAAATGCTATAATAGAAGACATTTTTTCCCCAATAAATATATTTTAGGTATCCCTATTGCTTGTCTGTAATGCTAGGGCAATAGACCTATTATGAACTCTAGTGAGGAGCTAGATCTATGTGACTGTACTATTAATTTTATCAAAACCTGCTGTAGAAAAGTTTGCAATATCGTATGCAAAGAGCATGTATAACTCAATATTAGAAAAAGGAAAAACAAAGGTTTTCTTTAGTAATCAAGCTACAAATAACTTTCAGGTAAGGTCTACAAGAGAAGAACAAAGATCAGTGGATTTCATATTTTATTCCCACTTTGCCTAGGCATGAATGAACGCTAAACATATTACTTCTTTTCTCTTAAAGGAAATATTAAATCATTGCACATATTTACCATGCTATACAAAACCTCAGTGTTCTCCTTTTATTTACAGAGCTCTCAGAGAGCAAAGCAATAATGAAAATGAGTAGAATTTCTGTTCACTTTCCAGAAGAGTACAGAGAGCTTCTGGGGTTTTTGTTTTCTATGGCCATGTCCAGAATAGCAGTGAAGGTTTGGTTCCCCAGGGACAAGTAGTTGCGGCACACTTTGCACAACAGCTACTTGTCTCTGGGGAACTCCTGTGCTTTGCACGCTTTAGCACGTGGCAAGTTACCCCAGGGGCAGTAGGGAGGCTGGGGCCAGCACTGTGCTGGCACCAGCAGCCTTACCTGGGGCTCTGGGGGGGCCTCCCAGGGCTGAGCCTGGCTGGCAGCTGCAGTGCAGCTCCAGGAGGCCTGGCTCTGCTTTTCAGCAGCTCACACTACACATGCATGCGCTGCTCCAGTTTTTGTTTTTTCCAGGGGTCAAAAAAACCTGCAGAGAAATAAAAATACAGAGCAGCACACACACAGGCAACGTGCCCTTGCACTGTGGAGAACAACTGTCTGTGCAGTATGTGGCACTGCAGACGTGTTTGCGGCACCACGTATCACATGGCTGTGCTCAACTAGATGCACCCTACATGGATATATTTACACAAAGACAATACCAATGTAAATCCAAAGAAAAGTTGAAAGATAGATCAAGAACTTAAATGGCAAAACATTCAGAAAGCATTTTCTTTGTATTGTACTAAGTATTGACTGTTGAGTTATTTTGCCCATGTCTCTCTCTTTAATACAGCAAAGTCATGTTAATACATGCTGAAATGACTTAAATGCAACATCTTCTACTGGCAAGTCAGAGCTGATCCACTGCAGGCTTCCATTCTTCTGAAAACAACCAATCAACTCTTCACCAATCTTGCTGACACTGCAGTTTTATCTTAGAAGGAAGTCTGCAGTCATATTTATAATTTTCTCCCATTTCCCTGCAAGAGACTATGCTGAGTGCCTCCCATGGGGCAGATCAGGCCAAAAAAGCACAGAATAATCTACTACAGTGCCAACAGAATGAACACTATGATACCAGGCCCTCCAGAATTGAGGTGCAAATCTATCCTCAATCTCATCAATGTTATCTGAATTTAAACTATTGAAACTGTGTTTCCTGAGTTCCTACTATGTTTATAAACCTATCCACTGAACCCTGGAAAATACTGTATTACAGTTTAGCTTGATTCAAAACATAGTTATAACTTCATCCCTCCACTGTGCCCCTACCTCTCCTTTGAAAAGAACTGAAGCTTCTTTTCAGTCTTCTGTTCTATCATGGAAATGTATGTATTTAACTGGTTTAATAGCAAATCTATTTGAACAAATGACTTATATGCAACATTACCATAAATTGATTTAAATAATGTTTTGATGCAAGTTTGTATGTATATTTATATTATGTTCTTTAATCATTTTCATGTCATTTGTTTCTTAAATCCCTTTTAATTGCCTCCGAACAAAGGCTGATTGCAACTATTGCCTGAAAAAGGGCCAAATTCTTTCAGGATTTACTATTAGTTTAAAAACTAATTATAAGTATTAAAATACACTATTATTTTCTGGAAGTTACATTTCATTTTGCACTGTGAAATTCTAAAATATTATCATTTGTTTTTTGTATCGATTTCAGGCCCTAAACCTAAGTATGTTGGGCTCTCAGATATCATTTTATACAAGCCATAAATTAGCTAGATATAGTTCTACCTTCCCACAGGAAAAGCACTTTCATGGAAGGAATCTAATATATCAGTGAAAAAAAATCGATATTTAGTGTCACATCAAGGTCTTTACCATGACATTCAGAGAAAAGAGACTGCGAGTCTCAATTTTTCAAACAAAAGAATTTTTCAGCAAGAACTGAAATTAAAATGGGGTTCAGAAATCTGGCTTTCCAGGCATTTGAAATAAAAACATTATGAAAGGAAAGTATGGTTGAATGTAACATATAGAAACTTTATTAATATTAAGCTTCTCATAAATGAAAGAGCTCAACTGTGCCTCTGTAAAAGAGAAACCATGTTTTTTTGTCCATAAGAAGCAATTTTTATAATGCTTCTGGAGCTCAAAGTGCAAAATGAAACCTTCACCCGTCCTCCAGGTAAACCCTCCTATTAACCTCATTACTGAAAAGGAACCCACAAGCAACACCATCTTTAATTATTCAGACAACTCTGTAGTTCTAATGACTAATGGGTTTTCAAAGTGCTTTGGCAAAGAATTTGACTTGCCAGTAGCCACAAGTGGCTAACTGTTCTTTGCTCTATTCTTCACATATTTCCGTCCCCCACAACTTGGGTAGAATTGTACATAAACAGCTATGACATTGTGACTGCCCAACTAACCCTATTAATGCCCAGTAACTATGTCACAGGGCAACGGTCCAACCAATTAGTGAGCAGATATTATTTCAACAAATGAGCACAACTGTAAAATTGAATTTTTGATAATTAAGAAGCAAGATGGATGCCTTTTAATTATTAATTAACTGCTTCCAGTCTATTGAACAGGGCGATATACCTCTGCTATAAAATCTGATACCAATACATACATTCTGAAAAGCAAAGGAAATCTCAGGGCAGTCATCTTCATAGAAAGTCTTTACAATTACAGCTCATTCTCCCTAAGCATCTTAAAGTGCTTTGCAAACCTGAGAAAGTATCACTACATGTGGCTCACACATAGAGAAACTTAGGCACAGGGAAAAATATTTACACAAGGACAGACACAGAATAACTGGTAGTTGGAAACAAAGCACACATAGACTCTCTCTCCTAGTCCTTTACACAACTCCAGAAGTAGATCCAGGATTTCATAAAGGGGGAGGCAGGAGCAGCAACTGATGCTGTAGGGTTGGCTGCATCCCCCACTCCCAGCCTTCTCCCTTCTCTCCTCCCTGATAGGGTGAATAGCCTGCAACCTGGGAGCAGCAGCTGGGGACTTTAAATCCCAAAGAAGGTAAGCATTCTCTCTTTCTTCCCCTCCCATTCCCTTCTCCCTTGGCCTGCCACTGCCAGTATCCCTGCTGTCCATGCTGTACCAGGGGCAAGGGAAGCTCCTGTCCTCTGAGCACAGAGGAAGGGAGGAAGGGGAAGATGCTTATTTTCTTTGGGACTTAAAGTCCCAGCCTGCTGTTCCTGCCCTGTGTTGAGAAAGGGGGGTATTGTCATTCCACTGCACCTGCTCTGAATCCAGCCCTCAACTCTAAACCACTTTGCTTTTTTCACTCTACAATGAAGATAACTAAGTTTATAAATGTAATGCATGAATGATTTTGCAGTATGTGCACAATTTTGTTTGATTTTTCTATAATAATCATAACAGTGAACCATTATAAGGTATTCCATTATTTCTATGGAACCTGAAAACTGCCGGTGAAGTGAGCAAGTCTGCTCTTAACCATACTAATACAGTAGATTACACTTAATGCAGTAACATTACCTTTACTGGAGTGTTGTGAGTCACTGAAGGTTGACTGTAGATTCTGAACCCAGCCCATATAGGAAGACAAATATATGGTATGTTTAAGAAAAAAGCAGGACACACCCTTGTTCCATATTTCCCTATCAAAAGAAATAATCATAAGATGCATGAAGAATGTTTAGCTTATAGACCCTCCATAAAATTTTTTTAAAAGATCCAGGAGAACATCCTACCAAGAAGTTGGGATAATGTTGATTAACAAGCATTTTAAAATGCTTGTTGCTCAGCATGCAAGTCATGTGGAACAGTCATACAGAAAGGCAGTCAGGAGCTCCCGCATAAAGTGTTGTTTCAATATTGAGACTTTGTGCTTGTAACATAATAAAAAGGTCAACAGCTGAGGCCATTTTCTATAACCCACAGGAATGGGTGAGCTCAAAAATGAATGACAGCTAAATGCTGGTTATTAATGCAGGGCAACGACAGTGCTTGAAAGAGGGACAAAAATCACAGACTAGATCCTGACCTCAGCTGAGGTAAAGCAGCAAAACCTGTGCCTTTTAAATCAGCTGACAATAGCATGTTGTATGAAGATTGGGTTATCTCGAGGTTTACAGTGGAGAACTCTATGTGCATGTGCGTAAGCAGCAGTGTCAGGCATACAGCCATAGGGAGGATCCAGCCTCCAGACTTGCCTTGCCCCTGGCTGGGATGCAGGATCTTCCTATACTGTCAGCCAAGCACCTGGGTGACAGCCACAGTGCTGGAGTGCCAGCAGCACTTTAGGAAGGAGCTTGGGGCCAAAACTAATTCCCATGGCAGTAGCCAAGCACCTGTGATACAAGCATCTTCCCGCTGAGGCCGTCTGGCCCAGCTAGAGTGGTCAACATGTGCACTGCAGGCTAGTTTCACACTACTCATCCAGCCCATGGGACCAGATGAAGGTGACACCTCTGGTGTAAGGGAAGAGATGGGACTGATCACCAAATAATGTTCCACTCCACTTATTAACATTGTGCTAATATTTTCAAAGTCGCCTAAATAATCTAGACACATTAAAATGTATGGGTGTGCTCCTAGATGGCTTTGAAAAATCTCTGCTTTAAAGCTTTTGCCAAGATGGAAATAATTTATTTTGGAAGAAAAAGCTTAAAGCACTTCATGTGAATAAATACATAACATGAATGTTTGAATTATAACTTCACAAGCCCCATCAGTTATGAATTCATCATTTGAAATTCAAGCAATGCAAAGTTGGGGGTTTTTGTTTTGTTTTGACTTTGTAAAGTGAGTGCATTCTAGGCTACGTAAATAAAAATGCCTGAGGATGCTCTTCACCTAGTATTTTACTTTAAAGCAGCTAAACTATTATTATGCAAATATGTGGACAAATTATTTTAATAGCAATAAAGAGGGACAGTTGTTTGTTTCCAAAGCGTGTTGAAGTCAAAAGGAAATATTGATTTCAGTAAGTTGGCTCAGAAACTTATTGCCTATTGCAATATATTAAACTAGTTGGAGGCAGGAAATGGTAAATCCACATTTCTCAAAGTAAAAAAAAATAAGTGTTTATCCATTCTATTTATAGTCCTGAAGGCCTGATCAAGTTTGTCAAGAAGCAATACAACAATATTCTTCTTGCAGCCAAGCTGGAGAGGGCACAACTTTTATTGCACTTATTGTAGGATGTTGAAAACAAAATTATTGTCTACATGCAAAAGAAAGTTATATGAATTGTCTCTCCTTACCCACAATATTTCCAGGCATAAAGACAATAATACTCATGACAATGGATCCTAACCAGTACAGGCCAATGGTTCTGTAACTCTCTCTGCAACAGAAAAAAATAGATTTAATGCACCATCCACACACACCACTATCAAAACCTGTCCTCAAAGATTATATGATTGTATGATTTGCAGTGGTTGCATGCTAAGACAAATGTTTAAAACTGCACTATGAGTGCATAGTAGAAGGTGATAGAATTGTGTATGCATGTGTGTTTAAAAACTAAGGTACAAGAGTAATATTAGATTGCATGAGGTTTTACTAGTACAATAGCTGAATGAGCAGTTTTTATACAAGTCACCTATTGGGCAAGTCTGAAAAAATTGCTTTTTGTACTTCAGCTATCAGAAGGCTGTTTCAAGCATAGCTTATATATTTCCCCCTAACATTCACATTTTTAAGTAACTATTATCCTTAAACTATTTCTACCATGGGCAAGATTGGAGGATTTTTCCTTCCCCATCCTCTCCTCTTTCATTAACTGCCTTCAGCACAGCTGGTGTAGTGGGCTTCCTATGTCACCTAGCATTAGCAAATGTAAAAGTCAAACTCTCTCAATGATTTGCACAACAGTAAGCAACGTAGAGTCTCCAGGAATTATCACTGCCTCTCTTAATTACACAGTGCTCTCCAGCACAGATGAAAGAAAGGTGACAGTTTAATCTTGACTAAGATATTATTCTACTGCTAAAGTCATGATAATGTTGTGAAATTTGACTATACTTTTTGTGTTACGATTCCTGTTTTCAGTCCAACCACTATAGATTGTACAAATGCTCTGCACAGTGAAATTTCTAGGTAAAAGATATGGTGGATTTATTTCTTCTCCCCACATCAGGGACAATGCAACACCAAAACACTTCTGTTTACCAAACTGAAAAATGTGTCCACTTTGAATGACAGTGCAAAGCAGAGAGAATGCAATTTGATGCATTGTCTGCCTTTTGTGCAACTGAGAAAAGGAATAAATCTAGTCGTGGTCTAAATCTACTGAAAGTAATGGAATTTTCATAGAGAATTTAACCAACTAAACAGCTAAACAACTACCCATAGTACACAAATATCAAAGTGACTTACTCCCATGCAATAGCTGCCACCATTAAGAGATACATCAGGTAATGAGCAGAGCCATCCCAATAGCAGATCACATGGCCATAGGCTGTGTTCAGATATGGCTCACCCTAAATCAAATAAGTTGTAAAAACAATGATGAATGGAAGAAGTAACTCTCATAAAAAACATCCTTTTAAACACAGTATGGCAGACTTTGAGTGCTATTTGGTTGGAACTGGTTATGCTTTGTTCCTCCAGGATCTAGCATCTCTGGCCATCTCTGGTGTGAGAATGCTGGAACAGCAGTCTGTGGTCATGAATGATTCAAGAAAGTACAAAAATGTATTGAGTATTACAGAAGTCTGTGGTAAGCTACATTATGGAAAAAATTATTTTTAGAAAACTAACATTAAAAAACATTGATATTATTTGTTATATATAAGCAATGAAATAGAAAAATGTGATTCAATAAAGCAAAGATGCCTTCACTGTGTGCATCTACATGAGATGTTTACCATTCAGTAGACTAATTTAGCTGTGCAATAAAAAGTAAATTACACTGAAGCACCACCGTGCCCCAGCCAGCCCCTCTGCAGCATACTGAACTTAAAGGAGAAGCCCTGGGCTGGCAAGCTGAGCCCTGGGACTCCCTGCCAGCCAGAGCTACTCCAACTCAGTGCAGTGTGCTGCAATCCCCAGCACACGTGCAAGCGGCAACATACTCTGGTGTTTATTGCTCCAGAGTTTATTTCTCCCAAGCACACGTTCAAACGACACACCTGGGAGCAATACACTCCAGAGTTTATTGCTTTGCATTAATTACACCTGAAGTTGTGCCCACAGACTGGTCAAAAACAAGCCACTGGCATGTAAACTACATTAAAATACTGTTCCAGATATCCTGTTAAGTGTTAAAACAGCTATTTATTTTTTCATTAATTTTTTTATTAATATCCAGTTATCTATAATATATATTTTATTTATGTTCATAAGCAGAATGATTATTTACCTCTTTTAAGTAATAGGTCATGAATCCATCAATAATTCCATCCTGTTCAAGTCCTATTATAAGGTTCACTACACTGGTAAAGGAAAATACGGCATAAACTGCAGTAATAAAAAAGAAGAAATTTCTGTCTATACACATTTTTACATATTGCAAGTTATAGTTTATATTCTTCACAGTTTATAGTCCAAAATGGTCAACTGCCATGAGATTAACATCTAGCAGATGTAGATAAAGATTTAGCTATTGTGAGGAAAATGTCAAAGGAGAGATTTAATATACCATGTAACTTGTTACATTCAAATATCTTAAGTAGGATTTTTTTTAAATGCTGATGTTTTGGCATTCATAAACAGAGTGTCATTTAAGGATATGTACAGTTGCAGCTCCCATTGACTTCAGCAGAAGATCTACATCCACACAACAAGGACTGTGTAGGTCTTAAAAACTATCTTCGGATGTATTTACTTTTGATTGTAAACCTCTAGTGGATATTCCTCAGAAAAAAGGAGAGGAGGAATGGCACAAAAGAAAAAGTAAATGTGACCTGCCCTATTGGTCACTGCAAACCATCACAGGGCACATCTACACATTGCCCTACAGTGACATTGTTACTATGCTGTGCTTTAGTACTTCCTTTTGGAAGTAACTGCCTATACTATGACGTATGCATGGTGCACCATTATTTTTAGCAGCTACTTCACCATAGCAGAGCACTATAATGGAGGAGCGCACTGCTATGGCGAAGTAGCTGCTGGTCATGTGTAGACAGCCGTGGATGCTACATTGCCATAATAGGTCGTTATGGCAACATAGCATCACATGTAGATGTGCCCACTTACACTACAGGCAGCTGAGCGACTCCCCTGAAGTGTGATGTGTCCTTTAGCCCCATCTACAATATAAACTGATGGTTCCCAGCACTTTGCAGGGTCACCTCCTACATATGGTACTGAGAAGGAGATGCAGAGGAGGTTACTACTGTACATACTGTATGGACTCTGTCTGGCAAGGGTCTGAACTTGAAGGACTAGACTAGGGCATCTTGCAGCCACTCAAGGAGCCAGTAATTTTTTTCTTTGGATTGCTGTGCGTGTTCCAGAATCTATGCTTTCCTTACGGTTTTAACCAAAAAGAAAATGAAGTTACTGATGCAGACGTGCTTGCCTGAGTCTGCAAACAGCCTGAAGCAGCAGCTGAGAGGTGTGAACTTCTTTGTTCATCACAATAGGATATTGAAGACTAAGGTGTCTGTTGCTATAATGAATGTTGTTGATGTAAGAATGAAGATTAATGATAGTAGAGATCTTCTTAATATGATCGGTATGTGTGGAGGGGGGTGGGGGCAAGCCCCTGGAACCCAGTATAGATCAAAACTAACAAAAACCCAAATAATTCTTGCTCAGTACAAGCTGAGTTTCATATGTTCAGATCTTAAGCATTTCCACAGGCCACTGTACATGCTGTCTTGTTTTGGTCTCTCAAACAGTGGAGTTGATTTGTGGGCAGAGCCTGAAAATTAGGACTACTTTTCCACCCCTCATCCCATGCCATAATTCTTTACCTCTGCTTTTTTACCTTCTTCAGTTTCCATTGGAAGACAAGGCCATGTCTCAGGTTTGGGCCCAAAGTTATTGCAACGTTTCTTTTTAACTATCATTAGACACAAATTGTAAGAGCTATCACATATGTTTGCATGTGACATAACTTTTAAACAATGAACTCACTCTAAATTAACTTCCATATTGCCAATACATACCATAAAACAGTGGGTCTTTGGGTGGTTTTCTTTTGACCAGAATACGAGCCACTACAGCTACAAAGATCAGAACCAGTGATCCAACTGCCACAATTGCCCAGGAACTGTAATCATTTTTTAAAATAGTGAATTAAAAGAAAAAACCAAGAGAGATCCCAAAACCCACCTCTGCAGTTTCTCTGAGCAATTACACTGTAAAGAAAATCACTTTTCAAAATAAAAACTGCATGCTCTTCAATTAAATGTTTTCAGTAAGGATCTGAGACCTTGCAGAATCTACCGTATTCTTATTCATTTTACTGTTTCACAGCATTGTGTGCTTGCTTGTTACATGTGATTGTCTAAAAAAAGAATATACTAAAATAGCCTGATAAACAACTGGTCCAGAAAGCTAGATTGTCAGACTAAGTTCTGAGTTCTGAATGTGAGCTCTAGCAAAAAAGTGTACTGGAAAATGTAAGGGCAAATAAAAAAGGTGCAAATCACTGATGCATAGTTCTTAAAGCCAGAAAGGACTATTATGAATAACTAGTCTAACCTCCAAAGAATAGTGTCTATCTGTGAAAGTGTATGTTTGCAAATCAAAATTGAAACAATTAGTCAGCCTGGATTAGGAGCAGCATTGTTGTGCCTGGTATTATGGAGTTTCTGGTGTCAGACTGCGGGGGCTTGAAATGTTATGGAGATCCTTTCAGGCCCTGGAGGGACAAATTGCTTTGTGTGACTCAGTTGTAAACTCTTTGGAAACAACGCGGACAGGTTCTGCAGGGAAGAGCATCTAGATCGGTGGCTCTCAGCCTTGTTAGACTCAAGGTACCCTTCAGAAAATGCCAGCTTGTAGTTTTCACTCATGTTTTGGCTACAGAAAAACAGTAGGGTAATTCTTCTTTTACAAGGAACCCAGAAGGACCGCAACAAATCAGAATATTTTGATGCTATGAATTCCTACTGGAAACACATGCTTTTATCTTGTAAATCATATGTTACGTGTTAATACTGTGCACCACCCTGTGGTGCCCTTACAAGGATCTCAAGACATCCAAAGGTCCTGCAACTCCCAGGTTGAGAATTGCTGATCCAGGTCCTTACACCTCAGCAAGGCATGGTGGCTGAGTAGCTCAGGTGTCTTGCTATGCCTCTTAAAGCAAATTGCAACCCCTGCTTTGGGCTCATGCCAGCCTGCTGACTTGCCTGGAAGTGGGTACCTGTCATTCAGGCTGGGAGCTGCTAGCCACATCACTCCCTTGTATGCCTTAACCAAGCAAGCCCAGTGGCCCATTAGGCTCGGGTAGACATGTATGTAACTGTGATATCCACATCCCCAGCAGGGCAGATTATATCAAATGCATTTTAGGCCAGATTCACCAACCCAATCCATTCTCTTTTGTGCTGATATACAAAACTGAGGAGAATTAGGTCAAACAAGGAGGGTTTGTTTAATCACGTGAAAAATGTTTGAGACATCAGAATATGGTTTCAAAAGCTGCACTGGTTACATTTGTTTGAATTGCCCCCTCAGGAAAGGAGTAAGACAGTTAACTCCTCTGAGGAGGATGACAAGAAATTAAACAGCAGGATTTACACCTTGGACATAAACCTGCAACTTGAATCTCACTATTCAGACTTAGGGAATCGTAAAGTAAAGAGTTAAAGTCAGTCGGTGTTAAGTAAAGGCTCCGCGGTTTTCAGCTGTTTGAAAAGCAGACGTGCTGCTCCAGGCCTAGACCCTGGCGCGGTGCTCTGCCCAGGGGACATCTCCACAACACCGAGGTAGTTTGAAAGGCAGCTGAAAGCTGTCGCTTGGAAATAAACATTGGCGCTGAATCGAGTCCGTTGCTGAGCGTTAGGGCAGGGAGCAAAGCTTGGAAAAGGACGGCGGGGAAGGAGGCACTTGTGCCTCGGCACGGGCTGAGCTCCTGGGGAGGACCTCGCCAGCCGCCAGCTCCCGCACGGGTCCCCGGGGACTTGCTCGAGGTGCCGCCGCCGCAGGCAGGGAGAGGGGAGCCCCCCGCAGCCCCGGCTCCCGCCCTCCTCCTCACCTGCTGGTGGCGGCCAGGCAGTTGAAGAGGTAGGTGACAGGGACGGCGGTGAGGGACAGGACGAAGACGCTGGTGGCCGCCGCGGCGCTCATCCCCGCAGCTCCGCTCCCCTCAGCTCTGCGCGCCGCGCCCGGGC
>NW_017728911.1:24745989-24749387 GCF_001723895.1 Crocodylus porosus | reverse complement strand
CCGCCGGGAGCGGCCCCCGCCCCTGCGCAGCCCAACAAGGGACCCGGGGGCGGCTGCGGGGGGTTTGGCGGCGCTTCCCCGGGGCGGGCTCCAGGCCAACGGGACATCACGGAAAGGGACGGGCTGCGCGGGTCCCCGCGGACGGAGCCTCTCCCGTGCTGATCCCCCGCTTTGGGAGCCGCAGCGCCCCCTCGCCAGGCCTGGCCCGCGCCTCCCGAAGGAGCCGAGGGGGGACAGGGCCGGTGCGCCGAAGGCAGCGCCCCAGCGGCCGGGGCCGGGCCGGGCCCCCATCCGCCGCCGGGCTCCGGCGCGGGCAGGACGTGAGCAGGGCAGGAGAGACAGCCGGGAGCGCCCGAGCTGTTCCCAGGAGTCCGGGAGGAGAAGGAAGCCCTCTTGTGTCAGGGCGCTCGCTGGCCTCAGAAATCAGCTGTGCCCGGGGACAGGTTATTCACGCCGGCTTCGTGCAGATTTCTTAGGTTTTCTTAAGTGGCCGCTGTCGGTGGGAGGCACTAGGCTGGACAGACCACTGCTCTGGTTTTCTGGCACTCCCTAACTTTAATACAAAGCAAGGATGAGGATAGGGATTCTTGCTATAGGGAACAAATCAGATTTTTTTAAACAAATGTTGTTTTAGCAAACTTGATAATTACATTTAAGTCAATGCAAGGATTTCTTAGGGTGACATCTTTTGGGGGTGAACTATGTAGTTGCTCCAATTTCTGGACCATTATAGCTACAGCATCACTCTTCCGCTGCCATTTAAATATTTCTGGGCCATCACAGTCATGTGCTGCCATTTAAATATATATCTTATAACCCAATTCTTTTGCTTTACATGTGGAACATTTGTTTTAAGCTGGGCACGCATATATAAGTATCAGGGAATAAAATGTTGTTAAAGTATTCCCAGTAGAGATGGGGAAACATCAGTGCTACTGGACAAGGCATTGGTGACATCTCCTCTAGAGTACTATGTGTAATTGTTGTGGCCACCTGTGTTCAAGAAGGTGAATTCAGACTGGAACAAGTACAGAGAAGGGCTATGAGGATGATCAAGACAATGGAGAACCTAAAGGAATTTGGCTTTAACCAACAAATGAAAGCTGAAAGGAGATCTGATTCCTGTTTATAAATGCATCGGGAGGCACTAGACACCAGGGAGGGAAAAAGGCTAAAGGACAACATTGGCATGAGAGAAAATGGCCGTAAATTGACCATGAATAAATTTAGACTGGAAATTGGAAGGCTTCTAATGGTCAGAGGAATAAGGGTCTGAAATAGCCTCCTCCCAGCTAGTGGGAGCAAAAATCCTATTTAGCTTTAAAATGGAGCTTGATGATTTTGTGAAAGGGATTTGATGATATGGCAGCCAGAAGTAGGAGAGTTGGGACTCAGTGACAAAGGAGCTGCCATATAGTCCTTTGTACAAACAAAGCATTGCACAGCTTTGTTATACTCAGTTATATGAATTTTAGTAAGCAAGGGTTTGAGTGACGTTACCGCTACTATGGTTCAAGAAATGTGCAAGAGCCAAGAGTTTTCTTGGTGATATCTTAAGTGGACCAACTGTACAGTTGGGAGAGATGTTAGACAAGTCTTTGAGCACAAGGTGCCTTTGGGTGGGGTTAGGAAACCTAGCCAATGCTCCGCAAATATTCATTTGCAACAGGGCTGCTGTTACAGCAAGTCTGTTGGCTGTCTGGGAAAACCTCCCTCCTATAGCACAACCATCCACAGTGGGTAACAGCAGGACTAAGGTTACACCAACCTGTAGCTAGGTTTAAGTGAGCTGAGACTTGTTAGGCTGCATAAGAGAAACTTTCTTTTCCCCCTACCATGCTGGCGCTTATGTTTTCTGCATCATGGCCAAATCCCCTCTTCTCCAGCAATGGCCTAATAGTCTACACAGCTTCCTGTGCCCTCGGGTAAGCCTCATTCTCACTGCTGTCAGAATCTCCTCCTGCTTCCCGGACAGCCTATCTCCCCACTCTGTCTTCTCTCGTTCATGTTAAACTCATCCTTCCAGATTTCACCTTGTGATCCCTTCTGCTGAGCAACTTGATGACAATTATTATTACCATGAATGCCTCATGCCCCTGGAGGCTGGGGGACATGGCAAGCTTCCCCAGGCAGCGGTGGCACTGTTGATAGCAGCAAGCTGGGATCTCCCACTGTTGGTGGCAGGGTGAGCCCCAACCGGAGGTCGGCAACTACCCACAGACGTCACCAGCAGCGTCAGCAGCGGCCAACGGTGATCGCAGCCCGCCTGCAGATGATGCCAGCAGTGTCAGGGGGGTAAGCAGCAACTGCCCACAGGCGCCACCAGCAGTGTCAGTGGCACCTTTTCACACTCAGGGGGTATATATGCACCCGCATGCACCCACTACGTATAGCCAATGATTATTACTTTAAATTGTTGCTTATAATCCAATAAATTAAAAATGTCCACAGAACTACACGTAGGCCCAGAGATGCTTCTAATTTAAATACTCAGATAATGCAAGTCACTCACTATGGTCCTCTTAAAAGTAGGAATTTTGCATTTATGTAAATGGATGGATGAATGAGCCTATTTTTCCTGCTCTGAGTTACTATTTGTGGTGATCAGAGAAAAAGATATTTTTGTCTTTTAATTTCAATGAATGCTGATTGCTTGGGGACAGTGGGTGAAAAGGAGGAAGCCTAGGTGAAGGGCAGCATAAATTAGAAATAAAAGGTTATAAAATAAGAGCTGAAGGGAGAGGTAGAGATGGGAGTTCTATTCATAACATCATAGAATCATAGAAAATTAGAGTTGGAAGGGACCTCAGAAGGTCATCTAGTCCAACCCCTGCTCAAAGGAGCTAACCCTGAATTATATCATTCTAGCCAAGACTTTCTCTACACAGAAGCTTTCATGACCTCTCTGGGTAACCCATTTCAGTGCATCACCACCATCCTAGCAAGAACTAATATCCAATATGCAACCTAATAGTCTTAAAATCCAGCCTAAACTTCTCTTGCTGAAACTTGAGACCATTGCTCCTTGTTCCGTCATCTGGCACCACTGAGAAAAGTCCAGCTCCATGCTCCTTGTAACTGCCCTTCAAAAGGCTGCTATTATAGATTCATAGATTCATAGATGTAGGGTTGGAAGGGACCTAAGTAGATCTTCAAGTCTGACCCCCTGCCCTGGGCAGGAGAGAATACTGGGCTCATATGACCCCAGCTATGTAATTATCAAGTCTCCTCTTAAAAACCCCCAAGATAGGAGGCAGCACCACTTCCTTTGGAAATTGGTTCCAGATCCTAGCCTCCCTGACTGTTTCATAGTTTCATAGTTTCTAGGGTCAGAAGGGACCTGAACAGATCATCTAGTCCGACCCCCTGCCATGGCAGGAAAGAGTACTGGGGTCAAA
>NW_017728911.1:24734141-24745078 GCF_001723895.1 Crocodylus porosus | reverse complement strand
CCTGCATCTAATGATCTGGTGATCTGATCGTAAAAGGCCACCAGTTACGGTGTCTGCACTCCTGGTGGTTGTTCAGGAGGGATGTGGCCAACATGGAGAAGGTCCAGAGGAGGCCACTCGCATGATCCGGGGACAGCAGGGCACGCCCTACGAGGAAAGGCTACAGGACCTGAACCTGTTCAGCTTTCTCTTGTGAAGGCTGAAAGGGGACCTGGTGGCCATCTTTAAACTTACCAGGGGGGTCCAGTGGGGAATGGGCCCCTGTTTCGCCGATCACCTCCTGGAATAACAGGAAATAATGGCCATAAGTTGTTTGAGAGTAGATTCAGGCTGGACATCAGAAGACACTATTTCACAGTCAGGGCAGCTAGGATCTGGAACCAGCTTCCAAGGGAAGTGGTGCTGGCTCCTAGCTTCAGGGTCTTTAAGAGGGGACTTGATAATTACCTAGCTGGGGTCATATGAGCCCAGTATTCTCTCCTGCTCAGGGCAGGGGGTCAGTCTTGGTGATCTACTTAGGTCCCTTCCAACCCTACATCTATGAATCTATGAACCTATGACTTGCCCCTGGTGAATCCATGCTGACTGTTCCTAATCACCTTTTTCTCCTCCATGTGCTTAGAAATGGATTCCTTGAGGAATGATTCCATGGTTTTTTTCTGGTTCCAAGGTGAGGCTGACTAGTCTGTAATTTCCTGGATCCTCCTTTTTCCCTTTTTTAAATATGGGCACTATGTTTTGCAATCATGTGGGAACTCTCCTGATCACCATGAATTGATGATGGCCAGTGGCTCTGCAATCTCATCAGCCAACTCCCTCAGCACCCCTGGGTGCTCCTATCTGGCTGTATGGACTTGTATCTGTCTAGTTGTTTTAAATAGTCTCTAACCTGTTCTTTCATCACTGTTGGCTGCTCACCTCCTCCCCAAACTGTGCTGCCCTGTGCAGTAGTCTGGGAACTGACCTTGCCTGTGAAGACTGAAATGCAAAAGGTATTGAGGACTTCAGCCTTTTCTGCATCCTCTGTCACAAGGTTGCCTCCCCCATTCAGTAAGGGACCCACACTTCCCCTGATTCTCCTCTTGCTACCGACATATTCCTTCTTCTGTTACTGGGAACTCCAACTGTATTTGTCAACTGTCATCAAACCTTGATCTTCAAACATCTCATCCCTCTTCTGTTACTGAAGCCCCAACTGTACTTTCCACCTGCCATGGAACCTGTCTCTTTTCCAATCTTTCATCCGTTCTACTGTTAAAGGACTCTCATCTGTCATTCCCTGTGACTACAGAACTGTCCAGGACCAACATGCCATCCATTCTCCTGTCAAAAGAGCTCTTAAATATCATTCCAAATGGCCACAAGACACTCCATCCTTTCCATTATGAAAGCCCTCAAAGGTCGTTCCCAGAAGCTACTGGAAGTTCTGGTCCGAACATTCTGTCCCTTCCTAAAATGTCCTGCCTGCAAAACAGCCACAGTTCAGAGGTCACCCCCAGTCCTCTCTGTCATTTATGCAGGAACTTCTTGGGTTTCCACAAGTCAGGGCATGTCTTCCACAAAGGTATTGAATAATGTTGCCCCATCTTCCAACATTGGTACCCCATTCTAAAATAGGATCACTCCTTGAGCAAGTAGTTGTGAATGTCTGGGACCTATCAACAAAGGAGAAATCAATCTAGGTTATCTTCTAAGTGTAATTTGTCATGTTTACACTGCATGCACCAGTTCTGGAACAGAGATGGAGGGATTCAAGGATTGCCACTCCCTAGCCAATCCCCAGCTCTCCAAAAATAACTTTTTCTCACAAATTTAATCTGCAATTACAGCAAATGCTCCTACTGCACACAAAGCTCCCTTTTGACAAGGATCTTGTGTGTCAGTAAAACAAACAACAGTTTCCCTTAGGATTAAACATTCATTCACACATGAAGAAAAACATCTTTGAAGACTGTGTAACCATGCCACTAAGTCACACGGCTAGAGCGAGATGTGATATATCAATTAAGGTAGATGAAAAGTACATTTGAAAATCTAACTAGTAATCAAAATACTGATGAGTTACTGTGGCCAGATGCATTATAACCTTTGCATTTCCTGTCATTTATGCATTTAAATGTGTTATTTGAATGTTGCAAAAACGGATTGTTTGGTTTCTTGTATTTGATAAGTAGGAACGTTTTCATCTAACTTGGGGACTGCCACCACTTCTGGAATTTGGGAAAGCAGAATGGAATTGCCTCATAATATCCACTGACACTATTCTGGAAACTTGTGAGAACCTCAAAGATCATAGCTTCTCATGTCATAGTACAGGCACCTACTCTGGCAAAAAGTGTTATAGAATCCTATTTTATGACTACATTTGACCAACAGGACTTTGGTTTTGTATTACAAATAAACCAAACCCTCTCTAGCAGTACAACCACTAATGCCATTCTGGAATGCTGTGAGATCCTAGAAAATCAGTCAGTGGTGTTATAGCTGCAGAAACAGTGACATCTGCCTAACTGGCCATTTTACCATTGGTTTGGGTTTTTTTTTAAATTCCCTAACCACAGGTACCAGCCTTACACCACAAAACAACACATCAAATGTTCCTGGCTGAATATCATGCTCTTGGCACAAACCTGATGTACATACCTGGTCACTTGGCTGCTAGTGCATGTGCTCATCAGCTTAGCTGCTGATAGGCATAAGTTAATTCACTAGTGCATGGATCTAGATTAGAGGTGCTCAAACTCCAGCCCAATGCAAATGTTGCGTGTGGAAGCATTGTATGTGGCCCATAGGGTTCCCCATAGGTTAGGAAATTTGGTGGCGGGAAGGCTTTGACAATTAATACAGCCACCCTTTCCCCTGCCAAATTCTCAAGCCCCCTGCAGTGCGTTGGAGCTGGGCTGTGTCCTTGCCAGTGGCTAGATGGGGACTGGGCCATGCCCCCTTTCCCACCTCAGCTGGATCAGGGCAGAGCCATATCCCGCCCCCCAGCGGACCAGGATGGAGCTGGACCACACCTGCTCTTTCCCTGCTCTGGGCTGGGTCAATCCCCTTTTCCCAACAGGGCTGGGTTGGGGGTCAGTTTGCCTCCTCCAGCCCACTCTGCATGACCAGATGGCAGGTTAAGGAGTCTTTGAGCAATATGCCTTGTAGTTGTTCAACAGGGTTGATTGTGTAGTTTTTAAAAAAGGTTAGACAATACATTTGGATAGGGATATTCTGCCTCAAGTAGGGGCTTGGTCTAGATGACCTCTGGGTTCCTTCCAACCCTAGTTTTCTATAATTCTATTGTAAAAAGCCATAAGCCATTTGTGCATGTGTCCAACAAGGAATATAGTACAGGAAGTTAAAATATACATTTATTAATGGTTGACTGAGTAACAGGTATGATGGTTTGGGGACCTGGTTAGAAATGTTTGGTCACCAGATGTGCATGCATATCTTTACTCTGGTCACTAGCTATTGTTCCTTAATGTCTGCCTATAGGTTCATTACAACATAGCATAATTAACAGTTGATTAAGGCTTGTAGGTGATTTTATTTAAAATCAAATAAATTGCATTGATCGGTAATGATATAGGTGCAGCAATGAAGATAAATGCCATGCTGAACATAAAGATCAATGCAAGTATTAGAAAATACTACTTTTAGATAATGTGTTCACTATTGGCACTTTCAGATACCAAACTTGCATTATACCATAACACCCAGATACAGAAAAGTGTCCTAGTACAAATGAAATAATATAATATTATTCAACTTTTATTCTACTACACATGACAAAGTTCTTTAGTATATACTTCTCTTTGCTAATTGTATTTGTTATATTTGAACCAAATTAACAGAATTGTTAGAACAAGGACTGAAAAAATACCTTGATATTTGGCCCTTTGTTCATTTGTTGAGCATGAAAATGAACAGCTAAGAATACGTACATGATAGAATAAGAAAAATGCTTCACATCTTTCTCACATACTGCAGACCCATAACACACATGTCCAACCATTTTGTATCTGAGTCTCTTGTGAGATGAGACTGTAAGTCATGCCAAATCATGTTACATTGCCAATCATGTCTCACATGGAGCCCCAGTTTTTGGACAGGCAATGTGGTCTGATGCTTATAGAATTGTTCCTGGACTCAGAAGACTCTGGGCCCTGTCCCAGCTCTGATAATGACTGGAGGGAGATCTTTATGTAAGTTCCATCACTTACCTGTGCAACTATATGAACAATTGTTCTTCTCTCATGAGTCATGAACTGTCTCTGTACTAAGCACCTATATATATCAGTTTTGAGGTACTGATTTTGGTAGAAGCTTCTGTGTTCTATAAAAAGTAAGATAACTGCTTACTTTGAATGAATGGAGATAAGCATCCAGACTCCAAATTTATTTTCACTCATTTGCTCGGCAGCCAACAGACCCTCAACATTAAGTTGTAAAATTCGGAGTGCAGGCCCAAAGGCATGAAAGCCACAGGATTGCACAGCGTCTGGCTGGTCACTGGCAATGACACCAGGATTCCTCGAAAAGTTCACAGAATTCACTTCACTAGGAGAATCATTAGCTTCCCTGGTATGGACCAGATACTGACAGTTGGCGCAATGTGAACACTGATCCATTGCCAACTATCTTCACCTGTGATTTAAGGCAAATAAAAAAATGATCCCAAGACTTCAGAGGTGTTCTAAAAGATTTTAAGTTACCCTAACACAAGATTCACAATGTTAAGACACCTCATAAACCAATTACTGGCAAAAATCCACCAGTCACTTTTGGGTGTATGTTTGCAACAGTAGTAAGAAAGAAGCAGCAGGAAACAAAGACAAAAGGTCATTGTTTACAATGTGCTAATCTGGGGCTGAATCTGTGCATTATAGGCTAAATTTTGACCCACATGGTTAAAGTATTATTGACTTATATGAGATGGCAATTTTGACAGGCTCTGGTAAATTTTACAGAAGTGTAATTCAGTCTCTCTCCTGTTGGTTCATGCACTGAATGATTCTAATTTTCCATATTAACCATATCACCAAACGTCTCAAACAAATTACAGCACATCATTCACAGTTCCTTCTGTTTATGTTGTGTGACACTGAGCCCTCCTACTGCACTCCAGCTGCCACAGAAAAAAGCATGAAAAGAGGAATCAAGCTGACATAAAATTTTGTTATAACAATTAATATCGATATCTGAAGAAAGTATCTATTTTTGTGCTACAGCACACCTATTATTTTCAATTCCCTAATCTGAAAAGGGGCATCTCAGAATGCAAGTAACTTACATTAGAGTACATTAGTAATGTTATTTGGCCTACCCTGTAAATGGCAGCAGTCTAGATTATCCCTAAGAATCCTACAAAACATATGAATATAAATTCATAGCTGAACATCCTATTATAAAGAGAAGAAGCGTGTAGCTAACTACTGATATGCTCTAATCAACTGTATATTTAGTGAGGATAGAAATACACGTAGCTTTGCAAAATCTTCAGAGAAATATTTTGGCAGTAACCTCAGGCAAATAGCAAAAAAGAAATCCTGTCATTTTCTTTCTCTTAGTACAGGGTAACACAAGACATCTGTTTAAAAAAGATAAGTATGTTAACGTTAAAGGTTCTGTGGTAGAACCCAAGAATTTTGGAAGACTTTTCAGGCAATATTGCTCACCCTCTTGCTAATGCTGGTACAGTAGGTGTTAGGGAGTTAGAAGTTTAAGGTTTTAGTCTAGTATGATGTTGGATAGGTTCTTTTTCCTTTGGTTTCTGGCTATAACATGGGTATACCAATACTATCACCTCATAAGGATCTTGTCACGCTTAGCTGAGCAATGTTTGTAAAAGGATTTGCTATTTTCAGAATAGAAATGCTACATAGATATGAAGGAATTTACTGTTATTATTGTATAGTGTTAATGTTTCTTAAAGTCTACATTCCAATTAATTAAATTAAAAGGTTCTCACCTTGTCACATTCATATTCCACTACTGAGATGTTATTATTGGAAAAATTTCAATTACATCACTTCACATGGCTACACTGAGTTATAACTTCACGATTCATTGTAAACAATTCTTCTTTTGTAATATTTATACCCTTAAAAGTGTTTGTTGATGATCCCCTATGATTAATGCTCCTACGGGAGAAAAAGAAGTATGTTACACCCAGTTTCTAGAACTGGATGAAAAACTTAAAACTTTTACATTAGTTTTACACTGCACATGTACTTTGAGTTACAGTCACACAAATATTCTAGTAAAATTAGTTAATTAGTAAAAATGTTTTCTAAACCAGTGAATTTTAAGCAATTATTGGAACTGACCCATAGTAAGTGAATTTAAAAATTATAAATATTAGTATTACTACTAAAATTCTAAGAATTAAACTAATTCCATCAGGGAACAAATATATGCCATGTAACCTGAATGATCCAGTACAATTAACCAACACTGGTCAGTTGTTCCATCTGGAACATTGAACACTTGCTCACAAACAGTCTACAGATTAAGAAGGATTTGTAGAAATGATTGGGTAATAATTGTGATAATAAAAAATTCTGAGAAATTGTATTGGTGAATAAAAAGTCGGGGAAGAAATCAAATACTGTTTTTATTTAGCATTTGTTTTGTATCAACATTGTGCTGACATTTGGGAAGACAAAAATTAAATAATCCTTGCTTGTAAAAGTTTCAGCTCTAACCCTGAATTTGAAACTGGATCTGTGCAGAGTTCTGTGCTTGCTTGGAGCCTTATCCAATATGGTGATGCTCAACACAGGTACATTGTGAGGGGTCAGGACCTCAGAATTAAAGAATGCAGAGGGCACACTGGGAAGTTCAAAGGACAAGATAATTTCTCTTTATTTGTTTAAAGTATTGTCATTACAATCTCACGGCTTGTAGTAATTGTGTAATGTGCTAACTGAGTTGTAAGTGTGGCAACATAAGTCTTCCTCTGCCCTTTACAGCAATGACATTGATCAGATGCATGGGTGTTATTTATAAATATCTAATTGAATAACAAAAGGAAATAACTCCATCTAATTTTTCCTAACAACAGAGCACCATCAGCTACACATTCATTATTTTCTATGACCTATTCTCTTTATTTTTGTAGTAAAAGGACCATTAAAAAATATGTGCCAGCTCCACAAACTCACGTCACAATAATAAAGAGTAATTAAGTACATTTGCACATGTGGGGAAAGCAGAGAAATTAAGAGACCCCCATCTAACTGAGGAGAAAGAAGTAATTCCAGAAACAAATAACTGAAACCAGCATAGTGTTTCAGCAGAAATGTTTGAGATTTTGGTAAAAGAACTGACCCCCGTTCTGTAGCATGAAGGGACAAGCCTCCGGACAGGCAGTCCTGTACTTCTGGTGTACTCTAAGAATCAAGAGAGTCTCATAAAACTGGGATTTGACACCTGAAAACCTTCCGGAATATGTGCTAAACTGACTTCTTCTCCATGATGAAGGAGAATAATTGTTGGGAATGTCCTTCTGCCATCGGTTTTCTTAACAAGCAATCGCAGGGTCAGCCTATACCGGCACAAGCAACTGTGCAAACTTCAAAAGCTTGTCTCCCTTTAGTGTTGTTATACTTTGACCTTTTATAGTGCTTACCAATGATCAGTGAAACCTTCACAGCCAGGTAATATAGTACAGTCAAACTATGTAATCTGTGTAATCTGGGGTTGAGCCATTCTGTATATCAAACAGCACCAAATGAAAATTAATTCTTGGCCAATTTACACTGTATGATTTATATAAATAATTCTCTGTTTATACGTTTCTGTTGGACTAAGCAAGCAAACAACAGGAGAGGATTTTAGTGACATTCACTCTAACCCCTTTTGGAAAACACATTGTATGTTATTTCTGATGTATGCCGGGTAAATACAATCCCATGACATCACATTTAAAAACAGCTGTGATCCATGTGCTGATACTGCCAAAGAAAACTTGCCAATATTTTTATAACTGGGGAGCTGGCACAGAGATTACAAGGTAAAACAAATGTTTGAACCACAATGTCCACAGGCCAAGTTTGAAAATGGAAGCTGTTACCACAGAATTCCCAAAGTCTCTCTGAGTTGGTGCCTCCAGTTTGTGATTCATTTGCATCTGAGTATACGTGTCCCTGATGTTGCTACTTTATGTACCCAGGGTTTCCTCCTTTTCTCTGGGCCTCTGTTCCTGTCCTTTTTGCTGCCTCTGTATTTTCATGATTTTGTTTTTACTGTCATTCTTTCCTCTTTTTTATCTTATTTTTCTCAGCTTGTCTCAAAGGCCCCTTTTTCTTCCCCCTGCAAAGCATTCTCTGTATACTACAACTCCACCTTTCCATGCTTTCTTTCTTTTCCAGATTTTGTTTTGTTTTCAAGCTCCATCTCATAGCTTCCTCCCTCTATCTCTCCTTCACCCTACTTCAATCATATGCTCCACTCTTCTCAACTTTCCCTGGTGCATAACTGGCAATATGCATACATTTTTACTAGGGATAATTCTTCTTAATAAAAAAGGCTGTCTTAAGCCCACTCCGCCACCAACTGATGGACAGTTATGTATCCTGGTGAATTTTAGGTTATTTTCCTCATAGAATGTGAAGGGAAAAGTGAGAATGCCCATATGTTTCAGTAATGTCCATGTTACCTGATAATTTGAAAAAAACATCCCTACAAGTACAAGATAATGTTGTCCTCTGTATCCTCACCATTCCCCCTCACAGCAGCTGTTTTTCCCTTGATGCTCTACCATCGTATCATAGCAAATGACTCCTCCTTTCTTTGGAAAATGTGGCTTTTGACCCCCTATATACGAATTTTCAAACAAAAGCATAGTACAGGTGCCTTCACCTCCACCAAAATTCTGCTGGAGAGCAGCTGAGGAGAGGTGAAGCCTCAGCCTTTCAGTCTTTGGAGACTGAAGGGGACATAGTGCTATTAAAGAATATCATGCACAGCCTTTAAGTGACCTAAGAGAATCCTAGAATATAACTGATGTCCAGCTGTACCATTGGTTTTGGGGGAACATGAAGGGGATAATTTCTCTAGTTGTATTTTTCTAAGTGAGCAGTATTTCAACATGCATTTTCAACACACAGTCTCTATCCAGTGCTACAACTGGACAGTGACTGCTATGCTATTTCTCCTTGTTGTGTCCTTTCTTGCTATTGCCTATCATATTGAAATTGCCGCCACATTTTTGCAGTGTCTTTTAAAATTTGTTCTGTCACAGATCACGCTTCTTTGGTCTCGGTTTTGTCCTAATAATAAACCTGAACACAGGGTGGTGACATATTATGTTCCTCTGGTAGGCACATGCTTCCATAAAGGCTGGCTGACAGATCATGAGATGAACAGTATCAAGCTCCACAAGTAATTTAGATTGCTACTGTATTTACAACAAAAATCCAGCAGATGGCAAAAGAATCCAGTTTTCTTTTTGACTGGTAATGCTACATTTGATATGCTTGTGGTTATGATCCTGTATTCCTATACAACCTTTAAAAATCCAACTTGGTCCAGAGTGTTTTACAAGCTTTACTGATCTTATGATAAGTATGAATCTCTCTGCCTAGATGGGAGGTCTAGCCATGTTTGGGCACCCTGCCAGCTTTTCATTTGGACACAAAAATGTGCATCAGTATAAGATGTTTGGTACACAGGATATCAAATTTAAATTATGCAGGGAATGGTGGGCAGGCAAACTACAATGATCATGTCCCTTCCCACTCAGTATTTCTGTTGTCGCACTGCTACAACAACTTGGGTGCAGAAACTTCTCCTGATCTGAAACAGCTACCAGTCTGGTAGCAAAAGCTGATGCTGAGGATGCAACCCCTGGCACACTGCCAGAGCATGGCACATGAGGCCATTGTGCTCGGCATGCCACAGCTGACCGAGGCTACTGCTGGCCACTGAGCCCAGGCTGCTTGCAGCAGGTAGTGGGCAGGCTGCAAGCCGTGCTGTGAGCAGCCTGAGGCTCCACGGCCAGCAGCAGCTGCCCAGAGCCCAGGCTGGATGTGGCAGGCAGCTGGGAGACTGCAACCAGTGGATGGGGGTTTGGAGCCTTGGTCTGGCTCCGTGATCGGCAGCAGCTGCACATGCACCTTGGGGCAGGTGGTGGGAAAGGGGCCTGGGGTACCACAACCACAGCCCCTTCCCCGCCACGCACCCTGAGGTGCTCCTGCAGCTGCTGGTGGCAACGAGCTGGACCAGGGCTCACGGCTGCCTACTGCAAGCAGCCCCAGCTCTGTGGCGTGCAGCAGGAGCCTGCCCATAGCCCGGGCTGCTTGTAGCAGGCAGCCCCGAGCCTGCAAGCGGCTGCACCAGGGTCCAGAGCCGCGGCCTGGCTCATTGCTGGCAGGGGCTGCACAAGCACCACAGGGAGCATGGCGGGGAAGGGGCTAGGGCAACTCCACCACAACAAGGATCGGACCCCTCGCAGCTCCCCTGCCCTCGGGATGCCAACATCTTCCAAGTCCCGGTTGGGGGGGGGGGGGGTTTCGCAAAATCGTTGCCGGCCCCTGACGTACCACTTTTTGCTGCTCCCCACCCCACAGAAAACCCATACCTTGCTTTGTAGGCAGCAGGGCAGTGCATGAACAGAGGGCTGCCTGTGCTTCGCCCCTTCGCCTTGCACAGGCTGCCAGGGGGTGCTTTCTGCGCGAGAGTTGGGGACCCCTCCACTTTTTGTAGCACAGAAGAGCCCTGGGCAAGGGGCGTGGAGATGCACCTTGCTACGAGGCAGGCAACTGCCACCTCTGCTCTGCCTCGAGCCCCCAGAGAAAGCTCGCAACCCGGTAGCGCCCTGTGTCCAGCGCCCCGCCCCGGGCTGGCAGAGAGGAGAGGGCAGTCAGGGAAGCGCCCGCTGCACCCCCAGTGCGCATGCGCCAGGGGGGAACGCATGCGCTCTGCGGCCCGCGGCCGAGCGG
>NW_017728911.1:24724972-24734041 GCF_001723895.1 Crocodylus porosus | reverse complement strand
GGCTGCGGCGCGGCCGCGGAGGCGCCCCCTGCGGAGGCGGGCGCGGTGCTGCAGCGGGAGCCGCTGTACAACTGGCAGGCCACCAAGGGCTCGCTGCGGGAGCGCTTCGCCTTCCTGTTCACCAACGAGTTGCTGAGCGACGTGCACTTCGTGGTGGGCAAGGGCGGCCCCCGCGCGGGCGGCGGCGGGGCCCCGGGCCCAGGCCAGCAGCGCATCCCCGCGCACCGCTTCGTGCTGGCGGCCGGCAGCGCCGTCTTCGACGCGATGTTCAACGGCGGCATGGCCACCACCTCGGCCGAGATCGAGCTGCCCGACGTGGAGCCCGCCGCCTTCCTCGCACTGCTCAGGTCAGCGGGTGGGGCTCGTCCGGCCTCGGCGGGCGGGTCCCCGCAGGTTCAGGGGGGACCCGCACGTGCAAGCTAACCGCACGATTCCGTAGTGAACCGTGCCATGACTGTAGACCAGCCACATGTGCAAAGCAGTTATTGCACAATTTGCTACTGAACCACACAATAAATGTAGACAGGCTGTGTGTGCAAAGTAATTACTGCACGATTTTGCTAGTAAACTGCACAAATATAGACTGGCCACGTGTGCAACGTTATTATTGCATGATTTGCTAATGAACCGCACAGTAAATGTAGACTGGCCGCACATGCAAAGTAATTGCACAGTTTGCTAGTGAACCACGCAATAAATGTAGACTGGCTGTATGTGCAAAGCAGTTACTGTATGATTTTGCTAGTAAACTGCACAAATGTAGGCCAGCCACAAGTGCAAAGTAATTGTTGCATGATTTGCTGATGAACCATGGAATAAATGTAGACAGGCTGCACATGCAAAGTAACTGCATGATTCACTAGTGAACCGTGCAATAAATGTAGACTGACTGCACATTCAAAGCAGTTTTTACACAATTTGCTAGTGAACCATGCAATAAATGTAGACCAGATGCATATGCAAAGCACTTGCTACACAGTTTTACTAGTAAACTGCACAAATGTAAACTGGCCACATGTGCAAAGTAATTATTGCATGATTTGCTAGTGAACTGAGCAATAAATGCAGACTGGCCATGGGTGCTAAGTAATTACTGCACAATAAAAATGAGTCCCCAGCTGTTAAAACTAGTCAACCAGTACAGTATAAAGTTACTGTACAAAAATGTGTAGCAAGTCTAGCACGGTCCTAGTCAGGCAGAGCAGCAGTTGATGCCCACCTCCCAGTTCTTATCAGAGGCTTCCTAACATTGACTTTAGCAGAACGTCCCCATCCCACCCTGAGGAAACAGGGACCACATTTCTTGGCATGACTCCCCACCAGGAGGGAGTGACAGGGTGGGCAGAGCAGGCGTCTGATAAAAATGTGTTTGCTGTTTTCCAAGGTAAGGATTTATCTTTTACTGCATTAACTGCACAGTTGGTATAAGTTAGACAAGCCTCCAGAGGCAAGCTGTTCTTCATTCAGAGTAAAAAGGAAGTGAAACATATATTAATAATGCAAAGATTTATCTGAAAAAAGGTTTGGTTGTAACTGAAAGGAGAAGTCAAATTTAAGCCAAGAAAGGCTAGGGTTTTAAAAAGTGGACCAAGAGATGTGGAATATAAAATACCAATAATGAAGAGGAGGCCAGAGTTTGAAAATGAAGAAGTAAGCTTTTAGGCCATAGGATGTGTTTGTGAGCAGAGGGCTGACTGAGGCCTTTGAAAGCTACAGTAGTGTAAAAAGATGTAATAAGCCACAGGTCTAGCTAATTCAGTGTTTTTTAGTATATATTTCTTAAAACAGTGTTATGTCAACAAGCTGGTGATGTTTTTCATGCCCAAAATCTAGTAAAACGTGTCTGGAAATACACAGTGGGCGCATCTACATGGGATACTAACTGCGCAGTAGCCTAATAACACTGTGCAGTAATGTGCTGGGCAAAAATCCTGCTAATATGCTACTGCGCAGTAGTATTAGGCTACTGCCTTGTAAGCATCACTAAAAACCTGTGTGCTGTGCAGTAGTGCAAGTTACTTCTCATTGATTTAGTTCTTGGTTAGCCATTAATGAGCACATTAATGAATGTGTAGACATGCCCAGTTGCACTATTAGAATGTGCCTGAAGCTGTACGCATCTTACTAGAAACACAGACTACTGTGTTTTAGAAAGCTTTACAAATAGTTGTCCTAATGACTGTTTCTCCAGTTCTGAACGCTTTTTCTGCCTCTTATAGATTCCTAAAAACCTTTTTTTTTTTAAGTACTAAACATGCACATATAAAAAGAAAAAAAATCCAAAAAAACAGAACACAAAACCCTGTTCTTACACTATAGACTGCAAGAGGATACAGGTATTGCACCTAATTCACCTTGGTTGGCAAACATACTTATGTTAGTAATCTTTTACAAGGCCGTGTTATTTAATGCCCAGGAAGTCAGAATTAAGCCAAAAAATTACAGCTCTAACTGATACACAAATACTAGCAAAACTTCGAATGTAGATCAGGCTTTAGAAATCTTCTGGTTAAGGTTGCAACATAAGCCTTAACTTGGCTCTCTAACCTTCTTCTGTAAGATTGAAGTACACTGTCTTTTCTTGAGAATATTTATAGGTCTTAAATTACAAATAATTTCTTTTCAAAGATTTTTTACAACCAATTCCCTGTACTCAACTACTGAGATAAAAGTGTAAGTTTGTTTTATAGTTTGATGCCATCAATTCCTGCAGTATGACAGACTGCTGAACACTTGAATTAGCAAACAGAAAAAGAGAGAGCCAACTTATTTTTAAAATTGTGTTAATTTCAGCTCTGTGTATATAATTGGAAGTGAAATCTTGCATATAACAAATTTAAGTAGAAGAAGTGATGATAATGAAATTTAGTCTTTTCCATTTGAAACAGCCTAATTTAAGCTTCCAAAAGTAGAGCTCATTAAAAAACATACCAGTTAGCAACTGAACAGTGTAAACGCTTTCTTTTTTACCTGTATACTGTAAAAGAAGACTGCTTTGTCTGTCTGCCTTCATGGACACTTATTTCTGTCCAAAGGAAAAGCATTTATAGCTTGTTTGAATTGCCCGTCTCTTTTGATAAATGCCTCCAGAGCTCAGCCCCAGAAGAGCTAAGGTAGAGGTTTTAAATATACAGCCTATAGCAGCGGCAGGCAATTATTTTGAGCAGAGAGCTGCTTACTGAGTTTTGGCAAGCCATCAAGGGCCACATGACAGTCAGCACAGGGCAGATAAATATTCATTTTCTAATTTTTTTAGGGGCCTCGTGGGTTGGATAGAATGGCCTGGCGGGCCGCATCCAGCCCTGGGGCCACATTTTGCCCACCCCAGCCTATAGGCTGTTTCTGGTTCATGGAGCTGTCATCAGCCAGCCAGTGCTGTACCTGGACTCCTGGCGGTCCTGGGTGTACTTTTAGTACTGGGCCCCGTTTGCCAGAGATAATGATAATAATAATCGGGCTTGTTGAAAGAGTCTCACAGCTGTGGTATCAATGTCTTTAAATAATTCATTCTCAATTGATAACATTGCCAATCCCATATATGCTCAATATTAAAACTTATTTTTGCAATTGTAATTTTTTTTTTCATTTTTGGGCCCCCTTTCTGTCTGGGCCCCAGCCCCGGTTTGCCCATGCCGGTGTCCAGGTCTGCATCCAGCTAGGGACCTCCTAGAGTGACAGTCAATTTGGGAGTAGGGCCCACTGTCAAAATCCATAACAGGGATGAATCCCTGTTGGGGACCTATGTCTGCTGTGGGGGGAGGGAGGGGAGTAATGGCTGCATTAACCCCCCATGGCTCCCTAACATTGCTGGACCCAGATCTGACCCCTGAGAAGCCTTGCAGTCTGGATCCCACTCAAAGGGTAAGGCTAAGTTTGAGACCTCAGAATTAAGGTATTCAGGAACTGGCCTAAACGTAATGGGAGGTGACAGCCAAGCTTAAACTTAAGTATTGTTGCATTTCATTTTAGGTAGAAAATTTAGATAGAAAGTAACCAAACAAATGAAGGAGAAGACTCTGAGACCTTTTTTTTCAGGGAAAAACCAGTTCTTTAAAAATTTGGCAGAGCTGAAAAGCTTAAAGAATAAAACAACTGTTAGGATTTTGGCTTACTATCCAGTATTCCTCTCTTGAAAGCTCTAGGCATAGGCCAAAAGAGTTTGAAAAACAGCTAATTACAGTAGTAGCTTGGCAAATAAAACCTCAAAAACCTGATTTAAAAATACTTCAAAGCCACAAGTGCACTTATTTCTGATTCATTATGAATCAGTTGATTTGTGAAAAAACCCAAAACACCCCCCCCAAAATTCTTTTGTGTATTTTCAAGTTGCAGAGAATAGGAAAGCAGAAGGATGGGAAATCTGACTGGTCTCACTTCATTTCACCAGTGTATTTTACAAAAATTTTCAGTTCCTTTCATTACTGCATGCTGAGCACTCTTTCAGTCTTCTAACTATTGGCTTGAGAGGGGTGAGGGCATGGGTCACATTTGATAGCCCTAGTTCTGCCTAAATACAAAGGACTGTGCCATACTGGCAACATACAGACAAGAAATTAATCACCCAACTTTGCTACTGTACTTTGATATATCTGTCCTATTGTGGATACCATTTCTGCACTTTAAAATCCAGTGGTCATATTGAATGCTTCATTTCTACAGGTTGCTGGATCCTGTATTGTTGGTCTCTGGCTGTTGTTTCCTTGCAGTATGTTAAAACTAAGAGAGTTGTTGCTGGTTTTAAATCACAAAATTGGTGCCTTAAATTGCTTTGAGTTATTTTAGTCTACCTATTTGCAAAGTAAGGCTTCCTAGGCCGTCACTTGGACTGTCAGCTGTGTGTGTGTCCATTGACTTCCTCTTACCCATTGCACCCTCCCCACCTCTCTTACCTTTTATTCTATATTAAGAAATCAATACCAAAGTAACAAGATGTATGAAAAAAGGAATTCTTACCTCTGTATGAATCTATTCATTATATTTGAACACAATTTTGTTTTTGTTAGGCTTTTTGTTAATATAATACAAAATGGTCTATGTTTCTGCAACAAAAAGCAGATTTGAATTTTTATTTGGAAAAGAAGGTGCACTAGTGATAGACCTGGATGTATTTTCTTTAAGTGATGCTTGCAAAAACAGATGTGTGGGTTTTTTCTTCTGTTTGTTTTATGCTTTGCTTTTACTAAAGCAAATATCCCCACCACCTTTTGACTGGCACCTCAGAATCAGCTGTGTTTCTGTCACTTCAGAATCAGTATTTTGCTGCTGTCCTGTGTCCACATATAAACAGCGGTTCAGGAAAGCTGACTCTGTTGCCTTTGATACAGATTCTGTATCTCCGTTTGCTGTTCACATTGACGCCTCAACGTGTCTTGCAGTCTCAGAAACAATGGAGCCAGGCCCGAGTTTCTGCTATGTCAGTCTTTGCAGCAAGGATAGAAGACTCAAGGTCATTGGCTAAAATACTACTTCCCCCAGAGGGGAAAATGCTGACTTCAAAATAAGATGTTATTACAGTGGAAGTCCTTGATGCTTGTTTCTTCATGGCTGGCAAGCTAGTATGCAGTTCTGACAGAGCAAAGGTATAGGAATAGAAATATTTATTAATACTTTAGAGAGCTTCTGGCAGGTCTTTACCAGTACAGAAAAATTAGTCTCAGAGTCTTATTTAAAAACAAATCACAAATGTGTGCCATCATTGGGTATAGCTGTTTTATAGCTTTCATAAGCTAATACAGTGCCACATCTTAATAAGAACCAAAATTGAAGTGCATTATTTTGATTTTATCAATACAATCATCATGTTCTTAAACTTAGTTCATGTGTTTAACTGTCCCTCAACTATTTATTTATCTTCTGTACTTGTATATTGATTTCCAGGTTTCTTTATTCAGATGAAGTTCAAATCGGTCCAGAAACAGTTATGACCACTCTTTATACTGCCAAGAAGTATGCAGTCCCAGCCCTGGAAGCACATTGTGTAGAATTTCTCACTAAGCACCTCAGAGCAGATAATGCCTTCATGCTTCTTACTCAGGTAACGTTAATGCAGTTTTGGCCTGTTATGACAATATTGTTTAGTGGCCCTGAAATAGTTATTACTTTACATAGTATTAGTTAGCTAGGTAGCCTAATAATATGTAGAGGTATGACATATCAGCTGTCTAATTCAAGCATCTTTCTAAGTTTATTCATTATTAGAGGGGAAAGAACCTTATAAATAAGTAGGATTTTTAAAATACATAATTGATTGGAAACTGATATATAGCAAGTCTGTTTTCCCTTCACTACTATTTCTAATTAATTAGTTTTTTTAGCAATAAGACGGAAAGAAAATAAGAAAAATCTTCATATGTTGAAAATCTTAACGAAGTACATAAATAAGGGCCTTCAAGACACAAACTCAGGGAATACTTCAGATAGTTGAGTGCATTTAAACATAATATATAATTGTTCCAGAATAAAAACATGTGCTTGTTTTGATTATTTGTTTGCATCTCTTGATTGCAACCTCAAAGAGAGAGTGCAGAGTATATTTTTATATTTCTAGGCTCGATTATTTGATGAACCACAGCTTGCTAGCCTTTGTCTTGACACTATAGACAAAAGCACAATGGATGCAATAAGTGCTGAAGGTTTTACTGATATTGACATAGGTAAGTTACCTTCTGTGACCCGAATATTTACATTTCCCAGGGGAACTGTACTGTTTTTAGTGTTAAATGCATTACCTTTTGATCAGTGTTTGCACTGACAACAAAAACCTTCATATTGGAGAACTCAGCTCTTTATAGATGTCTGTTGCATAAAAAATACTAATCAAGTTAACCAAGTAACTGTTACATTTTAACTGGCCATTTGAATAGGTAAACCCTTTTTAGTGTGGTAACAGATACTGTATAAAATGTTGAATTGTTTTAACTTGAAGTTTTGGGATCAGATACTTTGCTTTAACAATCTCTGCTTGCATTGACAAAAAGAAATAAGAATTCTACAAAAAAATACAAGCTTAACAGGGTTTTACTTCTATAAAATTTCAGAAAACAGCAGACATTTTATCTGCTAACCTACACTTTTTAGCTTAAGCACAGAAATTGGGGGACGAGGGTATATGCATGTATAGGTGTGTGTATATATGTAATTAACATTAAGTATGTTGGTCGTTTTTTGTTCTTTCATATCTTTTTACCAAAGCAGTAGAAATGGTGGCTAAAGTTAACATGAATTAATTTTGTAGCACTAGGATATTATTCAAATATCCTAGTTTAGACCAACTCCAAACTGCATGAAAAATTATTAAATCAGCTATATGTTATTACACATGTTACTTCCACATCTTACTCCCATCTTTTGAAGTTTTTTTACCCCAAAATTTTCACTATGGGTTCCTGCTGAAGTAATATTATGTGTTCAGTGTATGACTAGGCCTATGGAAAAACACTTAAAAAAAAAAAAAAAAAAGATCTGGTGTTTGTCACTGGCATAGCAACAGTCCAGATGTCGATTTTGATTGGTCTTGTGTATTATAGTTGCTATATTAATAAAATTGTCTCCAATTTTGCTTTAGGCTACTATTAATCATTGGCTAACATTGAATCTGTACAAGAGGTCTCCATTGCTGTCAGTGTGGTATAGAAGAGAAATTGATTTTTGTAAAAGCCCTTGTTGTATGCTAGGTTTTAGTTGTAGCTTTACTGTTAAATTACTGTTGTCCTTCAAGTGTCCATATGCCAATCCAGTTCAACTGCTGGACTGGTCCTATACATGTTAAGCTATGAAAGCAGCATATTCACATTCTTCTTGCCTAAATGTAGGCCTATGAACAGCCAGACTGATGGCATCAGCCTCCAGCCTGTAATGAGTGGGTTTATGACTTTTCCAGAAGGAAAGGAACAGCATATTATCTAACCTTATTGAGTTCAGCAGAAATGAGCTCAGCAGACTATTGCTGTTAGGGGGTATTAGCATTGTGATTAGAGAAGGAGATGAACTTATTGGGTGTAGTGCCCAAGAAAAAGATGGGACTAGAGCTCACTTTGGGTTCCTGTTGAGGTCAGGGAAGAGGAAATAAATGGGACTCTAGACCAGTGGTGCTCAACTTTTTGGACTCATAGGCCAAATGAGTGGCATGGAGCCCATCTGTGGGCTGGGTTGGGCCCTGGGGCCCAGCACTGCCCCCTGCCTGCCCCATGTGCTAGGATTGGGCCCTGGGAGCCCAGCATCATCCCTTTCCATGCACTGAGATTGGGTCCCAGGGGCTGGCATCAGCCCCTCTCGCCGCCCTAATTGGGTCTCGGGGCCCATGCCGCCCTGCTAGCCCTGTGCACTGAGATCAGACACCAGATCCAGTATGCAGAGCCTGAGGTTCCCTGTGGGTCCACAAATTTGGTGGCAAGGGAGCGATGCCACCTCCACTGCCAAATTTGCAGGCCTATATGAAGCCACACAGGCCAGATGACAGGGTCATGGGCCAGAGGTTGAGCACCCCTACTCTAAACTAAAGTTAAATCTAATAGGAATGGGGAAAGATAGAGGATGAACTGGAATTCAACAAAGGGTAAACAGTTATTCTACCACAGGTTTGCTCTCCTAGGAATTGGCTTTCATATATTTGTTTGCCTCATCCTCTTCTCCAGTGGTTTTCAGTCTTAGAAGTTTTGTTTGGCCTTCCTATATATGGATTGTATGATGTGGTTGCCTGTGATGGGGAACGGGAGTATTACAGAGGAAGTGTCTTCAGTCCTATGCTCCTATAACCATTCAACTGTTTGTTCTCAAGTTCTTAGCTGTCAGTATTTTCCAGCTGGCCATCCTGTACCCTCTTAAAACCTTTGGGTGTCTATACACAAGCATGGAGGCTGCTCTGATGCACTGGAATTCCTGGAATTCTGCAATTCCAGCATGTCAGAACAGACTCAATCAGGTCAGCTCACAGAGGTAGTGAAGGCTAAGGATGTGGTAGTCATGGGGGACCTGAACTTCCCGGACATCTGCTGGGAAGAACAGTCAGCCAGGTCTGAACGCTCACGTCGGTTCTTGGCCAGAGTGCAGGACCTCCATCTAACCCAGGAG
>NW_017728911.1:24698434-24724961 GCF_001723895.1 Crocodylus porosus | reverse complement strand
AGTACTCTTTCCTGCCATGGCAGGGGGTCAGACTAGATGATCTGCTCAGGTCCCTTCCGACCCTAGAAACTGTGAAACTATAAGGTCTGCTGGAGCGTGGCAATTTCTGTACGCCAGCAGCCTCCTGCATCTTGTGGATCAGTGTCCCTGCACTTAAAAATGGCAGCGGGGGTGCTTGAACTCAAGCTCATTGAACAAGCTTTAGTTCAAATGCCTCTGCTGCCATTTTTAAGCAGCAGGATACTGATGCACAAGACATGATGGCACTTTAGTTAGAACAGCCCTTGGAGCCCCTCTAATTAAAACACTGCCCTCCTCACCCCTGGAGTACGTGTAAAAGTGCCCTTTATGATTTTAGTTGTGAACACTCCATCACTATCCACAGTAGTTCTTTTTCATGATGAGATCCTGAAAACTCTGTGACTAGTTCAGAAGAAGTTCTTGACTAGGAACACTTGTAGGGCTCTACCTAAATGGTGCTGGACATGTGCTGCACAACAGCTCCCTTAATCTTGCTCTTTTTATCATGTGTGTCCCACACCGCATAGCCGCACTCGTCTGGACGCGGCCAAAAAGTCTGAAGACACGTAAGGGCATGAACAAACCTACAGTTGCAGCAGCTTCAAAAGGGGACCTGCTGTATGGTGCCTCATACAGTAAAAGTTCTGTTTTCCGGCATCTTACAAGCCCGCATTCTCCACTAACCGGCATGCTGGCTTGTAAGATATAGTGAAACTGGAAGTGCCTACTGTGGCTCTTCCAGTTTCTCCAAGCCCCTGTGGCTCGGGGCAAAGCCGCCTGCGCTGCCGAGCCCCCATGGCCCGGAGGCTTGACAGGCTATGCAGGGATGTGCGGGTTGTACGATGCCACAGGAGGGGTGAAGGGACACCCTTGACGTGTGAGCCAGCATATTTTGTTATCTGGCATCCCCCCGTTCCCAGGGGATGCCGGATAACAGAGCTTTTACTGCGCAATGACACTCCTAGGTTATTAACTAGGGCCCCTTTGTAGTTTTGGGTACATTTAATAATAGGTGATTTCATCTGCATCAGGACATCTATTAGAACAAGTAAAACAAGCTACACTCCCTGGAAGTAGTTTGTTTCCACAAAAACAGTCATCTTAAGAAATTGGATGTGCCTTTATTTATAGAGGTTACAAGGGAAGGGGATAAGTTCTCTGTAGTTGTATGTTAGTTGACAGTTGAAGAAGATTATTTGAGGTTCAGCAAGATTCCTGACAGACCTGGGCTTATGTGAATAGGTCCTGTAAGAGCAACAGACCTTCATATGGCTAAACTGGCAAAGCTGTAAGTTAAATGTTTTAACTGTGGTTGCATTGAATGAATTGGAACATGTAGTGCTTACCACCAGTTTTGGATGCTAGATGTCTACATATTTAAAGGGTTTTCATAATATAGCCTTACGCCACTTTTATGCATTCCCCTCCTTGTTATGTCTCAGTAGATTGGCAGAAGGATACTCAAATGAGAATACAACTTTTTTGATGGATAATTTGTTTTTTCTCATAGTGTACATTCACCAATCTGCTTGATCACTTCCTTTTTTGATCTTGCCCCAGTCTTGAAAATTCTCTTGGGACATGAAAGCATATTTGGCACTAATTATATAAGCACAGTCCTAGTCTTAGGAATCGAGAAAAAGGTTCTTATGCTGTCTTCATAGCAGGAGGAGAGACAGGACAAAACCTGTTTGGACTGGAGGCTTTACTCTGAGCCAGAAGACTCATTTACACATAAGGCAAAACTGTCTTATCTAAGGTATTGTACATTAAATTCACTTAGTCGTTAAACTGATTTTCAGATATTTAGTCAGCTTTAAGTTTATTCTCCAAAAGTAATTTTGGTATTCATTTTGGTAAAATATGTTATTCTTGACTGAAGCTGTGTAATTTAAACTGACCTAAAATGTAAAGGGGATTGTTATGACTAGAGTAAAAAATAAATAAATTTGTTGGTAACTTTAATTTTTTTTCTGTAGATACACTATGCGCAGTTCTAGAAAGAGACACTCTTAGTATTCGAGAGAGCAGACTCTTCGGAGCTGTTGTTCGCTGGGCAGAAGCAGAGTGCCAAAGACAGCAGCTGCCTGTGACATTTGGAAACAAACAGAAAGTACTTGGAAGAGCGCTGTCCTTAATTCGTTTTCCATTAATGACCATTGAAGAGTTTGCAGCAGGTAAGCTTATGTGTCTTTTCATCTTCTGTAAGCATGGTTCCCTGAATTATGCTGTAGACTTCGTGGCCTATTAATGAGTGATTCACTTCATGGGCATTTCATACCTACTCTGTTAGTCGAAAATGGTATTTAACTTTTTTAGTCAAACTTGACATGTTTCTGACCTTGATGAATATCTTCATGTAAATATTTCCACTGTTTGATTAAGTACTATGGAGTGGAAAACATAAGTATAATGTCTCCTGAGAGTGAGCCTTTTCTTTTCCCAGGTCCTGCTCAATCTGGGATTCTATCAGATCGAGAAGTAGTAAATCTCTTTCTGCATTTTACCGTTAATCCTAAACCTAAAGTTGACTATATTGACCGACCAAGATGCTGCCTCAGGGGAAAGGAATGTAGCATAAACAGGTTCCAGCAAGTGGAGAGCCGTTGGGGCTACAGTGGAACAAGTGACCGAATCAGGTATTTGCCTTAAAATGGTCTACAGAAGGAAGAGGGAGCATGCTATTTGACTGCTGGTTTGTAGAAGTCAAAGCAGTAACTCAGAAACAGATTCAGTTTGCATACAACAGGGCTGTCTAAATGGCGGCCCGCAGATTGCTGGTAGCTAGCAGGCTCCTACCCAGCCACCACTTCTCCAGTTGTTCCTGTTGCTACTGTGGCTGGGGGCTCTGGGCTTCCCCATCTCTTCTGGCTTCTCTGTTCCTGGGGCCAGGGTGGTGAGGTGGGGGGGCCAAGGAGAGAGCTATGTTGCTTGTGCTCTGTGGGGGAGGAGAGGAGCTGGAGTGCCTGTGCAGTAGGTGGACCCCAGGAGACCTGCTTCTGCTATGTGTAACATAGAGCCCACAGGGCTGCAGCCACCTACTGCCCAGAAATTGGACACATTGGCCTAAAATATCTGCACAGTATATGTGATGTGTATAGATAAAACACACTTAAGATAAAGGAAACATTTGGAAAAATAGTTTTAGGTAGGTTTGAGTGAACCAGGTGTTAATGATTGATAATATGTACATTTGTTCATCGTATACCACGCTTATAAGTTCCTTTCCAAGATGTCTGAATGATGATAAGATTTAAGATTTTCTTTTTTTTTTGTTTCAGTAATAGTGAGTCTTTCCAAAAGATGTTCATGTAATAGCATCAGCTTGCTTTTTATAGTAAAATAGGTCTTTGGAAGCTATATCTTAATAGAATTCATTCAGTGTTCTCTATTTAAATTTAATTTAATACTTTATTCTGGCCTTAATCATGTGCCATTCAAGTTAATGGGAGCTTTTCTTTGACCTGACTTAAACAGATAAAGGCCTATAATTGTATAGATTCCTCATTTGGCTTTTTCTTTGTCCTGTATAAGATTCACAGTTAATAGAAGAATTTCCATTGTGGGATTTGGATTGTATGGATCAATTCATGGACCCACAGACTATCAAGTTAATATACAGGTAATGTACATTTTTGCATTGTGTAGAAACTAAACATATTATAAGCAATAATATTTACATAAGGTTTACAATAATATTTACATATTTGGATTCAGCTGAAGTAATTCTGTATGCCAGGTGGTTCATGCAATTTTTGCTACTGTATGTGTTAAATTCTCTGACTTCAGCAGTATGATGTTCATGTTTGTCCTCAGTTGTGATCTATGATAAAGCCTTTTTCAACTGTGGAAGCCCTATTGAATGTATGGTCTGCTTTGCACTTCTCTGCTTATCTTGCGTTCTCATTTATATAATGTGTAACACACTACTGCTTTGGGTTGGGATATGGGATTGCTAGTGCAATAAAAATGAGATGTGGGCATTTTTGTATCTAACGCTTTTGAGACCTGCTTGGTTACTCTTGCCACCAAGAGTAGTAGTAAGAATTCTATAGAAGAGTATTAGTTTCTGCTTTTAGTAAGTCATTCCTATTGTCCTCTGAGAACTAACAGGGGAACTGCGTGAGATGAGTAAATACTTGCAGATGTGGGGGATAAAAAAACCTCACTTTACTAGAAGCAGCAGCATGTTAGATTGACCTGGCTTTGCAGCATCTGTATAGACTCAGCATTTCAGCGGGACTTTTTGGCACTTTTATCTAAAGATGATTCAATCAGCTACTAGATAAAAGCCCTAAAAAAGCTCCACTAAAGCACCTGATCTATACAGACACTGCAGAGCTGGGTCAAACTAGTGCACTTCCTCTTCTGGGCATGTGCTGGGCTTGGCACAGGAATGTGCCAAATTTAAAATATAGCACCAGGTTTTTCTGTTGGTTTTTTTCACGTTTGCAAACAGCCAAAATTAATATAAAATAGAAACAAAGAATAGTGTGGTGGTAAAGTACTGCAGATATTACACAAATGGAAGGATGCATCATTGTGTTTTTAGATGGTTTAGCGAGTACTTGTTAAATAACCTATAAAGATACTTAGCAGTATAGGTTTGCTAATATCTCAGTGTTATTCAGGAAGTGTAGACTTTTATTTAAAGAGCCATGGGTGGTTCGTGCTCTAGGATATCATTGGAGTGAGCTCAGGGGGTTTAGAACTCTAAATCGATCTCCTCACCAGCAGATCACTGCTGAGGTCACGCTGCCCTTTATATTCAATTGGGTGGAGTTAGGAAGTGTTTCCTGTAACAGGTATTTTAATATAAATAATCATATGTTTGTTGATGTTGGATAGTTCTTTGTGACTAAACTTTTCTCTTTCAGAATTATAAAACTAGTTAAATTCACTTTCTTTTAACTTATATACAGATAATTGAATACGAGAAAAATCAGACGCTGGGACAGAATGATACAGGATTTAGTTGCGATGGAACCGCCAATACTTTCAGAGTTATGTTCAAAGAACCTATAGAGATTTTGCCAACAGTGTGTTATACAGCTTGTGCAACACTCAAAGTAAGAATGCTTAGAGTACATCTTACAGAAGAAAACAAAAGGGAAAATTGCTTGTACCCATGTTTTTAGCTAACTCTGAACTGTCACCTGGTGGGGGAAATAGCTTTCAAGTCTTAGATTATTTTCATTTCAGTGGCAGTACTACAGATTAGTTTAACATCGGCTTTACAGTAACTGCAAGGTTCTGTGCTGCATCTGTTAGACACAGGGGAGATGGTACTTAAAGCCACCTTAGTGCCTTTTTATACCTTCTCAATTTTGGGTTGATCCAGAAGCCAGAATGGATCCCAGTGTAAATAATCTGTTGCCCATAAGCAGCCACATTGGAAGGTTTAACTTGAAGGAACTTGATTAAAAAAATAAAATAAAAGAGCACTATTATTTAAGTAAATGGTATTTAAATTTTTTAAAGGTTAATTCTTAATGCATTGTAAAACTATTAATTTGCTTGCAGAAGGGGGAATGTATATCTCTCATATAGCAGTAGTGGCAGTTTGCTTCAAAACTTGGACCTGTCCTTTTGTGTAATTTTTTCCCCCTGAAGTGTATAATTCTAAAAAATGTGGCTTTATCATTCAGTAGTGACATGGAGAAGCATGTGGAGCATTTACTGTTCCTTTCCTAATCTATACAGTGACTGTAGGTACATCAATTTAATATTTATTTATAGTCCTACAACTCTTGCTATGTTGTAGACTTAAACTTTTCCTTTCTTTAAAGTGAAATTTTCTCTTTAGGCCCAGTTTTAAATGTGAGTTATGCATTTTTAAAAGTACTTGCATAAACATAAAGGGCCGCTATGTCCGTTGCTAAAGAATAAATAGTTGTGATTTGGGAAGGCTTAACTAATTCTCTATACAAAGGAAAATTTATAGTTACAGAGTGGGGAAGGAGGAAAAAGCATTGCACCAAACATCAATATATCTTAAGTTACACTTACTTAGCAGGATGCCTTCTCTGCTCTGTCATGGCACCAGAGTCTTGCTCTACACTAATTTCTAGGGCTGATCCTAGTCAGCCCAAATGCTAAGAGGGTGCCTTGTCATTCACGATGGAAAGCCAAAAATAGCTGGGCATGATGCTAGCCACATCCCTTTCTTAGGTGTGGTTGGCTGTTGCAGCTGGTAAACCTTAACCATACTAGTTTGATAGGCCATTACACTTGAATTTATCAGGTTTATATGGTAAACTCAATTTAAAATGTCCCTGCCTTGCTAGCTGTCTGGTTCAAGAGCAGACGCGTGCCTCTAAATTCTCTTTTTGAAGGTAATTGTTTAAATACTTTGTCATGGTCTATAGCATTTGGAAGCTGAAGTATATTGGTAAAGTGAGTAATTCAAGAATTCATGTAAAATAGCAGGACTATATAGAGATTTTATGGAACCTAATATAATATTCTATAGGTCTTGCTGATGCTGCGTAGCTACCTTTTCTCCGGTTCAGTTGCTCACTACTGCTTTTGCTGTTTATATTAGGGTCCTGATTCCCATTATGGCACAAAAGGATTGAAGAAAGTAATCCATGAATCTCCAACTGCCAGCAAAACCTGCTTTTTCTTTTTTAGTTCACCAGGTAACAACAATGGAACATCAATAGAAGATGGACAAATACCAGAAATAATATTTTATACATAATTCCCTATGATTCATAGTCTTGGATATAACAATGTATGGACTGATTTAAGCATAAACTACTTGCTACTGGTGACAGTTACCAACTCTGTGATATTGCATAAATATTTAATCTCTTAAATGTGTAATATGAAACTGTAAAACATTTCTTATAAGAGGTACAAGAAAAAATCTATTTTTCTGCATGGTTATTGGCTATAAATTAACAGACATAGCTTGTTATCTTCACAAAGCCTTGGAAGTAAGGAGCAATCTATGTTGTAAAGGTTGTTTAAAAGTTATCTTGTGATTCTGGGCTTTTATTTGTATGAGTACTTGCACTTTTTCAGCATATGGTGAAAATCCTTCTTTGAACTGGAAGATCCTTGTTTGGTATGGACTTCTGGTATATGTTTTTTTCCTATTTTTAGAAAGCTCTATTGCTCTGTTCTGGAGTTGCATCTCTCTTTAAATATTCTTGGAATGGTCTCTGCAGGGTCAAATGACTACTTACATTTTTTTAAGTAGTACATTATCAAAACTGTATTGTAGCTATGTTCCTTTCGTCTTGACTTACTGGATGAGCCAGGAAGAATTAACTGAGTAAGCACTCTAAAAATTACCTGGAATTGTATTTAAAGAAAATATCATGTACTTACAGCCAAGATCTGCAGTGTACAGCACTTCAACAATTTTAGTTTTCATTCAGAAATTGGTATTGGAACATATACATTGATATGGAAATGGCAATTGTATATAAATCTATGCCTACAAAAATGTCTATGAAAATCTGAGAATACAAGAAATCTCCCAATAATATTTTATGACTGGATGCTCTAACATTAATCATTACTCAAATCTGTATGATCTAAGTATCTGTTTTGTGCAATAAGTCCTAGAAAATATCTACAGTGACTCAAGTAACATGATGGGATACAATCCTCCAAATGGTACAGTGAATATCCATAGATAGTATTATCTGTAGATTTACAGAAACATAGTTAAACAGTGAAAAAATTCCTGTCCCCTCTGCAGGATTCTGCATGCTCCCACTAACTAGTCTACAATAAATCACTATCATTTTAGCTGATATAACATTACAGAAATAATGCTATACTATTTAGAAAAAAGTGTAATGCCAGTAATATCTGTTTAATAGATGAATATGCAGTAACTGGATCAGGTTCATTTTATTTTTAAAATGAGCTCAAAATGAATGAGTAAAATCCTGCACCACTTTGGACTGCAAATAATTCTTAATTCCTTTTTTTAAAGTACTGTAACAATTCAGGTAGAATTGACCAGTTTGACATGACATGACATTAAACTGCTATTTATGAAGATTTCAATTAAAGTGTCTAGTACAAAAATAATTCTTCAAAAAAGGTGTAATTATTAAGTTTAAATAAGCATTTTTTTTGCGGCTAAGGTAATTTTTACGTTTCAGTTAAACATCCAGAAAAACTTCCCTTGAATTTCTGTTTTCCTACTAAGATGCAGCACATACATGAGTCTTGATCAAGACTGCAACACTCTGGTGAATCAAGAAGCCAGATAGTATTTTATTCCAGTGGTTTAGTAATCACACTTAACCACATCAGTTCGTGGGATGTGGAAAACTCAATTCATCTTCAGTAAATCTTTTTTAGTTCAGTCTTTTGAACTGCTCATAAAGATTTTAAAAACGATGACTATTATTGGAGTTTTGGAAAGTAGTGTTGAATCAGGACTGTTACTAAAAGGCATATTCCTCCTTACTTGCTGGATGACAATAGAACTCATAGAATCATGATCACAGTGGGTCTGAAATTGTTCTTCCTTGCTGTCATTTTTATTCTAGTTTGGGGCCTGTAATTCAAGATGTTGCATAGCTACCAGCTTTTTAAGGATATTAAGAATATTAAACTCAAGTTCTATATTCTGTATATATAATCTTTATATAGTGGCAAATCCCTTTTGATATTTCACATATTGCAGTTCATGTGTGTTCCAATACATGCTCTTCATTTACTTGCTGAGCTGTAGGGGACACAATTGGTGGTAACCTGGTTTAAAAAGTTAAGATAGAATGAACTCTAGCCCAGAGGGCTGTTAGGGTAGTGAAATTAACGGCTCATTTGGCCCTACTGAGGAATGTGTCTAACATGCTCTTGTAAAGAAGTCGGTAGCTGTTTCTGCTGCAGCAGAAGGAACAAGCACAGTTCCAAGTGACACAAAGAAGCACTTGTGGATGGGCACAGACCGGGGGTTTTCTGGACATGGGACAAGTCTGCTCCCTCCTCGTTCTGTGAAAACAACCGGTTGGAGATTCCCGTTCATTCAGCAGTTTCTTACCTAAGCTAATTCTCCGTTTAGCCAGAGGGAGAACGGTATCTAGTTCAGGCTGTAAAACAAGGTTGACTTGAGGAAAGGATCCTGAGGAAAGGAAGGATGGAGAGCAACAGGGTAAGGACCCTGGACTTCAGAAAAGCAAACTTCAGCTCACTCAGGGAACTCATGGGCAGGATCTCCTGGGAAGCCAGACTAGGGGAGGGAGGAGTCCCGGAGAGCTGGCTGTACTTTAAGGAAGCCTTACTGAGAGTGCAGGAACAAACCATCCTGATGTGTGGGAAAACTAGCAAGCATGACAGAAAACCAGCTTGGCTTAGCAGGGAACTCTTCAGTAAACTAAACCGCAAAAGGTAGTTTATAACAAGTGGGAACTTGAAGAAATAACTAGGGAAAACTATTATAAGAGCATTGCTTGGGCGTGCAGGGCTGAAGTCAGGGAGGCCCAAGTGCAATTGGAGTTGCGCATAGCAAGAGATGTAAAGGGTAACAAGAAGGGTTTCTGCAAGCATGGGCGGTAGCAAGAGGAGGATTGGTGGCAGTGAGTCCCTTACTGAATTGGGGAGGAAACCTTGTGACGGGATGCAGAAAAGGCTGAAGTGGTCAGTTTCTTTTTTGTCTGCAGAAAAGGACCTGGGGGTTACGGTGGATAATAAGCTGAAGGTGAGCCTGCAACATGCCCTTGTTGCCAAGAAGGCTGAAGGCATCCTCAGCTGCTTTGGTAGGAATGTTGCCAGTACATCAAGGGAAGTGATTATTTCCCTCTTTTCAGCACTGGTGAGGCCACATCTGGAGTACTGTGTTCAGTTTTGGGCCCCCAGCTACAGAATGGATGTGGAGATGTGGAGAAGTTGGAGAGAGTCCAGTGTAGAGCAATGAATGTTTAGGGGGCTGAGGGATATGACTTCTGAGGAAAGACGGAGAACTGGGCTTATTTAGTTTAGAGAAGAGAAGACTGAAAGGGGATTTAATAGCAGCTTTCAACTACCTGAAGGAGGGCTCGAAAGAGGATGGAGCTAGACTGCTCAAGTTGCAGCAAGGTGCAGTCAGGTTAGATAGTAGGAAGGCTGATCTCACTAGGAGGGTAGCAAAGTACTGGAGCAGGTTAGTAGAGAGGTGGAAGCTCCATCTTTGGGGGTTTTCACAACCTGGCTAGACAGCTTTGCCTGGGACGTGCAGTTGGGGCTGGTCCTGCTTGCAGCAGGGTTGGTCAAGACACCTCCTGAGGTCCCTTCCAACCCCCACTTGGATTTTATGCCTTGAAGCTGATACCGCTGCTTTCTAGAGCCGCACCAGGCCGTCTATAAACCCCGCCCCCTCGCGGCAGCCGCGGTGGGCGGAGCTTGCTCCTGTTGCCGGAAGTGCGGGCCGCGAGCGGCCCTGTGTGATGCTGGCCCTAGCCGGCTTCCGTCGGCGCTGCGCCAGGCTGCAGGGTTGGGCGCGGAGCAGCGGCCGGGCCATGCCCAAGAAGGTCGGTCTCGCGGGCCGGGAGGGGACGGCGCCGGTGACCTCGGCGGGTCGTGTCTTGTCGGGGAAAGGGACGAGCAGCGGCCCAGTGGGCGCGGGCAGAGATGGGAGCGTCACCATTGCCGTCCACGCCAAGCCCGGCGCCCGGCTCAGCGCTGTCACAGGTGGGTCCGGCCCCGTCTGACCGTGAGGCAGGAAGCCACCTGTCTGCATGTGGCGCCTTCCTTCCGCTTCTCCCCCCCGCGGGGATTTAGGGCTTCGCTGAGGGGGAAGCAGCCGGGGGGGTCCCCGAGAGGGCGGGCAGCTGGTGTCCTTCTCCGCGCTCCCGGGGGTGAGGCTAGGTGGTGTGCGGGGTAGGCAGGGGCTCAACCGCTTCCTTTTGAAAGCAGCTGAACACATTTTTCCCTCGCAGCTGGACTTGTGTTGGCTCGGGGCTGGGCTTTGATGAGAAGTGGGATTAAAATGATGCGAGAGTATTATATCACAATAAATAATATTTATCATATTTATATATATGTCTATGTACGTATGTATGTATATTATTATTATTATTCATAATAATCATAATAAAATCTGCCCATTCACTTCCAGTTCTCTGAGATAAGCAGTGAGTGCAGGTTTGGGCAGCCTGCCTACGAGGGCTGCCCTGCTTGTAGGCTTAAGTACAAAAAGTCCTTTACAGCAGTGTTTCTCAACTTTTTAAGTAGCAAGTACCCCCTAACTTCTGCAGATTTTAACAAGTATCCCAATGCTCAATTTTTCATGGGATTTTGTATTTACAGACTAATGTGTGCTATATGTTAAAAGAAAGGCTGTGTATGTAAGGCTGTGATATGACACATGTCTGATCTGGTGTGGGTAGGGTTGCCACCTTTTACACCAGGGGCGCGCAACTCAAGTATGTACCTGGGCTAGAGGTGATGTAGGCCAAAACTAGGAGGGCTGAACCCAGTGCCGTGCAAAGCACAGCATGCCAAATGATTACTGGGGAGATTGAAGTGCTGTGCAACGTGTGGTGCACCAAATTTTTTGCCATAGTTCTGAGAGGAAAAGAGGGTGAGAGAGAGAAAGAGGGTGAGAGAGTGTTGGGATACCCGCGTATCCCCTGCCTGTGTCTCGCGTACCCCCAGGGCTACACGTACCGCAGGTTGAGATGCTGGTCCAACAGGTGTCTGATAGGGTAGTGTGGATTTAACTAGAGGTAACGGATACTAGCATATTGTCACAGTACAGGTTATGATCATCAGAATGAGCTGTATAAAAAAACCAACCACATTGACAATTGGAGAAGACAATCTGAATGGCATAGGAGTGATTGACTTTTATAAGGAGGAAAGATGGAAAGGGAAAGAAGTGTTGGGTTCTGATGTCAAGGGCCCACTCTTCTCAGAAGGCACATGCATTTGAGGAGCTAACTAGTCTTGCTGGTAAATAGGAAAATACAACTGAAGTGAATAGTCTTGACGCAGTCAAATGTTATGTGATCTGTTAGCTAATACACTATTGAGAGGTTTTTATTTTGTCCTAAACAAAAAAAAATTCTAAAAATAGGAACCGTACTTTTTAAAGTAGACCTTGTTGAGTACCTTGACAAAATGCTAACATTTTTTATTATAGATGTGACAACTGAGGCAGTAAGTGTAGCTATTGCTGCACCGCCATCAGACGGGGAGGCAAATGCAGAGCTGTGTCGTTACCTCTCCAAGGTTCTAGAGGTGAAGAAGAGTGAAGTTCTTTTAGATAAGGTACAGTCCTTATTTTTTCCTCTTAGTTTTGTTCTGCTACAATTTGAATTCAGAATGTTAAAACTTACTCATATTAAATGGAGAAAACACTGTTTACATACAAGTCTCTTGCCTTCAGTTCACCAGTATGGAGTTTTTACAACATTTAAATCAGTTGTGGAAAAAGAATCCATGGCAAGTCTTTGAAATACTAATTCAGAGCAGCTCCAGCAGAAATAGTACAGAATTACCCATAGCTGCTTGCAGTGACCTAAATTGGGATTATTTCCAATGCTGCTATATTTTCTAAATTTGTATTTCATGTGTTCTGTGACATTAAAAGATGTCTTTTCATATTAGATCCAACTTGGAAAATGGGAACATTTTGAACAGACCTATTTTGGTACTATTTTTGTTTTTATTTTAGAAGGTATTTCCATATTTGGATATAGATCACCACCACAGTTATTCATGTCACATTATTGAATATAGTAGATTGGGTTCTGTTTGGCATCCGTGTTTCTGTGGAAACAATAGTAATACCTGAATTTATTATTACAGTAAAACCTTTGTTATCTGGCATCCTTGGGGTAAGGGGATTGCCAGTTATGTAAAAATTCCGGTTATCTGAAATAATCCGCACTTTTATTCTGGACGCTGCTCTTTAATGAGGACATGGATAAGCTTGAGAGAGTCCAGAGAAGGGCCCACCCATATGATCAGAGACTTGAACTGCAAGCCAGCCATACAAGGAAAGGCTGAAGGACCTGGGACTCTTCAGCCTGAAAAAGAGAAGCCTGACAGGGGACCTTGTAGCAGTTTACTGCTACATTAGGGGAGCATATCAAGTGCATGGTGAACAGCTGGGCACCCAAGGGGAAAACCAGGAGTAATGGCCACAGACCGTTTCAAACTCACCATTAGGAAAACTTTCTTCATGATCAGGGTGTCCTGACTGTGGAATAAACTTCCTTCAGATGTGGTACCATCACCTACTCTGAAAATCTTCACGAGGAGCCTGGACGATCACCTTGCTGGGGTAACTTGACCCTAGTTGTCATTCCTGCTTGGTGCAGGGGGCTGGACCCATTGATCTTCTGAGGTCCCTTCCAGCCTTAAAGTCTATGAATCTATGAAACCCTGCAAAGGTTTTCGGATAACATGGGGGTGGGGAGGGCGTGGAGGCCACACACTGAGCAGGGATAGGGGAAGGGAGGGGTAACAGCGGCAGTGCAGGGTGCAAGCTTTTCTACCCCTTGTGTCCAGCTGGCCAACTGGCCAGCCAGAAATTCCAGTTAATAAAATTTCTGGTTACTTAAATGCCAGATAACAAAGATTTTACTGTACATTGCCTAATTAAACATTAGGAAAAAAATTTAATTGCAACTTGTGATTAAAGTCAGTCTTCTCCAATACATCTGTTTTCTTGCAGGTCTTATATGTGGACACTGACAGTTTGACTTGCTTGTTTAAATAAATTTGAGGATGAAGATTAAAGTTAATTATCCTGTTAAAATAAGTCTTAAATCTTAATGTTTTTTATCCAGTAGATTGCATTATGGAAGGTGTTTTTTCCTTTGTAGATGCCCCAAGAGTAAAAAATAACTCCTTTCATGTCATATTAGAAAGTCATGGTTCTACTACCCCAAAATTGCCCTTTTATACAAGATGACAGCAACAGTTAATGGAAATTTTTGGAGACTAGAACAGTTTATATCTTGTTTGATGGTGACATATTTGTCCCTATGTTAAATGTAAAAGTGGGGTGAAGTAGGATCCATTTACTAAACACATTTGTTTATGATGCTCATGAAAATAGCAAGATTTTGGGGATGTATGTCTTATTTTTCTATGTTGATCATGTATTTTATGCCAGTTTAGAAGACCACAGCACCTGCCATTAGGTAAAATGCTCAGTGCATTGAATGTGAAAGATTGACCAACAGAAAATCTAAGATTTGTTTTAGCTTTGCTGCTGGTTGAACAAGCCACTTAATGTCTCTCTTTTTATCCAATCTATAAAATGGGGATAATACTTGATTACCTACTTCATAAGGATGCTTAGGTTTAATTAGATTATCCTAGCATAAGTGCTAATAGAGTCAGGTATAATGGTCAGCATTGTTCACCCTTGTCCAGTCATTTCTGCTAATTCTAATCTGACTAGGGGTGCACCGACAGAGATTTTTGCAGCCATTACCGATAGCCAGTTTTTAAGGAAGCATATTGGCTGATACTGATCTGATTTCTGATACCCAGACCAGCTGCATGGAGAGCTGCTTCCAGCTGGTAAGTCTGATGTGGTGGAAGGGGAGGGAAGGGAGATCAAGGCCCCTCCAGTGAGGAAGGGTGTGGGGCTGTGCCAGGGGCTGCAGCAAGCACTGCCCAGCCAGGGTGGTGGGGTGGGGTGGGCACAGCACAGAGCTGTGGCTCATCAGGAAGGGGATGTGGGGGGGCAAGTGCTGGATGAAGCACTGGACTAGCAGCTTTCAGATGAGTGGCATGCAGTGGCGGGAGCTGCCCCTCCTCCCCTTGCAACCCCCAAATGAGTCACAGCTCTCTGCTGCGTCCACTCCGCCCTGGCTGGACAGTGCTTGTCCCAGCCCCACACCCTTCCTCACCATGGGGTCCTTGATCTGCCTCCCCCAGCCCCTTCCCTCCCCTTCCACCACACCAGACTTATCAGCTGGAGGCAGCTCTCCATGCTGCGGAGCTGTTCTCCTTGCTGCCTGTGCTGCACTGTGGCTGCATGCATGCACAGGCCATTTATTGGCCAAATTATCAGCCTGATGGGGCTGATTTCCAATACAGTAAATTTTCTTTATGTCTGTGGCAATCTGATACTGGACCAATGTATCAGTGCACCTCTAAATCTGACATTTAGGGGCCCAGATATCTTATCCTGGTGACAATCGTTCTGAATTGTGCCTGACTGCTGAGCAGTTTTGTTCAACTTATGACTCCAACCAGACCTATACCCTCTGGATATCAGAACCCGTTACTATTTGGTTGTTGCTGCTTAGAATTCTGTCTTCCTTGTCACCTGTTGTGTTATAAATTCTCACATGAAGCTCCAAGTTGTAGTTCGGGGTGGCCAATCTGTGGCACGAGTGCCAGAAGTAGGATAGACAGCATCTGTATGTGGCTAACTACAGATCGGGGAAGGAACAGACAGCAGAGCAGCAAATCAGACAAAGAAATGGGATCAGAGTGGCATTTGGGGAGGGTGCGGACCAATTGGTGGCACACCTGCCAGAGAAGTTGGCTCCCACAGTTGTAGTTGATCCAGTCAAAAAATATGAATATTGTAGTATAGCAGAAGAAGAATCACTTTGGCCAGATTCTTTAATAAATTTGTTTTTGTTTTCAGTATAACTCAAACACAAATGGATAAGCAGTGTAAAAATTTAGAAGGAATCTTCATACTAAAACTGTCTTGGCAATGTGTTTGTTTCACGTTATTGCTTTTTAGTTTTACAGAAAGCAATCACTTGATGTACCATCTTACAAGAATTCTGTATTTGCCACAGCTGCTCTGAAACCTGGCTTCTTTATGTATAGTGGTTTTGCTAATAAAGGTTGAAATTTCATTGACGTAATTTCACATGACAGTTGCCTACAGACATCCAGCTTATTTTCCCCACTTTATAATATGTAGTTCCTTTTCCTTGTTTTTGACGCTGATCAACCAGAAAACTCAGCTGAAAAATAACAAATTATATGCATGCATTGTCTCCTTAGGATAAAAATATCAGTCAGGTATAGATTCATAGATTGTAATGCTGGAAGGGATCTCAGAATATCATTGGGCCCAGCCCCCTGCACCAAACAGGAAAGACAACTGGGTAGTAAATAATGTTTACTACCAAAATATAAATTCAACTGGTCTCTGTGTGAGCCCTCTATAGAGATGCACAAGTTTCTTTTGCCAACCTCTGGGGTTAGGTTCCTGAAAGTTCCCGTGGTTGGCAAAACTGTGGTTGGCAAGACAAAAGGCTTGTGGGAAAAATGGCAGGTGGCGAACTGATGCGCGGCCACAGAAAACTGTGGTTATTCAAAGCTGTATACCATGGTAGACAAAATGGTATATAGAACATTAAGCATGAATACTCAAAACTGTGGTTGACAAGGGAAACTTGTATTGCTGAACTTCGGGAATTTCTTCTTTCTTATTTCCCTTTCCCGTCCTTGGAAAGGAACCTATTGAGGCATGCTTTATTTGCAGCTTCTGTGCTATGTTTAAAAAAATGTAGCAAATTCACACACCACTCCCTCCCACCTAAAAAAAATAAATAATTTTTTAAAAAGACAAAAAAAAAAAGCTAATGATGATAGTGGCTGACTGGCCCTATTCAGAATCATTCACCCAGAAATAACACCTATTTTCTGTGGGTAAGTGGATTTTTAAGACTCCTATTAAGACTATGGCCTGCCTGTAACTCTGTAGAAAATGCTGAGACAGGACTGGGATTTGTAGCTTGTAATTAAATTCACACGTTCACGTAATAGTACTCTCTCAATTTATCATCTAGGCTTAAGTCGCTTTGGAAGAGCACTTCTGCAATCCTTTCTTAATTGTATGCGTCAGCCTGCTACTTTGGGAGTTATGCTTCTTGCTTGGAGCCTAGAAATCAGAATAAACAGGTGCTACAATGAAGAAAATTTATTCATCAGTAACTTTCATGCCTTATTTATGATATCAGTCCATCTTGCCTAGATGACTCTGGGGAAATGTGACTGCTAAACATTTGTGGCCCTCCAGCCGCTGTTTAGAATGTTGGGTGCCGTCAAAGTCCCAGCAGTTGCTTTTTTCCCTTACGTTCCAGGAACTGTAGTGGCAATTCGTGTGCTACAAAACTGTTACTCTGTGCAGACAACATGCTAGGGTTAACTGATGAACAGCTTTGTTTCGCTACTGTTAGTTCTAGTTACTATATATAGTACCACTGAAATAATGCCAATATTGGGGATACAAAGAGTTTTAAAAATGTGTATTTTTGAAGTAAGAAATGATTCTCTGAATGATCTATTTTTGTGTTTGAAACAGGGTGCTAAATCACGTGAAAAAGTGGTGAAGATCTTGGTATCAATGACACCAGATGAGGTTTTAGAGAAACTGAAAAAAGAAGCTTCCAGCTGACCTAAACAAAATCAGGAAATGGAACTTTGTGTTTTGGTAAACCACTTTTTTACTAGAAAAAGGGGGGATACTTTTAAATAAGAGATCATGCAGAAACAGGCTGTGGGTAACGGGACAAACAAACTCCAGTATCTACAATACACAGACTCTCCTGGTGATGCATATTAAACCAGTTTTTGCCATGCTATTCTGTACTGAAAGCTTTCTTTGAAATAATCCTACAAAAGACCTGAAGCTTGTACTCATTTACAGCAAGACCCATTCTTGGCTGACACAGTGTAGCCTGGCTCTTTTTGAGGCTTACTTTTTTAGTTAGTTTCATAATAGTGCCCTGCATGTCCATCTAGTCTTGTTGAGGATTTGAGCAATGACTGAGAAGATCTTTGTTCTCCAGAAGCCACAGTCCGCCTTTGGGACTCTCCTGAAATTAGTGGTGTGTTTCTGGTATTGAGGCACCATATCTGCTCATGTCACCTGGGTATTTTTACCTCCTTGGAAATACTCCTTCACTGAGTCTTGCCCACTTTTCCTCATCCCTAAACAGTTAAGTTTTGATTTTGAATGCAGGTGTAATTATTTGTTTAAAAACATAGAAGGCTAAAGTGACAGGCCTTGGAATAATGTCAAGAGAAATGTCAGGGAAGAATCTAAGCGTCAAAGAATGCTTAGGGTCCATTGTACCCTTACTGCACCTCTGCAAATCCAAAATAATAACTTTGCAGAGGACTGATGCTGGTTAGCTGAACACGGAATTTTCTCTCAAATAACTAACACAAAAATCAAGAAGTCCTGCAACAAGAATTTGACCTGGTATAACATAAGTGGCATTACCATAAGTAGTGGCACCAGCTATGTTTTTGCCTTGTGGTTGTCATTGCTTAGATTTTTGTCAGTTAACTTGGTCTCTGCAGTTTCCTGTTACTGTAATGTAAAATAAACTGGTTTTATAATTGTAATGTCTAAAATAAAATGAACTGGTATGAAAAGTCCATTGAGGCTCTGTATCTTCTACTGGAACAAAAACTTTTATTTCAAATACAAAAGCAGTATTAAAATGACTTTAGCTGCATGTACTACAACTGCTTCTCTTGTACTTCTGTTTCCATGGTCCAAAATTGTCCTTAGGAGTCCCTGTTCCCTTCTACTTTCAGGAGTGTAAAAACAATTTGTGACTTATGTTGTCAGTAGGGACCCTGGTTTTCTTTGTTTAAAAACGCAAATTCTCTGATTTAAAACCCCAAAATCTGCAATTAAAATGAAACACCACTATGTGTATATGTATCAGTTGAACACAAGGTTTTATTGATATATTTACAATTTTTAAACAATTTGGCAGCCTACCAGTGCCTCAATCACTATAATAAAATAAATTCTAAGTACCTATACATTTTGGCATTGAGTTTGGGTTTTTTATCATGGAAAATCAGAGCTCCCCCTTCCCCTTTAGCTCACCAGGATGCAGGTCCAGGCCCTCCTCATAAGTCACAGCCCCCCCAGCCCTGCTGATGCTCCTCACTTCCCACCCACAGCCCCTGGACCCTGTTGGTGCCCCTCACTCCCCGCTCGGGGTCCACGGCCCCCTGCCTCCTGCAGCAGTGCCTGAGCCCTGGTTACTACCCACAGGAGGCAACAGCTGCTGTGGAAGAACAGAGCACAGAGCCCAGCACCTCCTCCCCCACACAGGGCACAGATGGAGCAGAGCCTGTCTGCAGGGGGGGCACTTGCGAGCTGTCCATTACAGACTTGGGCTCCCTGCCTTGCTACCCTCCCCCTAGGTCCTCCATGATCCAGCAAGCGGGACCTGGTGGAGCAGGGCCAGGCTTGGAAGCTCACTGTAGCTGCTGGGAGCTCTGTGCCACCACTGTAAGGTGCCCCCTACCTGCCCAGCAGCAGAAAGGGGTACAACTCTGTGCCGCCAGCCCTACTGCTGCTGGGTGGGCAGGGGATACCTTGCCATGACAGTATAGAGCTCCCAGCAGCAGCAATGAGCCACTGCCCTCCACTCTGCCCTGCATAGGCCCTGGGGAAAGGGCACTAGGGCAGGGAGCCTGCAGCCCACCCCTGCCCTGCCCCGCCCTGCCCACAAATCTGGGGGGGCATATGCCCCTGCCTCCCTCCCAGGCGTGTGCACAGTGGAGGGGAGCCAGACCCCCACCTCTGCCCTTCTAGATGAGCTGCCTGCAGCCCCATCCCATGTCCCAGCTAGGCTCTAGGTTGCACATTACCCCAGGCCCCATGCACTGCCCAGGCTGGGCACCAGCCCCAGCCCCAACCTTACCCAACTCCCTCCCTCCCTTATTATGGGGGCATCAATTCCATGTTCTCACCCCCTGTGCCATCAGACTTACCTGCAGGGGCTGCTCTCCAGGCTGCCTGTTGGCTATGTGCATGTGTACATACACATAGCACCCCTGCTTGGGCACCCTCCTCCCACTGCCCCCAGCCCCTTGCAGTCTGGCTCACCGTTTCCTGTTTTTCTTAAAATGAGAAGATCTGTGTTTTACCATGTTTTCCCATGGCATACAGAAAACATGGATCCCTGGTTATCAGTGGCTCTTATCAGGAAGACAAACCCTTCAAGGTGATCTTTCTGATCTTCATAGGTGATGCATAGAGGGGGCACATGCCCCCCCTCCCCCCAAGATTAGCCCTCGCTAGTCAGGGAGTGGAGGCTCTAAGTCAAGTGCTGGCCGGTGCCCCCCACTGAGACTGGCACCAGCTGGTACTGAGAAGCACTGGCAGCACTTCCGGTTTTGCTGCCAGTGCTACAATTGGCCGCTAGGGAACACCCCTCCCCCCCGGTGTCGATCAGCCACTGGTATCCCCCCAGAATTGCAGGCATCAGTCGCCCATGTTTTTGTACGTTATAATCTTTGCTCTTTACTTCTGCCTGGTAATAGGGCCTGTACATTGTATGTACTGATTAATATAGTAAATTTTTCTTTAGGTTCTGAGGCTGCACACTGCCTCACAACATGCATCTCCTTACTTCCAGTTATGAATTCCAGTCTTAAAAAAAATACTCATTTTGATTGAGAATACTCTCTCCTAAGCACAGTATCACCCTCATTCTCAGCTTTGTACTGTTTCTCACTGTTCCCATTTTTTTGTCCAGCAGAGGGATACTGTGTCTTGCAAAGGATGCTGAGACAGATAAAAAGAGGACAGTAAAAACTGGGTGTATTTTTTGACATTGCCTAAGACTAGCAAAGAAGCCATACTCCTTTGTTCCCTTTGGAGTATTCATTGGGCATGTCAACATCTGCTGACTGGTAAATAGGAAGAGAAAGAACTTAATGGGAATTTTTACCCCCAAATACTTTAGAGGCAAGTACCCAAGTACCAGGTATGGAAGGGGCAACACTTGCCCAAAGCATGAGGGCCCTACATTATTTAGTTATTTTTTGGATGTATGCATTTCTGTGAGAGGATCTCCAAAGTGGCTGTGTAATTACAAAGATTAATGGAAGATTCTTAGGCAAGTAAAATCCACCATTATGCTGAGCTTCACTCTAACACATTATGCTTTTCTACCATATTACACTCTAAAAACTGATCAGTCTTAGAAGGAGACCAAAAGGGTGTATGCCCTGTGATGAAATTGCCTTTTGAGAACTCTCCATTTATGTCTTTGGCAAACATACGTCTCCCTCTGAGAGTGATATTCAGCCACAAGATCTTCTCTGGCTTCTGCTTCAATTTTTCCAGAGTTATTCAAGCTGGTAATCTTATCTAGATCACTTCTTTCTGGTCAGTCTGGCTCTGACTTACACCGTGAGGGTGCATTAGGTCCTATGCTATTCAGTGTATCCAGGATGGGTCTGACTTGCTGTCATGTAGATCACTAACATCAGCGAGGAAGATTTTCTGGGACGAACATGATGCTTCCCTCCTTGCTGTCTCATTTTCCCCCTTTGTATACAAAAGTTATTGCACTGAATTACATAATATTGATTCTCCTCTGCATACTGCATTTTTGCATGCTGTGCACTTTGCAAAGCTATATTCTTTTTTTAAGAAGCTTTTCCAGTGTGTGTTGTGCAGCACTTGAGAATCCATGCGTTAATTCAGCTAGACTATTGCATGAGACTTTTCCTACAAGTGAATAACAAATTAGCTTGTCTTTGTGTTTGTGTGAAGAGGATTTCAGTCCTGCAAGCAGTCAGTCAGGGTGTTACAAAAACATGACCAATGGTCCCTGAGCTAGCAGTCTTAGCAGAGGTATAGAAATCATACTTTTCTTTTTTGAACAACCCATTTTTTTTAAATACTTGTGATGCCAGCTGCTAGCTTGCCCTTGCTCATATCAAACATGCAGTCAGATGTTCAAATCTCTCTCATTTTAAGTAGGGGGACTACTCATGTACTTAAGTAAGGCATGTGCTTAAGGAAGGAGTCAAATGACACATAATTTGTTGTTTGGCAACTTTCTGATATTGCTTTAGATATATGTCTTTCTAACAACATCCTCATCTAAAGGCTGGCCAACCACTGCAGAGCTGTGTTTACATGCTAGTGAATAGGAATTTACTGAAGTACTATGCTAGCAGCATCATGACACAGACCTGCTTTCCCTTTCCTAGTGCTCTGTCTTCTATTCTGTTTGCTCTCCAGAATCGGTCGCTAAAGGGAGAAGGGGCAATTTCTAAACTGCGTGAACATGCTGATTAAGGATATTTAATTACAGGTATGGTATCTGGTCTCTTTGTTTTTTTTCCTTTTAAATCCCATCCATTTATCATTTATAATACATCTCTACCCTCCTACAGTCCTGTGTGTCTCTAGATTCCTGTTCCCTCCACTTCATCATTCTAAATGATGCTGTATAATTGACAGCTTTGTCAATAACTGGCAGTGACAATTTACCAGAAAGAGTGGTTTAATATCTTCCTTCTGCCTCCAGGAAGATAGATGCACCTGATCTTTTTCCTCATTACTTTGCACTCCTCACCCTCATTATTTCCTCTCTCATACTGTTTATATGCATATGTACAATCTGAACCAGCTGAGACCCATTTTTTTATTCCAGCCTATTGCATTCCTCTCTTAATATTTTTAACCTTTATCTCAGTGGGATGATTCACTGCCATATTAGCCCGTGTAAAAATGTGCTACTCTCTTTCTCTCTGGGTGTGTGAAGCATGTGCTGCTTACTCTGCTACCAAATGCAGTCACCTTTCAGGAAGCGCTGCTAATATCAATCCCCTTCACTGAGGCACTGTGAGCAATAACAGGAGGACCACTTAAGAAATTAAACACTTGCTGTACCTGGGAGTTTGGCTCTGCTGTGAGACTTATATGAATTGGTTTCCTTAGATCTTTGGTATTTAGTTGTTCAGGGACTCTTAAAAGGCCATGGAGAAACTTCCCCTTATATGATCAATACCGTACTTAAGTTAGTGTTACTTTGTCTGGATTTATATCTATACAAGAATTGAGACCTTGAGCTAATAGTTGTCTATGGGGAATGTTAAAGTAACCTACTGTGGAGCAAGATATCAGACTACTGCAGTTTAAGGCTGTTTCTTGCACTACTATTGTTGTCCCAAATCAGGTAGGCAGACAGGCTGCTACATTACCTTTTCTCATAGCAGCCAGTCACTACAAAAACATGCTTTTAAAGCAAAGATGTTCAGTAAGACAATTGGCAAAGATTTGTAAGATGAAAGAATTTAAAAGGGCCAGAGCAGTGTTTTGTGATACTCAAGTAAGGCACTTAGAAAGTTGCTCTGATGGAGTGACTGAGGGTCTGAAAGGTGTAAATCTGATATAATTGTCTCTGTGTTGCTCATTTCTCATTATCTAGCAGTGGGGGAACATGTATGTGAGGGACCAAAGCATACTGTTCTCTCCCCCTACTGGTGTAATGAAGTCTGAGCAACAATTGCAAGCCAGCCTTTCTAGAAAAAAAAAATAATGCAAGTTGATTAGGCATCAAATGTGTCCTTCCTTTAAGGGCCACTATCAGCCTGAATATTTTAAAATTAATTCGAAAAAGCTCAATTTTTTTACTGGGCCCCTTGGGCATATCCTGAAACTTGTAAGGTCATCTGCTCCCCTGCTAGGGTTGGGAAGGGTTCTTGGGCAAGCTTGATAGCTATACCACCATACATGCTGATGTTTACCTTCCTCTGCACACGTGCCTGCCTGCTCTCTCCACTTCCAGCCTTGCTGCTGCTGTTACAGGGCCTGGCTCTCTATCATCTTCTAAGACACTGTAGCTCTTTCCATCCTATGCTTTTTTTTCTGCATTCTTGGTGACACTCATTCTCCTAAATGGTTCTATATTTCCCTGTTTAGTTCCTAGGCTTTGCAAGGCTTTCTGTAGAGAAAAGTAGTCTTCATGCTACGTACCGGTGATGGTTGCAAACAGAGGGCAGCTCCATCCCTTTTGGAAGGGTCTTATAGAGGCTTTGCAGCCCCTTGGCACTTGCTCTTTAATAAAATGCCTCCTATGCCTTTAGTCATTCTGACAGCAATAATCCTGAGCAGCACATGTGAGGTCAGATTCCTGCTATAAGAAAAACTGCTATTAGCTACTATAATGCACTTACTTCTCAGCAGAGAATTTTCTGCATTATTTTAGTAGATTCTCAGCAGCCATATTACAGTGAAAGTGCAAGTCATCTCTTAATAAGTGTGATGGATTTTCATTTTTCTCTTCAACACTATTATTGAGCCTATCATTGGCTGAAAAAACATGAGCGGTAATATTCACAGACTAGCCAGGAGAATTTTACTCAGCTAATTGCTCCTTAATAAGGATGACTTATTCTGCTCAGTCACCTTATCACTAAGTTCAGATTCAGCTGCAGTAGCAGACCCAAGAGTTTTGTGTGAAACCTTTAAAAAGATAATTAGCAGACTATAATGATGTTCTAAGACTACCTGATTTCTCTTGGCTCATGTGATTACTTCTCTGAATTGGTTCACGTCAGAGTCACTTTCCTGTCCAGGGTGATGCTATGCAACATTACTGACAACCCACGATAGATGTGGAAGGCAAGGATTTCAAAACACTAATTTGACCATAATTTGTAAGTTTAGTAAGTACAGTCATTCTGATGCCAAATATATTCATGCGTAATAATAAACACGGAAGTGTTACTGGGTTCAAAAGGCACATTTTCGAATGTTTAGGAATGAGCTCTTTTTTCCCCCCTGTGCTGTCAAGTAAATCGACACAAAGAGCAGTGAAAACAGCCTACCTCACTGGCTGTATACCAGAGCTGCTGGAAAAGTTTCTACTGAAACAACTTTTCATAGGAAATTAGTGTTTTTTAGAGTGAGCTTTTTGGGAGGGAGAGCAAGCAGTTAACTACTAGCTTGACCCCATGCTGAGGGATCATCAGACAGTAGCATTCTGTTTAGCTGGGAGATTTACTGTTATAACTACAGTGGCCTTTTTAAGGCAGGTAGAATAAAGGGAGGAAACTTATGAAACTACCATATTTAACCAAATCAAAGATGACCCTGAATGTAAGACAACCCTCCAATAATTAGACCATATATGTGGAGCATTTATAAATGTGTTATCATTTTCCATGTATAGAATTGAATTATTGGAGAGTTGTCTTAAATTTGTCCTCCCAGCTGTGGCAGTGGGGAAAGCAGTGGCAGAGGGAGAGGCAGTGGGGAAGGTGAAGGTGCAGGTGAAGGTGCAGGAGGCAGTAGGGAGTGGGTGGTCAGGAGTAAGTAGCGGGGTAGTAGGGAGCAGGTGGAGGGAAGGTAGTTAGGGGCCAGGCTGTGGGAGAAGGTCAAACTGCTTGCCCTGGGCTCCTCCAGCTTCTTGCCCTAGGCCCCCATCCCTTGTTCCTGCCTGGTACTTGCCCTCTTGCTATGTGCCCCCCCCCACCCATACCTGCACCCCCTGGTACCTACCCTCTCCCCAGTGCTTGCCCCACTCCTCGGCTCTGGGGCCCAGCCAGAGCTGCCACTGCTGCATCAACTGTTACCAGGCCAGGCTGGGGCCAAAGCATGTGCTCTGTGCCCTGGGCTGGAGCAGGGTCGGAGCCTGCCATGCAGAGGGGGGCAGAGGCTGCGGGGCAAGTGGTGAGGGAAGAAGAGGTGGCTGTGGGGAGGGGGGCAGGCAGCAGCCCTGGCCCTGAACCCAGGTCAGCGCTGGAGCTGGAGCCCAGGTCACAGCCACCTGCCTCCTCATTGCCTTGTACTCAAATGCAAGATGAGAGGCTTTTTCCCTATGTTAAATGGGGGGGAGGGGGCTCATCTTGGGTTCAAGTAAATACAGTAGCTGACACCATTGTGAAATCACTCCCCTTTGTGACTGTGACATCAGCATTTCTGCCTCTCATCTTCAGTGGTGTGACAGCATGTACTTGCTTTAGGAAAAAAACCTGGGAGCATGGAGAAAACCCTATAGCTACATTGCTTCAAAGAGCAAGTGTCAGCTTTCAAAGAAAATCCCCTGTGGTAAAGACTGTCCATGCTGCCACTTCATGGTTGTTTGCTGCTATAGTCCACTTTTAAATTGGCCTGTTTTCAGATATTCCTTGAACTGAGAAGACAGGGTTTTGAAAAATAGTAACTTTCCTATAAAATATTTTCTGTTTTCTGGGGAGAAGGAATGAAAAACCCTTTGCTAAAATTTTACCCTGGTGCCTTGAGAAAGTGGCGGCAGCTTCATAGAGCCTATGTGGTTTGCCAGAGAGCAGGTTATTGAGAGCCTTTCTCTGCCACTTGTAACAGAATGCTGTGCTGTTAGCATCTTACAAATGCTGGGTTTGTGGTACCCACGTAGGTGAGAATAATGTCACAGTCCCTGTTTTAAAGGTGAAGAGATGGGCTCAGAGTCTGTGAAAGTATGTTCACAATCATTTTTAGACCCAATCTCTGACTGTCATTCCTTTACCTTACCCCTTACTTTTCCCACAAAAATCACTTAACTTCTCTGAGTTGCTGTCTTCATATGATCTCAGAGGTAATTGGCCTCTTCCTTATGGCCAGCCTGAAACAGTCTCGCAGTAGTTTATGACCTTCAACCTCGTCATCCCTTGGGGCGCTCTGGTGAACAAACGTTCCCCCAGAAACTGGTGGTCACCCCTGATAAACTTATAGGTGGCCATCAGGTCACCCCTGAGCCTGCGCTTTTCCAGGTTAAAGAGCCCCATGGCTCTCAGCCTGTTGTCATAAGGTCTGTTTTCCTGACCT
>NW_017728911.1:24690344-24698334 GCF_001723895.1 Crocodylus porosus | reverse complement strand
CCTTTTTGAATTCTGGAGCCCAAAACTGGACACAGTACTCCAGCTGCGGCCTCACCAAGGCCGAGTACAAGGGGAGAATGACGTCCCAGGATTTGCTTGAGAAGCATCTATGGATGCAAGCCAGCGTTTTGGTCGCTTTGCAATGCGATGCTGCGGCTAGTAAGCTCATGTTCATCTTGTGGTCAATCATGATCCCCAAATCTCTTTCTTCCATAGTGCTAGCCAGCGTAGCACTGCTGAGCCTATAAGGATGCTGCAGGTTTTTCCTCCCAAGGTGGAGAACCTTGTATTTTTCATTGTTAAACACCATCAGTTTCTTGTCCACCCATTTGCTGAGCCTATCCAGGTCAGCCTGGATCGCCTTCCTGTTTCCTGGTGTCGATACTTTGTCCCAAAGTTTGGTGTCATTGGCAAATTTGGCCAGTCCGCTTCTGACTCCAATGTCCTCATCATTAATGAAGAAGTTGAACAATATGGGTCCAAGGACAGAGCCTTGGGGGACCCCACTGGTCACAGGGCACCATGACGATTGACTTCCGTCAGTCACTACCTTCTGGGTCCGACCACGGAGCCAGTTCCCCAGCCAGCAGATCGTGGTAGACGCAAGCCACAATTGGCCAGTTTTGCCAAGAGGTGATCATGGGATACTAGATCAAAGGCTTTTTTGAAGTCTCTGAACCTGAATCAAATCAGGGAACCAATCAAAAGGTCCGAATCGATTCAAAGGCCTCCGAATCTTTGGAGCTGCAGCTGGACTCAGAGCTGCTAAGTACTGGGGGAGGGGACCATGGCGGGGACCCCTGTCAGCCCTCCCAACTGCCCTGCTCCCCCAGGCCCCCCACGGCTACCCCATCTTCCCCAGTTCCCAGCCTTTAAAGAAAAGCCCCAGTGCTCACCAGGTGCTGCTGGGTGGGGGGGGGTGATCCCTGCTGCCCCCAATTGCCCCACACTGGATGGAGGGCTCTGCCACAAGCCCCACAACCCCATGATGGGTGCCCCGCCTGGGCCAGCTCTGGCCCTTTAAGAAAAAAAAATAGAGAAAAGCCCTGGGACTCACCACACCTACAGCGGCTTTGGGGCTTCTGGGGCTTGTGCAGAGCGCCCCATGTGGTGCGGGGCAGCAGGGATCAGCCCCTGCCAGCAGGAATGGTGAGTGCTGAGCTTTTCTTGGGCTCTTTTTTTTTTTTAAAGGGCTGGAGTTAGCCCGGGTGGGGCACTCGTGGGGGGACTGGGACAGCGAGGCAGGGTCAGGAGGCTCATGCAGAGCATCCCACACAGCATGGGGCAGTGGGGGGCCCTCCCCTGGCAGCATCTGGTGAGCCAGGGCTTTTTTTTCCAAAGTGCTGGGAGCTGGGGCGGGTGGGACAGCCATTGCTGGGCTGGAAGAATGGGCAGGGGATGGGCCTGACTGATTCAGAGATTCAGCTGCTGCCGAATCTCCAAATCAGATTTGGCCGAATTGATTTTGGACAGTGATTCGAATCACCGAATTGAATCACTATCCCCTGAACTGGTCGAATCCGAAGTGAATACTAGCTGCTTCGCACAGGCCTAATAATAATCTGCTCTGATTGAACAACCTGGTACGTTCTACTTATAGTGCTTGTTCAAGTGAGCATTGCCCATCCTATGCAGTAAATGAGCTGAGTCCTATGGAAAAAGTAACAAGGGGTTGTGTAATTAAAAATTGTATCATAATTGTACCCATGACAGTGGCATAGGCAACCATAATTCTGGTATCTCCAAACCTTTGAGAACTTTGACTTTGGAGCCTGAATAATGTTCTTTAAGCATCTCATTATGTGTGCATGCATGAAATTTCCTACTTTTAATAAAAGCCAAAAGAGAGAAGAGGAGGAAACCCCATCATTGATATCCCCATGGGTGGGCAGTAGGGTTGGAATCTTCATTGTACAAACCTCTGCATTTTTAGCTAATGAAGTAACTGGTTGCAGTAATAGGTTGTCATTCTCTGCATAGACTGGCACTAGAGAAGGATGAGATGGTTTGCCATTGGGTTTCATAACTATTTGCTGGCAGCAGAAATAGGGTGAGATCTGGCAATTCTGGGTTCAGTCCCAGGATCCAAAGAGGAGTGTGCAGTAGTAGGCACAGTCCCACCCAGTAGGACCATGTCTGCCTCCATCCCACTATCTGTTTCCTTACATTGGACTCTCACCCCAGTTTCATACTCAATTATCCAGTTCTGGTCCCCACCCCTGTTGTTTCTTGTACCTGTTCCAGTTTCCCTGCCCAGCCAGTCATAGTCTTTTCTTAGGCTCACTATCCCAGGCCCACTCCCAGTCCCTCTTTCATAATACCAGCGCCCCTCTTCAAGTTCCTCATCCAGTTTCACCCTCATGCCTTCTCCCCAGCCAGTGTCTCCATCACTACCTGCCCCAGACTCATTCTTCAGGCTTGTCATCCAGTCTCACTGTCTGCCTCCTAACTCCTAGCTCCTTGTCCATGTCTCTCTTCTCTTCTCAGCTAGCCTTAATTAGCTGCTGCATCCAGACTTAACAGATCTATCTTCACTTCTGGTTCCTAGAGTTGCTCCTGGTTCTTGGTTTCTGTCTCAGGATACTCCCTATATACTCCCCCCTGCCCCACCCATTTATCTCTTCCCAGCTTTCAGTATCCTTGCCCACCCTGTTCAAGTTTACACTTCTACCCCAACTCCCAGTCCCTATTCAGTCCCCTGTCCCAACCCAGGCTCTGTATTCCAAATTACTCCATTACAATTTGGCTTTTGTCCTGTCTACTTCCATCAAGCTGCTTCTTCCTCTGTGATGCCTGGGTCCAGTTGGATGGATGCTGAGAGCTTGAGAGAGACAAAGCCCTTATTCTCTCAATTACCATGTCAAGTCTGCAGAAGCCCAGAGCTGTAGCTGAAAGAAATACTTGATGGGGTCCAGGCTGGAGCATGGCCAATTGTCAATGTAATCTTTGAAGAACTGAATTGTGCACCTAACCTGTCTCTACTGAGCATGTGCAAACTCTGAGTTTTCACAGGATAACTGCACCAAACTGGAGTGGATTTTCACTTTCAGATGCCTTCCCTGAAGCCTCAGGGTGCTGGACCTGCAGTGTTTCCTAGTCTTATTTTCAGAAATAGTTGAATCGTTTTGATTTAAATTTTCCAGAAGAATGCAGCATGAAGCAGACACCTAGTAGGAGAAATTTCACCCCAAATGATTAAAGCTTATCTAAGTTATAGCAACCCAAAACAGAGTAATGGGAAATATTGGGCATCCTCAAGAGCTGTTGAAGTCAGCCCTGTCTGTAGTAGAGAGCACATCACAGGAGAGTTTACCTTCCAGATGTGAACACCTGTCTTTAATAATGGTTCTAATGGTAAATTTGCTGCAGGCAAAAGCAAACACAAGGCAGTGAAGTCAGGGGGGTGGTTTATAGGCAGTTTTGTGTTCTGTTTCTATGTGGCCTGTTGTAATGATCAGCAATTCTCAGCAAATCTAAGCTGCATCTTTATAAACCTGGCCACACCCCCACACCCCAAGGCTGTGCCACCTGGCTGTATCGTCTAGGACTATCCCTAGCAGTGTGGCTCTACTAGACCTGCTCTGTCAGGAGCTTTTAGTTGTGGCTGCTCTTGGGACCTGGTGAGAGATGTTTTTTGGAAAACGGAGCATAGCCCCAAGCTGTGTTTTTTGGGGTTCTTTTTGGTCTCATCTCCATAGGACTCAAGCTATGTGTCATCATCACTGGCCCTCTCACTGCTTCCTCTGGGTCAGGTCTGGGTCTATGGACTGCTCTTTTGCAGCATTTGATGTAGGAGAGATCTGTGTGTGGATCTTGAGGGCTGCACTGTACATACAACCACTTGTGCTGGTCTAGTTGAGGGACTTGTGGTTTAAATTACAGGAGTGGGTGGAAATGTTTTGTGGTCCTCGGAAATAGTTCATCCCTTCTGACTTTTTTAATTTCATGTTGGTGGATTTATTCATAAAAGGAAGCTACTGTTTGCAATAGCCCATTTTGTGTGCGTGGGCGAACTATATCTTTCACAGCAAGGCAAAACTAACACCCTGTAATTGCTGAGATGCTGAGATGTCCCCCTGCCACATAAGCCAGCCAACTGCAAGGGGTTTTGTCTCATCACCAAAGCTGCTTTCAAAGGGTTGTGAAATCTCTCACAGATTCCTGTTGTGCAAAATTGGTGATTCTGCCAGAAATGCCTCCAGCCCTTTCCAGAGGGAAAAGCAACTTCCAGAAGTGCAGATTCATTTCAATGGCTATAGTGAGAACACCTTTTTTCAGGTGTTAGGCAGCCTTGAACTGTATTAAAAAACTGCTTTAAAATTTAAATCTGCATCAACAAAAGAAGCCTCACAATTCTGATTTTAAAAAGAAATCTGAGCACGGTGCTAATCATTGAATCTTTCTGATGATCAGTTCTGGACATGGCCCCCTGTTATATTAATTTTCACCTATCAGAAAATTAATTGCACAAAGTGACTATACTCCAAGGTTACAATGGAGGTATTAAGGAATGGTAATATCAGACCTTGTGATTCATTTGTCTCCTGAAATAGGCTAATGCATGCTAGGGTGGATCAGACACCTGTTTTCTTCCACTCTGTTTTCCACCTGGCCAGCATTAGGCAAAAATGACATCAGTTTATTGCCTTATCCAGAATGCTGCTGTCCCTACTGTGCAATTCCTAGCCTAATGCTGTGTTTTGCTGTCCACGCTGAGTGTGAGCCCATGTCCCGGTATGAGAAATTAAGCTGTGACTTTTTGGCTACAAGAGAAGAGTATGACCAGCTGAGCTGCACTGATGATAGTTGTCAGACCTGGCAGTAGAGACTGAGCTATTAACATTGAAATTGCAACAGAGGAGATTGCTTTCTGTTTATGCATCTTGAAGGAAAGGTTGCTCTAAATAATATGTTGTGAGTAGGTATCAGAGAGTTATGCTGGTGATCATTGTCTGCTGCATTGTCTGCTGTGAAGGACAGAATGGTCTCAAAGCTGGAGTTAAAAAGCCAAGGAAACAGGAGAATACAAAACAGATGGTAACTTTCTGCTATCGTTGTTCCTGCCATTATGCTCTTTTTTTGCAGTTTGCTATACCCCACGATGACCAGAAATTCTTAGAGATGTGCTTGTTTTCTCTGGATAAAATGTAGGTTTGAGGTCTCAAGGTGCCACTAATACAAATAATAATAGTATCATAATCAAGGCTGTAGTAGTTTTGTGGTTAGGCTGAACGTTAGAGGCTTCCAGCAATTATAATGCTATTAAACAGACATTTAAAAAGAAATAAAAGCAGATCATGACATTCCTCGAAGGAGCTAAAATTTTGACTCGGTATTTTTCCTATAGCACAAATAGTGGATTCCTGGCTTGTATGGCAAGGAAAATAATCTAAAATAATCTCTAAAAGGCTGGGGCACAGATCTACTCTTTTATGCTCTGGGCCAACAAAGTTGTGCAAAAATAGCTGAGTATTTGTGTGGAGGAATTACTCTAGGAGAAAGCTATTGTGAATGACTCAGAAGAGCCTTCCTAGTTCTCAGCTGTTTTGGAAGCCACAATCTCAGGCTACAAGTCCATGCTATGAAGAGGAAAAAACTTCTGTTCTGTGCAACCACTAACTTACACCGGTCATCATCGTTTATGGTTGCAATACTACACTGCTACATTCAGCCAGCACCATGCCTTCATTATTAAATTTGATGGCTAGATATCAGATATTTATAAAAAGAATGCCATGATGTGCAACCAGGGGACTGGACTCAATGACCCAGGTGGTTCCTTCCAGTCCTACCTTATTTTATCACCATGCTGAATACCACTGATCTTGGTTCGCATGGAAATCAGTCCAAAGGTGCCATACACTATTGCTGCTTTTCTTTCTCTCGTGTTTTAATTGGTTTGACTGCAAAATTTATCCTGCATACTTGGGACTAACTGCATGAGCTGAATTAAGGCAAACAGACACCTAGAAGCCAAGTAATAAAACTGGCCACTACAACATTTAGTCAAAGCAAGACCAGGCTCTTTCATAGTTTGTTTTTAAGATGTTCCATAGGCGGTAGAAGACCAGGGCTAACATGGTTTAGCCCCTGCCCCCATCTGACCTTGTACAGGCACTCTCGGGCGGCCTTCGAGTGTTCACTCGACTCCAGCCGAGGGGTACATCCCCAGAACCTAGGTGTAAGTCGTGTTCCACCATGAGGGAAGCCCCAACACTCATCTGTCATGAGGTGTCATGACGGTCTTCTCTTCTTTAGTGGTGAGTGTGATAAAAGGGGCCTTAGATGTTGCACTGCCTGCCGGGTGCATAGCCCCTTCCCTCAACTCACCTGCCATGACTTGATGTTATTTGTATAAAGAGAGAGCGTTCAATGGAGATCTTCTTCCTGGGAGGGCTTCCCTGGGAAATGGCAGTACTCACGATTTTAGGTGCGATGTTCCATGGGGCTCTGCCTCCCCTACACCCCGTCCACTCACCAACAGGGTGGGCATCAGCACAATGATGGTTCGGTTTTGCTGGCTTGACCACAGCTTGCCTCAAGGGGAATCCCACGTCTGAGTGGGCTCGCTTGATATTTGTCCCTCCTGCGTTGACTATAGCCTTCCCTCCCTCAAGGCTGTCAGGCTATCTAGGCGTAATGTCGTGCCCGCTGCAGTGCCTCTGACTAGGGTGCTTTGTTCTCATGCCTTTTCTCCCTCTCTCTCTTATTTTCTCCTTTTTATTTTCTTGGAAGAAATAGACTCCTGAGGAGGAGAGGGATGTGGAGCTGCCTCCTTCCCCCCAGCTTTCTACAGGGGCTCAACTGCCTCCCCTGCTCTGCCTTCTACAGGGGGCTCAAAAGCCTCCCCTGCTTTGCCTGCTGGTGCTGCACCGGCTGTGCTGCTCCTCTCCCATGTAGGAGCCTTAGCGTGTTTGGCGTGCAGCACACCAGCACTCTATCTCTCTGGCTCCTCTCCTTCCCGGGTTCTGGCGGGGATTTTAAATCTTCCCACAGTGACCAGCACAGCCACCGCAATTGGTCCAGCTGTTCCCCATCCAGGAAACAGATGATTAAACAGCCATGGCCGCAGTTCCTGCTTCTGCCCTGGCCGCCTGGCAGGAGGTAAGTTTTCCCTGTGGGGGGGGGGCTGTTTCTGGGGTTTGGGGCCCACGGGGGTTATCTTCTCCCCTTCGGGAGTCCGTGGGGGTGCCACACTGTTCGCTGCCGCCACACACACAAGACTAGCGCTCGCCAGCCTTGGAACAGCCCTGCAGGAAGGAGAGGTGGGTCAGATGGACACAATCCAGAATGCCCAAGCTCTCCCCTCCCCCAATATTATTTTCTAGTGCCACTTTTGAGATGTTCCATTATATACCTATAGTTGTATCATATGCATGACTTGAGGTAACTTGGTATATCCCATATTGTAGCCTGTAAAATGAGCAGGGAATGAAAGTGCATCTTCAAGACAAATAAGCTAATTGTCATTTAAACTGTAGGTAGTCAAAATAACAGCTAGACCTAGGCAGCTGGGGAGCAGAAGCAGAGAGAGCAGGGTGCACGTGTGCCACACATATACCACACATGTACCCCCTTACCTCAGCAGCGAAGGCAGCAGCTGCAGAGGAGACAGCGGCAGGGCAGCAACAGCTGATTCGCCCTAAGGTAAGTGGGGCAGAGGGTACAGTGCAGCTGAGGCGGATCTGGAGGGGAAGCCCTTCGGAGCCCTTTAACTCACCCGACAGGCAGCTGAGGGAACAGGTGTGCTCTGTAAGGGCGCACCAGCGTTTGCGCCAGTGTTCACGTAAGGCGGGTGCGAGGCAGCTGCCAAGAGTGGCACCTCCAGTGAGCATAAGCTGTAGGCGCAGCTCTGCAGACATGGTGCAGATGCAGAACCCTGGTGCTGCCGCCTGCCATGGATTCTTATGAGCCCTCCACCCAGACGGAGCTCACGGCAGGGTCGGTGGCCCCTTGCCCCCCTGTCTGTGGGGGGGCTCGGTGGGGTCCT
>NW_017728911.1:24687029-24690244 GCF_001723895.1 Crocodylus porosus | reverse complement strand
GGATGAAATTGATGTCTATCTCTGTTCTCTGCAGGCCCAGTTGCCCACTGTACAGCCCCCACAGGAGACACATCTAACACAGGAGTGGCAGAAGCTGCTAGGCCTAGAGTGGTGGAAGCTCCCCCGTTCACCTGGGGAACAGGTTTAATCCCCTGTCAACTGTGACGGAGAAAGACAGAGAAATTGCCTCCAGCGGGGACGGTGCCACTCCCTACATGACAAAGAATGGGCAGACAGCGAACACCAGCAGGAAGAAGCGCTGGGTCCTTGTCATCGGAGACTCCATCCTACGAGGACTGGAAGGTCCCATCTGCTGGCCTGACCCCATGATGCGAGAGGTCTGCTTCATGCCTGGGGCTCAGGTTAGGGGCATCACGGAGAGGATTGCGGCCTACATCCGACCTGCAGACCAGTTCCCCATGGTTGTCATCCACGTGGGAACGAATGACGTGGCCGGGGCAACCCTGACCGCATTATGAAGGAATTCAAGGCTCTGGGGGACAAGCTTAAGGAGATGGGGGTGCGGTTGGTATTCTCTTCTCTTTTTCTGGTGAGTAGGTGGGGACGGCGACACAAGGCCTGCATTGGTGAGGTCAACCGACGCTTACACAGTTGGTGCTGCCAGGCAGGTCTTGGGTTCCTAGATAATGACCCATGCTTTCAGGCGGGGGACTTGCTGGGGTGGGATGGGCTTCATCTCTCTCCTAAAGGCAACCATGTCTTCTTCCAGGTTGGCTGATCTTGTACGGCAAGCTTTAAACTAGCCTCACTGGGGGAGGGGGACGCAGGAAGACGAGGAGACACCACCTGAGCAAGACAGGTGACAAATGCAAGGAGTGCCCAGGTAAGAAACAGGGGTCCAAACAGTCTCCCAAATCGGGGGGGTGGCACACACAGCTAGGCAAGGCCTTAAATGCCTATATACCAGTGCTCATAGTATGGGGAACAAACAGGAGGAACTCGCCCTCAGAATAGCCAGTTCAGACCCAGACATAATAGAGCTTACAGAAACGTGGTGGGATTCATCCCATGACTGGGCAGTTAGGGGCTATAGGCTTTACAGGCGGGATAGAAAAGGAAGGAAAGGTGGGGGTGTGGCATTCTATGTCAAGGAGCAATATACATCCTCTGCCAGCAAAATGGCGTCAGAGGGGCAAGCTGAAGTGCTCTGGGTCAAGATTCAAGGGGGCCATGGGGAGAGGGATTTAACAGTGGGGATCTACTACAGACCCCCTAACCAAGGGGAGGAGCTGGACCGGGAATTTTCAGGCCAGCTTGCAGAGGCACTTAAGGCAAAGGATGTAGTTGGCATGGGTGATTTAAATTACCCGGACATCTGCTGGGAGGAACAGTCAGCCAGGTCAGATTGTTTCAGGAGGTTCCTGGCTGAGATACAGGACCCCCACTTAATTCAGGAGGTGCACAGTCCCACCAGAGGAAATGCCCTGTTGGACCTGGTCCTGGCCACGGGCAACGGCCTGGTAAGGGGCCTCCAGGTTCTTGATCACCTGGGTGATAGCGATCATCGTTTGCTGGAATTCACCATCCAGCGCAGGGTGTTAGGGGCCTGCAGCAAGGCGGTAGCGCTAGACTTGAAGAGGGCCAACTTCAATGAGTTGAAGAGATTAGTGGGAGAGGCGCTGGGGTTCCTGAGAGCAGGGGAACTCAGTGCCCAAGATGAGTGGTCGTTCCTTAAGGAGACAATACTCAGGGCCCAAGGGGTGACCATCCCAAAAGAAGCAAGGGGGGCAAGAGTGCCCGAAAGCCCCCCTGCCTCACCAAGGGCATCTGGGAATGCTTGATTGCCAAAAAAGCGGCGTACAACCAGTGGAAGGGGTTTGCTATCTCCAAAGAGGAGTATACCTCCTCTGCTCAGGTCTGTAGGGGGAATGTCAGGAAAGCTAAGGCAGACATAGAGCTAGGACTAGCTTCCAAGATCAAAGATAATAAAAAGTCCTTTTTCAAATGTATAGGGAGGACAAAGAAAGCACCGGAAAATGTGGGGCCCTGCAAGATTCTCTGGGCAATCTGGTGGTTGCGCCAGAGGAGAAAGCAGACCTCCTTAACCAATTCTTCACCTCCGTTTTCTTGTTCAGGGACTGGGACTTCCCCACCGATGCAAGACAGACTTGAGGAGAATGCCTCCAGACCTCAGGTTCTGGAGGGGCTGGACGTGTTCAAATCAGCGGGTCCAGATGCTCTCCACCCCAGTGTGTTGAGGGAGCTAGCAGGGGTTATAGCTGGGCCCTTGGCACGGCTTTGCGAGTGCTTGTGGTGCTTGGGCCAGGTGCCAGATGATTGGAAGATAGCCAATGTGGTCCCCATCTTTAAAAAAGGGAGGAGGGAGGACCTGGGCCTGTCAGCCTTACCTCAATCCTAGGGAAACTCTTTGAGAAGATCCTCAAGGAGCACATCTGCGATGGGCCAGCTTCAGGGACGAAACTCAAGGGCAACCAGCACAGTTTCATTAGGGGCAGGTCATGTCAGACCAACCTGATTGCCTTTTCTGATCAGGTCACAAAAGCATTGGATGCAGGTGGCGCCATGGACATAGTCTTCCTGAACTTCAGCAAGGGCTTTGAAATCGTCTCCCACCCCATCCTCATTAAAAAACTAGGTGACTGTGGCATTGATGCCTATGCAGTCAGATGGATTGCAGATTGGCTGAAGGGTCGTACTCAGAGGGTGGTGGTGGACAGGTCATATTTGACCTGGAGGGAAGTGGGCAGCGGAGTCCCCCAGGGCTCAGTCCTTTGGCCCATGCTGTTCAATCTCTTTATCAGTGTTTTGGACGACAGGGTGAAAAGCACCCTGTTTAAATTTGCTGATGATACCAAAATTTGGGGTGAGGTGAGCATGCTAGTAGGGAGGGAAAGACTGCCGCAAGACCTGGATAGGTTACAGGAGTGGGCTAACAAAAACAGGATGCGTTTCAATACTGACAAGTGCAGGGTGCTGCACTTGGGCAGTAGTAACCGGCAGCACACTTATAAGGTGGGAAACTCACTTCTTGAGAGCACAGAGGCAGAAAGGGCTCTTGGCGTCATTATTGATGCCAAGATGAACATGGGCTGACAATGCGAGGTCACGGTTGGCAGGGATAACCGGACCTTGTCGTGCATCCACAGATGCATCTCAAGTAGGGCCAAGGAGGTGATCCTCCCCCTCTACGTGACACTGGTCAGGCCACAGCTGGAGTACTGTGTCCAGTTCTG
>NW_017728911.1:24652443-24686929 GCF_001723895.1 Crocodylus porosus | reverse complement strand
CGGGGACAACAGGGCAGACCCTACAATGAGAGACTGCGGGACCTGAACCTGTTCAGCCTTCACAAGAGAAGGCTGAGGGGGGACCTGGTGATCATCTGTAAACTCACTTGGGGGGACCAGAAGGGTTTGGGGGAGACTTTGTTTCCCCTAGCACCCCCTGGCATAACAAGGAATAACGGCCATAAGTTGTTGGAGAGGAGGTTTAGATTAGACATCCGTAAGAATGACTTCACAGTCAGGGTGGCTAGGATCTGGAACCAACTGCCAAGGGAAGTGGTGCTGGCTCCTACCCTGGGGGTCTTTAAGAGGAGGCTGGATGCCTACCTGGCTGGAGTCATCTGAGCCCAGTTTTATTCCTGCTCAGGCAGGGGGTCGGACTTGAAGATCTACAAGGTCCCTTCCGACCCGACTTCTGTGATACTATGTTTCTAAATGTATTTGAAACTGAGAACATCCTTCCTAAGGTTCATTTCCCATAGGTCTTTTTTGCTTTAGGAGTTAATAAAGACAGTTGCCAGATTATACTTGGTGGAAAAATGCCAAGTGTAACTATTTTTATTGTAGGTTAAAGGGATGCTGTAAAACTGCTCTAGCTTTTTTCAGTTGATTGTGGACAGTTCATGCTCTGGCTTTGCCTGGAAGAGAGATATATTGTCAAATACTGTTTGTGGGCTTGATACAACCAAAAAAAGCTTTTATAGTTGGTGAGCTGAGAATGAGCCAGGGATGTGAAAGCTGCTACTTATTTGAAGGTATATGTAATAGCTGTAGGGCACTATGGCAGTACTCTCCATTTTTAAGTGGTGGACTAAGGGTCAGTTTAGCTCAAGAGCCAAATATGTTTTGGGATGTTGGAGCAGCCCCTACTTTCTGAGCTGCCTTAACAACAGTCAACCAAAGACACTGTTGGGTTTGCCATAGGGGACAAACCTGTCCTGGCTTACAGGCAATGCCCCCATCTCAGACAGCATTCTTCGGCAGCAGACACTCCTCTTTTTACCAAGGCATCAAGACCTTGCTCTGAACCCAACTGTGCCACAGGAAATTCCATCTGAAAAAACAGTGAAGCAGGGAATAGAGAGTTGGTTCCTTCTAGACTGTGATGTTAGCTGTGATCTGTGACTTTTCCCAGTACAGCAACAAATTATCTGACCCCAGAACATGCTAGCTGCTAGTCATGAATGAAAAGTGTTTGGTGTTAAAATGCAGTATGGTTTTTAAATTGGGGAACTAGACAGTTCAAACTAGACATTATTAGTAACAGGACATAAAGCTTTTCTCTACTAGGTTCTTGTTCAAATCTCTCTTAAGCTATCCTTGATAGCCATCCATATGGGCCAGTGAAAAGACTCCGTTTATTTAGTCTCAGTCCAGTTCTCAGTGTTCCCATTACAAATCTCTGCCCCAAAAGAGAACCTGCTCTAAAGCCAATATCAGCTGTGGGACTTGACATACAGTCTGTTACCAGATTTGCTCCTCACTTCAGGGTGTGCTCACTTATTAAGGATATGTTTCGAGGGTCTTTGTAATTCTATCAATGTGCTGCTTGTGTATACTGGTGTTTCTGTATGGAGCTGTATGTCTCTCTTCTGCAAGTCCTCACCCCCAATGGAGCTATCTTGCAGGACTCAGTTTCAATGGGGCCGGGGTCCTCCAGCCACCAAATCAGTCAAACACACATGCAGATTAACGTGACACGCCTAACCCGGCTGAGTTGATCAGCATGGACAGGCTGACACCTTCATCTGCCAGGAATCAGTTCACTAAGGTATCAATAAAAATGCAGCCAGACACAAGCACACAGATAAACAGAATACCTCTGAATCCAGCTGGGTGTCTAGCTGACACCTTCATGGGCCAGCATTCAGTTCATTCGGATATGTCTGAGCCAAACTGGGTCAATCAGCCTGTACAAGCGGATCCCTTTATGTGTCTCAAGCTCAGCACGTCCCAATCTTTTGCCCTAACTGTCCTAGTAATGGTTCTTGATGAGCAGACCCCACAATATTCTTGGGCTTCACAGGGATCTTTGGCTTAGGTAAAAGAAGTGTTGCTGTACAGCAAGTGGGGAAGGGGAAGTAGGGAAGGAAAATATACCCAGTTACCACCAGTTTGACTATAAAAGTTATTTATTGCTAAGTTATTTATTGCTAAGTATATGAAATGTATAATGGTACTAGTAGTAATAGACATGCAAGGGAAAACAAACACAAAATTACAATATTACCCTCATTTCATTATTTGGGGAAACTTAGCTCAAGCTTAACTAATACAATTCAGGTTCAGAAATCTATGCCTAGAGAGAAAAAGAGAAAGAGAGCGAGAGCTGGGATCTCACCAGTCCAAAGCACTTGGGTGATCTGCTGACAGGTAAAGTTCTCATCACGATCCTTGAAGGGAGACGATTTGTTTCACCTAGCTTCTTGACAACAACAGCGGATGATGTCAGAAAGATTTCTCTCTCTTGAAGGACATTGTTTGCTGCTTTTACAGGTTTTTATACCCTCATTTCAGCTTCTTCAAAGCATTATTTTACTTGTGTAAATCAAGAGGGTTCCAAGCCATAATTGACAGGGAAAATCCTGTTATATAACCAGTTTAAATTTAAACTAATTACTTTTTTCAGTGACAAGGGGTTATCTGGTTTGGAACATCTCAAGAAACTGATTTACAACTAGGAAAAACATTAAGTTTTAAGGAGTAACCAGACACCTAGGAGCCAGCTTGAAATTATTATGAATAGAAGATATGCTGGATGGGATACTACATTGTTTCTTCTCAGATGCCTTAGCTATGCTTGCAGCATCAGGGTTTTGTGTTTTACCTGTTGTGAATAAGGTTCAGTTTAGCATGACACTCAGATTTTACTGTAGTCTTTCAACAGACTTAAGGGGATTATTGAAGTGTTTATAAACTTTGTGGGGAGGAGTTCCACCAGTCGTCCCGGGAAAAGCATGACAGCATTTGTGGTCAGGGCTCAAACAGGCTGGACGTTGTAATGAACCCTTAACCATTGTTCAAATGTTGCCCATACCCTCTCTGACTCAGTTTCTTTCCTCAGCATTCCCTAACCCGGCAACCAAGTTTTAGTCGATCAAGTTTAAATAGGCCTCCCATAGTGGGACTGGGGAATGTATGGCCTGAGATGCCTAGTAAACTTTTCTTTTGCTTAGTTCTGGTTAGATGAGGTATGTGTGTGCGCGGGGCGGGGAATAGAAAAGGTCTGTTGTAAGTCCAAGCAAGCTGGGTGCCAGGCCTCCCTCAGGAAGACAGAGCTGACAGGTAACAAGTCATCCATCTGCAAAGCCAAGGTCAGGCTCTTGTAATGTAGCACATGTATGTATAACAAAGCACTTACCACCCTCACCCAGCATAAATATATAAAAACAAAAGAACCTTTTCTACCTAGTCCACAGACTGAAACAGAATTCTCATAGGAAAGGAGCAACTTCTTCCACTACTAGGCAAACACATCATTGAAAAGATGAAAAATGCCATTTTATTCATCTCCAGTATCCTTTAATTTCCTATCAGTTAATGTGCTGGGTAGAAAAGGCAAGTGATCAAAAAAAAGTAAAGCTGTGCTGCTTCAAAGAGCACTCTGACCGATCATTAAAAATGCCCGTTACAATTGTTCCTCCAAACATGTAGTTTGTTTTTTGTTTTATTTCCTTCCACTTGAGGTTTTTATATTTGAGTTTTCTGGCAGGGAACCAGTGAAAGGAATTATAAGGTCTACTATTAATGTATTCTTGTTCTGGCACTTACTAGTGTTCAGAATGTTATTGAGTTTCTCTGTAATACGTTGTAATAATCTGAAGTGGAAACTGAGTAAGTCAAGGATGCAGGATCCATTAGAATGTCTTTCTAATTAGCATATCAGAGGTTGTCCTTACTGCCCTGAACTTCAACACTAACATCATTTTGCAGAAGGTCAACCTGACTACAACATTCTCCAGGCAACAATTCTGTCCCCAGACTACCAACTTCACATAAGTGAGCAGTGCCACCATCAGCCTTAGTATTAGAGCAGTGCTCAGCATGGCATTTACCAGCCCCAACTGTGATGCAGCTGTTACCAGAAATACCCAAGACTACATACTGTAATATTCATTTAAGGTATCCAGCATGTTGCCATGGACTCAGTGGCTCCAGTCTCTTATATTTAAGTTCTCTGCTTACTACAAATGCATTTAATTTCACAATTTAAGTCCTCAGAGTTAAAACTCATCCTTTGGACTGATTTACTTTTGCATTTCTGAGACAGGCAGCAAAAAGTAGACACACAAGAAGTCTTCTAACTGAGGACAATGGGGCTGCTTTGGTTAGGAAATAACAAAGGGTAAAAGAGATGAATGTGATGTTTTTGTAGTAATACATGGCTCAGAGATGGTAAATTGACCACTCATAGGTTATTTAGGCCACTCAAGATTTTCTTCACACACTGGCCATGTCCAGATGAGTGCAACTGTGCAGTATGTGGCACCGCAGACGCATCTGTGGCTCTACATGCTGCACTTTCAGCTGTTCTCTGCACTGCAAGGGAGAAGCATGGGGGAAGTTTTAACCCCTGGGTATCCAGGGGTCAAAAAAACCTGTGCAAAAAGAAAAAATGCAGAGCAGTGCACGCAGTGCAGCATGCACCATAAGAGCCTGGCCAGTCTGAGCCACACTGGCTGTTCTCCAGGCTCCCTGCAGCAGGATCACCAGTGCTGCAGCCCTGGGCGGCCCCCAGGACTCCAGGTAAGGCTGCTGGGGTCAGCCCAGTGCTGGCCTCAGCCTCCCCTTCCCCACCCAGGGTAACCTGCCGTGCACGAGAGGGCATGTGGCACAGGCCTGGGGACAACTAGCAGTGAGACAAGATATGCCACCGCTAGTTGTCTCCAGGGGACCAAATATCCATGCTCATGTTGACATGGCCACAGACACCACTGTACCCAGCACAGTAAAAACATTCTTAAAGTAAAGATTTCTTAGCCCCTGTCTGTATGAACTTGGACAAATCCCACTGAGATGGTAGTGGTATCATCTCCAGGCATCTTCCTTTAACTTTTAAATAGCTTCCCTTTATGCTTATGAAACTGAGGATTTTAGAGTTTTTAAAAGGAAGAACGATTTTCAGGAGGAAGAGGTCCCGTCCCCACCCCCAACCCCTCTTTAGAGGAATGTAATTGTGAGAATGCTGCCTCTGCTTTTGAAGAAATCTGCTGTGGAGCTAACCTAAAATATAAGGGAAGTTGTGATTTGTTGGAGTTATTTAATTGCAGGCATAGGGCAAAGCAGCAAGTGTGAAAGCACAAAAATTTTCATAGCAGAGAATGTGATGTGCTAGGGCAGCAGCCTGATTGCTTTCCTCCAGAAAGTGACATGCGCCTAAACCTTATTGCAGCCACTGTTCACCCCATGTGGCATATGGGGACTGTAATTGTGCCATAATGACTGATGGAGAATTTGCAGCCAAAGCTGCAGTATACAGTCACCAATATGCTCAAAATTGCAGGGACTTTTGAGTTTCTATAGGAGTCTAGAGGCAACCCTGAATGTGTTACCCTTTTGCTGTGGCCATTTTAAACTTACTTGCCTCTACAAAAGCAAAGGTGGTATAAAAATCACCGTTGCACTCTTCTACCCCAACTCATTGGGCTGCCTCCAAGCCTGAAGAGCTGGGCACAGAACATCTCCAAATCAAGGAATGTGGTTTAAGCTCTATAGACAGTAAGAAGTTTTAAAAAGAGACTTTTGATTATGAACAGTCTTGCAGAGAAGCATAAACATTACAGAGGAAGTGGACATCTAAAAGGTGACACAGGATAAATCATAGCCATAGTTAGGAAAAATTGAAGCTGAATATCAGGGTAAAATTTGTTGCCAATGAGCTTAAGCAGGTTGTGGAAAAGTGTCTAAAGGGAAGCAATGGAAAATTCATCACCCAGTCCATCTAAAATTAGACTGGACAAAAAAAGCCAGCAAATGATCTGTCAGGGACAATTCTGTGTGTGCAGAGAAATGGAATGGAAGGCATGACAGGATCACAAAGCTAGAGATGAAAGAGACGGATGATGGACAGCCTGAAGCTCTTCAGTGTCGAGAACTTCTTTAGCTGAGTCTATGCAACTCTAGCTTTTAATACCCAAGCAGCAGTATCAAAAAATGCATCTGCCTAATTAGGAAATCATAACAGCAGTGCGAAGACTTGGGGCTTGCAGACCCTTTAAGTATGGGTTGGTATAACTACAGCAGGAAAACTAGGCCCCTCCAAGCCCATTTTAGATTGAACTAGTTCCCCTAATGGAATAAAACATGCAGGCAAAAGACATCTTGTATATTGACTGTAGAAACTGGTATACCTGAATCTTCATTAGGATTTTTGCTGGCACAGCTATGCCAGTCAGTGCTGTTGTACTTTTTTTTCACATTCCAAGCCAGTGCAGCTAACGGGGGTTTAGACTTTCAGACTACTGATGTGAATTTCAATCGAAGGAACAAACCCTAGGATTGTGAGACGGGAAATTGGCTGCAAGGCATAGCAACAGCCATGTGAATTTCTGCAGTGCAAGAAAAACTTATGTTATTGAAAGCGAGTTGAAATTCTTTGAATAGGTAGTTCAGCCAGCACCAAAGAACTAAGGTCTTGTTACACATCAGTTTGCACTGGTAAAGCAATTTAATTAGACTGGTGCAAGCTGTTTAGAGATGTTCTTACTAATGGGATGTAGTAGTTTATTTTCATTTAGTTTGAACTTGTTTCTAAATATCTGGTTACCATGAGTGTGCAACACAGCCTTTTGTACTGGTTTAACTTGGTAGCTTTAAACTATGCCTATAATGCAGTTTGTGTTAGGAATGAGCCCATTGGCATAATCTGTAAGTAACAAGAAGTTAGTAAGTATTGACTCTCATTACCGCCATCTTCTTAATATGAGCTCCCTTTTAACCACTCCCCTAACTTTGGCGAAGGCGCCTCAGATGTACAAGCTGGGTTTTACTCCAGGATATAAATTTTTTGGCAGTACAATTTGGGAGACATGAGTCTAGAAACTGTAGTTCACTTGTTGGGGTTCTCTTTTTCAATTTTGTAAACTCTTTGGTAGCAGATTGATTGTTTCTTTAATTCTTATTAACTACAGTGGCACTACACAGCTCCCAGCAAGCTCTCTGAGGCAGAATTGGAAGGCTCAGTCAGAGCCACACATCTCCTGGGATACTTACTGCCTTTTCAAATGTGTATGGGTCTGAAAATATAGAAATGTACAGCTAAGGTAATTTGATCAGTCTTCACTCTGGCCTGCATTAGAAAATATAGAAATGTGCAGTTAAAGTCATTTGATCAGTCTTCACTCTGGCCTGCATTACTGCCATGTTCCTTGTGTGTTCGGACAGAGGTGGAGATGGAGCTGAGCCAAACAGCAGCTGAATTTGTGGAAGGCTTTGAATCATAACTCACAATGGGAGCTGGTGGGAAGTCTAGGATCGTCCCCCAGAGCATTAATGAAAAATAGATGCAATCTGGAAGGGATTTGATGCCAAGTAATGTAATGCCATATCCCTATTGCTTCCAGTTCTCATCAATCACAGTTTGGCTTTTAAACACATATTTTATTTTATCTGCAGTTAGATGATTTCCCCTTGCTGCTACTTCTAACCTTCTTTAACTTTCCATTAGACTGTCTTAGGGACAGAACTTCTTGTCTGTATTGGCAAGAGGCCTTTTTTCTTCTGTGATGGAAGCTCTGTCACCCCTCCCTCTTCTTTCTCTTCTGATGTTTTCATCTGCATCCATTCTCTTCTCTACTTGAATATTCCCTGCCACCACCATATCTTTTCTTCTTTCTATTTGCCAAGGAACAAAATTCAGGCTCAACTTTTACATTTCTGATGCTTGAGTGCTTAACTCTGCAACCATCTATTGCATTTGCACTTTCCTGCATCTGATTACATAGCATTGCCATAACAGCCCAATCCAAGTTGGAATCTCATACAGTCTTAGAGTCAGTGCCCCATGAATTTAACAGTAAGCTGGAATGAAACTCAGTGGCAAGGACTGTAGAATCTGCAACAGTTTTATATAAATTGAATAAAGGTATTTTATGAATACAATATAAATGAATACTATAATCAATATGGTAACCCATGTTTATATTCATATTAAATTCAGGTTGTTTATGCAGTCCTGTTTCGGTCTGCTTTATGCCACTGAATTCTAAATTGACAATCCTAAATTGTATTATTTGTCAAGGGAATTAAGCTAAAGCTAAGGGTTTCGGCAACCAGATAGGGGCAGCTTGAAACTTTTGACATCGTGGGAAAGCATTCTAGGATGGTAGAATATAGTAATAGGGTTGTTTCTGCTAAAATAATCAGCTGTGAAATGTAGTCAGTAACGCTGATACTTAAACAAATTTCTTCAGTTTTCAGGTAGCCAGCTGGGTAGTTCATGCCTCTCAGCTACTGTTTCAGGCTGCCTCCAAACTCCTGAAGACAACTCTGCATCAGTTACACTTTACATTTTTAAGTTAATTTTCCAGAAGGGCTAGAAGCAGTTATGTTTGTCTATATTGTAAGCCTCTCTGAGTTATGATAGGGTAGGATATAAAGCTGAATAGCCGCAATAATAACAATATGTTTTATGAAAGTTTAGTATCACAGTTCTGCAAAGCCTTATCTACTACATGCAGACTGTGTGTATCATCTGGTACAGGCTATGCTTGACTAATACTTTGGTTTTTAGAAGATGAGAAATCTAGAATATTATTCTGCTCCCCAAAAGTCCCTAGTAGTAGTGTGACATGACTTGAAGTCCCAGTTGGTATTGTGCTAGACACTGAAAAGGGGCAATCCCAGTGGAGACAGGAAACCTATCAGTATTACAGATGGAAAGTTGAGGCACAAAGATATTAAGAAACTCTGTGGCTAAACTGCAGAACCCCTTCCCACCCCTCTGGTGCCCTATCTATGGGACCAGCCTTTCTGCTTGCCTTTGTTTTATACAGTGGGGGTAACTTGCAGCATTGCAACCCTTTGTTCTTAAGCATGATTGGCATCCTTTCATCTGTGAGACAGTGAATATTGCAACCTATGGCGTAGATGATTTGCAATGTCTCGTGTGACTGAATAGTCCAATCCAAGATTTGCATGTTTTGTGGCAGTGGTTGCAAGTGTATGTGTCATGACTGGGTGGTTCTGGAGCTGCTTGCTCCTGTGAACTCTTTTCTCTTCAAGCTGCAGGAGCCAATTCCTGTTGTGAACTTTAATGCCCTGGTGGAAATGATAACGGCATTTGTTCCAATCACTTGCCAAGGTTTCCCATTGGTCTGGCTCAATTCCAGATGCCTTCATATCTCACTTACATGTCTCTTTGTAGCAAAGCTTGCCCTGTTGTTCTTGTTCCCTCTGATAGTTCCCTGTATAGCATGTCCTTGGATATACATCCATCTTCCAATCTGCTTAGATGGCCTGCCCAGCACAGTCATCTCTGTTTGAGTAGGGCTGTCTTGCTTGGTAAATTTGCCCTCTGAAGAACCTCTGCATTGGTAACTTTATCTTGCCATTTGATGTTGAGTATGTGCTATAAACAGCACAGGTGGAGGCTGTTTAACCTTTTCTCTTGATGTGCATAAGCTGTTCTTGTTTCCCCACCGTACATGAGAGTGCTGAGGACACAAGCTTTGTACGCTAGCATGAAAAGCAGAGTGTGTTCTTGCCCCTGCGCTCTTTGGAATCTTCTTCTGAACTGCACGTTTAAAGACATAAAAGGTGGAGTGTACCTTCATGCAAGATCAGATGGGAAACTCTTCAGTCTGTCACAACTTAAGACAAAGACTGAAGTTAGAAAGGTGCTTGTATTAGCTGATGATGCTCCCTTGTAGCCCATGATGAAGACCTACTACAAGGAATCATGGATCACCTCTCAAGAGTTTGCCAGGCATTTGCTCTCACCATCAGCAAAAAAACCAGTTGTGCTAGAAAAGGAGTTCCACAAGATCCATCAATCACTCTTAATGAGAACCAGCTAGAAGTAGTCCAAGACTTCAGCTATCAACGCTCTACAGTGACCATCAACTTCTTACTGGATGAAGAAGAACTTAATGTTCACATCAAAAAGGCTGCTACCACCTTCAGCAGACTAACTAAAAGAGCATGGAACTACTCAGAGTTTACCATCAAGACCAAAATGCTAGTGACAAAACTTGTTCTTAGAGTTTTAAAATAATTCCCAGAAGGTGTCCTCTTCTTTTGAAATCTGTAGTGTATTTATAAAAACACGGTATGTGAAGTAAAGTAGCACTGTGGATTTGAAATGCTAGATGGCAGAGCAGTTTTTTTCTAAGGGATTTTAAATATGTTGAGATCAGTAATAAGAGTGCAGTTCAAGTATGTACACAAGAGAAGCAGAATTAAGCTCATCATTCATTAACTAATTACTGGCATCTCTTCTTCCCAGTCATAAAATTGCACTGACAGCTTTGGTGTATTTAATTTATCAGTTTATGGGTATTTTTTAAACATTCCAACCTGTTTTGGTTACAGAATTTACAAGGTCTGCTAGTAAAATTCATGGTTGTTCCTTCAGCTGAATTTACTTTGTTTGCAGATTTAAATTATGCAGTCTATAGTTATGTGACTCTTAATTTCTGAAGCCATCCACCTTTATCTTTATAAACTCTATGAATTTATCGTAAGAGCTACTTAATGCCCCAAGTCTTCCAGTCAGAATATTGCCCTCAGTGCCAAACTGGGCCCTTTGTTACGGCTTGCCTTAATCTGTGAACAGGGATCTCTTCTTTCTTCCCAAGGCTGTGGAGTGGCAGTAATCATTTGAAAGCTACTAATCCAGTTCCTTCTGTCTTCCTTCACTGTGGAGATAGAAAAGGTCAACTGAATCCATGCAACAATTGCTTCTTTCATCCAATACCCCCATTTAATCCCACATATCTCATCTCATTTAATTCTTTCCCCCTCCTGCTGCTACAAGTGTTATGGGGCAGGGGGATGGTTTGCCTTCCGTGGAAGCATTGGGTGTTGACCATTTTGACTGGGCTGTTCAGTGCTCCTGCTGGAATTTAAACCTGGTTGTTCCTGGCTAGAGGGTTTTGTCCCTTCACTCAGGATTGGACTGATCATTGTATTTGGGGTCAGGAAGAAATTTTACCCCATGGCCAGATTGGTCTAGACCAGGGGTAGGCAACTCCCAGCACAGGTGCCAAAATGTGGTACTTGAAGGCATTTTGCTTGGCATACACACCTTGGGGCAGACGGGGACGGGGCTGGGGCTGAGTTGCCAGAAGGATCAGGCCCCTTGCACAAGTATCAGGCCACAAGGATCTCCCACTGTCCATCCCAAGCACACCAGCATCTAACAAATTGAGGTTGCCCAAAAACGTTGCCAACCTTTGGTCTAGACCATGAAGGTTTTTGCTTTTCTCTATATGAAGGGGTGTGACCCTCTTCCTGGGGTATTTTGAGTATATATTAACAAATTTTGCAGCTGCAGGACATTGACTACCATGGTCTCCCTGCTTTACCTGTGGCAGGTATATTGTTATGTCTTGTGGTTGTGTCAGGAAATATCTGTGTAGTTTGGCCAAAATGTTATACAGTTAATTTGCATAGGATGGTTAGGATAGGGATGATCCTGCCTCAGGCAGGAGGTTGGATTAGATGACCCTGCTTTTCTATGAGTCTGTGATATGGGAAGAACAAAGCACTTGCATGAGGTATGAGATTACTCTTCCTAGTTCCTCCTTTTCCCCCATACAACAGAACAACCATATTTATTTGTGGGGAGCATCTTCTGCAAGTACACTGTGCAAGATGCAGGGTTTGGCCCACTGGAAGTTTAAGGCTAGGCATCCTCAAGCTGTTAGAAGAGTTTAGCTGCAGTGCTAAATTTAGATCTGGGGTTCCTGAGTTATAGACCTTAATGTTCCAGCAAGCGCCTTCACAACAGAATTTTAAAGAAGGCCATGTGAACCCATACAGTTTTGGAGAAGTTGTTTTATACTGATTGAAGAACGACACACTTCAGACCCTCCAGTGTCTTAACAGAGCTCTCACATTGATCTAAAACCACGGAGATTTCCAGTTGCTGAATGTAAACTTTCATAGCATTAAAACTGCTGAAATAATACTCTTCAGATTTAACTTCTGTAGCTACTGATGAGATTCATAAATCTTATTTTGTCACAAATGTTAGGATTTGTGGGGTTTTTAGTTCTCAGGGAAACTACTCGTTTGTCTCTGTAAATAAAGCAAAATTAAAAATTGAATAGCACATTTTTCTTGCATAATCAAGGACAAGAATAAGTGTTGATGCTGTATTATTTTTTGGTTAATTAGCGAAGCAGGTTTTGGATTTCTTAAGAAATCTGAATGATGAATTTAAAGAAAAGTGTAAAGCTGAATGATGAATTTAAAGAAAAGTGTAAAGCTGAAGCATTACATTAAACCATACTTGAAGGAAAACAAAATGCTAAATTTATATTCCTGTTACAAAGACAAATATAAAACAAAATGTTAAGTAGAAATAGAAAGTGCTGGTTTATAGTAGTCTGTGCTATGGTTAGACTAAAAGGCAAATATCATTATTAACTTTTACGGTCCCTTTTAGTATTTGCATTTAGTAGAGCAAGGTATTAGGAAGTTAGAGGATCAGCTGTATAAAGATAACATTTTGGCATCTACGTTCATTATAACAAAATGGATTCTGACAACCACTAAGTGCAGTCAGTGGTCTGGCATGGCCTATATTCTTCTTTGGTAAACATGAAAATAAATTTAGGCCTGCAGGCGTAATGAAAAAAAATAATCCTCCTGAGAGAAAAGATGAGCATTACACATCACTGTGGTTAAGTTGCCATTTATTATACTGTCAGTTCTGGAGCCACTGGACCTTGTTCTGATCTGTTGGATTGATGTATGTGCATCTTGAATCAGGTAGTGTATTTTCTAGATACTATCAGGGAAACTTAATTTGCCCTATAATTCTTACTTTCTAGTTGGTAGATTATCAATTTTATGTAGTTTATAAAGGAGTTCTGCATCACTCTGCTTTAAAATACAGAGGCACCAAGGCTGAATATAGTTAATTTTTCTGGATCACCAAGGAATATTAATCATCATCCATTGCATATCTGTAGTTGGGACTGTAAAGCAGCTAATTCTGATAGCTGATGCTAACTAACATAGTGGTAGTAATTTCAGCCACTCTTTTGAATAAAAGATGTAACTGTCCATTTGTCTATTGGGTAGGCAAGTTAATTTGTAGAAACTGTTTACTCAGGGTTTTTTACAAACAGCTTCTCACTGTTAATGAATGACACTGATGAAGATTTAATTTACAAGTTTGTACTTGTCACTAGAAGCTAACATGATATATTTTCCACAAAGAATAAGCAGCTTTCTGTTTGTGGATATTTAGAAAACAGGTATATTTGTATACCAGTAGTTGCCTGCTGACATGAAAATGTATTTTAGGTGAGGCTATTTTTGAGGAATCAGTACTATTTCCTTAAAGTTTCAACAGATACTAAAAATACCAGCCCAGTTTCACCAGCAGCAACTCAATCCAACACAAAAAGGAGAAAAACTCTGGACAAGTCCTCATCAGAATCTGTATTTCCTAGGTTAATTGCATGTTATGAAGAATAAAGATAACAATAGATTGGGTTCTGTGGTAAATATTCATTCATCTGAGTGGCCATTACTGCAGAAAATTAATTTTGGCATGTAGACCTAGATGAGGTCTAACTATATTTCACTATTATATGATATTGTCTTATATGTGTTTGCAAATATATTAATACTCCAAATTAGGTTCTAGCTCAACTACTTTTCCAAAGCAAAAAGATATTTCTTCTCCACTCAGACCCTAGGTACACAAAAGCTTTAAAGCGGATTCTGTGAATAATGCTGCTCAGCCCAGTTAAAAACAAAAACGGTGAAACAGGAAGGTCTGTATGCGTGACTCATTCCTATGGCCAGGAGCTCCTCAGCTTGGACCTACCAACAGTTTGGTAAGACAGACTCTCCTTCCGTGTCCATTTCCCCATGTATAAATCAGGATGCTAATAGTAAGTAAGGTATTGTGAGAATAAATGTATGGCTCTTTGAAGATGCAAAGTACTATCAGTTCTGATAGGACAGGTTACCCAGAGGTTGTGGAATCTCCATCCTTGTAGGTTTTTAAGAAAACTAATTGTAATACCCATTACAATTCTAAAACTGGCATGATATAGTTGGAGATGGTCCTGCTTTGAGCGGAGGGTTGGGCTGGATGACCTCCTGAAGTCCCTTCCAACCCTAATTTTCTATGCATCTGGTTGCATGCAAAAACTAATCTCCCCTTAGGCTGTCTTGCATTTCTAAAAGCAAAAAATCACCACCAGACAACAAACTGACCAATATAACTACATTTACACTGATAACAAAGTGTGTAATAGGTAACATGGTTTAGAGATTAGAGAACTGGTCCAAAGAGCTAGATTCTGGGTGTCACCTCTCCTCTGCACTTCAGTTTCAGCATCTGTAAAATGTAGTAGTGTTTTGTCTCCTTTTGTAAAGCCCTTTGAAATGTTCTGATGAAAAGCTTTAAATAAAAACTATAATTCTTATTGGACTTATTCCATTTAATTACAGTCTTTTCCAAATCTAAGCCTTCCTGGACCATCTTGTGAACCTACCCTTCTTTGAAACAAGGAGCTGTAGGATAAAAGAAGGCTGGCCACAAAGTTTAAATTGACCCCAAATCTGATAGATACATCCTGCCCTGTGCAGCATGTTTTACAGCAATTTGTCTCTAGTAAAGCTTAACCCTAATGTGGTGTACATCAAGACAGCCATTTCCTGTTGCTTTTTTTCCCCTTGAGGAAATGGTTTGGCCTGACAGCTTTAGTTTGACACATTGTATCAACTCTGTAAATATGTTTTAGTATTTTGATCATTTGGAATGTTAGGAATTAATGACAGCACAACTGTTATATACATGGGGAAAATATATTTCATCTGAATTGAAAGCCATTTTAAAAACATTTCTCAATAGCTTCTTACTATAAGTATACGTCATATTTCCTTTAACTAAAACATTACTTACCTTTTAAATAAATAGGGTGAGCTGACTACTTCTGCTTCTACAACTGTTAAATGTTTGTAGTAGTTTCCTCAACCCAATTTTGAGTCACTGTATTATTCAATAAATCCATCCAAAAGGTGTGAATTTATGATGATACAAAATGTACGTACTCTCTGTCCTGGTTACAATATGGCCCCACTGAAGTGCTTACTCCAAGCAGTGAACTATCCTCTGCATTGCTTGCACTAGGTAGGGCTGACTCTGGAAGGGGAGGTGCACTGACTTGGAGGTTTGAATGATTGGTTCTTTGCAAGATGTGATGTTGCACAGCAATGCAGCTAGTGGCATTGCTGTTTGGTATTTCAGAACTGATGGTCAGACCACAGCTATAGATTGTTTTCTCCATGCTGAGTGGTTCCACTTGCCTTCTCCATGGAAGAGCTCCACTTACAGCTGTAAGACAAATTTGTTTGGGCTACAGCTGGGTAAATTTTATCATCTAAAATAAATGGATAGGACTGAGGTGTAACTTTTATAGCAACAAGTTTGCTGAACTCTAAGAAATTAGCATGTAGGAACAAACTAAAGGCAATTACTGTGAAGACTAGACTAGTAAAGGCTATTCCACACTGTATTAAAACGATTACAGGAAAAGGCAGAGAAAGATCCTTACTATGTAGCTATAAAGACCCTGCACCACTCATCTGGCCTCCAGGCAGGCAAGTTGAGCATCGCTAAGTTAAGCAGTTAAAGGAAAGGGCTGTGACCCTATTACCATATAATGAACATTACTAATGGATTACCACTCCAGACTCATTAATTACAAGATGTCTTTTCTTTTTGCCTGGAAGTCTGCCTTATTTGAGTGGACTACTCTTTCAAAGCAAACAGCTGTCTGATATGAAACACTTATCAGTAAATGTTACTTCTTGTGTAGCTGTCAACCTAAATGCCAGCATTGGGGGACAGAAGCATTTTAAGAGCAGACTTCATAAATATTTACAACATTGCTAAACCTTTAATAAGACCTTATTATTTTATTAAGATTTTATCCATTTCTTTCAGCAAATGCAATAGTTTAATTGATATAGATGTAAAGGGTAGAGATAAATGTACTTCCTTAGACTCCTCTCATGCAAAATGTAGGTGGTCAAAAGAAAACTATCAAGCTTGGAAGCAATGGTGCCGAGCCAAATACAGACTATTTCATATGAAGAAAACTAATTATAATAGCCGTTACAGTTCTAAAACTGGTATCAAGAGAAACAGGATTCCCAGGGAGAATCATGTACCTACTGGGTTAATTGTAAAAGGATGCAAGCCAATTCACATTTTGTTGGAGTTTTAAATACACATCAAAAACCTGTTTAGTGATGACAACATTCTAGAGCTAGAAAACAAAATAATTTTATATTTGCATGCAGTTATTTCAAATATCAGGCAGACTAAGAAAGATATACATTCTCTGGAAGAAAATTAATACTCTTCAGCTCTAGTTAAAATTTTTAGGTCACTGAATTCTGCTCCCTCCTCACAGTTTAAAAAAAAGTAATAAAGACTGTTGTGAGAAGGTAGCAGAGTTCTGTTTTTTTTAAACTGGGTCTATATTAAGCCATTAATTCAAAAGGCAGGATATTACATGTGGTCTATTTTCTCATCCTAAAATTCTTACTCTGTCTTATTTTTAGCCCAGTGAACTGATGATGGCAATGCACAAACCTGTACAAGTCTGCAAATATAGTTGTATTCCTTGAGCTTCCCTGAATTCCAGCCGCATAAGCTCTCTCAGTACTGAGACAGCTCCCTGCCCCAATACATCCAGCCAACATTACATATTTTATTTCACTATCAATTACTTAATTGTGTGCCCCTTAGTGGAAGAATACTACCCATTGGGTGAGAAACAGCACCATGACTATTATTATTAAGTCACTGCTGTATGCCTTCAGAGATCAAGTGCATCTTTTTTCACCTGAAAATTTTTTTCAAAGAAGTAATACATAGAAGATGTCAGGGCCAGAGACGGAGTGAGAGTAAGAGTGTACTAATATTTACCTAGACCAAAGTCCCAGACAGAAATTGAATACTACTTTTTTTTTAATGAATTTTATTATCCAAAACAGAGGATGCCAGTTATAATTTGCACTATAGCGTGTCAGTAGCAGGCCTTATAAACAAATACCCATTATTTTAAGCTAGCTTCCATAAAAAGACAGAAACACAAAATAAAGCATCACATCTCATTCAAGATATAGTTATACAGGTTAACAGGATGCTTAACTACGAAGTACTGCATTACTAGTAGCCATAACGGGGCCTCTTATTGTAGGAGTTTTTGCCATACTGCCCATATTGTGGGGAGAACGAGTCTTCTTGTCTGTATTGTTGGTAGTTATTACCCCAGCTTCTTTCTTGCCTCTGATTATATCTGTTGTCACCTTGCCAGTTATACCTGTCTCCTCTAAACTGTCTGCCATCTTGAAACCTAGAATAAAAACAAATTTGCATGAACTTTAACACAAGCCCTGAGATTTTAAAAGATGAACGTTCACCAACTCTTTTCACAAACATTTTAGTGCACTCCTAAAATATGGCACCCAGCTATTTACATATTCAAATACCATTTTTTTTATTACTGCCAATTATTATTAATAGCTATCCTGGAACCCAAGATAATTTTTTAGCTATTTACTACTACTCATGAACTGATGGAGTGCAAAAAGCTTCAGCCACCTTGCACACACCTTTCAAAATGAATTGCTAAAATTTAGGATAAACGTTCTCTGCAACTATAAAGCAATCATCAGGTATAGCCATGTCTGAGCAAGTAAGTATGGCATCGGCTAATAGTAGCTTGGATATCAACAGCAGTTATGTTTAAAAATATGGAATTACTATAAATTAATGTGTTATTTTAATCATGAGTAAACCACAGCTTGGTGTATGGATAAACAAACAACAATGGACACTAAAAGCTATCTAGCACAGCAGCATGAAGCTCCATGCAGCACATATTAACCTCCAACCTGCCACAGCTAAACTACCTTCAATATCACAGACAGTTTAGTATTTCCACATCACTGCAGACTGCAGCAAACACAAGCCTGTCTACACATGCTGCAATTACACATTCTGATTGTAGTGTAAATGAGCAGAATATGTTCATTCATAAAAACCAAGCTTTTACAAAGTTTCTTAAACAACCCCCTTTTCTGTTGCAAAAACTTGTAAGATGAGGATTATTACTATGAAATTAACCCTTATTGTACAAGTACTTATATACCTGCTTAACTTAATGCACACAAAGTCTGGTTGGCCTATGCAAATATTTGTAGGGTCAGGATTCAAGCAATAAATGTGGTGCAGGTGGTACAAAAACACTGCTTAACTCTTAAAAGTAGTAACTGCCCTTTATCTATGGTTCCTGAAAAAATCCACTACCGGTTTTTAAAAGCAGCAAATAGCCTACAGAAAAAGCATAATTCAAACTATTTTTGGTAGGCATATAATACGATATTTCAGTATACTTGCTAGAGGGATATGATGTATTCTACAGTCCCTACAAACAGACAAAAGCAATGCAGACTAGCCTAGTCACAGTATGTCAGATGTTATCTGGGCTGAAAACAACAATTTTTTGGACAACTAACAAAATAAGCATGTTGTTATTCTGTTGCTTGACACTGTCAGTCTTCTGTCAATTATTAACGCTGCAGAAGACATGCTGTTTGGTTTTGCAGACAAACTCTTCTCTCCCCCTGGATAAATCAGTTCACGGCCAGGCAACAACTGGCCCCAAGGGCAATCAGTTTAGTGGTTCCAGCTTCTTGCCTGCCAGTAAACAATGCGTTTCATACTCATATATGAAATGCAAAACTACTGTCAGGATCAGTTCAGTGGAGTCCCACTACCTTTTAATTTGGAGAGAGGTACATTTGTTTAATTAGGAAACCCACCGGTTAACAGAGGGCAGCAGAAAATGTACTGCTTCCCTTTACCCTAAGGTTGATATAACTGTAAAATGGCTATCACTATGAAGCTGGCAAAGATTCCTTTAAATCAGTACCGATCTCTGTTTCTCTGGTTGCCACCATATCTAGTTCTCCATTCTTCTATTATAGGAGGTGGATCTGCAGGACGTTTCAAGTACTCTTGATACTCCTTATCATCTGCTGTGAATCGATGAGCAAACATCTCGTCATAATTTGGAGGAACATCAAGTGAAGAGGTCATCCTGATATCTCAAGACAGGAAAAAAATGGATACACCTTAAAAATACATAACAAAGGACTTCTTTTTGCTACTAAAATCAGTGAAAACACTGCAACATATTAAAGGTAATTTAGTTGTTACGTAGTGCACTAACCACTATGTTTACAGTTCTCAATACCTACTTTGGCGTTACCGACATTACCAATACAACGGAAGTTTTCTAGAGATAGTTCCAACAAACAGGAGAAACCATCACCTTCTTGCTCCTTAGTTACCCATCATTAGCTTATTAAGGCAAACCTTAGTAGGGTCACCACACATCTGCCAAGGCTCAGCAGAAACACTTTGGATCTTCATGTTCCAGGTACTCTCCAGCAAGAGGGACTACATACCTGCCCTCCATGGCCGGCTTTCCTCATCTGATACAGCTCCCCATCCCAGTTCAGGAAAGCTAAAGGCAACTGGTCCAGGGAGCAGGATGTGTCCCTCTTAACTAACTCCTGCCAAAGGGGGTGCACATCATATATGTTAATTCTCCTTCACCAGACAGAAACTGGCAGCCTTAGGACATCCAGTGCCCCCCAGTAAACCTTAGAAAGCTCCCAGGGGCTTTTCAACATCAGAATTCTCACTGCGGGTTTTGAAAGTACCTTTGGGTTTACATCATGTTTCACATATTACACAACTAACTAGTGAATCGCACAATAAATTCAGGCTAGTCACACATGCAAAGTCAGGGCCCCTCAACATACGCAGGTAAAGGTGCCATGGGATCCAATGCGCGATTCACACAGTCGCACCTCTGGCCATGCCACACACGCATGGCAGAAGGGCGACTGTGGCATCATATATTAGATCCCACCATGCCTCATTGTCAGTACAGGGGAGCCCGAGATCACCACCCTGGCAGTCCCCCTGCACCAGCTCCCACAGGGCTCAGCAGAGCGCCCAGAGGGGCAGTTTTCTCCCTGCTACCCTGTGACAAGCCCTGCACCTCCCAAAGCTCGCCACAGCAGCAGCCTTCTCCCCGCAGCCAGAGATGCCTTCTCCTGGCTGTGCACCCCACAGCTCACAGTGTGCACCCCTGCAGCCATGAGCCCCGCAGCTGACGAGGGAGCGCTCGGCCTCACCCTCAACTAGTGGCGTGACCAACTTCCCGCACGTTTTTCCGGAGCACCGCTGTAGCTCAGTGCCCGTCTGCTCACCCTGCTCGGTGGTCCGACGCGTCGCCGGGGGTCACAACTGAAGGCGAGGCTACCTGGCTGATCGCGCCTCACGCGTAAGGGGAAGCCGGGGCCTCAGTCTCACACGATGCTGTAAAGAAATGAGGAGCCGTGGTTTGATGCCCAGACACCAATTACTGTGGAGACCAGCTGCGATCTGCACGTGCAACAGGGCCCCTGACACGGAGGGATCGCCCCCCCTATGCCCTGGGGGTAGCCGCTTTAGTCCTGCCGGCGAGGGGAGACCTGCGGACCATAGCTCCAGGGTCACCCCCACCCCCACCCCCATCGCGGCCCGAAAAGCGCCACCTTACCGGCTGCTGCTGCCGCCGCCGCCGCCGCCCCACCCTTTCCGTCTCCACCCCCGCCCCTTCCGCCGCGGCCGGGCCCGCGCGCCTGCGCACAGGGAGGCGCTGCTGCTGCTGGTGGTGGCGACGGCGGCAGCGTATTTGGTTTGAAACTTGGGTGGCCCAAGGGAGCCTGCGGCTCCACCGCCCCGTGCGCGGGTCCCACTCGCCGCCTGTCCTCTGCGGCTCCGCCAGCCCCCGGAGTAATCCCCTCGGCTTTCCTGTCACTCCTGGCGTGTGCTCAGAAAGGTGTTGCGGGCACGAACAGCTCCGGGCGTCGGAGCGCGGCTCCCGGCTCCTCGCTTCGGCCCGACGGGAGTGACCTGCTGACCTGAGGGGAGAGCGGCAGCCAGCTGTGCGAGTGTGAAGGCAGGGTAGAGACAAGACGGGGAGAGAGAGCACAAGCTTTTGTGAACCCGAGTTCGCTTCATCACATAGGTCTGAACTGAACTGCCCTAAGTTGGTTGTACAGCAGTAGGTCACTGCCAAAATAATCACCGCTCCCTGCGCCGGTGGGTTTGGAGTGTCGGGGACTGACTTTACTTCTAGCTTCTCAAGGAGAGATTGCATTGAAACGTCTAAGAGAGACATGGTCCATTTTTTCTGATTTTGCAATAATTCAGATTCATTGTAGGGGTGTGCTGATAGAGATTTTTTTGATCCGATTGTTGATATGTGGCCTAGCAGCTTGGAGAGCAGTGTTGTAAGTCTGTTGTGGGGGGAGGGAAGGAGGGTGGAGTGGGGTGGGGTAGGAGGGGGGGACAGATCAAGGCCCCCACAGTGAGGGAGGGGCTGGGCTGGGGCAGGGCAGAGACAGACCTGTGGTTCTTCAGGGGGAGAAAGGGGGGACTCCCAATGCTTTGCACACCACGGGAGAGCATGTGGGGTGCGTGCCTCCAGATCTGTGTGTGGGGCGAGGGCAGGCTGCTGCTGCAGGCTGGGGCTGGCACCAGGCTCTTCCCAGCAGGGAGCCTGGGCTGGGCTGTGCTCCACTCAGGGCAGGTGGCAGCAGTGCTCAGAGGGTGGCTATGGTGAATTTTGGGGTGGCTATAGCCGCCCCCCCCATAACACCCTCCTCCCAGCATTGCCACTGCCTGCCCTGAGCCAGCCCCGACCCAACCCCCCCACCACCGGGAAGAGCTCGGCGCATCCCCAGCCCTAGCCTGCCCTCGGCTTGTGCACAGATGTGGGGGCACATGCCCCTCTATGCTCTTCCATGGTGTATATAGAGGTAGGAGCCACTCCCTGTGCCCTCAAGATGAGCCACTTGCAGCTCCGTCCTGTGCTTTGTCCCACCCCGGCTGGGAAGCACTTGCCTCTGCCCCAGCCCAGCCCCACTCCCTCACTGCAGGGGCCTCAATCTGCCCCCTGTCCCACCCCCCTTCCTTCTCCCATGCCTCCCCTTCCTCCACACAGACGCTGCTCTCCACACTGCCAGGTTGTTCTGGCTACCTGTGTGCTGCGCTGCAGCTGCCCACATGCACACAACATGTATTGGCGACTTTATTGGCCACATCAGGCAAAAAAAGCCAATTACCAATAATGTCAATTTTCCTTATATCAGTGCTGATACGATATGGGACTAATGTGTCAGTGCACCTTTAAATCATTGCTTACTATTTTTCACAATTCTTAGATGACGTTTCTTGTTTTTTCCTTTTTCTTTGCACTCTCTCTTTTTTTATATAAGAAACTAATTTGTCCCTAAGACCCCGTTAGAAAGAAAACCATTATTTATTTATTTATTTATTTTTACAACTTCTTAGACTCAGGTGTGGTTTATTGCTCAGAGTAGCAAAACACAAAGGCTCGTAATTGCATACAGTACTTACAAAAAAAAAATCCCTCAGCCACCATGATACTGACTGCTTCTCTTCCAAAGCTATCAGACTAAAGTAAAAAGAATGACCTCAGTCCAAATAACCTAATGCCAGGCTCCTCTTGGACTGGAGTCCCCAATTCTAAACCATCATTTCAGACTCAGATTGTTATTTGAGTCTGAAAAGTAATCTATTTCATCTTGCAGTCCCTACTTGGGTGGTGCCCTTTGAAATGGACAGGAAATACTATGACTTCCCTGGATACCTTTTAACTAGTGGATACCATAGTTACAGGAATGGCAGCAGGAGATTTCATGCACAAAAATCAAGACGTGACCTTTAGCAAAAGAGGGGCCCTTTACTTCTTACTGACTCTAAGCTGTTGCTTAGTGGGTAACTGAGGGTTTTCATTAAAAGATAGTGACTCATTTTCATGTTAAATATTTTGTTACAAGCTATGACCTCAAATCAGCAAAACACTTAACCACAAGTTTAGTTCCTAGATCAGGACACGTGGTTTCAGTCGCACAAGAAACTTGTGTAGTTGGAGCCTTGCATTTGTTCAGAAACCTCAGATTTTTTGGGACTGTGTATAAGCAGGGTTTGTATTACACTTCAACTCTTGCAGGAGGGCAGGTCTGCAAAAAAAAATTGACCAGGGTCAGGACTGTGTGCATGGTTCCCTGCCAGTAATACAGGGCTGGGGCCAGCAGCGGTGGCAGCTAGAAGGAGCCGCCACCACTGCCTGGGATGCTTAGAAAGGCGTGGGGTGGGCCGGGGGCTGTGCACAGTGGCAAATGGGCTCCGGGCTGTTGGCGGGGCAGGGGGAGGGGGTCCTGACCAGCTCACAGGAATTCTTTCATGGGAGAGCTCTTGTCTCTTATGTGGGGGCTCAGGCCCCCTCCTCCCCCCATAATTCAAACCCTGTGTATGACCACAGGGATCAACCTGTGTGAAAGGCATGGTTGCATCTTGCAAGGGCCAACAGGGTGGCACAAGGTAAGAGACCTATACTGAAACCTTGGTTTTGACCTACCTCTGAAGTGTGGCATCTTTTTAGGTAAAATAGGGCAACAGCAGAACACCAGTAAAGGAAAGAATACCACAAAATCAGACTTACTGGGGTTAATTTAAAACTGCATACAGAATATAAATACCCAAGTTGAAGTTATGTCAGGGTATATAACACGAGAGAGCAAATACATGGAAGTTAGGTTAGGAGAGCACTGCTGTTTTAAAACCTTGTATAGTATAAACCTTGGACTTCAGTGGTTGAATTGGTTTCTTATGCAGTAGTGTGAGGCAGGTCCTAGGCTTGAAAGGGTCAGTCAGGTGCTGGTCTTGTGGATATAGGCAGGCAAGGTACTTTGAGCAGATGTGATATCTTTTATTAGACCGGAGTAGTTGGAAAAAAGCGCTTGGCAAGCTTTTGGGCGCATTTACCCTTGTTCAGGCATAAGGAGTCTCTGCTGGTTTGAGACTCCAAGGAAAGAGAGAAGCTAAACGTGTGGAAGGATGTCAGTGAAAACGTAAATAGGTAGAAATTAGACAAAAGGTGAAGCAGGTAAGGGAGGGGGAAGAAAGCAAGGCCAAAGGGAAATACTACAGTGGTAATAATACAAGGTAAAAAATGAGACTAACAATGAAAAAGGAAATAGTTGGAAATCAGGGAGACAAAGGGCAGAAATATAAAGGAGGGGAGGGGAGAAAAGGTGGTCTTGTGGATAGCCCCCTGATAGATGACATGGTAGCAATGGTCCAGCTATACATAGATAAGATCAAGTGGCCAGATATTTAAGCACCTAAGGATTTGCAAAAACAGACAGGTGCTGAACTCAGGATTTATCTGAATCAAAAAATACCTGAATACTTGAAAATGTAGCCCTGGATGTTTTCAAAATAAGGGCCTTGGCACTCATCCTTCCATTTCTGCTGCCTTCCTCCTCATTGTAGTAGTCTCTAAGCAACCAACACCAGCTCTTCCTACAATCAATGCCACTTCTCAGTAATTCTGAAAAGTACTACCCTAGGACATACCCCCCCCAGGCATTGTTCCTTGTTTGTTTTGAATTTTAGTGTTTCAAACAGTAATCATTTTAGACATTTTAATCTCTTCTTAGTTTAAAATGAAACTATTTACTTTGGGCTGTGTGTAATTAAAGAGAATTTTCAGGTGTCAAATGCCCAAAACACATACTATAAATTAATAATCTAGTTTACTCAGAAGCAATGGGAAAATATCCATAGGATGCATTAGTGTTAACTTTTTGTTATTTTTTACACTCATCTCCTGATGCTTGATGCTTCTGTTAAAGCGTCATCTTTTAAAATCATGGAGGTTAATGACTTTCAGCTTTCATTTAGAAGACATTAAGTTTCTAACTTCCATGGTTGTCAAGAAAATCTTGATTCAACTGGAATTTACCATTATGTCTCTCAAACCAAGAGCAATTAAAAAAACTTTAAAAACATACTGTTTATTAACACATCTCATAATTTTATGCCAGGCTCTTACATTTTGGTGTCTCAGCTTCTTATTTAGGATAAATTACTATTGCAAACACTGGAATTGAATGAAAGGTCAGCCTATATTTTTGTACCAAGACAAAGCATACCGCAATTTTTGTGTGTTTCTGTAACTTCAAACAAGGGAAAATCCTTTTAATCGAATGCTAATATGTACTGTGAAAAATCAACTAAAGAACCAAAATCCTTGTAATTATGTCCTTTCTGATCAAAGGAGAATAGACTTGTATGTGGGTAAACAGAGATTCCTCCAAGGAGAGTGCCATGGATCGTGCTGATACTAGAAAAAGAGGAAACCATTCTTCTTGTGTTTAATACCTATTTATTGTAAATTTACTGTATTATATCACAACTAAGAATTATTCTTGCCTACAGTTCTTTCAGTTTCTTTATTTTCTCTACTGCATTGTATTTGAAAGCCTGTCTCTTAACAATCAGCAGCAAGTGCTTCGATTAATTTATTATGGGAAAAAGTACAGTGTTAAAGGAAGCAAAACCTTGCACTCAGGCCTGAGATGCACAAAAGTGGTGTGAGCAGTACCCTGCTGGCTAATGATGTGTTAAGCGAGGTAGTGGTTTGAGCATGTAAGAGAAGTCACCAGACAACCAGAGGGCATGTCAGCACACAAAGAATTTTTAAAAAGTGTTGTGGCGTGCCAGACACTCCTCCTAAAAGATCATACTTGTAAGGATATTCTGTAGCCAAATACCACAAAAGATTTGGTAAGAGAGGCTTTGGCACCCAGGAGATCTCTCATTCCTGAGTTTTATTCCCAGGGCTTGAGAGGATCATTGCCTGGATGATTCTCACTTAAATAACAAGGAAAGCAGAGACAGAACAGATGCTACTGACAAATGAATCTAAGCCTGCACAGTTATTCTGTCAGAGAGCTGCTCTGCCTTTGCCATTGCAATTGCCATTGCAGTACAGAACCAACATGCTTAAGAATATCTTTCCTACACCTCCAAGTGATATTGTAAAGTGGAGCCCACAGAAGAACAGAATGCATAATGCCCACTGACTCTCCTAAACTTAACACAAGAAATACTTCCTTGCTGGAACAATGACCTTTAAATGTTAATGGCCTGTAAAAAATAGCATTGCTTTTATGTTGCGAGGATGGGGGACAAGTACATGCAAGCAATTTCTGATGGCAGGCTTTGTTATAAAGTAGCTGCTAAGGCTTAATGGGCCTGATATTACTCCTCACTTAAGTGGATAGCAGGACAGCATAAGTGCCATCAGATTCTCCAATCTCACTTTTGAGAGTGGCCTTTTCAAAAAATTTGCCCTGTGAAATTGTATTTCTGGCATCTTTACTTCCTGTTTCTGGGCTCATTGCAGGGTTGGCCTTATCCTGCTGTCAGGATTTTTTCTTTATAAATATCATCAAAGTCTTGCTGCCTGCCTTAATTTTCACCTTTTAAATTGACTAAGCAGCAGTATTCCTCTAGTTCTTTAAGAATGATTCATTTTTATTACTTTTTTCTTTCCAAGACATCCTGCTGCGCTGTGTAAATACTGTCTTTTTCTTTTTAATATTCCAGTGCCAGTTTCATCCCTTGTGTAACACCATTGACTTTGGTGGAGTTATGCTCTAGATGAATTAGTCCCACTGAGGCTTTTCCAAATGTTAAATTATTTCCTCCTCATTACTCAGAGAAACTGTGAATAAGAGGGCAAGACAGAGGGCTCTTTTATAGGTGGAATGCAATTCCAATATAGTCCCTGTTTTTGCTGCTCCTTATGTTGCTCATTTGAAAGGGAGATGGATTAGATCCAGTGCATCTTAGGGAGACATGCATGCTGTGCCTGAAGTATAAGCAGCAGTACTTACCAAAGCACATCTGGTGCATACTGTGCATGCTTTCCATGGAGGGCCTGTAAAGTAGCAGTAGACAGAAAAAATTAAGTGGGAGGAATAATACTAAAGTATTATACAAAACTGTGTGAAAGTTAGGAGATGAGATAGCAGAATGTCAACATAGCAGATGTGTCTATTCATCAGAGATTTGCTCAGGCTCCAAAACCCCAATCCAGTTTCAGATGAGATGCCAGGAAATCCAGAGTGTGTGTGTGTTTACTAGGTTATTGCCATTATTGATTTAGCCTGTTATAGGGGTAAGGCATTTGCAGAAGTGTCTGGGTTCAGATTTTGTTCAGACCCAATTTCTGGTTCTCTTTGAACTGATGCTACTATTGATATCCAGTATACTTACCTGTCAGCTCTGTAGCAATATGGAAATGTTGACATTTTTGGGAGAACAGAACCAGAAGCATCACTCTGAGTACAAAGTGGATAGTTAGAGTAATTCCCTATTGCACTGTGATAGGATTTTTCATGCCTAAGTCAGAAATGTGGATCCTGAATCCTTAGATTATGGGGATTCAGATAATAGCAAGAAATTATTATTATGATACTTCACCTTGATATAATTGTTTTCATCTGAAAGTTACAGGACTTTACCAAGATGAATTTATCTATTAAGCCTGACAACAGAATCAAACACAGACAAGTTGAGTGAGTTGCTCAGCTCTATCAGAAACAAGGCTAGGAATAACACCTAAAGAGCTGCATACCAGTCCTCTGCTGAGATGTACTATTTCTGGGGTGATGGAAGACTAGCTGCCATGTGGATATCATTTCATCAGAACTCCCTTAATTTCAAAGTAAAAGTAAAAGTCTTGATTCTTACTTTGGTGTTTAATATACCCCGAAGAATTATTCCTGTTCCATTTTTTGTGTTGGCTTCATCCACATTTCCTCCAGCAAAATGGATTTTTAGTAAATACCTGCTGTTCTAGTTTAGAGATATTATGCATGTGTCTGCTGGACAGCTATCTATTTCTTCAGACAGCCTGATTTTTCAGCTCATAATTAGAACATCAAAATACTCCATTTTACCTCAGATTTTCACTTTGCTGCACAAATACATTTGTTCATGCACCAGAATGCTAATCTGAGGACCCAGATAGTTTTTGAATATTGTATTGCAAGGCTAATGTTTGAAAAATGGCGCAGCAGCCAACTGCACAGGCAGCTGAACACCAAGATCTACTCCAGTAAAAGGACTGACTGCCAGATACATAAGCATGTGCTTAAGTTCCACTGAAGACAATAAGACCGTTGTTGCTTTGGTCCTTAAATGGAAGTGGAATTGGATTCTAGGTTTGCTTAAGTCAAACTCCCTCCATTAAAGAGAAAATTTGGCCTTCTCCAGCTGCCTTTATTACCAAGCACTGAAGTTGCTTTAACTTTTTATAAAGGGTAGTAAGTGGGAGGGTTGAAGCTGACCACACAATGTGTTCTTCTCTGGTCCCCACATAAGAGACTTGAGCTTCTTCTGACCCTGAAGTAACTCCATTTTGATAAAATACTATGTTTGTATAATTATAGTCCCCAGAAGCACTGATCTGGAGTGAAAGCGGGCCATACTAAGCTCTATACAAACCTACCAGCTGATTTGCAGGACTGACTCCTCTGTCCATCTTGCTGACCAGCATTTTTCATTGTTTCTGGGTGCTCCCCTGTCTGCTTCTAACCACCCATTGTCCCTTTTCTCGCACTTGGATTGTAAACTCTTTGGGACAGGCACTGTCATTCTGTTTGTACACACTGACCAGCACAATCAAGTCCTGATCTATGACCTGGTCTCCAAGGCACTGTGATAATAGAAATAGCTGGGCACTGCTGCTCCTGTCACTGAAAGTAAATATGGCCTGTAGATCACCACCACTTCTACTAAGTAGAACATTGGTGTTTTGTACTGTGTTTAATAAAATTACCTTGGCATGCAAGCAGCACAGTCCAGAAGAACCTAACCTCAACAAGCAGACAAAAGTGTATACTCCCACACATGCATGCACACAAAAAGTATATTCCAGGTGATGCTTTGATGGTAATTGGTGCTTTAGATCATGTTAGAGTTGCTCATCCTGGAAGTAACACATGGATTTTTAACTTCATGAATGCTCACTTTAAATGTTGCTTTGGGAGTAGCATAAACTTCCTGAGTAAACATGTATATTAGAAAGCAAATCATAATCTCAGAACACTAGCATCTAAGCAGATTGCAAAAACAAGACTGCCAACCTGAAAAACAAGTCAGGAGTCTAATTAAATTAGAAGAATATTATGCACTAATGACAAATTGTCATTAAGGATTTCAGTTATATCAAGAGTCAAAAATCTCATAATTCTTAAGAAAGCTTACTGCCAGAATCCCACAGGTAGCTATGCATAGGCACTAAAATCTTGGCCTCTGATGTCAGTGGGATTTTTGATGTTGATTTCAGCAGTACCAATATTTCATTCTACCCCTCTGGCTTGGAAAGAGACTTCTTAGAGTACATGCATCCTGCGTCCCCTGTGCTTATTTATGGGTGGGTACCCTTAGCAATCCTGCAGATATGGTGTAGGTGCTGCTAAAAGTAGTACTGGTGATTCAACAATGAAATTGCTCTAGGGTGGTGTGATGGGTTGCCCTACTGTTGTTAGTGTTATCTTTCTGATTTGACACAATAGAACATAGTTCTGGCCATTTATGGGCATTAAAGATCTCACAACACCTTTTGAAGAAAACAGGTCTGTTAATTCCAGGGTGCTGGCCAAATTCTATTTTGGGTCGTTTCGCTCCGGCTATCAGCATTTCCTCTCTTTCAACTGGATAAAGTATTTGCCTTCACGCCATGTTCTAAACTGCTGTTTTGTGTTCCTGTGTGATTTGGAACAGTTGATATTTTCCAGGGATAGTTATGTGGTAGTGATGTGTCAGGTGATCTCTATATATCCCTTATCTAACTCAGGGGAATGGTGCAAGTTTTAATTAATTATGGCTCAATCCTGATCCAGTTGAAGCCAGTGGATTTTTTTTCTGTTGTCATCACTAAAATCAGAATTTGCCCGTCTGTAGTTAAAGTATTTGCAGATATTCGTGTGAAAAGAGGTATAGAAGGGCAAAGTGTTATGATGTTAATATAATATCTGTGGCTTCTGCGGGATGAATGTATCTTTAACCTGCCACCAAATAGCATGCTGGAGGATTTGCTCCCTCAAGTATAACTGTTTGTCATATCACTGGGTACCATTTTTAAGGAAATCAAAGGTTTTTGCATGGAGCTTTCCTAACGCACCTACTGATACTGATTTGGCTAAGATATGTGGTTTTGCACCCCCTTCACAATGATTTGTCACAGTTGAGGCTCTTCTCTCATTGAAGGTAATGCTGTAGGATTATATCCTACAGGCTATATTTTGTGGTGGTTTGACTCTATTTCAGTGGTGTTGCACCAACAGAGAATTTGGCTTTCAATGTTCATAGAAAGCTGCATCCTGACCATTCTGTAGCTAGCAAGTGTTCTCTTAGACTAAGTACATGTGCTTTATTTTAGAAGAAAATATATCTGGCAAATAGAGGCATTAATTCTGACAGACTTTGAATACATACATATCCCCTGCTTACTGCTTCTGTCGTATGCCATTTAGGACCCGTAGTAAAAAAACTGAGACTTTAAATCAGCTTCTTCCGTACAAACTGGGAAAAGAAAAGTCACGGAATATATTTGTGAAGACATACGAGCCAAAAGAACACAGCAAAAGGCGGCCACCTTAATGTTGATCTGGATAATGATAAGTCTGTTCTTGGGGCAAAAAACCAGATTATGTTTATAAAAATGTTGGTGCATGAACAAGTTAAGTAACTGATCTCGGATTTTACTCCACAGTAAATTCATTCAGCTGAGGTGCCAACATTGACACAACTCTTCCAAGCTGGTTGCCTGCAGTAGGTGCTATTACAGAATTTGGCCACTGGGTGGCAGGAGAGCCAATTTGCACAAAGCAAACAACTAGCAGGAAGACATGGACTTGGGGGAGCAGAGGCATGACTGGGACTGGGGTAAGATCCACCAGCATATACTGACTACAGGAGAGAGACCTTTACCCCAGGGCGGAGTAGCTTAAACCAGAATATGGCTGTGTGGCCTGTGTCTGCTCCATTTCACTATGGAATAAAATCAGTTTTCTGTGGAGTAAACATGTGGATCGGTACTCTGTAATTTTATACAGTAAAGATGGGGATAAGATACCTCTTGAGTAAGATATTGGAGAGGAGAATATTTATTTTGATAGATACCTTGGGTCCTTCACAGAAATTTTACGTATGGCTCAGAGAAGTTCCTTAATCCATGTTTCTTCAGTCCAAAGAGGAGGAGCTTTCAATTCATCCTGTTGAATAATTCCTATGGGGCCAGAGGGTCTTAGTATAAAACCATTATGCCAATGAGGTTGGAAGTGGGGGGCTTGAATATTATATTTTATGGCCAAATTAGTTTCTAACCTTCTTCCCATGATTTGGGTTTAATAGGACAGTAATGAGTCATTTGTAGAGCTGGAAAAAGTTTTATCCTGGTCTTTACTTTTGCTAAGTATCAAAGGAGACAGCTTCTACACAGGCTTTGTCAATGTGAGGTTTAAAACTAACAAGAAAGTATCTCTTATGCAGTGCGTAGTTAACTTGTAGAATTCATTACCACAGGAGGCATTAGAGGCAAATAGTACAACCAGGTTCAAAAAGGGACTAAACAAATTTATAGCTGATAGATACATTAAGAGCTATTAAACAGAACAGGATACTGGGCTAGATGGACTGTTAGTCGGACCCAGTACGAAACTTACATTCTTATGAGCAAGGAAGTCAGCAAGGGCCATATGAGGTCTGGGGCTTGTAAGTCTATGTTGGTGTTCCACAATGTCAAAGACTTTGTCTGAAGAATCTTTTGCCAGTGTATTTATAAACTCCATGAAGCAGCTGGCTAAGTGGAGAATTTAGAAATCCCTCCAGAATTAAAAAATGAATGTTCATCTCCTTGTGATGGGAAGTATTTCTGACATGTTTAGTTGTGGGTATTTTGTTGTGCTACGTTTAGAAGGGGGCAACTTTTCTACTTTTGTCCAGATTCTTATGATGACTGAAATCTATATAGTGCAAATTTTGCCTGGACAGCATATAACATATTGGGTTCATATCTATTATTAATTAATTGTTGTGGTTTACCTGAGATAGATCAAGCAGCAGTCTAAGTCGAGTCTTTTAATTGTATCTGAAGATAATGTATGTTTATGTGGTTAGATTTTTTATTGGAATCATAAAGTGTTATTCTGCCTCTCAAATATGTCTTATTACTTCCCAAAAGACCTGCTGTGTAGGGGAGGTTGTCTTCAAATAACAGTCAAACTTTTTCAAAACACAATGCAAAGTGTGGATCTAGAGAGTAAGGACCTAAAATTATTCCTGTGCGTGGTGGATATTAAATTTCCAGATATTCCCAAACTTTTGATTGTCCAATGTTTTACACAATAGGAAGGAGAAGTCCTCTTCTTGAGTGCAGTGCCTAGTTGTGTTCCTATTGACCTTAATGGGGGCTGGGAGGTGGTCAGCAGTTTTGAAAATCAAGAATCAGGCAGGTGGCCTGTACATGGATTTTAAAATAGGACACTGAAAATCCTGGCCAGGGTCTTGTTCTTTCATATCACTTCACATGCATCATATAACCCTGCCAGGAATCCACTCAGGAGTTTACAGAGTTTGAATGTCTACAAGGAGAAACAGGTCAGCCTAGATAGGGAGTCTTGGGAGAGCTGGGGCACAGGATATCCAGGTGGATGGTTTGGGTCTCCTTTTATGGGACTGTCTTCCTTTCTTTGTGAGGCAGCCAGAGGAAAGAGTGTAACTGTGAACTGGAAGATATTCTGCATGGTGACCCTGACTTTTATTCTCTGTGCCTGCCTGTGTGTGGACTCTGAATCATAATTCATCCCTATCTTGCAGTGAAACTGAGCCCTTTTGGAGGATTCCCAGAGTGTCAACTTTGGACATTTTCAGCAGTATGTGCTCTAGTGCAGAGGTTCCCAAACTTTTTCTTATTGTGTACCCCCTTCCAGATTTACCAGCTGCTGGTGTACCCCTACCAGCATGTGTTTTATATTTTAACCCCATAAATGCCAATTATTATTATAATGAAAACTAAATCCGCCATTGTACAATCTCCCACGTACCCCCCCCCCGAGATGTCTTGCATACCCCAGGAGTATGGGTTACCACAGTTTGGGAGCCTCTGCTCTAGTGTATGTGGGACCAAACTAATGGCCTTGGAAAAATTGATTGGCTGCTCAAAGCTTGCAGAGCAAAAGTGACAAAAAATGAGGTTCACCATCACTCTCTGAATAACTTAGGGTCATGAAAATTGAAAGAATTATTTGACTATTCAGTTAAATACTTTCTATCAATTCAGGGTGGATCAAATCAATTTAAATCATGATTTAAATCACTGGTCAGGAAGCCTCAATTTAATCAGTGTTTCATATAGAAAGTGCATTCTTGTTGTTTCATATAACCTTCATTAAAGTATTCCTAAACAGGTCTCTTCTATGGCCTTGCAAGCCTGCTGCCACGATAGGTTTTCCCTGCTATGGTACCATTCTCTCACTAGATCTCAAATCAATGGAGAGGCTATACTTAGAAACTTATCCCTCAATACTGCTGGAATAATCTGCTCAAAATGTTTCTCTTTTGTTTCTACTGCCCCTCCCTCCTTGTATTTATCTCCAGACTCCTCCTCCTTGCGGAGATCTACTCCCCCCAACAATCCTCTATTCTTTTAACTTCTTGAAACTATGCACTTTCAGGGAGAGGTAAGGGCTTGCCTCTGTATACATACCTGCAGCAAGACAATAGGGCTAATGGACAGGTAATCAGGTCTGTTCTCTCTCATCTCCATATACACTGTTAACAAAGATGTTATCTTTGGAGATACGAATCCACAGTTTGAGAACTGAAACTAAGGATCACAGACATGCTTAATGGGATCTTCTAGACTGAGCACTGAGTCTTGTTGGGTAAAGTGGTTTTCTTTAATCTTTACTGATCTATAGAAGTGCCTCTGGGAACCCCATAAGATTGGACCCCTAATATAGTCCACGGCCTGTTGTAACCTATTTATAAAATTTTTCTAAAACGGTTACATAGGTTACATGAATATATTGTCTCAAATAGTATATAATTAGAATTTATAATCACTATTCCACGATGATATCTTTGAGTCCATAATGATCTTGGACTCCAAGATGAACGTGGGCCGACAATGCGAGCTCGTGGTTGGCAGGGCTAACCGGACCTTGTTGTGCATCCACAGGTGCATCTCAAGTAGGGCCAAGGAGGTGATCCTCCCCCTCTATGCGGCACTGGTCAGGCCACAGCTGGAGTACTGTGTCCAGTTCTGCGCGCCCCATT
>NW_017728911.1:24645521-24648108 GCF_001723895.1 Crocodylus porosus | reverse complement strand
CTGGGGACAACAGGGCAGACCCTACAATGAGAGACTGCGGGACCTGAACCTGTTCAGCCTTCACAAGAGAAGGCTGAGGGGGGACCTGGTGACCATTTATAAACTCACTTGGGGGGGCCAGAAGGGTTTGGGAGAGGCCTTGTTTCCCCTAGCGCTCCCTGGCATGACAAGGAGTAACGGCCACAAGTTGTTGGAGAGCAGGTTTAGATTAGACATCCGCAAGAACTACTTCACAGCCAGGGCGGCTAGGATCTGGAACCAACTTCCAAGGGACGTGGTGCTGGCTCCTATCCTGGGGGTCTTTAAGAAGAGGCTGGATGCCTACCTGGCTGGAGTCATTTGAGCCGAGTTTTTCTCCTGCGCAGGCGGGGGGTCAGACTTGAAGATCTACAAGGTCCCTTCCGACCCGACTTCTATGATTCTATGAGCTCTAGTATATCTTAAAAATATCTTTTTTTTTCAAAAGCATCTTAACAAAAAAATAAAAAATCCGATTAAATAAAAAAAATCCTATTTTTAATTCTTTTTAATTGTTGCTTTTTATCCATCCTGTATCAATTTGACATTCTCTAATGCACTGTGGAGTCTCATAGCCTGGTATTATTTTAGAGTTTAGATGTTAAATCCAAAATTCCATGTGACAAGATATGTGTATTTCAACAGATGTCTTCAGTGTCTTTAAAAAATAGCAACCAGTTACAGATGGTGGCAAGGGTCTGAGAAAAAAAGCTGAGCTACATGAAAATTTACATGCAAGAAAAATGTTTTGTTGGAATGAATAATCCTGTAATTCAATGTATTTGAAAATTAAATCTCTTTAATCAGAAATACTAACATCTTTCTCTTTCCAGAGCATTCTCTGTTTTATGCTTCACTGTTAGTAGCTCTGATTCTTACCTACGTCACAGCATTGCTGTTGATCCGCAATGCTCAGATCTTTTTTATGGTACGCAAACATTGTAGTTTGCTTTTCTCTTGCATCTCCTATAGTATGATTTGTTCTTGCAAAGCTAAAATGCGATCTAAGCTAGCTTAAAAGTAAAGCTGTTCTAGCCCAGGTGCCCTACCTTACATTTGTGGAGATCAGGAATAATTCATGTAAAGTAAATGGAGTTATATGATTATAAAATTAGAATTAAATCAGAAGCAAGATCCTTGGTGATAAATAAGGATGAAACTGAATGTGTTCTCTTTCCTTTGTTGGGGTGGGGCATGGGGAACTGGACTATTTTAGTGGATTTGAAAAGAAAGTCACCAAAATAAAAGAGTAAAAAACTTGCTCATTTCAAAAATTGCACATTAAAATATGAAATGTAAAATAATTCACATCTGAAGGAAAAATGTGCATCAAGATTTTAAATCAGCTATATAAGTGCAGCAACAGCTAAGCAAAACTTCACTAAGATCAGTGATCGCTTTTGCTCAATGTACAGTTCAGCAACTGGAAAAAAGCAAACAAGATTTTAATATCCTGCATAAAAAGCAGGATATAAATAATATGGAAAATATTATGTGGCCTCTGATGTGGCCTCATCTGGATTATTGTGTACAGTACTGATCTCCCATTTCAAAAACAATTAGATCTAGCAGGAGGTCAGAAGAGGACAGCAGGATTGATTAGGTGCGCAGAAAAACACTCATCTGAAAACAGATTGCAAACAATCCCCAGATTGTTTACCTTACAAAGGAACCGAATAAGGTGGGCCACAGTAAAAGTGTATAAAATAATGACTGCTATGAGGAAAGCAGATTGGCAGCTTCTGCAGTTTTGTTTCACAGCATGAGAACATAGAGACATTCAATTAAATTAAAGGGGACTGTTTTTTCTAAGTATGGGGTTATTTTCTAAAAATGTTCTTTGTTGATTATAACAATAACAATATATAACAATATAAGGTAGAACTGCTTATATTTTCATTCTCTGGTCTGACTTTTACAGTCTTCTAGCACAACTTAGTCATGTGTCAGATTGTTGGGCCGACTGATCTCTCTGATTGTTGAGCAATATCCCCCTCTTTGTAGACTGTCTTCTACAGTCCCATTCCCCACCCCAGACTGTTACACCCTTAGATTGCCTTGTTCCTTTATTTACATACATATGTATATATATATATATGTATGCATGTGTGTGTATGCACACAATACATTTATCATACACATTTGGCAGGCCTAACATGCTTGCACTTTGTCCAGAGATTCCACTAGAAGATCAGATTCTTCTGACCCACACTTTCTTTAAGGTAAAATTTAAGCAATAAATGTGCTTTTCCAGCACATAAGAGATTACATGGAACTGAAACTCTCCTTATTTGAAAATCTTGTATTTAGCTTTTCTGCAGTATCTTAAGTCGCCCATTTTAAGTAAAATGTCAAAGAAAATTATAGCAGTTCAGTTTCAGACTTACCAGGTTCAGCATGTACTCTGGAGTATGCTTCAGTCTGGATTTCTATCAGATCAGAGTAAAAAGAATGCCTTGAGAACCCACATTAAATTCAAGAGAAGGTTGGATGTGTATCTAGCTGGGGTAATGTAGGCCCAGCACTCTTTCCTGCTTATGCAGGGGGTCGGACTCGATGATCTATTGAG
>NW_017728911.1:24639599-24645510 GCF_001723895.1 Crocodylus porosus | reverse complement strand
AGGCCCAGCACTCTTTCCTGCTTATGCAGGGGGTCGGACTCGATGATCTATTGAGGTCCCTTCCGACCCTAGCATCTATGAATCTATGAATCTATAAATTGTTTATTAATTGTTACAGGTGCTCTCTGACTGTATTAGTATTGTTAGATATTTTGGCCGCCTCTTATGCTTTGGAAGCTTCTAACACTGTATTGTGTAGTTACATTCCAGGGTCTAAAGACCAATGTTAGATGATTTGGCATTATTCTGGCTTTTGTGTTTGTGTCATGTTACCTGCTGATTATTCTGTTACTCATGGAACAGGTCCTCATGTAGCCCCTAGAGGAGAACAAAGTGTATCAAATGGGGTTCCCCGGGTTCTGTCTTGGATTTGGTATTAACATGTTCATTAATGATTTGAATGACAGGATTGATCGCACGCTTAGCAAATTTGTGGACAACATCAAGTCGGGTGGAGCTGCAGATACTCTGGAGAGTAGGACTAGAATCCAGAATAACTTGGATAGACTGGAAAAATGGTCCACAGTCAACCAGCCAAGATTCAACAAAGACAAGTACAAAGTCATGCAGTTGGGATGAAATAATTGCATGCACAAGTACAGACTAGGAAATGACTGGCTAGGCAGCATTACTGCAGAGAAGGTCCAGAGGGTTCCAGTAGACCATAAACTGAAAATAAGCCAACAGCGTGCTTTTGTTGCAATACATGAATAAATACTGGGTTGTATTAACAAGACTGTCACTTGTAATTCAAGGGAAGTGGTTGATTCTTCTGCTCGGTTCAGATTTGGAGAGGCCTCACTTAGAGTACTGTGGCCAGTTTTGGGCCCCACACTTCAAGAAGGATGTGGACAGTTTGGAATGAAACCAGTCCAGAGCAAAAAAATTATTAAGAGGCCTGGGAAACATGACTTGTAAGGAAAGAACTAGAGTGAGGGAAGACTGAGGAGGGATTTGATAGTCCTCAAATACCTGGAGGATGATTATAAAGAGGATGGTGATGGGCTTTCCTCAGTCGCCAAAGGGGACAGGACCGGGCACAATGGCCTTATGTTTCAGCAGGGGAAATTTAGGTTGGTGATTAGGAGGAACTTTCTGACTGAGGGTGGTTATGCATTTGAACAGGCTACCTAGAGAAGTTGTGGAATCTCCATCTCCTTGGAAGTTTTCAAGAGCAGGTTGGACAGACATTTGGCTGGGATGGTGTCAGGGATGGTCCTGCCTTGACCAGGGGGCCAGACCAGGTGTTTCCACATACACATACATCCCCATACCTCAGCTGCAACTTTGTTTTCACTACAAATACATAGTATAGCTCAGGGACACTGCTGCTTTCTGTATTTACCTAAAACTGCTTTGAGCTGATATTTTCATATATATACATTTCCTAATGCTACTTTCTGAATGTGAGCTGGAAACAAGTTGTATACTTTGGATTGTGAATCAGGAAACTCCTGGTATTATAATTATACATACAAGATAAGGTTTGAATAATAAGAGTTCTCTCAATCATCTCTCTAGCCCTTCTTTGAACTCTGACAAAAAGCTGAGGTTTAATTTAATGAACAATACATTAAACTTTAACTTGAAGGGTGATCTGCAAATGGCTTTTAAAATATGCCTTTTTGTTTTTAAATGATGCATAAAGTAATCCTGTGTGATTGTTTTGAGTTTTGACCTTTTATGGAGAGAGGGGTGGAGGTGGGAATGTTTTTATCTAGGAAATTACAGAAATATCAAGTATGGTTTTCTCTAGTCTAGTTGGTCTCGCTTTGGGTCTCAGTTGTTTATTGTGAACACTGATATTTTAATTAAAAGGACAGGTTTTTGCATTTTTAACAAATACATCTTTTGTTTGAAATGTTTGTTAATCATTGGATTAAGTAGAATTTAACATCAATAACAAAGCAAAGAGTTTTAAGCAGACTGACTTAAAATCCTTTCTTTTCTCAGTTGCTTAATTTTTTCTCGTGTAACATTAGAATTTAATTTCTTCGAGTCTCCAAAAATCTTTTAAACAAACAACAGCATCTGATATGAAACAAGAACTCTGTACTACTAAACCTCCTTGATTAAACCTTTATAGTCACCTTTATACATCATATCTAGTTGTCTGTTAATCATAGGGAAAAATAAAAAAGTTCATGATTGTAAAAAACGAAACAAAACAATGTAAGCCTTATAATTCTATTTAAAAAAAAAACCAAAAGTAACAGGATGGAATATTTAATATTAAGCTGTAGGAATAATGTGGTTAAAGGCACATTAGTTTCTCTAGTTAGTGGCCTACAGAAAGAGACGTGACTTGCATCATATCCAGCTCTCTGACTCTCCAGCCAAGCAACCACGTACTCATTTACAGTTGTTTGACTGGGGCCAGGCCTTGGCACAAGACTGAAGCAAGACTCAAACTCACACCTCAGGAAAGGAGGAGCTAAATGTGAGTAATGATTATTCATATTAGTGTAAGGATGCAGGAGTTGGACCTCAACAGAGAAATTTATTCATTCACCACTGATACATTAAACATTTTGACTAAGATCCCAGCCCTCCTGAAATCAATTAGAATTGTGTCATTGATTTAAATGGAACCAGGATTTCACCCTCTGTTTTGAAGGGCAGTGCTCTAGTATGTGATAGTTTGGGAGAAGAAACCAAGTATATCTTATCTAGTTAGAACAACAGAAGAAATGTCAGCAAAAGCGAATGAAGTTACTTGATTTTCTCCAGAATATGGGGGCTGACTCCTCTTTTCAAGCAAAATGTGTCATGGGAATCTTTGAAAAGTCAGTCCACTAATATCCTCTCTATGTACTATGTCTTTGTTCACTCCGTGGGTTGTCTTCCTTCCACTGTTTACATACGTGTGTGTGTGTACATGCACACTTGGCATACTCTTCCAAAAGATGATGCGAGTTTTCTTCCCTAAACTAGTGAACACAAAAAACACTTGTTAGAATACTTTATTTCAGAGGTGGCCAAGCTGTGACGTGAGTACCACAAGTGGCACAGGCAGCCTGTGTCTGGCATGTGACAAATCAGGGAGAGGACAGTGCAGAGGAGGTTGTACAGTGCAGATAGGGCAGAAAGCAGAGGAGCAGGTCGGGTAGGGAAAGGGAATTAGAATGGCACTTCAGGAAGGTGGAAGGCTAATTTGTGGCATGCCTGCTAAAAAGGTTTCCCCCTGCCTCCCCCAACTGCTTTCTTCCTTCTCATGATATACCAGAACTGAGAGGACATGCTGCTGTGGGGCCCAATCCATTGTCTTATGTGGCCTCACTCATTTCTTTTTTTCCTTTTTACTATTGTGGCAACAGCATCTCCTTAACAGCTTTCTACAATATTCAACAAAATCTTAGAAAAGATTATCATTTTACATTAACTCAAGTTGAATACCAATTTCCTTTCTATAATGAAGTATGTAAAAGTTCCCATTAAGCCACTTACAAAAACAGCTCATCGTGTATCTACTGCTCAGTGCAACGAACTCTGAAAAGGGAGTAACATTAGCCTCTCAGAATTGTTCTGGATAAAAGGGGACTTAGCTAGGGGTTAAAAACAATTAATATTTCTGAGACGAGAATATAAAATCTAATGGTTATTTGTAGTATGACATTTTTCCATAAGATACCCTGGTTGAAGAATGCTGCTTTATTCTCAGAGAAGGTCAGCTATCACTGTTTTTCCCAAATGGAGAAGCAGAATTATGTCAAAGAATGATATTCAAAGCTAAAGACCAGGATAAACTTGAAAAGATTAAGACTGTTGTCATGATTATCCAGGAGGAAGCAGAGGATTCCTTTCAACTGAGGTTGGGATTGAAGAGTGGGATAAAAGTTGTGTGTGTGTGTGTGTGTGTGTGTGTGTGCGCGCGTGCGCGTGTCCATGCCAGAGAGAGAGAGAGAGGTCTTTAGATTTTAGTTGTCAACTCAGGAGATGCACAGCTTTCCTGGTAAATCCCTTTCAAGCAAGCTTAGTCAATGTCAGCTGGTATTTGCAAATTGGTAAAACCATGATGCAAACTATGGCAGCACATTTGTCTGTGGGGATAACAAACCTCTTGACAGAGCACATCCCTTGGAGTAAAGGTTTGCAAAGTTTATCATGCTATGGCTGTTCATTTTCATAGCATTGTCTTGTAATTATTTTAGAAAAGCCCTTTTCCATTGCTCTGTGCTTGAAGCTTATGAGGGCCACATATACACCTGTAGGTCCATCTCAGGGTTTGCATGGTATTAGCAGTCTATTAAGTCTTTATTTCAGTATTTCTGGTATCACCAACCCTTAATGCAGTGGTTTCAATTGTTTAGGCTTGAGGCACCCCTCGCCCCTACCCCCTTCTTTGAAAATGTCAGCTCTTAGTTTTCACTGTTTTTTTGCTTACAGAAAAACAATAGAGCAATTCTTCTGTTGCGAAGAACTCAGAAAGACCGTAACTGGTCAGAACATTTTTAACACGGAATTCCTATCTGAGATCTCTGGGTTTATTTTGTAAACCATATTTGCACAACTAACAGTGCTCAGATTGTGTGATACCCTGTAGCACCTTTGAAAGGATCTTAAGGCACCCCGGGGTGCTACCTGACCCTGGCTGAGAATCACTGCCCTAATGGACTGTCAGCCTTATTTTGCACAATTGAAACATTTTCCTTTTGTTACTGGTGGGGTTTTATTTCTTTGCCTTGTTCAGAGCCATCAGCAGATCAATATTGAAATGCGGCTGTTGCACAGAACTAATGCAAGGAAAAACTAATTTAACCAAAATTCCCAGCCTTTATTTTGCAAAAAAATAACTATGACTTAATGTGCAACTAGAAAATAATGCAAAAATCATTCTTGATGACTGCATATCAAGCTCACTGGTCAGTTGTAATTTTGAATGAAAGTATTTGAAAAATGGGCATCTTCCCCCAACTCTGCAGGATAATCATAACCAAACAGAAGATTTGCTCATAAGTAGAGGGCAGTGTGGAGAAGGAACAGGGGTGCTGGGGAAGAGGGCATATAATTGTCATGAAGTAAGAGACCAAAGGGAAGAGAGGATGCAACATAATATATGCAAGAAAGGAGGATTCAAACAGATTGCACATTTTTGAGATTCTCTCTTGATTTTTAACAAGTGGCCTCCCAAGCCTTTACAAAATTGATTCTGGCCTGCAAGGTATCACATGCTGATCTTGCATCCTAATAACATTTTTGACACAAATTTACACCAAATTCTGAAATGTCAAAATTGCTGTGAGGATGCAGCAGGTGCCATGGCCAAATGCAGCTCTACTGAAGAATTAAGTTAGATTGGGGCACCTGTTTCTGCATAGATTGGCCCAGGTCCTGCCAGAAATGAGCTCTGCACCCTCCCACCCCCTCGGATCTCCTCCTGGATTTGCTGCTGTTTTTCTACTTCTTGCCCTACCTACCCTCTCTGCTCTGCTTGCTGCCACTTTCCGCCCAGATCTGCCAGGTGCCCCCCACACCATGCCCGTGCCCCTCGAGGACCCCAGTCGCAGGTTGCCCTCCCCCTGGTGGGCTTTGGTGTCCTTGTCTGTGAAATGGAGAGGAGGATTGTTTGTTGTACTGCAGTAACACCTAGGCTCAAGGTCTCGAGCCCTGTACGGACAAATCACAAGACGGCTCCAGTCTGCGAGGGCAGTAAATCGCCTCTTGCGAAAGCCAGGTGTGCGGAGACCGAGGGGAACTTGTCACCTCGGGAAGCGCCACGCTTCCCCGTGACATCTTCTCCCAGCCCACCCGGGCCCGGAGCGGGGCCGCCCCAGGGGCAGGTCGGCGCGCGCCGAGGGAGCGCCTCCCCCCGGCAGCTGCTTCTCGCTGCGGCGGGCGTTGCTGCGTGTGCGGGGCCCCGAGGCGCTCGCCTTCCTGCAGGGGCTGGTCACCCATGACGTCACGCGGTTGG
>NW_017728911.1:24636530-24639334 GCF_001723895.1 Crocodylus porosus | reverse complement strand
GCCGCAGCGGGAGGCGGCGCCGGGAGCGCAGTGCAGGTGCGTGGCCCGCCGCGCCCGGGTCCTGCCCGCGCCCGATGCACAAGTTGTTCGGGGCAGAAGCCAGGAGGCGCGGGAAGCGGGCGGCTGTGGCGGCTCGACGCGGCACGTCGTCCCGGAACCGCTCCCTGGGCTCCTCGGTTTGGGGGTGTCGTGATTATCATCTGAGCTCTGGCTTCAGCACAAAATGGTATCTTGCTCGTCAGACTGTTAAGAATAAGCATCGGGAGTATGAGCCCGAGCAAAGCTGCTCTAGGACAGAAACGTGCACCCGGAGAACTGCCTCTTTCTCTCCCGGGAGCGATGGGCAAGTCAGGCAAGGCTTTCAGCATGTCGTGAACTATTTTCCTATTAATAGCAATTTTTTTGGAACTCCCGCCCATAACGTCAGAATAATCTAAGTACAAAATAATTTATTTCACCCTCTCAAAAAAAAAAAAAAACAAATTAAAAAAATTCTGATCTCTGGGAATGGGACAGTCACAGTCCACGAAAAAAATGTTTGTTTAAAAGTTCTGAAGGATTTCCAGCCCGCTCACCTGCCACGGGATGTTTATCTGTACTTCTTGCGGCTGTGCGTTGTTAGCTTAGCTAGGCTGCCTTTTTGTGAAGGCCTGCATGTGTGCAGGGTACCTTCACCGGTGTGCCTGGTTCTTCAGCTATTCTTACAAGAAAATACTTCGCTCAACTCGAAAGAAGGACCTGGAGACTCACACCAGTGTAAGTAAATATGAGAAGTGAACCAAGTCTCCAAGCCTAACTTTTTCTAGTGTTTGAACAGCTACACGGTGCCTTTGGGATATAGTTATAACGTAACAGGGGCTTGTGTAGTTACTACGTGTTGCGTTAGTTCATGTTCTAAAGCTTGTTTTTATAACTTGAAGGCCAAGTCACTATTTTGTTTTGAATTGAAAGCTTATATGTAATGAAGAAGCTGATGATTTTACCAGGCAAGTTCTGGTATGAGCTGAATAAATGCTGATGAGTACTGCGTACCACGTTCTGCCTGCTTTCCCCTCCTGCTTCCTTTCCAAAAAAATTATGTTGAGCTATGTTACAAGTCATGCTAAAGCAGCTAGTGGAGTAAATATAGGTTTAGGAATCAAAATAGTTAAATCTTATTCCCAAATCTGTTATTAACCTGTCTACCTTGGTTCCCCCATCTGTAAAATGGGTACATTTAACAGTTAACCCACTTTAAGATCTATGCTTTTCAAATATACATGTGTAATTTCTGTCATGGCATTTATCAGGACACTGGGATCTGAGATTATTGGTCAATCCTGTCTGCATTGCACGAACAGCATTTTAACTGTTTAGGTCATGACAGTTCTTGCTAGCTTGGATAACAGAGCAGGTTGTGTGAATGTACATGGACCCACTTCATCTTATGGTGGGTTCCAGGTGTGTGGATGAGCCATATTCTTTTCAGGGCTTACACAGAGAAGCTGTTTCAAATGCTGTCACTAGTAAGTCTGGTAAGTGCCCTGTGTAGAGTTGTCACTGTGCTACTCCAGTACTAGGGACACTGACATAGCTGCTTGGCCTGGGCAGAGTTAGTTATGCAGCTCTTGTGAAGTGAGTGAGTTAAAGAAGCTGGTGGTAATGCAGCTCAGCTAGTAGAAAGCAAGATTATTTTGAGCTTTAAAACTTCAATTTATACATTTGAAAAATATTTTATATAGTTTAGTAGTTATGGGAATATATAAAATGACCCCTAAACAATAAAAAAAGAGAACTTACTCCAAAGAGCAGTGAAGTCAATGCAAATATTCCTGCTGACTCCCCTTTGCTTTTGGGTCTGGTCCTAAAATATTTAGTGTGGAGAAATATAGTAGTATTTCTATAGTTTGGAGAACAGTGGTATTATTATTATCTTCCCTTGGTACTAAATCACAACTTCCTATAGTCCTACATTTGTGATGATACCCATCATCATCGTAATATTATGGCAAATAATATGGCAAAACACAGTATGTCAGGTTTCCAGTTGTTGAGACTTCTTGTATCTGAAGGTCTTGATTTATTTATGCTTTTTCATATTGCTACAAAGAGCTAGCAAAACAAAGAAAAGGTTATCTGTTGCTCAGATTTTTGTGAGCTGTATCTGCTAATCTATTAAATGAGATGTTTCATTTTTACCTCAATTTAACCACAAAAGCTAACTTTCCATTGTGAAGATGCCAAAGTGTTAGATATTAGAATGATTTAGAGGTATTAGCTGCATGCTTTTTTCTTTCTGTAATCTTACCCTCTTGTTACCCTTTGAATTTTTTAGTGTACTTGCACTCCCTTTTAATTTTCTGTTTCTGAGTTATAAAATGTTGCTTGTCATTCAGGATTTGTACCTTGCTGCTGCTGTTCATATTAGAAGAATTTCAATGAATTAAATAAATGCCTTTTAGCAATAAAATATCACGTTTCAAATGGTTTTTAATAGGGGTGCACCGATAGAGATTTTTTCAGCTGATACCAGCAGTCGATTGTTAAGGAGGCATATTGGCCGATACCAATCTGATTTCCGATACTCAGCTGGCAAGCCTGGTGTGGTGGAAAGGGAAAGGGCTGGGGGTGCAGATCAAGGCCCCCATGATGAGGAAGGGTGTGGGGCCAGGGCAACAACTGCCAAGGCGGGGCAGGGTGGGCGCAGCATGGAGCCGTGGCTCTTCTGGGGGGCCTGGGGAGGGGAGGGGCAGCTCGGCTGGGAGGTGCTGGTCTGGTGGCTTCTCCAGTGCTCACCTGCTTGTCTGGCAGCTCCCGGCCTTGCT
>NW_017728911.1:24610951-24636430 GCF_001723895.1 Crocodylus porosus | reverse complement strand
GTGGCCCTTGGCGGAGGGTGGGGGTGGGGGGTGTATACCCCCAGATTGGCACGCAGCAGGCTGGGTTAAGCTCTTCCCAGTAGGGAAGGGACAGTGTGGGGGGGAGCTTGGCGCAGCCCTTGCCCCAGCCTGCCCTGTGCAGATCTGGGGGCAGATGCCCCGCCCTCCCAGATGAGCGGCTGGAGCAGTGGTGAGAGTTGCCAGACCAGTGGCTCCCGGCCAAGCCATTCCCCTCCCTTCCGGGATGAGCTGTGAGTCCATGCCATGCCCACCCTGCACCAGATGGGCAGCGCTTGCCTCAGCCCCACACCTTTCCTCACTGCAGGGGCCTCAATCTGACCCCCCAGCCCTTTCCCTCCCCTCTCCCCTTCCACCACACCAGATTTACCAGCTGGAGGCAGCTCTCCAAGCTGCAGGACTGTGTTCCTTGCTGCCTGCACATGCACGGGTCTTCTATTGGCCTGATATGGCTGATTTCCAGTCTAGTACATTTTCTTTATATTGGTGCCGATTTGATATCAGGCTCATGTATTGGCACACCTCCAGTTTTTAATAAAGCATTTATATCACAATGAAATAATTAACCATCCAAAAACTGAAAACTAATACAAGGAACCTAAGAAACTAGCTGAAATCTCTCTATCTACATAAATGGCGCATAACTTGGTATAAAAGTAAATGAAGGGGACTTGGGCATTGTGGAAGTGGACACAGGTTTGTCATTTTCCCATTCCTCACCTAGAAGCTGCTCTGAAAGTCTGTATCAGCAGTGGTCAGGGGGCTGTTGATGAGGAGGCAAGGCTGGGCTTGGGTCAGAATGAGCTGTTCTCTAGCACACTCTCCCCCAAAGTCCATGGATACTAAAGAAGATAAAGTAGAACCTGGATCCCTTGTATCTGGGTGGTTCCTATTCTGCTAAGTTTGCAGTGGGTTGCTGTATTAAAGACAAGGCATTTCACTGCTTCCTGTGGCAGTGGCCTTTACTTCTAAGGGTGCTGCTTCTCTGATCGGTTGGAGTTCATTAGCAGGCCTGAGCTGCTGACTGGAGAAATGCCAATCTTTGCGGCTGTTTGCTGCAGCTAATGAATACACACATACATCCTGGCTAGTTCACAAACCGTCATTTTCACAGGGTGGAAAGGGACCTAACCTTGTAAAGTATCTGGGCCCAACTGTATGTGGTGCCTAAATGAATGCTACTTGAAACTGTATTAACGGGCTTATTTTTCATCTCTGAGCAAAGAGGAGGCAGGAATGAGGCCCCATGGTGGAGTCAACCACACTCCCCCAGCCTCATTGCTTCTCCTCTTCAGCCATGATAGTTTTGCTTCCCCGTGGGTGAGTCCCTGCATTTGTAAGGCTGGTACATGGTGCCTCTTGTCCTGTTGGTGCTTCTCAAAGTGTCTCCTATCTTAGAGGTTAATGATTTATTTTCTCCAAGTAGGACACATGGTGTTTTGACCTCTCTGCCTCTCCTGTGGTTATTGCTGAGGCAAGAGGATACTTATGGGCCCCCTGTTCCTTTTCACTCTGTGATGACATTTAAGAACACTGTGAAGTTATTTTTTACACTTTTTTCCCCCTGCTGTTAGCAATATGCTCTTTAAAAATCAGGATGCTTAATGAATGCTTTTCTTCTTTAGCCACTGGGGTTGGGAGGAGGAAACAAATGTAAGGTGAAAGGAATGGAGAACAGAAAAAGACAAATTAAGTGAAAACAGCGTTTGTGCAAGGCATGTGCTGACTGGGGAATCGAGTCGTCCCCCCACCCCCCCAACACGGGCTGGGGATGGAGCGCTCAGTACCCAGGTGATGAGATGAGCTGCGTACAACAGAATCAGTTACTGCAGAGGAAGTTCACTTTGGACCTCGTCCTGTGAAGTTGCTGTATGTTTCATTGGGAGTTAGATCTGCCAACGAGGAAGAACATTATTTGCATCCCTTCCTCTCCAGCTACCTGAAGGGGGAGTAGCATTGATGAACTCTTGAAAGTACTACACCTGATTTTCCTTGACTGAGAAAATGTGGTACGCTGCAACATTGAGGCTGAGGAAAGATTGTTCCAATCCAGCCCAGCCTAGTAGTCAGTAGCTTTTCAGCTTGTAAGAAAAAAATATCTGATGAAACTATTCAAGGACTAGGGTTAGGGAACAGAAAGAGATACCCTTGACAGTGTCTACAGTAGAGAATTTGAGCAAAAATTCCTATTGTAATACTGGTGGAAATTTCAGAAAGTACTTGTGCTTCCATAAACAAGGGCAAAAAAAAGAGAAATAGCTATGATCTCCCCTTTTATAATTAAGCTGGATTTCTTGTAGCTACTGAGCTAATTAGCACTGTTAATTTGATTGACACTCAAAAGCCACTCATTCCAACTTTGGAAGGCTATTTTATTTATATTCCCCCAAACCCATCCTCTAGCAGAGTCTAGCTTGAAATGATGGGGTTGCAGGGGTTCCCAGATAATGAAACAGCAATTGAATGTTGAAGACAACTGGCCGTTTAATATATTAAAGATATGTAAAGGACTCCTTTCAGGCTAAAACAATTTTAAATTGGCCCAAGCTTTGACAAAGGCACTTTAATTGTTAGAGAAAGATATACTCTTTGTGAGCAAGAGAACAGAATAGACTTTGGAAAGAAACGAGGATAAGATGGTATTAGTCAGTTTTTGTTCATGGATTTTCTTTATCATTGAGCTTTACAGATATATTATTGCAATAGTTTGAATAAATAGCCTCGGCCATAAACTTATATTTATGAGCTCATAGGTATTTTGAAACAGCTGCTGTTTTTTATAGGGTGCATATTGTGTGGGAAGTTCTTCAGCTCTGAAGGCTGGTGCATGGTCAAATCTCTGTCTGTTTTCAACAGTGAGTGCTCTTAGTCACATTTGTACATATTGGTGCCCTTTATGCAAATACAGTGTATGACTTATTTAAATTGTATTTTGGAATTGGCTTGTTAGGATGTAAATGTGCTTAGGGGAACATACTTCAACTGTATTTCTCCAATAATTCAGCAGTAAATTGTAAATAGCTGGCAATCCTGTTATTAAATCTCAGAATATGGCAGAACAAGGGGGCATTGTCTTCAAAATAGAATAGGAAACATTTAAACTTGAGCATTAAGAACATGTGTGTAAAACCTAGAGCAGGTGGGCAGTGCAATACGCCTTTAGTGTATCAAGAGAAGTTATTAAAGCATTATAATGGCATGCTGTTTGGAACAGGTTAGATAAAGCATCAGTAGGGATTATGTGTAATAAATACTCATGCAAAATGTAGATCAGACTGGATGATGCAGTTGGTGTTTTCTGACATGTGCTAGCTGTTCTACCTACTGTAGGTGGGAGGAAGTCTCTCCAGTGCAGCTGGCTGGAATGTCCTACATTTAGCACATGTGACACTTGTTGCCTGTTGCTTACCTCAACAGTGAGGTTGAAACTGAGCTGTTCTGGTCCTCATTGCGTCATGCAGAATCTTTGTAAAGGTGGTTTTCCCACTCTGGTCACGATTTAAATGAGAGACTTTAATAAACACTTCAATATTTTGGTAGTTTAAAAAATGATTTCTGGGTGACATCACTAATGCTGGTCTGCTGAATGACTCATGCGAGAGCACCAGGCTCTGCTGTGTAGGTGTGTAGGATTTGCAGGTTTGATGGTAACTTTATTCCTTCTTGCTTAAAGCTGGGAGCTTTAGCTGAAAAACAGTTGCATTGCTGCTACATCATGGAGAAGAGACAGTGGATTTAACACGGTGTGAAGTGGGGTCTGGTAGTAAAGATGCAAGCAAAATTAGTGACTGTTTGCTGTGGGGGGAAAAAGGTTCTTTTTATGCTTAACTCACCCTCCCTGCCCCCACAGTCCCCACCCTCTGGTCTGATGGGTTTTTTTCCTTCATTTGTTGATGCTTGTAAACAAGATCATAGGCACTTGGGCTGAGGGACAGGCTTTTTAAAATTTGTATTTTGTTTGGAATTTTCAAAAGAGCCTGAAGGGACTTAGAAGTTCAAACCTCATTGAAACTCAGTGAGACTTTCCCCTTGAAAATTCGACCTTTCATGTCTACACAGAGCCTACCACAAGGGGCCCTAATTGGGACTATTGGGTGTTACTTAGTACAATACAAGTAATGAAAGAGCGATAGCAGGACCACTGCAACTTCATTCTGACCAGGCCAGATTTTTAGAATTGATGAATTAAGGCAAGAAAAAGCCTCTTTGGAACAGATTCTTAAGTGAATGCAGCAGTTCTCTAGATGCATTTTTCTGTATTGCTACAGATCCAATCATGTACAGCCTATCTTCATAGGCTGCTTCCAGTTCTGTTGTGGATGTCTGTATGAGGACTGTTGGAAAGTTATGTCCCCGATGTTAAGGAAATACATTTTTTAAAAGTAAATCTTACTGAACGGGCATTTTTTGTGCAAAGTGTTGAAGCAGAGATACAAGTGAAATCGAAAGTCAACAATCAATGGAACAATTTGCTTTTTAAAAAATATAATAATAGGTATAATAAGCTTTAGAACTAGTTTATAGTCTTAAAGGAAACCACTACATTTTTTTGTTTGTTTGGAGGTGGTGAGTTTCTTTTCTCTCTTTTTTTTTTCCCCCACACTTGTTATTGATTGCTTCATTTTCAGATAGAGGACAGGTAGCATGGTAATGGCTAGAAGTATTTAGTGTTCTGGGCCTTTTTCTTTCCATGGAAGTAGGATATATAGGGTTTTTTCCCCCGACATTGACTCCTTGAGTTCAGTAAAATTGAATCTTTTGCCTTTGGGAAGTCATTCTATTATCTAACCACAGACAACTGGAGCAATTTGTTATCACTACTGATCCACACCCATCTTTTTCTGATCCATGTTTCTGTAGTTATGCTTCTCCCCCTGAATGTGTGCTTCTCTCTCATACTGGAAATTTGGATCTCCAAGGTGTTTGAAATACGATTGTATAATTTGTTTTGTGATATTGAAAAATATCACTGAAAGCATTTGAAAAGGGGGGGGAAAATATTTTTGAGTCAAATTCTGTAGGCTTTACCTGAGAAGAAAAACCAGCAGGAGCCAGCAGCTTGATTGGGGCTTCAGAATTAATTTGTAAAATATATACAGCTGAAAATGGGAGATAAAACTTGTATTTCTTTATTATGCATTTCAGTGGTGGTAACTAGGGATAAGATCACTCTGTATCCCGTTGTCCTAGGCAGTGTCAAACTGTGCAGTACTGTTGCCCCAGAGAGCACACGTTTTATACTTCCAGTATTGCTCCTTTCTGCTTCTTCCCACTCTACTAACCATATGTCATCATCTGACATAACCCCTGGTCCTCCAGAAGGGATAGCTTGCATCTCCCCTACTGGTAGCCTGCCCTTCATGGGGAGGTCTATTCTAGAGCCACGTACCATAACCCAGTGCAGTTTCCAGATGATGCACTCTTATCTCGAAAGCACGCTGCTCCCTTAAGAACTTCTCACTGGTGTGGAAAAGCTGAGACTTCTCTCACCAGCCCATCTGAGAGCTACGGAAACAGGAAGGGAAGCATTTGGTATGTTTTTGGACTGAGAGGAATGTGGTGCCCAGAGGCAGTGTGAAGTGTGTTCATGGGTGCTGTTACCTATGCCCTGTAATCTTTCCCCTCCTGTATCCAAAGAAACAGTATTTTCCTTCCCTGGAAGGCAAAGGGAATTGAATTGGTTAAAACAGATGCAGCACCTAATCGAGCGACGGCGCCCTACGCTGTTACAGCGTGTTCAAGTTCAGTATGTTCCGCTGATAAGTTTCCCCTGTATCGCCAGCAGTGAGAGTGCTGCTGACTCCAGCTGAAGGAGAAACCATCAAAATCTTATTACCCAGAAAAGGTTGTACTACCTGTAGTTATAAAAACACTTCAGATCACTTGAATGGAGAGAAGCTAGCAAAGCTTTTCTCTATTTGTTTCCAGTTTTCTTATTTCATACATCTGACAGTTACTTGTCACTTTCTCTAATTCGTCTCTATAGATGCTTTTGGGAGTTGCAGTTAAAGGTCAACAAAAAACTACTTATAGGAATTTTCAAATAATTTTGGAAAATACAAAATAAAAAAGTTGTTTAAATTGATGCTTTCTTTTTCAAGTCAAAATAAATGCGGGCTTGACCAGAAACTGGATCTGTTCCAAAACCTTAGTTTAGTCCAAATAAATGAAATGACAGTAAAGCAGGTGATAGATTTTTGTATTCCTCGAATGCTCCAGGAACTGACACTGTTTTAGAAAAGCTATTTTGGGATGGGGAGGCTGCAACTATTTTCGAGGTTTTTAAAGCACCTTATTTGCCCTTCATAGACTGAGATTGAGATGGGAGGATGCCACTCTCCTATCCAAGCTTTCTTATGATTTCTCTGTGGCCGTTTCACTTGTTTTCTGTGTGGTACAGTTTGAATGTGGGTGAGTGTCCTAGAATTTATTCTGCATCTTGAAGGACTAATTTCTTACTTGTAAATCTTAGACATGTCATAGCAATAGCTCAGAGTTATGGCCAGGTTTACACCTAAAAGCCCCACGTGCTCATGAATGAATTGTTCTGGCCTGTCTTTAGTACTAACCAGTTTCATGTTTGCCCATCTTTCTATTGGATTCCTCAGGGACAATCCCCAAACTCAAGCTAATCCTGAGCATCTGTTTTTCAGATCCTCAGACTTACTCAGTTGGAAACTTACACCGGATCTTCCGGAAACTAAATTTTTTGCTATTGAAAGAGGTTTTATTATCAGCTAGTTCACGGTTCTGTTGAATTTCTTTCAAAAGTTTACAGTAAATAAACCTGTTCAGATCTGGCAGCTCTTCTTCCATGCTATTGCGGCTACTAGCCACTTCCTTTGCTGAGCTGTCCTGCTTGGGAGTGTTACCCTTTAATGCAGTTATTCTGCCTGACTTTGTTTAGATTTAGTTGCAAGAACTTTTCTCCATTACTTTAGACAGGGAAAAATTGAACTTTTTTCCAGGTGAAAATTGCTAGTGTTTTCATTTAAATTTCAGATTAGGACTTGAGTAAATAGCAGAACTGAAATATTGACTCTATTTTGCATTCCCAGGTAGATCTCCTTCTAATACATTTTGAATTGGAATCTCTCTTTCTGTAGGAAGTACAGCAACTGTGTGTGGCCTTTTCATGTAAATTTTAAATGTATTGTGAATGTTTATATTGCAGTGCTTTGCATCACTTTCAAATAAGTAATAAATTGGTATAAATGACACCATGACACAAGACCGCAGTGGCAAGAGGTCATTCTGCTCAGCTGAATGACATGTCAAGTATTTACCTGCAAACAAAATACCGCTCAACTCCACAAAATAAATCAAAATGTTATGGCACCTCTCTATTCAAAAGTGTTGCATGCCATTCCTTGATACAGTGATTGGGCTTCACGAATTTGAATGCTGAACAGCCTAAAATGAATTTTAAACATGTGAAGTTCCAGACTGATTGTTCCCCAAGACACTTGATGAAAACAAACCATTTTAATATGATCTAAAGTGGTTGCCTGCTCCAACTTGGCTTCATCTATGGCAATGCCCAGCAGTGGTTGCATACTTTTCTGTTACATAAAACCCTAAATTAATTTCTGGGGTCATCCTATCCTAATGCCTCTCCCCCACAACATTCATAATTCTCATCCCTATTCTTCAGTGGGAATATTGGCTACTGAGAGGGTTACTGAGTAAGTATGGTTGTAGTATGTTTCATAAACTAATGAAGATGAAGTCCATTTATGGATGTTTAGTTTATCCTGGGAGAGCTGCTGCTCTCCCAGGAGAAAAGACAAGTGTACAGATATTTAGGTTTTTTCTCTTACAGCAAAAATGTTCAGTCCAGGAAAAGAATAACTTGGGAACAGCCAAAGTTAGTCACTCTCAGGAGAGGTTTCCCTGCTAGAGTGAATGTCTGTACATGTTCTTTTCCGAAAGAAGCCACAGCACAGTCCTTCAGCATCCCGGGGCACTTCGTGCGTATTCCCTCCTCTTTCTCAGGATACTATGTCACTCATTGGACTCTGCTACTCCCACCCCCTTCACAATCCCAAATTATGCTGCAGGCGGAACCAGGCTCACTCTGAGCAGTCTGGATCGGCCAGTCACTACTGCCCTGTGCCCAGAGACAGAATGGCAGCAGTGCAGACTGAGATGTCCCCTGCCTGTGCAACATCAGCACTGCAAGCTTTCTGCTCTTCAAGGGCTCAGCCTTCCAGTGTCTGTTCAGGCGTCTTTGGGTAAGTTTGTTCTACCAGGAGATTCGCCCAGATCATTTGATTGTGTGTAAGCAGACCACGTGTGTGTAATCTTTCTTTTTATGCAAACCAGAGCATGTTTCTTTGTACGTGGTAGCAACTGGGGTGTGGGCTTTTTGGTGGGAAATGGCCAGAAGCTTAGCAGATATTTATATGGGATCCCTCTGAAGACCTACATTCTATGGATTCTTCAGATAATCCATTTTTAATTCAGCTTGGAATTGCCATGGAAACTCAGTAGGCAAGTGTCTTTTTTCTGGGTGTTGTTTTCTTTGCATTTTGCTATATTTGTGATTCATGGTCTTAATTTGTCTGCACTTTTGGAAATTTTTTAAGTTTCATAACTTTTCAGAATAAAGATCAAATTGTACCAATTGATTTCAATCCCCCCTCATACAGTTGACTAAGATGTAATAAAATATTTTATTGTATGCCATTGCATGATTTTGACTATGTTTGTGTAGAGAAAATGTGCATTAGTGGCACTTATTACTTGCTTATGTTATGAGCTGAATTGGGAGAAAGAGATCAGGGTCTGTTTGCTTCATCTGAAATATCTCTGCAAAGATGTACTTTTTTGGATAAAAATGTATTCCTTTTTAAAGGGGAAAGGGTTTCCTTTTAAAATAAATTTCAGATTTCTATATGAATACAAATGTTGCAGATGTAGTATAATAAGGATAGATATCTTTCTGTTCATTAAACAGCACCTACCTTTTTCTCACTGAAGTCTTTTTGATAGAGGTTACAAAATACTCTTTCCAGATGCCATTCATTGGTATCTGAAAAAATCTGGTGAGTGTGAAGAGATGATCTTCAGTGATGATCAGTGCTCTACCATTATTCACCTGGTCAGTGTGAATAAACACGCTGCACAAACATGGCAAAAATATTTTTTTTATTGCCTCCAGTGGTGGGAGGAAGGAGGATTCAGTACAGTCATCATGTATGCTCAGTCCTCAGAAAAACAGAAGGAGGATTGTATTGGAGTTTTGCTAAGCACAATCTGGTATTGCAAAGATTTTTCATGCTATTGTTAAACACAAGACACAGAAAACTATGGGCTTTTTTCCCCAAATTACTAAATACCATGTGTCTAATGCAGTAGGTGTTTAAATCATTATCAGATAGCATTCTGTAGTATTGATAATATTGATCTTGGATGTTAACTACAAAACTATCGAAGTGACCCGCTCTGGATGTGATCATTTTGTTGATAGCACCAGGGCACCTGATTCTCCTCTCACTTGACACACGTTTTATAGCAATATAATTCCGTTGGCTTTTAATGGAAATTAAATCAGTATTGATCCACAGTAATTGAGATGAGAATCTGGCTGTATGTATTACCTGCAAGATATTTGATACGAAGAGAACTTGAAGCTTGAGGAGCCTCAAATAGATCTGAAATCCAAGCTGATCCAAAAAAGTGGGGGCAGCTCCAAGGAAGAGACCCATAAGGAACTGTTTTTAAAAATGTTGAATTTGTCTTAATTCCATGTAAAACACCATCTTCATAATCTTCTAAAATGTTCCTGTGGCCCTCACAAATGTGTTAACGAATTCATACTTGGTTGGTTCAGGGGAACAGCATAGGAGATGGAGCCTTTTGAAGTGGACCAGGCTGATAGGGACTGACAGTTGCCACCATGTAACAGTTATGAAGAGGCATATAAAAATGATTTCCTAATGGATATGTGCCTAACAAAATGCTCTTGGGTGCAAGGGTGTTCTTGCTGGCTCTTCCAACAGAGAGCCAAACACAGGCTGAGCAATCTTCATGCTTGTGGAGGTGACTTGCATTTCTAGGACTTGGCAGAACCATATTAAAGTAGCTTATGGAAATAGGCTCTAGCCTATGCTGTATCAATCCAACCATAGTGTAATTAAGGCAGGATGCCTGGGGCTAGCAGCCCCAGTTGCCAACTTGGAGGGGTACACAAAAAAATAACAGCTGCCACCACAGCTGCACAATCGCACCAGTGGCACTGGCAGCCAGAAGTTGCCGCTGCCCAGGGAGCCGGGCTGCTGCATTACACCTCTGTCTGTCTAGCGGGAGGCCATTGAAGCTGTAATTTGCCGTCTCTCCAGAGCTCTGAAGAAACTGACCAGTGACTAATGGCAGAACGCTGCAAGTCACGGGATCGTTCTTTTCTACACTTCTCTCTTTCTTTTAATTTATAGTTGTAGCAAGTTTACATTTTTGCGCCACAAATATAGTAAGAATTTCTCACCAGCTGGTACTTTATCTTCATTTACTGTGTAGTTGATCTCTGCATTCAGTCCTAATGACTATGAGGAGTAGATTTTAGCTGACACGAAGTTATTCATGGGAAGAAGCAGAAACTGGTACATAAATTTTGCCTTTCCCCATGTTTGTTGATTAAGTGGCAAGGAGTCTCATGTACAATTGGCACTGCCCAACCAGACTACTTTAAGTCTGCAGGGCTGTTCTTTCCAAGTCTGTTTCAAAGGAATGAAGCATTTTACATTTTCTCTAAAGGGTTAAATGATAATTCACTTGGATTGTACCATCTGGCTGTACAGTGTTGGCATTGAAGTGCTTCACTAGAGGCCAGGCTGTTCCCAATCATACTGGTGTAAGAGGTAACTTTGACTGTTATGTTACAGCACTGTAAAACAGGTATTACTAAGAAGGGAATTGGGCCTTGCTTGTGTATTTTTTTTCTGTTGTCTTTTAAAGGTTGCATTTACTTTCTGGACCATAGAAGCCCAATGATGAAAACATAAAATAATGGATATGGGCTAATGCTGAATATTGCCTTAGGGTGGGTATCACCTTGACATAATATCCATGTAATGACTTGTTGGTATTGGGTAACTATGATAAACTACAATCCTAATCCTGAAGAACTTCTATAGGTGTTAAGAACACAATCAATAGACCACTGTTTAGAGGACCTGTGGCTGTGATTCCGATATGAACCTGAACAGTACCTGAGAACAGGGCTAGACATAGATTGGGGTTTTTTTCATCTTTTTGGCACCCTGAATCCAAAGTCACCAGTCTCTTTGCCCTCCACAGATTGATTTAATCTCTGTTGTTGCAGTAACAGCCCACTACAAGCCTTTTCATGGTACAGGCCCATCACTGATCATCTTGTTCATGTACCAGATGGTTGAGACAGGAGCAGATCCTGTGGAACCAGTTACCTGTCATCCAGAGAATTTCCTACGCAAGAAGAGTCCCCAGCAGCCCTGATAAAGCCAGCTTTCTGGCACCCTTTGGTTGAAGATCTGGTTCTTTTCACATTCAGAAACTAGAATATAACTGAGATAATATGGTTGACTTAAAGCTGATTCAGGATCCAAATACTTTATTTCTTAAATTCTTCCCTGGAAGAGAAAATAAACATACTGCAATATTGGCAGCTCTAGAATAATTAGAGCAGTAGCATAAGTAGGGATGGGCGAGGGGCCTGGCACTGACTTAGGGCAGCCAAAATCATCCTCCACCCCCATGGAGTCCATGCCCTGGCAGCAAGAGCAGCCCCACAGTGTTGTTCCTGCAGCAGCCAATGTACAGGTACTACACACTGCTGCTTTAAGAGCAAGCGTCAGGGCGTAGGCAGAGCATGCAATGGCAGTAGAAATAGCTGGATAAAACTGGGACTGGATAAAACTCCTGTGCCCTCCTCCCTACCCTCCCACCCCCAGCTCTCCTGCAGGGTTTGCCTAGGGTGCAAACCTTGCTTGTTATGCCACTGAATCAGAAGACAGCATAAATATCAAGTAGTAAATGTGGCAGCTAAATCAAGGGTAATGCAAAAGAGCTGAAAATGAGCCCGCATTATCCTCTGGCTACAACACTATTGTACTCAAGCTGTGGAGTCACTGCACACAGCCAGTTGGATCAATAATGATATGTTACCCCAAGGCCCCTGAGTCTGCACTAAACTGAAATCCTGGGAAAAATAGCCCTCTCCGGAGTGCCGAAAGCTTGCTTATCTGAGCTCTTTAGTTTTTTATTTATTCTGGGTTTCATGGAAAAATTATTTTAGACCATCTCACTTAAACATTTTTGGTAAGTGTTAATATACTTTCAACACAGTGGAAATAATTACCATATGGCTGTAAGATTTGCCATCTGTCCAAAGCCACTTAAATACAGTTAGCCTGTATAGTCAATTTATCAATCCATAAGTGACGGTCTTCACAGTCCTAGTAACACTGGTTGCTGAAAGAATCAGAAGTTTTATAGGTCTACCTGTCTGGGCTTATTAGAATCAACGTATAAACGAACCAGAAAAAAAATTCTTCATGGTGTAGACAGAAGAAAAATGTATATACAGATAAGGGCACTTGAAGATATGTTGACAACTAGCAATCTGTGTACCTCACCAATTGGATTTTTAAATTGCAGAGACCTTAATTTTATCAAACAAAGTCCAACTTCAGTTTCAGCTTATTTTACAGCCGTGCAGTTACAGTACAAAACAGAATAAAGATATTAACGCTAGATGCTCTCCTGTTAGTGTGGGAATCAGATTTAAAAACCTACATGCTAACCATGTGGTATAGCTAGAGCTAGACATACAGGGTGTCTGTACATGTGCTCCAACGCGTTCTAATTAAAATGCGTCAGAGCAGATTCCATTAATAGAGTCTGCTGGAGTGTTGGAGCACATGTATAGGCACCCTGCATGTCTAGCTAATTAGAACCTTCTTCCACTGTGCCTCACCATTGAGCTTTGTTAAAACATCCCCTTGGCCCTTTTGAAACATGGGACTCTGAATACATGTGATGCTGCAGTGTTTTAATTAGAGGGGCTGTCCAGGAGCTGCTCTAATCTCACACACAGAGCAAAATATGCTTTATTTCTTCAAGGTGCCTTGTTTAAGTTTTAAATAATGAATAGATAGAGCCCCTGATTTTATTTTATTTTTTGTTTTGTTTTTTATTTTTTTTTACCAAAGTATTTTGTGATTTAGTGCCAAGATTTTAAAAAGTAGGCAGTGATTTTTGGGTGTCCAGGTTGGTACCATAAATCAGTGTTTCCCAAACTTTTTTGATACTGTGGACCAGCATGAGAGCAGGACCGGGAGCACAGAGCTGGCTGCCTCCCTTCCAGGGCTGCCCCACTGTCAGGCTTTAACTCTGCACGCGACTGCCGGTGGTGGAAACTGCTTCCCTGGACAGACGGACAGGGGTCTGAGTGGGGCACTCGTGGCACAATCCTGCAGCCAGCCCTTCAGCCAGGCCCAGTGGTTGGGAACCTCTACCATAAAGGACCAGATTGTCAGAAAGTATTGAAAACCAGGCTCCTTTAGAATGTCTTCAGTTAGGAACCCATATTTACTAGTCATTTTTAACTCTTGGGTATTTCAGGTTTTTAATACTAGCTTGTGCTTTGAATTTCATCCAGGCACTATTAATTAGTATAATAAAAATTAGTAATGTATTTTGTTTGTTTTACTGACTTTCATTTATGCCATACCTCTTTCTGGGACTATGCTGACATTAGTTTTGCAGATCCGGAGATCTGCTCTTTCTGAAGGTCAGGAGAATGCCAGAGCATCCTCAGTTCCAAGCAGAGATTGTTGGCAGTGCTTTATGCTCATAAATCTATGCTTCAGAGGTCTGTGATGCAGATCTGATGGTAACAGATAGTATTACATTTTTAAAGTTTATCACTGATGAATGAAGCTGATTTCTAATTGCTTGAAACTTCATTTCTCTTTTTGTAACTTGTGGCAGGAAAAAGAAAGTACACCTATCGTTCATTATTCTTATTGGCTGTCACTAAATTAACTAGGTATAATGACTGTTTTTTAAAGAACTGCTATGTGAGTGTTTCTAAAGATACTACTGTACATTTCACAACTTAATTTTATTCTTCAGTCTCAGAAAATAGAAACCTTACTTTGTGCTGATTGTGGAATAATATTTGCTCAAGCTGCATTTAGGAGTGTTCTAGGACTTTCTCTGTAGGATTTCTGATTTAGAATGGTTATGTCCATGCCCAAATGCAAAGCTGTGATTGTAGGCATACCTCAGTTAGCTTTCAACTTGCCAACTCCACTACTTATGAGAGGATAGCACAGGATTCATCATGGAGTGCAAAAGCTGGTTGAGATCATGGGCAAACATTTGGAAGGCTTGCCTACTGTAAAGCTGTGGCAACACACAGCTTACCACTCTCATTTCTGGAGCTAGCTCTCTATCTAGGTTACATTCATACAGTGGGATCACAGTGTAATTATGTTTTGTTATGAAATCCCATGGTAGAATCAGACTTTTATCTACAGTGTAAGTTTAGCCAAGTTCCCAGTGCTGTTGATTGAAACATAGTCTGTGTCCAGGCACAATATGGGACATGGTTAATATCCAGTTACTAACCATGAGGCTAATACTGTTGCACGTGGTCTGGGCTGAGATGTGACTGCCATCCTGGAAATGGAATAAAATGTTATTGTGGGCTGCTTTTCATAGCATGGAAAAGAGTCCCTTATTATGTCTGTGGTCTTCTTGTCTACTAGCTTCCTATGTGGCTGGACATCCAGTATGCCTTTGCTCCACGTGTGGCTGCTTTCTTCTGTCACTTCCCAAGGTACCCTTTCTATTCTGTTGAGGCACTATGGAATAGCTGCCCAGATTTTCCTAGAAGGCATTAATGCAGACATTGTTTGGCAGCATGAAAGGTGTGGATGTCCCAGTATGTTTGACACAGGAGCGGAGCCATGAAAAAAATCTGTTTTGCAGACACAATTCAACCAGGGATTTAGTAACTGGTTCTAGGAACTTTTATGAACTGACCTGATTGCATTTGTGGTGGATAATGGGTCTTACTTTCTCCTTGCTATCTTTGACATAGTCTTGCATACACATTTTTCAGTGAATTTTGCCATGTAGTTAGCTGCAATTCTGTTTAAATGCAAATAGCCTGCTTTTGCTCTCCACATGGGCAAGTCCTGACATGCATTGAAAACCCAGCGTGGGCATCAGTTTGCTTAATCTCTCTCACAGATTAGTTTCTTATTCTTAAATAACTTTGTATTATAACTGGACTCAATTTTTTTTTTTCTTGAAGTATGCATCGTTGTATTTGAACCATCTGTTATACCTTTCTTTCTCTTCTGCCAACTCAATTAGCCTTTCAGAAATCTGAATGTTTATTCAGGACCTTTCATGTGTGTTGGCAATATTTCAGGTGTTGATTCATGCATCATGCACATGCTAAGAATATTCTCTCCGAGCTGATTACAGTTAGTTATGGATCTCCCAGAAGAGGAATTCCATATTATTATTATTTTTATATTTAGAGTGGGTGGAAGTCTTTTTTTGGTGTTTTACACAATACTTCAAGAACAGCTATACAGTTAGTTCTTTAAACTGTGAACTTGTGACTTATTTTTATGGAAGTGGAAGATGAGGCTTGAGGGTAAGCATCTGAAGAGGGTATAGGAGAGCATATCAATAACTTCACGTGTAGATTAATGCATAAATTTTTTTTTCCCCAGGAGCTCTCCAGTTTTATGGCACTTGAAATCACTGAGCATTTAATTAAATTATTTTGCCATAGCAATTCTTTGATTGTGTTACTGATTAAACTCCAAGATTTCAGATTTTCTTATGCAAAGGTAACATCTTTTTCATTATAACTTTTAATATGTGAAGGAACAAAAATATTGCAGACAAACATGGTGCCTTGGGGGATGTCAGTAGTTTCTCTCTGTGTCTCTTGCAGATGAGAGAGATGCACATCTTAGGTTTTTCAAGCTTCATATATTTTAGTAATTTGGAGCTTTTTCATGAAGTTTAATTTAATTGTTCTGGCTTTTAATGGATAAATGCCAACCAGCACATGCAACCTACAAATACCCCAGTCTTTAGCAGCACAGCAGTTGGCACAGCACTGAAAATTCATGAGCGTAACTTAACTAACCTGCAGAAAGATGTTCCTTGTGTTTATGATGGCAAGGCATATTATTCTGTTCCATCAAGACCTGTGCCTAACCTCATTACATTACAAGTTTTCTGCTGTGCTAATGTCAGAGGTGGTAGTAATGATGAGCATAAATGGCTCTAGTTCAATGGTTCTCAGCCTTTTAGACTTGAGGTACCCCTCAATAAACTTGAGGTATCCTTTGAGAGACTCAAGGTACACCCCTCAGAAAATGCCAGCTCCTAGTTTTCCCATGTTTTGACTATAGAAAAATAAGAGTGATTCTTCTGTTGCAAAAAACCCAGAAAGACTGCAACAGGTTAGAATGGTTTTAACACTATGGATTCCTATTTGAAATCTCTGGCTTTATCTTGTGAATCATAACTTTAGCACTGCTGGTGGACAAATATGTGGCACCTCACAGCACCAATTAGCACAAATTTACTTGCTGTTTGTCTATCAAGGAGTGGTGTTTTGTTGTTGTTGTTTTTAATTGGAGACATTAGCTGTTTCTTGCTACTTGATAAATGAGGCTTATGGTAACCCTGAGGCACAGGGCCAGACTTTCTCCCCTATTCTACTTCCCTGGAGTTGCTCCGACAACAGAAAGATGGGGACTCTGGTCAAATGAAAACTTCCCCGGGCACGGGGTTGTTTACAGCTGCTTTGAATTGGTGTACAGCCTGACTGAGTCAGAACCTCAAGTGATGCGATTGCCCCTCTGCTGCTTTAAATGTGTCTGGGCTGTAGCAGAGAATCCAGCCCAGTGTGAGCAGCCTGGGAGATGGAGAGTATATGGAAATAACGTGGTCTTGCCTCACATGCTAATACACTTTGACAGAAGATGTCTTTATTTGGTGCATTTGGAGTCAGCTTATTGATGTAAAGAGTTATGGAAGGAAAGTGTAGTCTGGACTTGTTAGTATCACAGAGATGATTAAAATTAAAGACTAGGTTCTATTCCTTTTTTATTGCCTTGCAATAATCGGCTCGGACCTGTGAAATATGGTGATAGAAGCAGTATCTTAAACATCACCGCTGAGGTCATTGCAAAAACCCTGCCAAAACTCTTTCAGAAATCGTGGCACACAGGGGAGATCCCTAAGGATTGCAAGAGGGCCAACGTTGTGCCCATCTTCAAGAAGGGGAAGAGGGAGGACTCGGGCAACTATAGGCCAGTCAGCCTAACCTCCACCCCAGGGAAAATCCTGGAAAAGCTCATTAAAGAATCTGTGTGTGATATGCTTATTGAGGGTAAGATTCTGAATGACAGCCACCATGGCTTTATTGCAGATAGGTCTTGTCTTACGGTCTCATCTTCTTCTACGAACAGGTGTTTCGCCAGCTGGACACTGGAGAGAAGGTTAACAGTATGCACCGATGCTTCCAAAAGGCCTGAGTACATAATGTGTCCCATGATAGCTTTGTGGAAAAATTGGAAGATTGTGGACTTAACTGCTCGGTGGTTAAGTAGGTGGGAAGCCCAAAGAGTTCTCATGAATGGATCTGTGTCATCCTGGTGCAAAGTGACCAATGGTGTCCCTCAGGGGTTCGTGCTTGGACTGATGCTTTACAACGTCTTTATCAATGTTTTGGATGTGGGGGTGAAAAGCTCTCTGGCCAAGTTTGTGGATGACACCAAGTTATGGGGGACCGTGGTCATGCCAGAAGATAGGTTGCAGATACAGGCAGACCTGGTCAGGCTGGAGAGTTGGGCGGACCTGAACCAGATGAAGTTCAGTGCTCAGAAGTATAAGGTGCTCCATCTGGGGGCAAACAATCCCAAACATACCTACAGGCTCAGTGGCAACAATTTGACTTGCACCACGGCTGAAAGGGAGCTAGGAGTAGTGATTGACCATTGCATGAACATGAGCCAGCAGTGCAAACAACACACTGGCATGCATTAACCGTTGCATCTCATGCAAAACTAGGGAAGTGATGCTCCCACTGTACTCCGTACTGGTGAGACCGCAGCTGGAGTAATACATCCATTTCTGGGTGCCACACTTCAACAAAGGCATGGAAAAATTTGAGAGGGCCCAGAGAAGAGCCACCCATATGATCAGGGACTTGCAAGGAGAGGCTGAGGGACTTGGGCCTCTTCAGCCTACAGAAGAGAAGGCTGAGAGGGGACTTGGTAGCGGCTTCCCACTATATCAAGGGAGTACATCAAGAACTTGGTGAACAGCTGTTCACCAGGGCACCCCTGGGGAAGACCAGGAGCAGCGCATACAAACTCCTGGAAGGCTGCTTCAGGCTCAGTTTGAGGAAAAACTCCTTCACAGTCAGGGTGGTCCAGACTGTAGAATAAATTATCTCCAGTGGTGGTGCAGTCACCTACTTTGGAAATCTTCAAAAGGAGACGGGACAGTCACCTTGCTGGGGTCACTTGCCTAGTGCAGGGGGACTGGAGCTGATGATCAGCAAGGTCCCTTGCAGCCCTTAACAATCTATGAATCTATCACACAGGAAGCTATACTATAACCCTTGGTTGCTACTGGAACTGAGCCTGTCTGGCAGACATGATTGTTCACTTAACTGCAATAATTCATAGGTTTCCTAACATCTTAATAAGGCCTAAATTGTTATGTGACATTCTGGGTAGAAGATTTGGTCTCTGCACTAGGAAAGGGGTAAAAGCAGTTTTTAAACCTTCTTCCTTGGGTGTCTGGAGTTGGGATTCATTTCTACATCAGTTTGATACCATGGCTGCGTATGTAATTCAAATAACCTGGGAGAATTCTCCCAGGATTGTTCTCCTAGTAGAAAAACTTACCCAGAGCCACGTGTACAAACAGCCGAATGCTGAGGCCCTGAAGAGTGAAGAATTTTCAGTGCTGAGATTGTGCAGCCAGAGGGGGTGCCCTGTGCACATACCTCAGTGTGCTCTGCAGGCTCCCTTAGTTGGCCTGGCAACAGATGACAGCAGTACATAGGACACCCCTTAAATGGCTAACACAGGTGACCTATAGTCAGCCTCTCTTGTCAGCATGTACAGAGATTATCTGTCCCAGGAGAAACTCTCCTGGAAGTGATTTATCCCTGATGATACCCATGTAATCTTTTTCCTAGAGTGGCCATTTTTGCTCTGAGAGAAAAAGCCTGAACATCTGTACACTCATGGTTTCTTCTGGGAGAGCAGCAACTCTCCCAGGAGAAACTGAATGTCTATACAAGGCCTGTGTGAAATTCCATGGATGAGTACAGATGAACCAGATTTATATAGCTGTTAAATTGGTAGATTATCTTTTCAAGGCTTTAAGTATATTGTGTCTAAGAATTTTCAGGATTACTGAAGATATACACAGCAATTCCACATACCTAAACCCTAAAATAATACTTTATAATGTTTTGCTGTCACATACTAAATTGACAGGCTGTACTTTTATTACAGAGGATATTATATCTAGAATATTGCTTAGTTTCTTTCAGCCCTTCCAAATCATATATATTCTTTTATTATCTATTCATAGAGCATCTTGAAAAATTAATGGCTGTCTACAGGTAACCTCAGAAGCAAAATGTGATCTTTTTGTTATAAATCTAATATATAAATTAAAATGTTCTAACTCTAGCGAGCACATAAGCTTGCAACAAAATTGGACACTATAATGATTTTTAGCATCTGATATTTTTTATCCTGAAAACTGTGCTTCCCAATCTTCCTTTGTCAGCTGCAATCCTAAAATGTGTCTTAATTAACATTCCTGGCTTTTAAGAGAGAATTTCTCGTTAACAGGTTTGGATTTTTTCTTTATTATTTCTTGCCTTTTACTCCAGTGTCAGAGCTATTACAGTTCCTGTACATGTAAAGAGCTCCTTTGCTAATTGTCTTCTGTCTATTACAATACTGCTATCTTATTTTTAAAAAAGAAAAGAACTTGGAGCTGAGTAAATGGCTTTTTTGCATGGATTTCATATTTCCAGGGTGCTAGTCAATATCAAGTGTAATATAAAATGGGCTCTAAAGAACCCTGGCTGTGATTGTTTGAAGTCACATGATGCTGCAGTTAATTAGCACTGCTGCTGAGTTGAGAACTTCTTTTCATGTAGGTAACCTCATCACAATCATTAATGAGAATTTGTGCACCAAACGCACTTGAATTTCATCAGCTGAAAAATTGCAACTCGAAACTCCCAAAGTGCATTCAGATTGCAAAAAACGACCACTAAATCTCTTCCTTGTGTAGTGAACCCTTTTTCCTTAGGGTCCTGATTTTTCACAAGTGCTTCCAATATTTGTATCCATAAATTATTGATGACCAGGGCATGTAGATGCATAAGAACCTGTTCACATTCACCAATCAGGCACTTGCATGTCTAAATGCTACAAAATATACTTTTAAAGGTACCTTGCTTATTTTTGGAGACAAAACTGAAGACCTAATGCTTGGCCCTCTTTCTCTTTATCTGCTTCTCCGTAGCTGGTCACGCTGCACATAGTTTCTATTCTGCTTTCCAGTTCTATGTTTATATAGTTTCTGTTTCTCTTCTCCTCTGCTCAGGATTGATCTGCACTTATCATAGGCTATGAGATTCCCCCTCAAGAAAAGCTTGGATTTTCAGACCTAACTGGCCCTGGAAAAGGGCTTGGTTGGAAAGTCAGGGAGGGAATTGCCTGGAAAACCAGAGTAAAGAAGAAAAAGAGATTGTCTAAACATTTTTAAAGGGTTCCCCTCAGGTTTTAGGCCAGGGATAGGCAAAATATGGGCTGCAGGCCAGATCTAGCTGGCATCTGATTGTGCGTTGGCTGGGGCCAGAACTGGGCAGGAGCATGGTGCAGACTCCCTGAGCAAGTGGGGCTCAGTCCCATGCAGAGTGCCCCCGGGGGGGTGGGGGGTGGATCGTATCTGCGCTGCCTGAGCAAGCCCTGCTGCATACCTGGCCTCCCCCAGCCAGCATCTGGGAGCTAGTGTGAGGGCAGCCCCCCCACACTCTCCCACCCGGCCACACGCACACTATGCAGGAGTAAGACTTTATTTTGAGCTATTATGTAATCACCTTTATATACACTACTCAAAAAAAACAAATCGGGACAATTGTATTTTTTGAAATAAAATTAAAATATACTAGAAATCAAATATCTACTATATGAATTGTTTTTTAATCTATAACATGTTAAAATTATATCTTCTAAAATATTTTGTGTGTGTGGCCCTCAGCAGCTCACCAAAACTATAAAGTGGCTCTCCAGCTGAAATAATTGGGCACCCCTTCCTTAGGCAGTGACCTTCTGCCTCGATATTGCAGTTTATTTGCTTTGAAAAAATTATGGGCGTAATCATGAAAGCTGGTGACTGTAAATCCTAGTTTGTTTGTGTGTTTTGTGTGTGATTTTTTTTTTTTTTTTCTTCTCCCCAATGGGTAACACCTTAATGGTGGTTAACCCCTGTTATTTTAAACAGACAAACATTTTCCTGGTTTAGACATACACAATGTAAAACTAATCTGCAATCTTGGCAATAGCTAGCACGAAGAACAGGAGACCTGAGTTCTAGTTCCAGCCTTGCCATTGGTTTGTATTACTGCCTCATTCTGACTATGTGAAAGGGGACTATTACCTGTGCTTCTATACTTTGAAGTAAAATTAAAATGTATCCTTTCATCCCATCGGTCTTTGATCTTCTGTTTACTCTGTGGTGTTGTTTTGTGATCTTACAAGTTTAAACATGCGTGTGGCTTTTGATTGTTGAACATCCTGCAGCAGGCTCTCTAACTTGTGTGTAGAGTATGATGGAACTTGACTGATCTGAATTAATTTGTGGCTGCCGGTTTGGGAAAGTAACAAACTACCTGTGTTTTATAATGCCTGCTTGCTGTTCTTGCTGGTCTTAAACGTATCGCTTTCATAAGTTTGTTACTATACTGCTTTATTTTGCCTTATACCTTATTAAAAAAGAAAACAAAACAAACCTCACACTTAAAAAAAACCCCAAAACCCCCAAAAAACCAACAACAACAAACAACTCATTACTTTTTCCATGGTATTTTACATCTAAAATATTCAGTATACAAAATGAAATTCAGCTTAGAATGTGGACAGCTGAGCCTTATGGAGGTGTGATATCAGATTTATTTAAAAAAGAACCCCCGATCTCCCAAATGTCTGCTATTTATACTGAAGTTATCCAAGACTTCTTCTCTCTGCCCACACAGCTTGTTCACTGGTTCAGAGCTCTGTTACGGATTTATGAACTTCAGGAGGGAGCAGCTAAGGTTTTGCCAAGTGCCCCTAAGAGTATCCTTCCTTACTGGGCTGGCACATGTCTTGCTTTTCTGATCTTTGACAGAAACAGGCTGTTTTGGTGGACTGTGGAATATGGTATGTTGAAGGTAGAGGATAATTGGTTTGAAAGCAGTCACAGAGTTGGCTGTTCTAAGAATAGGAAGGAGCAAGAGCAGTAAAATAAGGATAATGGACTTCAGGAAACTCAGAGACATGGTAAGTGGGTTCTGTTGAAGATCCTCTAAGGGAAAAGTGCAGGAGAACAGGCATTTGAGAGAGACTGTTCAAAGGTATAGCAGCTTTAATTTGCACATGTATCAAGGTCTCTCCTGCAGGTGGGAGCCCTGTCAGCTGGCAGGGCTCCCAGTCACAGAGGTGCATTGTGCCCAGCGTGAAGTTGCTTCCAGCCAGGGGAGCTTGCTGGTGCAGGGGGAGCCCGATCCTAAGCTCCCCCTGCACTGGCAATAAGGCCTGATTCAATTGAATACACACTCCTAAAATTGTGGCTCCTGCCATGCATGTGTGGCATGGCAGGAGGCATGATTATTTGGATGACATGCTAGATCCCATCATGCCTTGACTTGCATGTGCAGAGGGGCCCTGAAAATAAAAGGATTGGTACAAAAGTGGAAACAAGGACACAGAACTAAGAATGTGCATCAGGGAATAGCACAAACTTGTAGAAGTAAAATTAGCTAGTAAGGGTAAGGCACAAGATGAGTTAAAATTAAGAAGGGATGCAAAAGGAAAGAAGAAGTTCTTCTTTCACCTGATCTCAGCTGTCTTTCCTGCCTGGTGCAGGGCGCTGGACCCAGTGATCTTCCAAAGTCCCTTCCAGCCCCTTACAACCTCTGAATCTATTAATCAATCTAGAAGTAAGAGCTAGATAAAAGGAAAGTACCGAGTAGAAAAGGAGAAGAAAAAAGGACACTGGTGAGAAGGTTGAAGTGCGTGCTCAACACCTATTTTTGCTTCAGTCTTCATAAAAAATCTGTATTGTCACCAGCTACCTAGCAGAATTATTTTTTACAAAATGATTTGTAGCAATGGGATAGGAGAGTAGGGAAATTACAGGTTAAAGAACATTTAATTAGAAAGCTGTATACAAGGTAGCAGGACTTGTTATTCTTGCTTCACTTCATGCTTAAGGAACTAGACAAAGCAGTCTTAGAGCCATTAGCAAGTTATGTTTGAGTATGAGGGAAACCCTACGTGACTGAGGATGGATAAATACATTATCAGCCCTTTAGAAAGGGGGAGTGAACGTCAGGAATTCTAAGCTAGTCCATTTGGCTTTGATTCCTGGAAAGTTTTTAGAACAAATTATTAAGCAACCTGTGTGAGGCCTTAAGGCAAAATGGCAAATCTGGCCAGACTCCATTTCCCAGCAGCCTCTGCCCACATTTCTGCATCCAGTTTCCATGGAGACCCCAGGATGGGTGTGGCGTGGGGGCAGGAGATCGCAGCTCTGCCCTGGCTCCGGACCACCCTGTCGCTGCCACAAGATCCCAGCCCTGCCCAGCCGTGTGCCCTGGCAGCACTGCTGGGGCCAGTCTTCGGGGCCCTGCGCTGTTACTGCCCCCCGCCGCTCCTAGGGTCTCTATGGAAACTAGCCACAGTAATGTGGGCAGAGGCTGCTGGGAAATGGACTTCACTGCAGGCGTGATCTGGCCCATGGGCTGGACTTCGCCTGCTCCTGCCTCAAGGCCTGCAAGCACCTTAAGGATGATATGATGGAAAGGCAGATGTTGTGGAGGGAATCAGTAGGTGTGATAGGTCCTGACGTTAGCGCAGCTTTTACTCCGTAAGTATGGTGTAAGTAAAATAATTTGGCCCTGAACAATTTATAGCTTCCCTAAGCAGTTTTATCCTAAATTACCTAATGGTAATTTTAGCTACATCATATTTCCTGGGAGCATTTCTGCAGTGGAGTCCTACTGGAGTCTGTCCTGGGTCCAGTATTTTCATTAATGACTTGGATGAGGGGACAAAATATGTGCCTGTAAAATCTGAAGATGACCCCTGGGCACAAGGGAGAGGTTACAAGTACTTTGGAGACAGAATGCAAAATAAACTTGATTTGAAGGAAAGGTCAGAGATCAACAAAATGCAGTTAAAGTGCAAAGCACTACCTTTTGGTGAAGAGCAATTAAGTTCATGAATACAGGTTTCCCTCGCTTTATGAGAGTTCTGTGTGAATTCGCTCTTATGCGATGACCCTTTTTATACCGAAAATTCGTATATGTGAGACAAATTCACTCTTATGGTGGAAGTCCGCAGTCAGCTGCTTTGTGCAGTGCGTTGTGCGAGTGATGCACACCAGAATATAGTCTCCTGTGTGGATCTGTGCTCCTTGCTCATTGTCAGTGTCATGTGTTTCTGTAGTTGCCATCTCCATTATGATGTCCAAGTGTCCTGCTAGCTTATCTCCTACCCCTCTCTGCTGTTGGTGAGTACCAAAATTGTCTTGTATAAGTGGTAGAAATGGGTCTGGGGATCAGTACAGTCAAGGTCTTGGAACATATCCCTGTTTGTTACATTGTAAAGTGGGTTCCCTTTATGCAAATTCAAGTTATGCGCCATTTTCCAGGAGAGCATGTACAGCACAAAGTGAGGGAAACTTGTACAAAACTGACTGTCTGTGAAGTAGGCCTGTGCAAAGTGGCTAGTATTCTGTTCTGATTCGGCCAATTTTGGGGGGGCAGTGATTCAATTTGGTGATTCGAATCACTGTCCCAAATTGATTCGGCCAAGTCTGATTCAGAGATTTGGCTGCTGCCACCAATGGCTGCCCTGCCCGGCCCCAGCATCCTGGCTCTTTTTTTTTTTTTTTTTTTTTTTTTTTTAAAAAGCCCCACAGTTATTGGCTGCTGCCAGGCGGAGGCCAATCCCCGCTGCCCCCCACTGCCCTGTGCTCCATGGGGGGCCCTGCCACGAGCCCCTAGAAGCCCCGACAGCCACGCAGCAGCCAGCGAGTGCAGGGCTTTTTTTTTTGTTTCTTTGCCTTTTTTTTTTTTCCTAAAGAACTGGGAGCTGGGGCTGAGTGGGGCAGCCATTGTCGTGGCTGGGAGAG
>NW_017728911.1:24573666-24610772 GCF_001723895.1 Crocodylus porosus | reverse complement strand
CCTATTTACTAGCATGGGGTCCAGGTCCAGCTCCCTAAATCTCTGAAGCTTTCCAACTCGATTCAGACCTTTTTATTGGTCTCCTGATTCGATTAGGATTTGGAGATTTGGCCACTGAATCGAGCTGAATCTCCTCGGAATTGAATCAGCACCTGAATCACAGCCCTACTATGTAGCAATACTGCAGGAAAGAGTCTGGGGTTATAAAGTTTCAAACTAAGTTTCAGTCAACTCTGCGGTGCTGCTACAGAAGGAGAAAAACATCATTCTGTGGTGTATTAACAAGAATGTGAGCCATGGGAAGTAATTATTCACTTGGGCCTCTTCTGTGAGGCATCAGAAGGAGCACTTTCAAGTTTTGTGCACTGCACTTCGAGAAAGATATAGGTAAATTGGAGAGAGCAGCTATAACAGAGAAGGTCATGTTTTCCTGACCTCATCAGGAAAGGTTGAAAGAAATGGGTTTGTTTCATGCAGGAAAGCTTTGACACAACAGTTAGCCACTGTATAATAACTGGTTTTACAGAAGAAATTTATCATTATCTTCTGTATGTTCAGTGTACAATAGGGCAAGAAAAAAGTCAGCTCAATTTGCTGTAAAGAAGATTTAGGTTGGATACTGATCACATTTTTTAACTTCAAGGGTGGTGAACACCTATACCAGGCTATCCAGGGAGGTTATGGAATCTCTTTTATTGGAGTTTCTCAGACCAGATCAGACAAACATCTCTCAGGGCGGGTCTCAGTATACTTGTTCCTTGCCTCCAAGCACAGGGCAGGACCGACTATTTCTTGTGATCATTTCTAGCCTCACATTGCTATGATTTTGAGACTGAAGTATCCAAAAAGACAGAAGCTGATGAATTAACCTGCTGCACCACTGAACAAGTTGCCATCCCGCTGTGGTAGGGAAGTCTGTTGCAAACACAGAAGCTGCTGCTGAACAGCTGTTCACCAGCTGAACAGTTATGCAAGGCCGTTGGTATACAAAACTGGCTTGCAGAGCATTGTACACTGTATGGTTGGATTATTTATATTTTTCACACAAATATATAGAATTTTTTTTTAAAAGAGAAGAACTTAAAAGTGATTTGACTAGAAGATCTATTTGCTTACTTTATTATATCTATCAATGCATAAATATTAAGGAAGGAATTTGAAGTTGAAACCTACTTCTGCTGGGCAGCGTTGCGTAGATAAGAAGTGATCGTGGAGGTCAGAACAGAATAATCCTAAAATATTACATTGTTATTTTATGAAAAACAGTTTAGTTTTTTCTTCATTTAAAACTTCTGTGTAAATTACCGAAATGTTAAATTGAGGAACGTGGGAGCCATCAGAAGTAAATGTGTAAATCTTAATAGTGATTTCATCTTAGAAGATTCTGACATTTTCCTGAAACAAACTTTAATAAAAGGAAAACACCTGTGTTTCTTATAGACAGGCATGGGCAAACAGCTTATCTGGCCAGACATAGTACATAGTGTTGTGATTTGTGAATGAATACTGTAGGCTCCACTCCTGTGGCTCATTGTGCATGGAGAGAAAGCCCAGGTGACTCCAGCAAATTTCCTTACATAGGCTACATTCTGCTCACTTGCAGCAGTTTGTAGAACTGTGGTCAGAAATGGCAAATGATATGTCAGAATTAGTGGTCCATTGAGTCTAGGTTCTTATCATATTTTATCATGGAAAAGAAATAGTACAGCTGAGTGTAGTACAGGTTTAGTATTCAGATTTATCGCGCTTGTATCTGTAATTAAATTTGTATCCTTACTTTGCAAGCATTGCAGTTAGTGGGAAAATGCTGTACAATTCAGGCTAAATGGCAAGAAAAGGTTGTCAGTCATATTCTTCTAATTTTTCCAGATAATAATAAAAACATTGAAGAAGATGCTTATCTTTAAAAGGGACAGGATGGGGTTGGCTTTTGTGCAGTAGATTGGTGCTGGGCTGAAGTTTCTCTGTGTTTTTGTGTAGTGCTTTGGATAAGAGCCAGATTTAGACTGTTGGGTGCTATGGGAATGCAAATGATGCAATTAAAATAAATTGGGAAGCCACTTCAGAACATGTATTTACTTAAAATTACATTGTTTTTTGCTTATGTATTTCTGACTCAAAGGTTACATGCATTATCATTAGGAATTAGGCAAGCACAAGTGGCATCTGTAACGTACTTTTGAAGAGTAGGTGCTGTTTGTTTGTGTATATGACATTTTCTCAGTTGGAGGAAGTGCAGTCCAGTGTTCAAAAAACATTCCTTGCAATGTTGCTTCACCCTGCACAGCAGACATTTCAATTAGGGAAGAATAAATTCACGTGACATGCTTATCAGGAAACTTTTCCCTGTTCACTGATTTCTAAGCCCCTTTTTGTCATTTTTCTTGGACAAAAAGTGGTTGCATCAAGATGTACTTTTATCAGTGCTGCTGTCACTTCCTTATAATGACATCTTTTGTATATTTATAGGTTTTGTACTATGGAAGATGATTTATCTTGCACAAAATAGTTGCTTCCTATATTAAAAATCTACTACACAGGTCCCTAAATAAGTAACTGCCTGAAAGGAACCATAACAGATAGTGACATTGCTAAATCATATAATATAAATCTTAAAGGAAAAGCCCACATACCAGGAAAAAAGGACCAAATGAACATAGTATGAACAAAGTATCTGGACAGCACTTGGGAAATGAGGAAGTCCATAGATGCAGAGAGGAATAGTTAGTTGTGTTAGTCTGAAGTCAGGCAGGAGGCATGGTAGAGATGCACTGTATAGAGTAGACTAACTAAATCAGAGATGCATAATCTTTTGGGAGCCTTATATCACTTCATCAGATGCTTATGAGCTCATAAAAGCTTATGCATCACTGGCTTAGTTAGGTTGTAGATGCACAGCAGTTGCCGTTCAGAATTCCCTGAGGTATTACTACACAGACGTGCTTCTCCCTGGACCTGGAAGGGTCACTTCTTTGGATGAGAACATAGTTATTCTTTATGTGTCCAGTCAATCCTTGGCCTCATGTAGGCCATCAAAAGCAGTGGATAGTAGTGTCTTTGTGTGACTGAACAGGGGCTGACTTGAACTGTTGATCTGGTTGTGAAGGGCTTTAAAATATCATTATGCATCTGCCAAGTTAGCCAGTACCTAGTGAATCTGACTTGTGTGATCATCTGCTTCATTTAATTTCTCCCTCAGAACTAATCTGTCTGAACTTGCCTCCTCCCTATGTACTGCTGCAGAACGTGGGAAAGCAAACTTTAATTTCTTTAATCATATTTTTGTGGGAGAGGAATGGAGGATGAATTTGGTTTTGTTTTTATGTTTTTTACAAAAGTGGTCATTTTAAAATACTTGAAAACAAGGATGAAGTCTCATTAGGTGAGGAAAAGGGAAAGAAAAAATAGCAAGAAGGTTGCAGACCATAGGAAGTGATTTGTATACATAGTAGTACCAGTAATTGCTATCAGAATACATTTAGTGTGTGTTCACTTTGAAAAGCAGATGGTTAAAAAATGTAGCACCTTTTATTCTCCAGCAGATCTGACTATTATCTTTTAATAGATGGAATTAAAAATCATGCATATTTGGGAATTGGCACTCTCAAATTTGCAGGATCTCATGCAATATGGAGGCCTTTATTTTGCCTATTGGATACTGTGTATCATCATCATAACCAAAAAAACTCATTCTTAGTGGATTTCTCTTGAAGGCTCCTTAATTCTCCTTCTCTCACTGTTCCATGTGAAATGTAAAACAGTGAACTATTGCCCCTCACATTGCTTTTAAAATAAATCCCCAAAACAGCCGTTACAATTTTATCCAGATGCTAAATAGCAGAACTGGCATTTGGTTCAGGTGCCAGACATCTTTATTAAGAAAATAATTTTATGACTTTTGAAGTGTAGTATGTGTTTGCTCTGTTTTTTTGCTATGTTGGCTACATGTATGATTCACTGATATGCTGTTAGCTAGGCCTGTGCGAGTAGGCAGCTATTTGATCTGGCTTCAGATCTGGTCACTTCAGATGCTACAGCAATCCGATCTGGAGCTCCGGACTGGGTTTCTGCTTCGATCCAGCTGAGGGTATAATGGGTAATCAGTGAAATATCTATAACTTTGTCGTCTTTTGTCTGATTTGGATGAAACATGCAGGGGTGGTAGCCTCTACTGAGAGCATGAAGCCTGCCATGTTTCAAGATCAGTGCAGGGGTTCAGTGGGAACTGCACCCCAAATTCTTGAAAGCAAAACTTGTGTCGTGTATGTATTACACCATGGGGGTCAAAACTGCAGGGGTGGTGGCCCCTGCTGAGGCCACAAAGCCTGCCAAGTTGCAAGGAGATAGGTGCAGGGGTTTGTGGGGAACTGCACCCCAAGCTGCTGACAGGCAGAACTCGTGACATATGACTCTGTGTGTGTTAAGGTGCAGCGGGCTGAAAACTGCAGGGGTGGTGGTCCCTGCTTAGGCCACAAAGCGTGCCACGTTTGTGCTATAATGACAAAGGGAGTATGTATCATAACAGTTGGATTTGTGTTACTATGTTACTTTTTTTTTGGTGGAAATCCTCATCTCTCAAATCTTTTGGAGCTGTCATAACGTGCAAGTGTATTAGTACCTGCACGGAGATAGTGAGCTGACACACGAACTATATTCTAGTACTACTTAGATGCTTCTTTGAGAGAGGAATTCTGTTCAAGATGTAAATTATATGAACAATAGCAGTAAAATTACTACTTCAATAAGCTTCCATTTGCCACATACTCTATTGATACAATACTGTCCACTGGTCAGTGTAAACAAAGTGTAAGTAACTGTACAATATCAAGGTGAGAACTCTCTTAATCTAGGAATTTTAGATTGATTGTATCTGATCCCAAGGCAACTTTCAAGTATAATTGTTTTTGACAAATGTTTGCTATGTATTATGTTGCCCAGTATCCTAGTTTTGCAGACAAACCCTTATCCTGCCGACAAGCTCATGAATCATCTTACAGGTACTCAGTGTTTGAGTGAAAAAGGCTGTGGTCATTTAGGTCCCAATTTGGGACATGGCTCCAGGGAACCCTGTACTTGTCATCTGATGGTTCCCCAGGGCACAGAATATCCCTGGAAATGTCCAAAAGCATATTTGACAGGCATTTGACTGGGATGGTTAATTCAGGGATGACTTGAGTGGAAGGCTAGACTGCATGACCTCATAGAGTCCCTTCCAGCTCTATTTTCCTGTGCTCCTATAAACTTTTACATAATGTGATCAGTACATGAAAAAGGTATATAGGTTGTAGCTGTGTTGGTCTAAAGATATAAGCAGACAAGGTTTTTTGGGTAAATCTGATATCTTTTATTAGACATTAAAAGTAATGTTTATCAAAACATGTTTTACATCTAATACAACATGAAATATTAACTGCAACTAGTGAATTGTTGGATTGTTCCTGGACAATATGGGCCACATTTTCCAAAGTATATAGGTGCCTTGAGGTGCAGCCAGGTGCCTAATAGTTGTTTGTTAGGCATCTAGCATGTTTTAAGGACGTTGGATATCAAAATACGTTGGAAAACCCTTATCCATTTCTTTCAGGTTGTATGGGTTTTTTTTGGGTTTGTTTGTTTTTTCTAAATTAACAGATTTCATTTCTCCTATTGAGTTTTTATGTATAGCATGGAAAACAAGTGTTCCTGCTTTTATAACTCCCAGTTTCTTCAACTTAAGCAAACTGGTCCACATGCAGTAAATATTTTCCCTGTACTACCTAGTTAAACTAAAAACAACAAATAATTAAGACAAAAATATTTTTTCTGCACAATAGAAATGAAGTACCTCCACTTAAGAAACTCTAAATACCAGCAATTACTTCATTATAGATTGGAAATAAAAGATACTTAAGGTACTACATTATAAAGCAATTGACAAAACTTAAGATGCTCTCAGAAGGTAAAGTAAGTTTCCCTCACTTTTTCATATAATTGAAAAACTTGCAGAGGACTCATTCATACATAACATTTTTTTACCAAGTTTAGGTATTCATATTAATTTTCAAATTAAATTTTAAACAATTATTTTTAAAAAGGAAAAACATATTTAACATAAATATTCTACTTTTCTTTTATTTTCCCTACTCAGAATTCATGATTTTTCTTTTTAAATTGTAGGAGTTTTTGGCCTCAGTTTTCTTTACTTTTAAAGATTCAGATATTTTCTAAACTGTTCTCTAAAAGAACAGGATGGTTAGAAATAGATGGGTTTTTTTTAATGAAAAATGAGCTTTTCACATAGTTGCATCTACTAGCACAACAGCTATAAAATCAAGCTAGCAATGCTGTTGCTTTGCATCAGGCTCTTGTGAACTGGAAATGGTAGCAGTCCTGGAATCATCCACAAATAACTAGCCCTTCGCTACCCTTTTTTTTTTTTGCATTTATTTGTTTGTTCCTTTACAGTTCACCAACAAAGGGCACAGTTAAAGTGATTGCGGTCATCTCTCATGGAAGAGCACCTACTTTTTGGCAAAGTGACTTACAATGAGTTGCTGTGTTATGTCTCCATAGTGTTCACACCTGTTTTCTTATACCTAATTGCAAATAGAGCCATTCTGGGGTTTTATTCAAGGACTGATAGCCAGGAACTAGACAGGCAGAGCGGGGAAAGACTTGATTAGTGACATTGCCTTCAAGTCCGTGACCTGAAATACTTGAAAAATAGTGGTTATTTGATACAGGTTTGTCAGCTGAGTCACTTAATATCCCATAGAGCATGCGGTTCATAATTCCTCAGGGTGTAGTTAACTAAGGCATAATCTAATCCTTTTGTAAATTCCATTTGTATGGACATTGTTCATGTTCTTCCAAATAACTGCTATCCACAAATGGAAATACTTATCTTCTGCTAGTGATAAATAAAAATTCTTACTTGTACACACACAAAACAAGTGGTCAGAAAACTTTTTAGGTTGTTTCATAGAGCAGGAAGGAAGGCTTAAAATAAACCACATGTGCATCCAGTTTACCTTCTGGTGTGTGCTACGAAGAACTAAGCTATAAGTAAAATTAGGAAAACAGAACCATTCATGCCAAGTATTTCTTCTGAATGAATGACTATATTAAACAAACGAAGTGGACAGCAAATGTTTTTGTTTTTTCTGTAAACAAAATAAAAATTAGTTCAGAACTGATGATAAATCTGTTGATCTTTTTCCTTCAAATACCAAACATTAAAAACATGATTTAGGACAGCGTTTCTCAACCTGTGGGTTGTGACCCAAAAGTGAGTCTCAAGAATATTTGAAAGGGTCGCAAACAAATTTAAAAAATGGATTCTCCTTTTAAAGGAGAAAAATGCGGGAAACCACGGCAGAGGTCCAGCCTGCAAGGGGCTGCTTGAGCCTTCTTGGTGTCTCCCCATGCTTCACACACCCACCCTCTGTCCCACACCCTGGGGACCTGGGGGTGGGGGCAGCAGGTTGGGAGTGAGGGGCACAGGGTTGAGACTGACCACTGATGTTTACAAATGGGTCCTGGTACAAAAAAGGTTGAGAACCATTGATCGAGAATAATTATTTTGAGTGTAAAAAATTGAATGCAGAATTAAAGTAGCATTGGTGCAGTTCAGGGAAATTGAAAACTGTGAGCTCAATGCAGTTAAACTGGCAACAATGAAGAGAAAATATATAGCAGATGGCATTGGTGGCATGTAGGGAGCGCATGTGGGTGCACATGCACCCCCTGGAAGTGCCGGCCACAAAACTGGAAGTGCGCTGGCAGTAGGCTGCTGCCCTGCTCCCCCCACAGCAATCTAGTGCCCCTTCCCTCCCCCACCCCCCGACTTGGGAGGCACCAGTCACCCATGGCAGATGGCTAGCAATCTTTGTGATAGGTGTGCCACAAATTAAGCCCTGTGCCCTCCTTGAGTACCACTCCAATCATCTTCCACTGTTCTGTCTGCTGCTCTGCTGTCTTCTCCATGCCTTTTATGTCCCTGTACTGCCTGCTCCTTCCCTGATTTGCTGCATGCCACACACACAGGTTTCCTTTGCCACTTGTGGCATGTATGCTGCTAGTTGGCCACTTCTGTGGTATAGCTTCATGTCTGGTACTCTAATGACTCTGACTGTGTTAAAGATAAACCATATCAGTGGTTCTAAGCTTTTCTGATACCACAGACCACCTTAACTGCAAAGTGATTTGCATGACCTCAGGAACCAGAAGTAAGGTATCTGACTTGTTATGGAACCTAATTTGGCAGAAACGAATGGCCTGCACAGCTAATTAGCTTCCCCTCAGCACTATACTAAGGCATCTGTGTTCCTTCCATTTAGGAAGCAGTGCATGCAGAGCAGTGTGGCATTTCAAAATGATGCTGTTCAGGGCCTGGGGAGGGATCAGCCAACCCTCTGTCTCCGGCTCCACACTCGTGGCCCGCTGATGGGCTAAGAACCGCAACCAAGAGCCACTGAGCTAGAGTACCAGACTATTATGCCTCTTTTGTTTCATATTAATAAGGCTGTGTCCTTTCAGTGCTATTATTTTGAAATGAAAACTCTGTAATTTTTATATGGAAATAGGTTTGGCAAGGGTGACTATTACAAGCCAAGATAAGCTGTGATCTGCATTAGTCTTGAAATAGGACAACAAGGAAAGCCCTAGAAAACAAAGGACTTGGGTGTCTGAAAACAGGAGAGCTATTCAAGGTTTACCTGCTCATTTGCAGATGTCACCAGCGTCTGCTTGAGTTTAGAAAGACTCCATGGCTTGGTTAAATACACCTATTCTTTTTTGAATAATCGGGAGCCAAAGATAACAAATCCCTTTGTTAGGGCCTGTACCTTGACTGAGTGAGGAGGTTTGTGTGTTCCAGCAGCTCAAAGACCTGTGCTGGCAGGAGGTTTAATTTTTGGCAGGACTATCCAGTCAAGACAAGTCAAAGGATAGGAACCCAGGAAAAAGCAATCTGCTGGCCCTCCAGTGTGAGGACTGAAGGATAGGCCAACAGCTTCTCCTTTTAGATTAGTTAAATTACAGAAGTATAATACGATTGCTATTCAGACAGAGACAGTGGATCCTTGTGCCCTAAGTAACAGCTGATCACACAGGAAGGGTTTAGATTCAGAAAGACAGAAACCCAGCAGTAAATGGATTTTGAAGACCTTGTCTTATTGGAGGAATGAGTGCTGCTGCTGTTGGAGATGATGTTGGGTACAAAATACAAGTATGCTTTGCTTCAGTGAGATGTTTGGTGATATATGGCTCTAAGAGGTTGTCGCATATAATCCAACAACTACACGCTGCAGCCTACTGAAATAAAGCAAATCTTTTTCTTGCACATTATTATTCTAGATGGTAACTGCATGGTTTTTACTTAGCTGTCAATTGCAGGGTGTTTGCATTTGAAATATAACAAATAGACATGTAATATGCCTTTAAAATTAAGTTATAAGGGACTAAATGATTTTGCATTATACTCTTTGAAGCTAAGCACATTGTTGGTGTAATTGATAGAAAAATTTGGCCTTTTCATCAAATCTGACTGGCTAGTTGTGAATTGTCCCCCCACACTTTTTTCATACCAATTAAAAAACAAAACATACAGCGAACAAGAATGCCTCTTCCTCTACATTATTTTCAGTATCCGTTTTCTCTCTTTTGCTGTCTGCCTCTTGCTGTCTCTCCTTATGTTCTTTCACTGTGTGTTGTAATTCATTCTCGGTATCTTCTGCCTCTTCCAGCTACTTTCCTGTTTTTGTTGAATTATATCAGGGAGGGCAAAATACAGCCCATAGGTTGGATCTAGCCTGCGGAGGGCCCCTCGGTGCTGCCTGGCCCAGGCACCGTCTGCCTGTGGCACATCCGGCCGCGCCGTGGGCACACAGTAGGGCTGGGGTGGCTCTGCAGCGGGACTGCCTTTCCAGAGTTCAGGCAGTGGCAGCTCCTTCTGGATCCAGCCCCATGGTACCAGCCAAGACCCATGCGCAGCCTTGATCTGGCGCCCTGCGCACCTGGTCTGGACTTGCTTGTACTGAGCAGCAGCAGCGTTGGGTAGAAACTGTTGCTCAGCATGAGAGAAAAATATCCCCTCCCCCTTGCCACTGCCAGCACTTTCTGGTGCAGCTGCCTGGACCCTGTGCTGGACTGCCCTGCATCTGCTCTGCACTGTCACTGCTGTGTGGCTGAGCAGCCCAGAGATGCAGGGCAGCCCAGTGTGGGGTCCAGGCGGCTGCATCAAGAAGCGCTGGCAGCAGCAAGGGGGAGGAACTTATTCTCCTCCTCCCCACCCCTCCCCCCCAGCAAGTTTCTGCCCAGTGCTGGCGCTGCTCAGTACAGGCAAATCCAGAGCAGGCACGGGGCATGCCAGATCAGGGTTGTGCCCAGGTCCCTGTTGGTAGAGCAAAGCTGGGGCCAGCAGCAGTGACATCCAGAAGGACCGGCTGCTGCCTGGGCTGTCTGGAAAGGCAGTCCTGCCACAGAGCTGCCCCAGCCTCGCCATATGCCCAGGGGGCAGCAGAACCACACACACCCCACAAATCTCATACCCATCCACACATCCCCACAAACACCCCCTACAAGCCTCCTATACCCATCCACACATACCCCCACACTCACATACACTCACATCCATACACCCCTACAGCCCCCCAGAACCCTATTTCCAGCCACCAATAACCCCACACCCTTCCGCACCTCCCACAATATACAGGAGTAAGACTTAATTTTGAGCTATTATGCAATTGCTTCTACGCAATGCAAACGCACACAAATAAGAACAAATTTTAAAATAAAATATGTCAGTGTTTGTTTTAGTGTATAATTTTTTTCCGGTTCCAAGATGGCAAACCCCCTTCCCAAAAGGAGTACTTCTTGGGGCAAGGGGACGGACTTATGGTAGCAAATGGCAGGGGTTAGGGGCCAGGAGTTCTAGACCTACGATGGTGACCAGGTGTCAGGGCAGCTGTCAAGGGTTGGGGCTACAGCCCTTGACAGGTCACCAGAACTCAATAAGTGGCCCTCTAGCAGAAATAATTGCCTGCCCCTGCGTTGTATTGTAATTTACTACAGATGAAGACACATAGAGGATGCAGAAAACTCAATATTTTTTGGCATTTGGAAGATGGCTTAACAGGCATTTATTTGTGAAATTACTGATGGGTGTAGAGTTTGGTGAAAGGGGAAGGTATAAAAAAAATCCAAAAATCTTGAAACTGTTGTTTGACGTAAATGGCATTATATTATAGTTAGTGAATGATCCTTAATAACAGAATGCAGAGCAACAGAGCAAGACAAAAAGAGAAATATATGCGGTAGCTCCTTAGTCAGTGGGGAGATGTATAAAACTTTTTTTTTTTTTTTTTTTAACAGGGAAAGAACCAAATAGGTTAAGGGAGAAACTTCCTTGGCTTCCATTATAAGTAAACTAAAGCTGCTTACTTAGGTGACACTCCAGCGGCCTTTCATGTAAAAGAAACAACTGCCATGGTTGAAGGTTGACTCACTCTTACTAGCTGCATAAAAACCTGACAGTTCTCTGGGGTTCTGGATGGTGAGCCTCCATACTGTATGATGAAAGTATTCTCGGAATAACCTAAAGAACTGCCCCCTTTGTCTAGCTAGGGATTGCAAAAATATTAAATGAAAGCCAGAATCCCATACCTAGGACTAAATGTTACATCAGTCTCAAAGTGCTACTAGTAAAGAAAAACCTGGAGTAAATGACATTCCTTTACACACATGTAACAGCCCCACTGTACTTGCAGTTCCTTCCACACACATTTTATTAAACTCAGTGCAGCCCTTCATCAAGAAACTTTATTTGACAGCTCTTGAAAAATTAAGCTTTGCATATGCCTAACAAGGAAAAAAACATGATTTTTGCATTTGTACACTTTTTTTTTTTTTTTTTTTTTTTTTTTAGGCCTCATTAGGCTTTTTAATATCAGACTACCTTTATTGAGCTAATTCTGCAATTATATATGCTTTGATGTCAGTACATTTACAACCCTGCCCCTGACACTGATTAATGTTAATTTTATGATGATGACTAATTCTTTTTTTTATTATGCCAGCACCTGGAGGCTTCAGTTTGGATTAAGGCCCTGCTACTCTAGGTGTTGTGCAAATGGAGTAAAAGACGGTCCCTGCCTTGAACAACTGAAAGCAGCCAAAAATAACATAACTGGGCCTAATAAACTATCAGAAAAATAAAGGGACTGAACATGATTAAAGCACTAATAAAAATACCCATCCATGTGACCAGATAACTGCACAGGTTGGTGGCTTTGACGTGAGTACATTAAAAAAGGGTGGGGGGAGGAGTAACGAACACTGTCACCTAGCCATTATTAGCCAAACCTATAGAAGACTCTTTAGGGCAGCTTTTCAATTTATGTTGTAAATGTTTTTACTATGAGGCTCTCGTAAAGGGTTGTATTCTAATACAATGGCTTTTCTGTATCATGCCCAGCAAGCTAAGATGCTAATGGTATATCATTCAGTGATAAAAGTATTGTATGATAAAAGCATACTGAATAGTGTAGTCATGTAATATGCAATATTATGTTTTAAACAGGTAGCCCACAAAACTTAAGGGCACAAAGGAATGTATAAGCATGATTAGATTTTGCTTTGCAATTAAAATTTAAACTTAGGTGGCAGTCATACCATATTTATTGAATCAGCCTGGGGAAAAAAGCCCCTTGTCTTATTCGCATAGGAAATGGAGGGGGAGGAGGTGGCTGCTGCAGCTCTGACTGGCCCTGAGCCAGAGTAAGACCCACAGCAGCCTCCTACTCCACACCCACTTCCAATCCGCACTACTTCTGGCCCCCTCACCTGCCTTCTTCCTTCCTCCTTACTGTCAGGTGCAGCTCGGCTACAACTGGGGATGGGGTCTCTCCCATCAGAGAGTATGGAGCTCCTTCTCCTGTCCGCTGATTAGCAGCACTGACACCGCTGCATGACTAGACAAGAGCTGAGCTTCCATGTGCTGTGCTCTGGGATGAAGTAGCCCGAGCAGCTCTGACAGTAAGGTGGGAGGGGGGGGCAGAGGGAATGGCAGAGACTGGGGGGAGCTTGGGGGAAAGACCCACTGTGAGGAGGGACAGAGGCTGTGGGGAGATAGGGGTATTGGGGACAGGAAGGGGGGAGGAAGTGGATAGGGCAGAGAGCAAGGCAGGCACCTGACCTCCCCCCCAGACGGTGCTTTCCCTGTTGTACAGTGTGGGGAGGTAGAATTCCAGTAGTTAGATTCTATGCCTGGAAAACTATAATAAATTTATAAATTTTCCAAATGTAGACTGTGATTATTTTGGAGGGCTTATCTTATCTTACGTTCAGGGTCATCTTATAGTCAAGTAAATACCATAAGTTAAATTGGAAGTGAGATTTACCTATGTTACTGCTTTAATGTTTTAAAAAATCTCAACTGCAGTCTTCAGTTCAAGTAATTACATGCGTCTCTTTTCTGCTCTCATATACTTTTTACACTGTCAAACTGTTAAAAACAAACAAACAAAAAAACCTTGCACTGTGTGTGGTACTGTCTTGTTCTGTAAAAATGTTTAGGAAATAGTGTTGTATTTAGGAATGAAGCTGGGAGGTGGAGACAAATGCTTTGCTCATAGATGCGACTTACTGAATTGAAATGCAATACACTTTCCTCCTCCTCCCTTTCCTTCCCCCAGGGTGGTTAACTATGTTTGCATCCAATGAAATTTTTACGGTGATCCATAGAACAAACTGAATCAAGATTCCAGTATTTAAATAATTACACTCTGCATTTGGTCTGATAGAATGGCTAGGACACTGCAGTGAGTCTGACTTGTATGACTGAATGATTGGGAAGAAAGAAATTGGTGCATCTTCAGGAAACCATGTAGCAATCTACGTGGAATTTTTTTTTTAATGGTGTCAAGTTGTTATAACATCTGGGGGACAAAAATTGGATTGAAACCGTTGATTTCTTCTTGGGCTAGAGTCAGTCACCATAGGAAGCTAAGCATGGGTACAGAAGGCGGGAGTGCTGACTCAGCAATTTCACTGCGCTGGTTTTTCCACTGAACTCTGGAAATCTGTCGTGTGAACTGCAAGGTCAGGCCTGCTCTTTTCAACAAGCTTGATCAAGAGCAGATTTCTACATTTCATCTTCCACAAGCTCATGCATCCATTTCTCCTGTCCCTCCCTATTCCAGAGAACAGCCCATCTTCACAACCAGAGCACATGTCTTCCAAATTGACCCCAGCACCAAGAAGAACTGGGTTCCTGCAAGCAAGCAGGCTGTAACTGTTTCCTACTTCTATGACAGCACAAGAAACAGCTATCGGATTATCAGTGTGGATGGAGCCAAGGTAGGAGGCTGACAGATACATCTGGCATGTTTTATTGATTGGAGCGGATCATATGATGCTGCTCATCACTAGCTGGTGATGGATATGTATGGGCTTGCCCACAAACATAATTTAAAAAAATACTTGAATTGTGTATAATCTACTGTATGTATTTAATACTGTCAAAGCTTCTGTCACAGAAATTTTGGGAGTATACCAGGTGACTTGCTGTACCATGACTTTCTGTACCATGAATTATTAGGGCCAGAGGACCACTTAGGGAGTTTGGTGAGCTGTCGTGGACCAGGTCAATGCTCCCCCCTCCCCGCCCTGGCCCACAGCAGCTCACCACAACTCCCTAAGTGGCTCTGCCCCAGGCCCCAGCCTCGCACTGTGATCCCAAGGTCCCCATGGAGACCGGCCCAGGCCCCACATGGGCAGCGCACTTGGCCAGGCCGATGGAATGGGGCCGTGGGCAGGTGGGGACGGGTAGGCAGGGCTGGGGCCTGGGGCAGAGCCGTGATCCACTCCCTGCATGCTCCTCCTGGCAGAACCAGCACCTGTCTTGGACGTGTGAGCAATGGATCTTGGCTCTGCTCTGGGCCCTGGCCCCGTGCTGTCACCGCTCCACAATCCCAGCTCTGGCCCCAGCTCTGCTCACCCATCCTGTTTCTGGACCCTGCTCCCTGCCCACCCACAGTCCTTTCCCATGCTCCCAGCTGAGCATGCCCTGCCTATGCAGGTCTTGGGCTGGTCTCCATGTATACCGCACCCGCCTGCTCTGTCCAGCGCCCTGGTAGGTCAGACAGGCCAGGGTGCCTAGGTGGTGGGGCTGGGTCCAGCAATGGTGACCTGGCAGCAGCAGCTGGTAGGAGCCACCACCACCAGGGCTGCTGGGAAGAGGAGTCCAGCCTACCCCAGCTGTGCCACCCCAACCCGGCTGTGTGCCTGGCAGGCAGCGGGACTGGCTGCACACGCAACTGCCTGGGCTGCCCCCTGCACCTGGGCTAGGAGGGGCCAAGGGACCTGCCACAGGCCAGATAAAATCCCTTGGCAGGATGGGTCCTGCCTGTGGGCCATATTTTGCCCACCCCTGTTCTATACACAGAGTTTTATATCATATTAGCCAGCTTGACCCTATTAATGCCTTAGACAAAAATTCTGTGCGTATCAAAACACCATCCATTCAAGGTAATCCTGGTGTGTGTGTGTGTGTGTGTGTGTGTGTGTGTGCGTGTGTGTGCTGTGGGAAGCAAAATTATATTTTTAAAGGCCATAGTAAGTGAGAGGTGTATATACAGACTGGAGCGTGTTAGTTTTGAAGGAAATGATTGTCCATCCTTGGAGCTGAAAAAACATTCTCAGTGAGTAATTCTGACCCTCATCCAGAGTGAGAGACTGGAGATCACTTTTGTCAGTTCTTACCACCATGACGCATTTTTCCTTTCTCAGTATGGAAAAACGGAAGAAATTGCACAGAGCTATAATCTCTTTCTACCTTATGTGTGTAACTTTTACTATTCATAAATAATTAGGATTAGATTCCCCCCGAATGCATGTGTGCTTTGATTTCAGTGAGGACCCCTAACTTTGAAGAACAGAGTTATCGCCTTTGTATGTTTGATGGTTGCCTCATTAATATCTAAATTAGAAAACTAAAGTATACTGCTTAATGTTCTGACTGCGGTTAGCAAGCAAATAGCTGGTCAACCTGAAGTTGTATTCTAAGCTTTATTGCCACCCTCCCCTCCCCTCCCTGCTTAATCTTATTAAAAATATAAACTTTTCAATAAATAGTTTAAGAATATTTTTCTCAGTTTCAAAATTATGTAATGTATTATGATGTCATTTTTGTGCAAGGAGAAGCAAATACAAATTTTGCTGGCTGTGGGGTGGGAGGTGCACGCCTGTCTCAGTATCTGTGCACTTCTTTTGTATGGTTTCAGGGGCAAGAGCTGTGGTCACAGTTTTAATTCCAAATTCCCCAGCCAGACCAATGCCCAGCTGGAAAGCGAGCATGACTCCAGGATGTTACCCTCAAACTTGTATCTGGGCCAGGATGTTATGTGCTCCATGGTTTGGTCAGGGTTTCCACAGTTGCAGCCAGGCGAGGTTTTCAGGTGCTACCTGTACATCAGGTGGCCACACCAGCCAGGTCCAATGTGCATCCTATTAAGGGTTGTCCACATGCTCTGCAGAAGGTTGAAGCCCAGTTGCTACATTATTGGGTCAGAGATAAGGTATTTATTTGGGGAAGTGTTTTCTCCCCAATCTGTGCACTGATTAATGGTGCTACATGATGCTCTAAGGGGAGAATGTGTCTTATGCCTAGGCAGACAAGGTTCTTTGGGTAAATGTGATATATTTTATTAGACCAACTAAATAGTTGGAAAAATTGTTCTTTGCAAGCTTTCAGGCACAAACAACCTTCTTCAGGCATAGGGAGAATCAGTATAATCTGACTAAAATACATTAGGAAAGGAAGGGAAAATCAGGGATTCAGCAAATGCATATACAGCCTTTACATTTAAACATTCCCCTGAGGTATCTCAGCAAAAAGTGAATCATTTCTGATACCTGAATTATTCTTCCAGTCCTGGACCTGTTTTGGCTTGAAACATGGCTAGGGGACCACATCCTAGTCTAGCTTTCAGCTGTAAATTCAATCGTATACCACAATGTTAACATCCCTGAAAAGCTGCTACTATTGTAAAGTGCTTTTGTCCTAGGCTTAAGGTGAAGGCCCAGAAGCAGGGAGGAGGAAGACTAGCAGCCACCTTTTTGCACGAATGGAATTTCAGGGACTTGAGCATGGTGGAAGATGATTACACTTAAGGTATCTACACCCCATCCCCACTGCTGCCAGAGGCACCACCTCCTAACCATGATCCCACCTGCTTCTGCTCACATGTGCCAAACCCAGCAAAGCAGCAGGGATTGGCAAATGAGAGGGATTTCTGGAATTGGTGAGTAGGAGTGGAAGTAAATGGATAAGGCATGCTCAGAAGCAGGTGTCTCTGGGTATGCAGCACAGACAAACCCTTAGGCCATTTGTAGATGACATTTTGCAGTGTGTTTAAAGTGGGTTAAATGCCTTTTGCACTGCTTTAATGGCACTGCTGTTTGCACATTCTGCAGTGCATTGCATGTTAATTACAGCCTCTGTAACACATTTGGTGGCGTGACTTTGGGATGCAACAAGTGACCATGGGGTGCTGCAAATTAAAACACCTCTGAGGAGTTTGTTTCCTACCCTACAGCCACAGAGGGACATACTGGGCTCTGTGCGGCTCAGCGGCTGTGCAAGCAGACCATGCAGACAGTCTGGCAGCAGCCCAGGAAGGCAGGGTCCGCAGAATTGTGTGTGTGGGGGGGGGGGGAAAGGGGGGGGGGGGGGGGGGGGGGGGGGGGAAAGTGGCAAGCCTGATTCTCCACCCCACCCTGAGCCTGCCTACCTGAGCTGCACAGGGGCCCAGTGCTTCCTTCTGCAGCTGTGGTACCCCCTGGGACTGCCCAAGCCAGGTGATTGGGAGGGGAGGGGCTGCCACTGCTGTGGAGGGACACACCAGTCTCCTCCCCACCCCCCCTCACTGCCCGCCAGCACTGACCACTCTGCCTGCCAGCAACTCGCTCTCCCCTCTCCACTGTTAGAGAGGTAGGTGAGGATTGGGTGGACACGGGTGTATGCAACACGGGGGGTTACTTTGCCCTAAATTGAAGCTGTGTTTTTAACAAACCACTTCAATTCAATTTCAAAACAAACCACTTTTGCTTCAATTTAGGGAGAATTAACCCCCCGGTGTTGTGTACAAATGCCCTTAGATACTTGAGTATCATTTAGACACTGAATAGGTGGAGTAGGATCTGGTCCATAGTCTTTCCTTGGCTCTTTGGAAAGTTTTTTATTATCCTTCTTCTATTTGTAAGGGAAGGTGGGGCTGTGAGCTGGTGAAGGAAGCCCAGGCACTAGAATAGCCATGCAGAGAATAGCCATGTTGCCTTAAGACAGCAGAGGTTCTTCAGTAGTTTAAGCATGTTTGTAGAGCTTTCTTCCATCCAAGGAGCTGAGAATGTGCGCCGTCAGTTATGTTCTCTCAACAGTACCCAAATAGTAAACTGCTGATATCCCCATCGTAAAGACAAGCAAGCTGAAATATGGGTATCTTAAGCTTGGTGCTCACACCAGGAAGCTTCATTTAACAGGACTCTCAAATTCCTGTTCTACGCCCCAACTATGAGACAACACTTCTCAGGCAACTTGTGTGCTTGGACAAGCTGTGCTGAACCTGTCAGGACATTTGCACAAACAGTATTATTTAACTCCAGCATCAGGGCAATTGCTGTGATTTTACTTTAAGACACTGACATTATATAGTGACAACGAAAATATGGAGAAAGCTATTTGCAGTGCGGTGAAGTTCAATCAAGCATTGCTTGTAACTTTGTTATGCAAGCCACATTTTACTTTTAGCATCCAACAGGTTGTGCTGGTCAGCACGTTGACTTGCAAATATGCAAAAGGATGTAGGGTCACTCTAACCTTTCTACTGTTGCTGCCATTCATAAAGTCAGCAACTGACTGTGAAATGCTAACTAGATGAATATTTATTTTACTTCTAATGTACCATAAGGCCATGGTCCTTGAAATAGTGATTTATTTTGAAAACCATGACTGCTCTCCTGACTCTCTACCCCCCATAATTATCAGTATTTTACAGAACATACTCAAGTCTTCGGGGAACCATGCAGCTCTTTTTATGAGCATACATTCATTGTATATTTACAGCAAACATAAATAGTTAAGGGAACATGGAACTTAAACAGGTTTGACAACTAAATGTGAGTGCCAAGTATCTTAGGCTGTCTGAGCAACACCTTACTCACAAGAAAAGTGACTATTTGTGGTAACGTATCTCTTGTGAAGATGAAATTGGTAAGTTAAGTTACCTGGAGGACCAAATATTGAATGACACGAACACTGGGAAGTACATTGTAAGTGCAGTTTGCCAAGATGCCTTTAGTCCGTTTGCCTGCAGTAAAATTCAGATTTCAGTTGCTTATTACTTTGAAAAGCTTAAATTATCCAGGCAGTTGTTCTCTATGATGGGCAGCTGTCCTTTATTGAATTTCTTTTTGCAAGTGTCAACCATTTTAGGTGATTTAGGGTCTCCCACGTTTTCAAACCCCTACAAGAAATTTCAGGAGATTTGTTTTGTCAGAGAGGTGCTATTTGCTGCTTTCATGAAAATTCACCTAATTTTGACCAAACTGCTGGTCTCTGAAAAAATATTTGGACACATTTCATGAGAGGATTGTTAGAGACTGGTTGCAAAAATGCCTGAATCTTCTGTCTGCACTGAGTATGCTTTAACTTGGCCAAGGATGTGGACAGGGCATTAAAAAAGGATCAGAAGCAGGAAAGCATGATATGCTGAAAGAGAGGAAAACTCTGAGCAAGTACAGGCAGAAGGGTTTGTAACTCAATCTCTGCTCCTCACCCAGAGCTACAGCAATAGGACCCAGGTGTAAAAATTCTGCTGCTATCAGCAACTGTACATCTGAACCATGAGGAAGTATACCTTACTTTTACTGGCTGATGCTGCTTCTTTCAAACCATTTGTAGTCCCATACCCTTTTTTAAGTATAACATCATGCTATGAATAATAAAGCTTCCCCAACAACCTGAGAGAGAGTAGAATAATTTTTTTGCTGCACTTCCTTCATTTGTATTTTGCCTTTTCAGGTGCATCTAATTAGCTAAATAGACTAAAATAGACTAATTAGCTCTACAAGTACTACCCTGCTGCAGAGTTGCTTTACTCTGCAGCAGCACACATGCTGGCTAGTCCCACACTGGAGAACCCTTCAGCCCCAGGCAGCCCCTCCGCAGCGCATTGAGTGAGGTCTGAGCAGCCCTGGGCTGGCAAGCTGACCCCCTGGGCCCACTGCCAGCCAGGGCTGCTCTGACCTGGCTCAAAGTGCTGCGGTCCCAGGTGCATGTGTAAATGTGGCACCCAGAAGGAATAAATTCCAGCATGCTAAGTTTTGGAGTTTATTGCTTTGCCTTGTTAACATGTGTAGGCATGCCCTCCCTTCTGCTTCCCTTTTATTTCCTGTCATGTGCCCTATTGAACTTCAGCATGTTCCCCAGTTTGATGTTATTAGTTACCTTGGTTACCTCAATTTTCAGAGGTCTCTCTGCTGGATTGAAAAGTTCCCATTTTACTGATGATACAGTAAAGTTTCATATGAAGAAATTATTTTCTTCAGTTGCTTTAAAAAAAACCCAAAAACTAAATGAAGTGCATGTGATAGATGAAGGGGCGGGGGTTAAATATACAAAAACCCTTGCCAAAACAAAAAGAATCAAACTTCTGTTAAGAGAACTTTTAGATAATGAATTCACTGAAAAGCTAGGAAAGGCCAAAATGAAGGCTATCTGTATAACTTTAATTTCACCCTATTCTCTAAGTAGAAACTGAGCTTGCAGTTAACTTAGTCACTAGATAGTGTTGGCGTCAAAGGACCAACTCACTGGATCATAATGAATTCTAATTTATTGTACAGGATGTGAGCTTGCAAATAGAATGATATGTGCAAACTTTGAGTTTTATGAGGGGTACTGGCCACCTTAACACACACCGACACATGCATATACACGCTTGCACACAATTGTTACAATAGTAGTGTAGCACCGATGTTGGTTTATACCTATCCAGGGTGCTGGAGTCTGCTGTCAGTGGTCTGTTTCCTTCAGGGCGATGTCTGGATCTCCAGAAGGGGTCACCTGCTTGTCCTTCTGTCTCGGTAGGTTAGGTGCTGGATGAGGGGGAACCACTGAGGGTCGTACTTCACTGCCTTTTATCACTTTCTGGCAGACTTGTGCGATACCCCAGCATCATCTTGGCTGCCAAGTCCGGAGGTTGCTGTCCCACATGGGTCTTGAGTAGTGCATGACACCTTTTAGTCACAGTCACTGGTTTTGCCCAATTGTGCAGTTTTGGAAGTCCACCCTTGACTTGATTGATTCAATGGCTGCAGGGTCCAGGTGGCTTGATTAGCTTAAAATGGCTTGTAGAGTAGAGTTTTGTGATGGTATGTTCCTCTGGCTGGCTATTGTCAATTAATAGCCAGAGGCTCTGCTTTGCCATTCATTTATCTACTGATTCATACATATTTGCATTCACTCAGGGGACCAGCTCAATATAGCAGATTTTATCACTTAACAATTACAATTTCAATGCAGTTTTTAACAGTGGTCCAGGGTGTAATTTCTACAGGGAGTACATTCCTTAAGGGTTTCAAAGTATAAAATGTAAAATACGAAATGGCATGGTAAAGTTGAGACAGATGAAATATAAAAATGCGCTGTGAGAAATATAAAAAATGTGAGGTAGGGAGGATCAAAGGCTACTGGGGACAGTGAGTTAGGTTAGCACCAGGATATATTTACAGTCTTTGACATGGATATTTTAGGGTTTTTGTTGTCTTTAGTAACACTTAGCTCAATTGATGTGTAAATGCAGTTTTTAGGTTTCTCCTCCAGAAAGCCACTTCAGCTTTCTGAATTGCTCTGAGCCTTGCCACACCCGTGCAACGAGTGTGCTAGGTCTCTGCCAGTACTCCAGAAGGAAAAAGAAATGCACAAAATGGGTGCAGGCAAGAAGGGGCTTCTTGTTACATTAGCAGTGAATGTCCCTGCTGTATGCTCTCTCAGCTGAAAATTGCTTATGTTACTCTTTATGGATAGTAGGCTAGTATTTATAGCAGGAAGACTTTACAGTGATATCATACAAATGGAAATGTAAGAGAACATAACTGAGATATGATTACCAAACAAAGAAATGGATTAGCACACCTTTTTTTAATTCCACAGTAATGAAGGGACTTTATAACTCTGTCAGGAAAATAATTTCCTCATAATCCTTTAAGGAGCCATTGGCCAGAGGCTGTCTGAACAGGAGATAATGAACACTAGGGCTAAGTACAGACATTCGCGAACATTAGGGGGAGGTTAGATTGTGTTACAAATGGCAATGTGAGCTAAGGTAAGTTGGGATGGGGGGGTCCACAGGAGGATGGGGAGCAAGTAGGCTGGTGGAGATTGGGGGTTTACAGGGGAGTAAGGGGCCAAGTGTGATTCACAGGAGTAATTGGGGGGACAGATGCAATCTGCAGGGGTTGGGGGGCAGGCACAATCTCTGGGAGCAATGGGAGGCAGGCACAGTCCATGAGAGCAACAGGGGGCAGGCATGATGGGGGGAGTCAGGGGTCTGCAGGAGGGATGGGGAGCAGGTGGGATCCTTGGGTGGATTGGAGGAGCAGATAGGGTCCATGGGGTGTTGCTGGGGTGCAAGAGGGTTTGGTGCGATACGGGGGAGTTGTAGGGTCTGCAGAGGGGCTTGGGGATGGGGGATCAGGGATTATTTTTTAGCTCCTTCCCCACCCCCTGTCTCTCCTGCCCCTCCTCCCACCAGGACTTACTTGCCCAGCTCCCTGCAGCAGATGATGCTCACAAAACCTGTGGCACCTGGAGTCACAGTGGGGGTTGTTAGGGAGTGCTGGCTAGTCCAGAGGGTGTGGGGGGGGAGACAGCCTGGTGCCTGGAAGGCAGGGATAGGAAAAGCAAAGTCCAGGGGCTGGGGCTGGTGGTTGGGCTTTCCCGGCCGTGGGGCTGAGCATGTAACTGTACAGAAGCTCCATGCCCCAGGCTAACCTACATAAGGTAAATCTGATACGACATGGGTCCGGTTCTATCTTAGACCAGGTTCAACCATTTTTGGACCAGTCTCTGTGTGTGTAACTTCTGTGCTGTTACAGGTTTAGTTCTGATTTCCGATCACTGAGACTGGGTCTGAATGTAAGCTCTGCGCTGGGGATGAGCTAAATTATATCTAGTGGCCATTTTGAAGCCAATCTAGTCTCCCCCTAATCCCTGTGATTGTCTGTACTTAGCCTAGAGCAGCAGTTCACAACTGGGGTGCCTTAGGATCCTTTCAAGGCTGCTACACAATGTTAACATTGTTAGGTTTGCAAATATGTCTCATAAGATAAAGCAAGAAAGTTGAAGTAGGAATCCATTGTGTGAAAAACATTCTGCCTTGCTGTGGTCTTGGAGTTCTTTGCAGCAGCAGAATTGCTTTGTTATTTTTCTGGAGTCAGAAAATGAGTGAAAATTGAGACCCGGCAGTTTCTCAGGGGTGCCTGGAGTCTAAAAAGGTTGAGAACCACTTCACTAAAGGATACGATATTGTAAAATGCTAGTGTATGGAATGCTTCGGACGTAATGAGGCATCCATTGCTTCTACCATATGAAAGACTACAGGATACTGGGTAAGAGTCAGGCCCATAAAATGCAACAAAAACTGGGGAAAACATGAGGTCACAAGTGGCTGGTTGCTGTGCAGTGCGTGCTGGAAAATGCACACAAGACTCCTCATTAAAACTGACCTACATTATTCTACCTTTAAAAAAAAAAAAAGAAAAGAAAAGATGCAGATTAGACAACAACATCCTCCATCACCCATGGGAGTAAGGCATGACATATTATTGTCAAACAAGCTGGACATACTTGTTAAACAAACAAAACACATCTGATTTTGAATGAAATAGGAAGCCACCATGTTTCCACACAGAATCTGGGGGAGAATTAAAGCTGCAATGCTCAGCCTCATTAATGTATCATGTATTAATGTGGTGTAGTCAGGAGAGTAAGCAAGGGCTGCATCCCCCAGATTTAAGGGGTCAGCAGCCTGTGGCTCACAGGCTGAATCCAGCCACAGAACTATTGGAACTGTCCTGGAGCCAGGAGGCTTCAGCCCTGGGAGGCTTCTGCAATGAGGAGCTTTGCCTGTGATGTAATGGAGTCAGCCAAAGGGAGAAGTGGTGGTGGCATCAGTCCTCTTTGGACTCAGGCTAGGTCTTTTCAGCCCACTGCTAGAAAAAACAGTTGTGCACTGCTGCCTGACTACTGCAACTCAGTAAAACTTTTGACACCAAGTCACTATTTTTGAGGAACAGTTCTATTCTGTGCTTCAAAGAATACTCCAAGAATTAATATTTAGTGATGGGGCGGAATCAAACAGGCATTTTTAGATCTGTCCAGCAGAGGAAACTGACATCTCCTGGTGTGCTTGTGACAATGTAGGGAAGATGTTTCTATGAAGGTGATTAGATAAATAGGCAGAAATAAGGGCAATGAAGCAACAATCACCAAGAAGGTTACCGTGTTGCAAGTCTAGTCCTGGTAAATATATGCGATAGAAACGGTAGCCTTCAGCACTTTAAGGAAAGCTTTTATTTCAGTTTCAGAATGATCATTCTTTGGAGAAGTCATCTTTTTGTTTAGAGGTGATAAATAACAATTTATAGTATAATGCTTATCTTGAATGTTTAATATTAGTCACGTCGGAGTGATATTTTAGCTTGGGTGGTGCAGGAAATATGCAAGAGGCAAGGATTTTGGGTGGGGTAATATCTTTTACTGGACCAACTGCAAAGTACTTTGTCCCTGAAAGCTTGTCTAAACTGTCTCTCAGCCATGCAGTTGGTCCAGTAAGCAACATCACTGCCCCTGCTCTTTCCCTCAACAAATCCTTGCCTAATAGCGGTAGCTGAGCTGATGACAGCTATGTTGAAGCGCTAATAAGCAAGGGTCACAGTAGATAGAGAGGTGTCATCTGGCAGATTTGGAGATCAAAGTCAATGGATTTTATTAATGGAGCAAAGTGCAAATCCACACAAATAAGCCTGGTAGAGGCAGGCCCTTAATAAATATCTACAAATGCGTTGTATTAATTCTTGATAAACATTACAAAGGTTTTTAAAAATATTAATTAATGGACCTGGTTGCTCGTTAAAACATATGGCTTTATATTTTACAACGTGTCATATGAGACCTGAAAACGAGAGAGATATACCTTTTAAAAGAATAAAAGGGTGCTTATATTCCATGTGGGTTTATGACTTTACCAGCTGAGATTTCTACTTAATACAGTAGCATGAGACCTCTGCAAAGGGTGCATATTTCTTAATGAGAAAAGAGGTAAATTTTAGTAGTGGATGTAGGAAACTGAACTCCAGAGTTACTGCTTTAAAGCAGACAATATAAATACTTTTGTTTGTTCATGGACATAAAATAGTTGTGAAAGCCAGGAGGGTATCTTTTTTTCCCCCCACACTGTGTGGATGTTCTTCCTGAAGCTGCGTATTAGTGGTCTCCAAGGCGGTGGGAAAAGAGATAAAATTCCTTTCTCCAAATTTTGTTCAGACTTAAATGTCTTTTCATGGATCTAGGTTCAGCAATTAAAACATCATCAATTCTTTGTAAGAAATTTACCAAGTAAGGTTGAGAAGTTGGTACATTTTGGCACTGAATAAAAGGTGTCTGACCATGTAGTAACCTCTGCAATATGCTTCCAACATCATCGTAGCATTTAGTTGTGTAGCTGGGAATGGTGGGTCTGATTTGTAGCAATTATTATGCAAAATGTATGTGCAATTAAACTGATTATTTATATCTTTGTCCCCAAATTCCAAGCAAGCATCTATTGATATGCTGTGCTAACGGATTAATTAGCTGTGTGCACACATTGTGTATTTATTTAAAACTGTAGAAATCACTAATGTATTCTTCTCTGTTGTTGTGACTGTGACAGTACTGACATGCATAAAGTCCTAGATTTCCATGCCCTTCATAGACTTTGCAGCATTTTTCTCCATTGTGAGCAGATTGCTAGAAGGCAAATGGCTTCCACTCCTGCCTTTGCTGCTTCTGACTGATAAACCCCAAGGGGAATGTGTGTATTAGCTGCAATTATACATTGCATAGTTATTGTAGAGATGTTCCGAGTTTTCGGTTGTGTAATCTACCTGAAACAAGTCATATTATTTGCTAGTAATATGAGATTCATCTCTGTTAAATCTATATTTCTCAGTCTAGTCATTTTGCAATTAAATGACCGGTAAATGTTTTATAGGCATGGATTTCAAACAGGAAAGGGAAGCTCAGGAGGCTTTAAAAGCAAGGTGAAAATCAAGGCACTTTTCCTTTATCTGCTTTTTGTGGTGAAGAATGACAATCTGAAAAAAGCATGTGCATATACTATAACAAAATGCAAGAAGTGCATGCGCACACATGCTGAGAAAGAGATGGGTTCCTTTTTTCACATTTAAAAATACAGTTTTTTCTCCGATGTTGTTGTCGCAACTTATTTGTTGTTGCAATTTTCCGTTTATATTATGGGAGCAGCCAAGGTGCTGATCAAGGTCAAAACTGTGTTTTGTGCTCTGCAAACGTAAACCAAGACATAGTCCTTGCACTGAAGATTATATTTGGTGACTGCGGACTGACTGGGCTTTGACATCCAAAGGACTTGTGCCAGGGAAATCTGATCAAATAAATTAAAAATTATTTTTGTTTGCAACTTTTTTTGCCCACCATTAAACTCAGATGCCTAAATACACAATTTTGGAGACTGGGGAAGCAGTAGAGCAGGAAAGAATTAATCTTGGACATGGCAAAATCCAGTTTCCATTTGAGTCCTCCATGAAAAACCTCCGGGAAGTAAAGGGAGAGCTTCCCTGCACAAAGAATCCAAAAGGGAACTTTTCCATTCGAGAAGGTCCCTTAAATGGCCATTCAAGGTGAAGCAGCATAGAATAATATTAAGATTAGTAGACCTTTTTTCCTTTGTAGACCTTGATTTAAATGCAGATTTAACTAGTTTTCCTAGACTCCAGTGAATAATAGTCCACAGTGAGGTGACTTGTACCTTGTTGTGTTTCTTCAGCCTCAGGTTTAGTATTACCTGAGCAAGAGATGCTCAATGCCGGAGTAAATGCAGCCCAAAAAGTTGAATGTAGTTGGTAATTTTCCTTTCTTTTTTGCCCCCCTCCTAGTTTTTAAAGCCTATGAACTATCAAAACTATTTTTTGACATAATTGGCAGATAAATTAATACTTAGGGTAATAACACAAATATTTCTCCAGATGAAATTCACTGATATTGCATATAGGGCAAAAGGCAATTGTTTGAATTTAAGCCTGTAGGCAAATAATAATTTCAGAGCACAGTTCTGTTCTCTAGTATGCACTATTTTGCTGCCTTTATGTTGGAGAACTGGCTATTTCAATGCATGCATGGTAATTAAGGTTTTCTAGTAAATGTAGTGGTGATTATGAAGTTTCACAGGGTAGGAACAAACTTGAAGTATAAATATATTTGGGTTAAAAACTTGTATGTTAAATATCTGGAAACCAACCCTTAGGTCATAAAATCATTGTAATCACTCCTTATTCAACCTCATCAAAACAAGTAACTTATTTTTTTAAGACAGCCAGAAGTTAGATTGCCATGGTTTTCCAACTTCATAGCATATGTTAAAGAAAACTGCTTGTATATAAAGATCCATGTCCCGGTAGCAATTGCTTTAAATAATATACTTGTAAATGCTGTGTGAAAAATCTGGAGCTGCTTCTGGTAATCTGTTTTTGGGTAAAAAACAAAAAAAAAAAAAGAGAGAGAAGGAGCCTGGGATGAGTTCCAGTCAGCTGTTGCTGACTTTGTAGTCAAGCTAAGGAGAACATCTGTCCTAGAGCTAAATCATAACTGGTTACCACTAACTTTCAACTTGAATGATGTTGTCTTTTTATCCTTATTTTCTGTTTAAACAGGCATGGTGGAACAAGTTGCACTGAACATAATTGGAAGTTACTCTTTAAAATAGGTCTGGTCTGAACAATAGCCTGTTAAAAGCAATATTGAAAAATTGGAAAGGATTTATGGAAGGAGTCACAAGAATGATTCAGATTACAAAAAACCTGTCCCTACGGTGAAAGACCTTAAGATAGTCAACCTGTGAAGATTATCAGAGAAAAGGTTCAGTGATGACTGATCATCTACAGCAGGGGACAACTTTTTTTGGAGATTAGGAAGAACTTTCTCACTATGACCATGGTTAAGCATTGGCACTGCCCTCAAAGTCACCAGAAATCCTTCAAATTTTTAAAGAGCAAGTTAGACACTTGGCTGGATGGTTTAGTCAGGGAAGTTCCTGCCTTGAGGCAGGGCCTGGACTCATCAGTTCCTTCCAGCCCTATTTTCCTATGATAGTAACAGGTGCCTTCATTTAGCACAGTGGTTTTCAGACTGTGTTCTGGGATAGGTCCTCAGTGGTTCCTCAGAGAGACTGGGGGTAATGGTGGATGGGCTGAGATGCAGTGCAACATCACTGTGGAGCCAGGTCACCTGGTTCCACATTAGTCTTCAGGATAGGGGTAGTGGTTCCATGGCAGATGGATATAAAAGGGTTCTGCGACTTCTCTCTTTCTCTAGGTACCATACCCAAACAAGATGTTGGTGACCATGGTCTTCCACAAATCTCTTCTCTTTGAGGCATACAGAATTGCCAGTGTCGATACAGTCATCCATTTAGATAGACTCTTGATGTAAGTCAGCCTTCGTCTTCCATGATCTCTCCTTCCTTCAGTCTTTCCAGTTATGGCCAGACTTTCGATTTCCTCTTTTCTCATAACGTGTCCGAGAAACTCCAGCTGTCTTTCTGATGTTAATCAGCAGCCTCCTCTTGACAAAATATCTTCATTTGAGGGGTGACTTGTCCAACATACTTTCAAGGTGCACCTGAAGAACCACATCACAGTTGCTTCAATTCTTTTTTCCATATTTGGTGATACTGTCCAGCAGTCTGATGCATACATGAGTACCAGTATAACATAGCAATCCAAAACTCTTAGCTTCATCCCTGTAGAAATGTGACTATTTGTCAGTATCTTTTTCATTTTCAGAAATGTGTGTTTTGACATCCTATTCTCCATGTTATTTCATGATCACATTTACCATCTGATGTTAGCCAACTTCCCAGGTAGTTACATTTATTAACCTGCCTTATCTGCTCTTTATTTACTTTGATGTTGCATACAGGAATTGATCGTCTTTGTATTCTGTTCTTCTACAGTTGATACTTAAACCCTTCTTCTCTGCTTTCACTGACTATTTTATCTAAAATTTCTTGCAGCTTCTCTTCTGAATCAGCTATTAAGACTGTGCCATCAGTATAACGCAAGTTGTTTAACTTCTCTCTGCCAATGATCAGCTCTGGTAAATCCTCAATCTCCCTCAGTATTTTCTCACTATAGAAGCTGAACAAGTCAGTTGAAAAAACACAGCCTTGCTTCACATCTCTCTTAATTTGGATGAAATCACTTGGTTCACTTTCTATCTTCACTGCTGCAGTTTGATCCCAAAAGAGGTTTCTTAAAATTCTCGTCTTGACCATCAATATCCAGTTCTTCCAGCATTTTTATTAGCTCCTCATGCTTGATTCTGCTGTGACTTCAGAAAAACCACTGATTTAGAATATAAAGAGATAACAGGGTAACTAATGGCTAGAAGCAGAAGCTAAAAACTACATAAAAGCCCTAAAGCGTTGAGTTTTTTTAAATCAGCGGTGCTGGCTGCCTGTTGGCACAACTTACGAAGGACAGAGCAGACCTTTCTATCTCGTGAAGTTTTCAAGTCACAACTGGATGCCTTTCAAAAATAATTTTTTAATTCAACCTAAATTTTCAGTGGAGGAGTCACTATGTGCAAATTCAAGGGATTGGTTGATCCAGTTATATCATAAAGAACAGTTGGTGTAATGATCAGTATGTGTGATACAACAGGTTTACCTCAAGTAGTTTAAGCTTTTGTTTCTCTCTAGTAGGTACCATGAACTATAATAAATGAGAGAACTTCTGTGCAATCCGGTGGGGAAAAAGGTAGCTGAGCAACAACTGAGACTCATCAGCTTCATTACTCTGTTTGCACAAGAGTAATATATATCCAGAACATAGGGCTAGGAGGAATTTCAAGATATTGAGAATCTGAAGACTGTAAATACAGGCAAATGCCTACATAGAAATTCCCAACTGTTGCTAATACTGGTTTAGCTCCATTGGGAACGGCAACACTGAGAGCCCTGATATGGATATGTCCCTTTCTACTATCATCACTTTGTGCTGGAAAAACTGGCAGAAGCCCAGTCTACTCTGGCAGTCTCCCGAATTACGTATACAAGGATAAATAAATACAAATCTGTTTTGAGCTGAACTGCTGATGGAAGTGGAAAGAGAATTTGAAACTTTTCATGTGTAAACAAGACTGGAGGATGCAAGTGGAACAGAAAACTTGTCAGAAGCTGGGAAATGAAAGAAAGTGAGCTATCTTCTGCCAGGAAACTTGATAGCATTTTTGACACTGCATATGTATTAACTAGGAGTTGTGATATTTGTCCAGGACATTTCAGTGTTTCAGGGTAAAATGCCATCATCTGGAGTGCTGCAATTTAAATAAATTGATCGTTTCTGCTTTCATCTTTTAAGTTATAAAAATCCAAATGTAATGTCCACCATTCCTGGCTGTTGTTATCATAGGATGCGTATGCTTTAGAAATAGGTCCATGAGTCCTAGGAGAACTAAATAAAAATCTGTTGGCAACAATTGTGTGGCAATGATGGTAGATTCCACACTTGATTTTGATCCTATGTGGCTTGATTTACTGTTCCTAGTCCAGTATCTCTGCATTGGAGAAAAGAGCACTCTGAATTACCTCCAGTTGATTGAAATGGTAGAAACTAGCCCTAGTTTGTGAATCATATTGTTCCCAAACTGCTGCGCCCTACAGACTCATTCAAACCATCATTTATCTGCTAATAGGAAAATTGTTTGATTTAAACTGGAGGGAGGTTTTATTAACCCACTTGAATTGGTGGAAACTCCTATGCTTAAATAAAAAAGCATGTCTGTCACTGGATTACAATGTTAATCTCGGCACTGGAATATGCCAAGACCACAGGTACCAATAGGGTCATGAAACTGTGAGACATTATTGTATGAAAGCTGAAACCAAGAAAAGTACACCTTGCTTCTGGTTTTGTTAGTCTCCTAAGCTCACCTCAGGTCAGGCTCAGCGAGTTAGTAGAGCTTTTGAAGAACCAGGGGCAAATTTGCAGCAAGCATAAACTGATGCACAACATCAGATGAAAATCATAAGCAACAGAGGCTTTGGTGGATGCCTTGAAACTAGGCATAATTTGGTATTTGATGGGGCTTTTCTATGGGAATTTTTTGATTCATTCTAATTCAGAGGAAGCCTTGAACTGAGAAAGGTGAGCTTCCCACAGTGCTAGTGGATAACTTCATTGCTTCTGCTTGCTAGAATGCATTGAGTATGAGAATACTTGTCATATTTATGGCTTCTAAAGTGTCCCATTCAGTCTTTTTTTATCTAATAAAAATAAAAACCTGACACTCTGCAGTTTATGCCCAAAGCTTTCCTTGTTGAATCAGCTTTTTACATAAACCTCTCTCTCGCTTCTCCCTAGCAGGGCACAGTTTGATTTGCTATAAAAAAAACAGGTTCTTGTACTAGGCAGCTTCTGTCTAAAAACTGCAGTGCATGTGTAGTTATGTGGCTGCTGAAATTCTAATTTGTACTTTTACCAATTTTCTTTAGTTCAGCAACTGAAAACAATAAAGAGCAATGCATGTAAGTATTTTTGAAGCTCTGAAACTCTAAGGGAGCTTGTCCAGTGGAACAGCTATTTAAGTTACTCGTTATTTTTTGTCCCTCCCTGCTGTACTACTAGAAGTGTCTAATGTCTGGAAATCTCTACATAGCTACTACGACAGCGTGAGATAATGCTTCATCCGTTCTAACTGAGGCAGCCGTGCCAGACAAAGCTTATAAGTAAATTGTTTTGTACACGCCATTGAATTTTGTGCATCAAACAATTTGATGCAATAATTGCTAAAAATACAGCAGTCTTCACTGGCTCCTGATCTTGAGACATAAAAATGGTACCAGATACAATGGCATGCTTTGTAAATAGCTTTTGCAAATCTGTCTGAAATAGAAATTATTTTAATCTATTAAGGACATAGATGGTATATCCATTTTATACAAATCTCATGTATGTGTGTTCGACATGCATGGCATTCACTTTCCTTCCTCACTCAGATATTTTTTTACCCCAAAACGCATCTTTTCTAGCACAGGTAGTCATATAGGCTGATTATGGTATCATGTGTAGTCTTTGATGACGCTGCTTACTGACAGCTTCAAGGATTGGCACTAAATGGCTTTGGAAGGAGTTTACCAGAGGGATGCTACCATTAAAAATATTTTAGACTTTAATAAAGATACAGAAGAGGGAAACAACAGTTAAAGCATCGAAATACAAAGTATTAAGTAAGGCTTTTTTTTTTCAAGATATCCCTCACTTTCTCTTACAATCTACGATGTTATTAGTGATGGGAACAGCAAATGGTTTTTTGGAAAAGGAGGAGTTGAAATGGCAAAAGCTGCTGCTGTTCACACATGACCATGGTGTCTTGAAGATGAAAAAGACAAACTCATGTCAATAGGGACAGAGGTCAGAAAGTGCTGCTTCTGATTCTGGTGTCCACTCTTCCTTGCAGCCTTTGCTGCTGGAGAAAGACAATCACAGCATGTGGTCTTGTCAGCCCCTGTGAAATCTGGCAAACTTGTAATGGTGTGAAGCTGTTTAAGATACTGATTGTTGCCTTTTTTGGTGTCAGGTCCACAGCAGTGTTGTAAAAGAAACTGCTGAAGCCAGAGTCTTATTAATCAAGGCAAAAAGAGAGAGAGAGAGAGAAGAAAGAAAAGAAGTGTGGTATGGGGAAGGAAAGAGGCATCAGGTGAAGGGTGAAAGTGAGACCTCCCAAGCTGGTGGAAGTGACCATGTTAGGGCAGTGACTGCCCAATAATGTCACAGTGGAAATAGTCTTCCACCAGATGCTAGGGATGGCAGCAAAGGCCCCCATCTTCAGTCCATCTGTCTTGTGTTAAACTAAGAACTGAAAAAGGGCTGATAGGCAGAGCAGAGACCATCCAACAACTAGGTCTATTTGCAGTACCCCATTTTAGACTAACATTTGGTCCCACACACCTTTTTTACCAGATATGAATTCAACACAGTCAACGGATTATCTCAGTAGGCCTTTTTGTGTAGAGCAGGTCACATTTTTATCTTAATTTTTGCTGATTCTCTTAGAGAAAAAATGTAATGTGGCTTTTATTTTTCATAACAGGCCAAATGTGACTTGTTTCCTCGGTCTCTGCACAACGGGCTTTCTTTCCGAAGTGAAATGTCTGAGGCTGTTGTTACAGTTCCAGGGGTGCAGAAAATCTGTAGAGCTCCTAAGGGGCTTTTTACAGGGTGTCAAGCAAGGTTTCATTATAGTATGGTAGCTGCACAAAATACAATGTGCTTTTATTAGGTACAAAACCATGGATATGATGTAACCATGTACTATTTTTGTTACCTATAATTACCAGGATGGTGCAAGTCTTTTCATTTCCAGTCACCAGAAAAACCTTTTAGTCTCTGCTGCATGCCCCCCCACAGGCAAATTAAAAGAGTCCTTTTTTCCAAGTGAAAACAGCACATGACTCTTTTTTGTTTATATGTCTTATAAAATACTGCATGAAATTTATGGGTAACAATTCATTTCAATAATTTAAGTATTTGAAAAGACATGCCGTATATTTTCTACATGAAACAGCTGCTTGGGCTTTTGAATAGTGTGGGTGGTTGGATCTGTATGCTGTACCTTGAAGGGAAAAATATTCTAGTCAAATGTCAAAGTAAAAACTAGATTTTCAGAGATTTAGATTGGACCACCCCTCCCCGCAACTCTGAAGATGTTAATTACCTCAAGAAAAAGAAAAAGACCATCTTCGAGTAAGTATGTGTACCAGCAAAATTACATAATGGGATTCACATAATCCCAGAATACATTTTCATTGCTTTTAGACATTGCTCAGCAACTACTTCATAACAGAATTATTTTCTTAGGAAAGTCTCTCCCTTTTTTTTTTTCTTTTTTTATTCATATTACAACTCTATTCATAAAGCAGGTTAGGGGCCATGTCTAGATGTGACCCGTGCCATCTTCTTTGGTTGGTTTAAAAAGCACAATCTGTAATTTGACTTGGTTATTATGGCAAGGTGTAAGTTTGTTTTTGAGGGTGAAGTGCATGCAGTACTGGGCAAAATATCTGTGTTCCTCACGAGGCAGCCAGGCGGCTAGCTCCATGCAGCTTCTGGCCTAATTGCTCTAGTAGTTTTCCCCTATGAAAAAGGATTCGGGTGAGGCCTGAATGATCTGTATAGCAGTGTATTATCCCTTAACTCCTCCAAGCAGCCCTTGCATGCTTCCTCCCTCATGCATAAAACCAGTATAGCACTCCTGAAATCTTGCATTCTCCCACTGCACCCTTCTGGAGCCAAAAAACCCAGTTCTGCTGGTAGGGGATGCCTCGCACCCAATTGCCGCACACTTCTTCTTTCAAAAGTCTCTCAAATGAGGAATAGTAAGCATTGAAGTATTTGACCTGCTGGGTTAGTTGCCCATACAACAAAAGTCTCTATAAATAACTGCCATGTATGTGGCAATATAATGTGGAACTTTTGTTTGTTTAGCACCTGGAATAAGTACCTTTTGATATAATAGTTGGTATCAAATATGGTCTTGCCAGTACTCGAGGCCTTCAGCCATGTGTAGGTGATAGGAGCAAAGGGGAACATGAAGAGTAAGAAACTGATACTTATCCTGGTACTTGTACGAGTTATGATGGTTCATCTGTCTATTGAATCCTTAAACTCAGCTCATCCTAAGCAAAGCAACTGCTACGAGGCAGGTTTCACATATAAATCAGGACCAGCATGCACGCAGCTGTTACAGTTGATTTCCAGTACAACAGGTGTGTATGATTGCATTTGCCAGGCTGTAGCAGCAGTCACCACAATTTTTGGAAGTGCTTGCCACAAAAGATATTGCAAAAAGGGTGGAAAAAAGGCTTAATCCCATCCACTGGCACCAGTTATAACAACTATAATTAATCCTCCTGCATTACCGGTTCACAGTTTAAGCCTGAGTTACTGGCTCCAGTTTCACTCTCTGACTCTTAAGTTGCTTTTGGATTGCTTTTTTTTTTTTGTACTGCTCCTATTGATTCAGATGAATTGGATGGACTCAGGTGGCACCCTCCTGCAGTGGTTTCTTTGTTTCTTTTATAACACTATCTTGTTATAAAATCTAGCAAATCGCCTTTTGATTAGGTGATTTAGCAAAGTGCAGCAAGGAAGTTTCTAGCTTGGTAAGGCTGGCAGGGAGATGATCTGGCTTCATATAGCTGTTAATAAGATACTTTTTGATGGAACTCAATATACAAGCACCAAAATGGATCCCAGTTTGTTGTGACTTTATGGTTTGACTTTTAAAAAGAGTCAAGCAGCTGTAGGCTGCCCTGCAGGGATAGACAATGTTCCACACATTAAAGTTTGAATGTTGCCAATACCAAAGACAAGTATTGCACTCCTACTGCACTTCCCAGAGCCACGTTCCTCTTACCAGTGAAATCCCTCAAAAATAGAAGCTACTTGCAGTTCCTGAAGCAGCAAACAGATAACTGGACGTCCTGTTTTTCAGAGGATAATGCAAGCCAAGGAAGTGCAGGGAAGATGAAAAAAAAATGGTAATACTAGGAAGTTAGTTTGGGTAGGGAGGGAATTGCCATGCAGATCAGTTCCTGCCTCATTTTCAGAGTCAGCTTAGTAAGTGCTTTGGTTCAGGCTTACTTGATGAGCCAGAAAAACCTGCTGAGCCTGTGCTAGCTGGAGCCAGAGGAGTGGCTGCTACTTTCCACGTTTTATTTTGCTTTAGGTTCAAACAAGCAGCCTTGTGTGGTAGGGACTGGAAATTTCCCTTTGGGGAGGGTGGCATAGATACAAAAATGAAATTGTGAAGTTTTTGGTAGATTGTTGCTGAGGACATTTGTGATTCTGAGTAGTCGGGTACTGAAGCAGCATGGTTTAGCGGGGAGTTAATCTGGAGCAGGACAGAATGTGACTTTAAAGTGGAAATTCCAAAATGGAGCAGGGGGGAGTCCCCCTTCCTCCTCCTGACACTTTTATTAATTTTAGCTTATTCTGGTGCCAAAGGCTGCTAGCTAGTGGGCCTAATGCACAAGACTTAATCTGGTCAACTAGTTTCCTTATGCAGAGAAACCCTGAGTAGTAATGGGGTGAACTGGCTCCTATTTGGATTTGATGGTAATCTTGCAGAAATGCCTTGTGCTAGAGGCTGTAGTAGTACTTCTCAATATGTTCAACTTGCCACTTGTCCTCCCAGAGGTTTGCGTGATGTTCTTCCAGGGTCCAGCTAAGTTCATTTTCCTCTTCTTCCTCTGAGAGTTGAGCTGCTGTGATCTTTACTCCCTTCTGCTGTAGGTGTGACAACTAGTGGCTGACATTACTTACTAGGGCAAATATCAGCAGTAAGCCAAACTAGAGGCACTTCAATAAGATCTCTTTATTCCAGAGTCTGGATAATCAGCTAATGTGCTTGGAAATTCCCTGTCCCATTCCTGATTTAATGGCAAGGTAGGGTTACCATATGTCTGGGTTTTCCTGAATATGTCCTCTTTTTGGACCCTCCCATCTCCATCCAGGTGGGGTTTTTTTGAAATCTAAAGAATTGTCAGGATTGTGCTCCGCTCTGTTGGCAGGAGCAAGTGAGGGCGATTGGAAGCTGGGGCACTGCATGTGTCTGCTCGTGCTCACACGTACTGGACATGCAACCCGGCAGGGGTGGGAGCAGCCCCGGCAGCTGGATGCAGATAAGTCTTTGAGGAGTGAGGCTGGAGGGCCAGGGCTTGGGGGGCCTGTCTGGGGGCCTGTGAGGGGTGTATGGAGGGGGGTGG
>NW_017728911.1:24570974-24573566 GCF_001723895.1 Crocodylus porosus | reverse complement strand
GGACTGTCTGAGGGGCTGTGTGTGTGTGTGTTCAGGAGGGGCAAGGGTGTGTGAAGGGGGTGGGTGCCTGCACTGGGAGAAGATGGCAGGTGTCAGAGGTGGGAGGCGGTATCTGCCTCTCCAGTGGGGGCGGGAGCGGGGGGCTCCATGGCTGGGCTGGCAGCACTGGAGCTGGTGCCCATGCTTGTGGGGCCAGGCTGACCTGGAGACACTGTCCAGGAGGACGTGGCCAGGCTGCCTGGCATGGTGCTGGAGCCTCAACCCAGGGTGGGAGTGGCAGTGGGGGGGTGCCACAGGCCTCCCCTCTTCCCTTTTGCCTGCACCAGAGCTGGGCTCACTCCACCACCGCCTGCAGGAATTGGAGTCGCCAGTCTGGATGGGGGCCCCTTTCTGGCAGTGTGGTGGGGAGCAGGGGACCATGGGTCAGGAGTGAGGGCCACGAGCAGGGATGGGGGGCTGCGGGTCAGGCATGAGGGTCAGAAGCAGCGATTGAGGGGCTGTGGGTTGGGACTGAGGAGCATCAGCATAGTCTGGGGGGAGCGGAGGGCTGTGGGTGAGGAATGAAGAGTACCAGCAGGGCCAGAGGTCTGTGTTGGCAGTGAGGGGCAGCAGCAGGGATGGGGGGCTGCAGGTTGGGAGCAAGGGGCACTGGCAAGGCCAGGGGGCTGTGGATGAGGAGTGAGGTGTCACCTTGACATGTGTCCTCTTTCTTGGAACTGGAAATATGGTAACCCTGTGAAAAGATCTAAAACACGTAGAGATTGACTCAAAGATTTTTCTCCCATGCACCTTCCCCCCACCTTTCCCTTTTAGATTTGTTTTGGGGAACTGGCATTTTGAAATGGGTGCTGCATGCAGTGCATTTCTGACCTGAGTCTAGTTCTGCCTGATGCGATGTTGTAAGATTTCATCTTTGACACAAAAGAAACCTCTGTACTTGGAAGTCTTAGATGCCAAAAATCCCATAATTTTTAAGAATGGCTCCCCACAGTTTTCACAAGCATGTTGGCAGTTTACATTCCACATAATTTAGGTGCATTTTTCTCTGCAGGTTCGTACTTCCCCATGACCTGTGTAATTAACTTACTTGGCAGTGTCTCCATGTGGGAAGACAGCACGAGTGCCTTGTATGCATGTATAGCTTGACAGCAGCATGTTTATATATACTTTTAGTTCCCTAATGCACCTTTTTGATTTTTCAAGTGCCTAAAATCGAATTTGATTGGAGAGCCTGGCTTCTGGTGCTTACAGCACTACATTTACACTGCAAGGGTTCCATCAGATCTTTTAAATTGGATTTAGATTGCACAGGGTATGAGTGTCCATCATGTGTTTTCTCTGAAGTGGGTGCAAATAAATAACAATAAATTATTGTTTATCATTCACTATTGATACACTCAAATATAGGTGGAGATGTTTTTTTATTTTTTCCATATTCACAACTTAATTTGTATACTAAATGAGTTTATTATTTTGTAAGGTGCTTGTTATATTACTTTCCCGTTTGCTTTTGTCTCTATGGGAAGTGTCTTACCAATATCTGGGTTTGATCATATTTGATTAGATTGTCATTCAGGAGCCTGTATGCCAATTGAACTAACTCTCCTGTATAAAATGTCAGATTATTTTGTTTTCTGGTACAATCAGAAGCATATCACATGCTTGTGTTATAGAAGTTGTGACCAAATGCAAAATTATTGCGCATATGCATATTTCACTTGGATTGACTTCTCTTATGGAAGGAGAATAATAGACTCCTGGAAGTTAGGGATGGAACAGTTGGACCAGCTTGAAGCTGAGAAGTTCATGACTGACAGCAAGCAGCATCACAAACCAACCTACTTTCCCTCCTGGACTATCCCACTTATTTCCTCCTTTTTCTGTCACAATCAAGTAAAATTAACTCTTATCTTTTAAAACTTTATTTCCCCATTGCTTCCAGCCTTGTCGCACACTATTAGTGTTAAGGCAGAGCAATTTGGACACAGCCATACTCATTCCTAGAAGTCTAGAAATGCTGTGACACTGAGATGGAAATATTGTCAGGAATAGTTTGGAATAGGTAAGATCTTGTGCCTACTTTCTCTCCAGTCTTTTCTTTACAAAAGAACAACCCATTTTCCTTCCATAAACACAGCACAATAATTCACTTGCAAGGGGTAACCTCTCCATCATCAGAAAGGAGATGACAGAATGTTCAGGTAATTAGGTCAATTAATAGGTTGAATATTGAGGTGTTCACCAGAACAGTGTCTTGTCTTCTAAAACAGTCTTTTCCTCGTGGTTGTTCTTTTTCAAAGTTCTTTCCCTCTTAACACTTTTATAATGAGCGGATGGGGGATGTATAGTAAGAATAGGTAGGTCATAAAACAGTGCAGATGGTTTCATGTCACCCTATGTTTTTATATGTGTATAATTATTCTGGCACATATCCACAAGGGGCTAGCAGGGGAGGTCATGCTTAGGGGCAACAAACACAAGTTCGTTAGAGGCAGGTCGTGTCAGACCAACCTGGTGGCCTTCTATGATCAGATCACCAAATCATTAGATGCAGGGGTAGCAGTGGACATAGTCTTCCTGGACTTTTGGAAG
>NW_017728911.1:24553309-24570474 GCF_001723895.1 Crocodylus porosus | reverse complement strand
GATATCAGGAGGCGATACTTCACAGTCAGGGCGGCTAGGATCTGGAACCAACTTCCAAGAGAAGTGGTGCAGGCTCCTACCCTGGGGGTCTTTAAGAGGAGGCTGGATGAACACCTTGCTGGGGTTGTTTGACCCCAGTACTCTTTTCTGCCATGATCTACTCAGGTCCCTTCCGACCCTAGAAACTATGAAAGTGTGTGTGTGTGTGGGCATATATATATTTTAGCACACTTTTAGTTTAGTCACCTACACCTTTTTTCCCTCATTTTCTCATGAACAAATGGAAACCTTACTTCCCCTTCCATCAATCAATACTTAAGTAACACAGTGCCAGATCCCTGGTAGTTTTGCTAATTGCTACTTATTATAAATTGACAGATGAACTGTCAATTTCTTGATGTCAAGTTGCTCTCCAACCTTTCTTTGTATCCTGGCTTCAGAAAATAAACCTTTAACAGGTTAAATTGCTAGCTGTCACCTAATATCCTTTTGCATTTCCTTTCCAAACAGGTGTCACTGGTTTGTTGTTTTTTTTACCACTCATAGACTTTATTGCTTATTTTGTAATATTGTTTTGTAATTTAAGTGCCACATCGTGGTTGACACAGTTTAAATTCCAGTTTTTGTTTATAGTTGGATGACATTATGATGAAGTTTTCGAAGTAGCTTCTGATGGAGTTTTCAAAGCACCTTAAAGGACTAATTTATTGGTATCTATATCCCCTGTTCTCTGCCAGGGATACCGTTGTATTAATGTTTTACTTCAGAAGCCCAGCTTGAGATGCTGAGTGGAATTTAAAAAAAACTCCAAACAACTTTAATCATTTTAAATTTTACAAGTTTCTACATTTCCAATTATAAATTAAACCTTGGCACTTAAAACATTTTGTTTTAATTTGGCAGTTGAACCACTTAACATAAATGTTTTATTTAAAAATATGTATTTTAAAATACCTTCCATGTGTCAGGTATCCAGGTTGTAGCTGTATTGGTCTAGAGGAAAAGGCAACCAGGACTTGTAGTATAAATGATATCTTTTATTAGACCAACAAGATTTTTGCAAAAAAAAGTCTTTAATTGCAAGCTTTTGGGCACAAATACCCTTCATCAGGCATTGGAGAAAAGGTTGTAAAAGTTCTCCTGGGTAGAAATGAAAGTTCATATTTCATAGGATTTCACAGAGAAGTTAATAGATGGAAAACTCCTCTGGGCAGTCAGTTCATACCAGCTATGAATCATCTCTACTAAGAGTCCTGATTACCTTTATTTTAAAATACAACACTTACCTTTTTAAGCAATTGGGAAACAGTCTTGTTACCATGGCTTTCAACTGGTGGTGATAATACTTTCGCTTACTCAGCCTCATATCGTCATGGTGGCATCTTTCTTTTGTCGTTTATACCAATCACTAAGATAGTCCTTAGCATTTTATCTTATTTGTCTTTTGACATATTTAGATGAAGTAGCTTTGATATCTTAAATTACATTTAGCTTTTTTTCTAATTGCTTTCTAATAGGAGATTTTCCTTAGAAAGTCCCTTTTCTCGGCCAGCATGGCCTATCTCTTAGGGCTTTAAACTAAGGTTGCAGGGGAATGGGGAAATGCTAACTGGAGCCTATTCGGGGACCAATATACAGGAAAGCTCCATCGGCAATGAAACTAAGCAAGCCACTTTTATGGGAACTGAGAAAACAGCTCCTCTTCAATGCAACAGGCGGCCAGTGACCTCAGTAAAAGGACTTGGGTGCCTGTATACCAATGCCAGAAGCATGGGGAACAAGCAGGAAGAACCAGTCCTCCTGCTTTCCACTGGCACTATGATTTAGTAGAGATCACGGAGACCTGGTAGGACTCTTCTCATGACTGGAGTGTAGCCACAGAAGGGATCGGGTAGGGAAGAGAGGTGGGGGTGTTGCCCTCTATGTAAAGGAGCAGTACACCTCTCTACAGGCCGATGCTGGCCCCAAAGAAGACTAGCCTGAAACCCTCTGGGTCAAGCTCCAGGGGAGGTGCAGCAAGAGAGACCTGACTGCAGGTGTATACTACAGGCTGCCTAACCAAGGGGAGGAACTCGATCTACCATTTGCCCATAAACTAACAGAGGCCACGCTTGCACAGGACATGGTTGTCATGGGTGACTTCAACTACCTAGACATCTCCTGGCAGGAGTGCTCGGCCAGCTCAGATTGATCACGACCCTTCCTGACCAGCACTGAAGAGCTATTTTGACTCGGGAGGTGCACAGGCCAACTAGAGGCAATGCAGTTCTTGACCTGGTCCTGGCCAAAGGGGACGACCTGGTGACCAACTCAAATATAGATGGCAGGTTAGGCTATAGTGACCATGAAATCATTGTGTTCACTGTCCGTCGCAAGGCTGACAAAACAGACACCAAGCTCCAAGTCTAACACTTCAAAAACACAAATTTTAATAAGCTCAGGTCACTTGTAGAGAATGCCCTGAGAGACCAAGGACCACAGGTAAAGGGAGCACAAGAAGAATGGTCATTCCTTAAGGATCCAATCCTTAAGGCTCAGAGAAAATCCATTCCCTTATGGAGAAAAAGTAGCAGAAGGGTCAAAAAACCCTCTTGGCTAAACAGGGAAGCTGCAGCCCTCCTACAGAAAAAGGAGGAGTCATACAAACCATGGAAGCTTGGGACAGCCTCTGAGGAAGACGACTTGACAATGGCCTGCGTTTGTAGAAAACAGATTAGGCAAGCTAAGGCAGAAACCGAGCTAAAACTAGCTACACGAATCAAGGACAACAAAAGTCCTCCTTTAGCTACATAGGGAGTAAAAGGAAAACTAATGGGAGTGTAGGGCTGCCGCTCAATGCCTCGGGATACCTGGTCACTACCACTCAGAAAAAAACGGAACGTGACTACTTTGCCTCAGTCTTTCACAAGCCTAAGGGGAACAACATGCCAGGTAGCGCACAGAACAAGCAGGGCGGGATTGACACCATTGCCATCACTGCCATAGAACTGTTGTATGATCAGTTAAAGAAATTAGACATATATAAACCAGCAGGACCGGATGAACTCCACCCAAGAGTGCTGAAAGAGTTGGCCAAAGTAATCTCAAAGGTCTTTCAAAAATCATGGGCTTATGGAGAAATCCCAGAGGACTGGAAGATGGCCAGTGTTGTGCCCATCTTCAAGAAGAGGAAGCGTGAAGACCTGGGAAACTACAGGCCAATTAGCTTAACTTCTGTTCCAGGGAAAATCCTAGAAGCATTCATCAAAGAGGCTATATGTGACAAACTTGCAGAAGGCATGATACTGAATGACAGCCAATGTGGCTTCATTGTGGGTAGGTCTTATCTGACAAACCTCATTTCTTTCTATGATCAGGTGACTCGTTACCTGGATGACAGAAAAGTGGTTGGCTACGTATACCTCGACTTCCAGAAACCCTTTGACCTGGTATCCCATAAGGTACTGATCAGAAAATTGGTAGATATTGGGCTCAACTGCAGGACCATCAAGTGGGTGCAAAACTGGTTGCAGGGTAGGCCACAGTCCATATGAATGGATTGGACTCGTCCTGGAGAGATGTGGGCAGTGGTGTACCCCAGGGGTCAGTACTTGGCTCAGTGCTGTTCAATATCTTTGTCAACAACCTGGATGAGGGGGTGAAAAGCCCATTGGCCAAGTTCTCAGCACACCTACTGGCTGGGCATTGCTAACCTGACCAGCACTACAAATGAAAGGGATAAACCCCAGCATGAATGTGAGCTGGCAATGCGATGCAGTAGCCGCTAGGGCCAATAAAACTCTGGCATGCATCAATCGATGGATCTCCAGTAAATCCAGAGAAGTGATTCTCCCACTTTACTCAACACTGGTGTGGCCGCAGCTGGAGTAATGCATCCAGTTCTGGGAGCTGCACTTCAACAAGGACATGCTAAAGCTTGAGAGGGTCCAGAGAAGGGCCATCCACATGATCAGGGACTTGCATGGCGAGCTGTATGAGGAGAGGCTGAGGGATCTCAAACTCTTCTATGCAGAGGCGTACACCAGGGGCTTGGTGAACAACTGTTCACCAGGGAGCCCTGGAGGAAAACTAGAAACAATGGCCACAAACTCCTGGAAGATAGTTTCAGACTGAACATTAGGAAAAACTTCTTTACAACTAGGGTGTCCACATTTTGGAACAAGCTTCCCCCAGAGGTGGTGCAGTCATCTACCCTTAGAGGTCTTCAAGAGAAGACTGGACCGTCTCCTGGCTGGGATTGGCTGACCCCAGATGTCTTTCCTGTTCGTGCAGGGGGCTGGACCCGATAATCCTCCAGGGTCCCTTCCAGCCCTATGATTTTGTGATTATAAATTGTTTGCTTTTTTCCTTTCAGTGGGACTGAAGTGCTAGCAGAGGGAAAAACGTAAGTCAGTAATTCAAAAAAGCGCTGTGGAAAAATTAGTTATACCCCTTGCATTTTGGCTACTGCTTACTATTAAATGCCTTCCACATTCTCTCACGCGATCCTTTAAAACAAAACAAACTCTACTGGTGGCATCAACCTGGTCTGGTCAGTCTTGATCCTTTTGCCAAAGCAGAAAGAAGAGTATTTTCAAACACATCTTATGCTTGGTTGGTTCCCGCTTGGATCAATATTGCTGTGCTCTGCTTTTTTACATTGAATTTGGTCTCAGTTTTATGCGATAAAATAAGGCAAAACATACTTATGAAAATCCTTTAGTCAGAACAAGGAGACTGTAAAAAGAAGGAAAGACTAAAGTTGAATGGCTTATAAAGAAGAAATGGGAGCACTAGTCCTAAGGCCATAAGTTAAGAAGAGAGGGGAAGAAGAGAAATAATATTTTCTCCTGGAAACTACAATTTTCCCTTTCCTAAATGTAAATGATAGTTTAGAAAAAAATTCTGCTTGGAGTACATAGTAAATGGTGTTGCCAGGATACCTTCTGATCATGTTAATTAAACTGTCCTGTAGATTTCACTTAATTACTGCATAATTTGCATATTGGACATAATAGTGTTCATTGTTAAAGGAAGCTTTTCTGCTAAAAGGATGTGCACACATTCACTTTCAGGGGAGGGGGAAGTGTTCAGCAGCAAAAAAGTAAGTTTTATTTCTATACAATTACGATATTTGATTAGCAAACTGGTATGTCTCTAATGCCCCTCAGTAAGATGGTATGTTATGTGCGTTCCAGGTCCTTTAACAAACTATCACTGAAGCCTGATTGTATTAGCTTTTCTCTTGTTGAATAGTACCTGATTTTGAGATGCTCATTGCTTTCAGTGGTTCCTACTCATGTAGTAAAATCTAATCAACCTGATGAGCTTCTGAAGAGGGTACCATTTTCTGTGATGAGCTTGCTCTTACAGCTCCCCCAGATCACTTGGAAGAGTCTGACAGTAAGCAGTCTGTCCAGGGTTGTTGATATGGTACACATTTGGGGCTCCCTTCTCTGGGATTTGCTCCTGCTGTACCTCTAGATCAGCTTTCCCTTCTGCCTGATGTGTCAGGGTGAGAGCAGAGCAAAGACCTGAAGAAAACACGTTCTACCTGCCTTTAGAAGATGCCTGGTGTTTCAGTTGGAGGAGTCTAATGCCTGAGTGCAGGGGACATATGGGGAGAGAGAGTGAGAACAACCCATTGGATAGGGCGCATCCTCTAACAGAGGAAGAAGGAGAGAGCTGAGAAAGCCAAGGAGGAGGAGAACATGAGGCAAGGAGCAATAGGGAAGCAAAAGAGAGAAGCATTCGGAGCTGTTGTGGGAGGAAACTGGTTGAGGAATGTAGGAGATAAATGGCAGTCAAGATTGTTTTTGTTTGATGTTGCATCGTATAATAATTCCTACAGATTATATTCTTCCCATCCCTAATGCCTGCTTCACAACTGTCTATCTAGCTCATTCTATAGTCATTTATGCCTGAGCTGAATGAGCATTAAAAGTTAGCATAATGATGGTGCTTTATGCCCAGCTAACACTTGTGAATGGCTGCACAAGGTACGAACTGGTGGAAGGCTGGATCCCTACTGTCTATTCACTCCTAAATTCCAAATGCTACACTCAACCAGCACCCTGCCTGAGCACCCTTTGGCCCTGGCTTTCATAAGCCGAAAAAATTCTTCATAGATGCAGAAATGCCAGATTTAGGCTGGAAATGTGTATCATTATTAAGAAAACTGCTAGGATATCTTTTGTATCTAATTTTGTTTAACTTTTTTTTTTTTAAACAGGTGATTATAAACAGCACAATCACTCCGAATATGACCTTTACTAAAACATCACAGAAATTTGGTCAGTGGGCAGACAGCAGAGCAAACACTGTATTTGGCTTGGGCTTTTCCTCTGAGCAGCACCTGACAAAGGTAACTGGACTCGCTTTCTAAGAAGGCTGTTGTGGTTTTAATGAACTGAGTGGCATATGCACTGTAGCAGCTCATCTGGCAGGAATCTCCTATAAATTAGAGGCTTCTTCAATTGATTGACTATAGATTGTCTCCTTGCAAGTTGTCTGTCTATTAGCTAAGTTGTGGCTGTATATACAGCACACACCGAAGGTTTACACATTATAAGTTAATTGTTGGGGCTTGCATGTGTGTGGGGCAGGGGGTTCAAAATCTCTTAGCATTTTTTTAAGTTTCCTTGCCCAGCATGGCTGGAAGTTTTAGTATTTTCAGGTAGTGTAAGCAGTTTATTGGCATCTTTTATTTATTCCCGACCTTTGTGCTTATTTCACCTGAAAACTACATTGAAAGAGTATTAAGGCTACAAAGTGAAGCTCTTAAGCAGTGTGGATTGCTTTTTTGGGCAGGTGTAGTAAAGCAGCCCTGCACACTTGCCACATGCTACTCCAGTCTCCTTCCCCTGCCCAATCTGCTGCTCTGCTTTCTGCATCCTTCCCTGCTTCCATCCCTGTGCTCTGTGTCCAGTTTCCTGTTTTGCTGCTATGCTGCCTGTCCCCTTCCCGATGTGCTGTGCGCCACTCATGTATCAGATTGGCCATCCCTGCTTAAAACACCAAAAATACCAGAATTAGGTACCCTGTACATATTTACTTCTCCCCTGGCACAGGTACTGTAATGCAGTCTCTGCTTTATTATTTTAGCAGTGACATCCAACTAATGCGATTATCCTAGAAGCCATAGTTGCCTTCATGTAAAGAATGTAAAGCTTTGGCTGTAGACTTGTAATGGTGTGTATCTGAGTGAATTTGACCTTTTGACCAGTCCTCAACCGCTAAGGGGACTACAACTATTAGCAGCCACAGAAGTGAGTTCATATTTAGAGCCTTAGTTTGAAAAAGCTTGCGGTTTCAGAGTTGAAGGCAGAGGCTTGTAGTCCTAGCTTTCCGAATGTGTGCTTTACACAGATATTACTGTTGCCTGCAAAACAGGGATTGATTACAACAGGAGGCTTGTAAAATATCCAGCCTCTGGTAATGAATAACCAGCAGATTAAAAGTACATACTCTCACTGATAAGACCAATAGCTTGTCGAGTGAACACGAGCAAGAATGTTTGTTCATGCAGTAGAGCAAGGTGCTTCTCCAACACACAACTGATGTTTTAAGCATGAATGCCAAATTGTTATTGGCATTAAGGTTTATCAGTTAACTAAACACAAAGTCCTTGTACATTCCTGTGTACCGTAATTGCATTCCTTTCTTGTTTTGATCCAAGAGCTACTAGAGTTCAAATTTATGGAGCTGCTTCCAGTTTCAGAAACATCAAAGATTGACTATTCTTGTAAAAACAAAAACTTGATGGTTGCAGCTTTACTACTTTTAGTCAGTTGGGTGAACTTATTTTAATAAATTTATTTTACCAGATGTGTCTTGCTCAGTTCATGCAGTTTTCACAACACTGTGTTTTTATAAATATATCCAATTAATTTTTGTAAAATTGTTCTTGCTATTGAGATAACCAGACCCATGTCATGGTAAGATTCTGATTCTTCTTGAATGTTAACTGACTAATCTACCCAATAAAGCAAAAAACCCCCAAAAACATTTCCATTAAAAAAGGAGGAGATCCTGACAGTGATACTTCAAGAAAGGGTATTTTGAAGCGGAAGAGCTTAAAAACAAATGTGTAGCCAGCCTGCCTCAGCCTGCCTATCTAAACTAATATGGAACCTCCTTAAGCTGTCCTGAGAGAAGAATGCTCGTCCTAATAAGTAAGCAAATGGAAGTATAAAAGGATTAAAATGGATTCAGGAGTCAGATAATCTTTCATACATGAGTTTATACCTGCAGCAGATAAAATATCTTACAATATGTAACATCTGTATCCCAGATGGGCGGCTGGGATCTGGAACCAACTTCCAAGAGAAGTGGTGCAGACTCCTACCCTGGGGGTCTTTAAGAGGAGGCTAGATGAACACTTTGCTGGGGTCGTTTGACCCCAGTACTCTTTCCTGCCATGGCAGGGGGTCAGACTTGATCTACTCAGGTCCCTTCTGACCCTAGAAACTATGAAACTATATCTTCTCCAACACTTGTAGGTTTCCTCACTATGATGGAAGGACTTACATTTATTTATGAAACTGGAAGAGCATCTACTAGTATAGGTATAATTTTAACATGAAAATCTGCTATATCGATGCTTGATGATAGAATTGGAATAGTTCATATCTCTGGTAATAGAATCCAATTCATGAGGTTAGAGAGGGAAATTGGAGATCTAGCTAAAAGACAAAGGCATTGTGAATAAGATTTAAAAAAATGATAATTCTGTTATAGACAACGCAAGATATATTAGGTGGGGCCCTTTGCTACTATAGAGGCATTATGTCAGCTTATAGTTACAGTAAATGGATATAGGCCAAGCTAGGAGATTTAAGGATTGATATATGAACAATTTACTATCTTCTTTGCTTGAGGGCACAAGGGCAATTATTGTGAAGCACCATCCTCTTTTATACCATTGTAAAGTGTCCATGCATCTGCATCCTTTGAGAAATAAATGTATGGTTTGCAGAGGCCTTGTAACATGACCGATAATATCAACTGCTCCAAAAGATTAATTCCACTTATTAGGTACTGAAGTGTTTGTGAAGAGAGTTGGTTTACTAAAAGATTTAAGGTGGAACTAAAACAGCTGACCATATTCTTAAATCACTTCTGTTCTGCAGATGGATCCATAGATGAATGAAAATAAATACAAAAGGATATAAATGTATAATGTGAATAACTGGTAGGGGCTAGGAGTGTATTTTTTAGATTTTATTTCTGGCAGCAGTTGTAAGACTTATTGGGCTGGAGGTATTTTTCCAAAATGTTACTTTGTCTTATGCAAGGGGTGGGCAAAATACGGCCCATGGGCTGGATCTGGCTCTCCAACTGATTGGATCTAGCCCATGGGCAGAAGTCTGCCAATTGATTTGTAATTAGCTTGCAGCACTCTGCATGGGAATGAGCCCGCCCACTATTGCCTGGGGCAGCCTGGGCTGCACTCCCACCTGCTCCAGGCCCCGCTTGCATGCACAGCTTTCCGGCAGGGCTGATCCTGGTACAGCTGCAGCCTCCTGGGCACTGGTCGGTTCCTCCTACCTGAAGCGGCTCCTCTTCCTCTTCCTGCCTCTGTTGCACTGCTCCAGGCAGCAGGTAATGTGGGGAAGGTGTAGGGACGCGTGTTGGGCACCAGATGCCCAGTCAGGCAGAGAGGAACCTGCAGTCGAGCAGCTCCTGTCCCAGTGTGTGAGGCTCCAGCTCCCAGCTGCCTCCCACTCATTTGGCCACCCCCAGGTGGCTGCTCATTGTGCCTGGTGGGTGGAGTGGGTGGAAGGCGGCCAGGAGCTGGAGCTGGGACCCTGCATGCTGGGTCAGGAGCAACCTGGCTGCAGTTTTGCCCCCAACCTGGCTGGGCATCAGCTGCCCAGTCCGCATTTCCACAGCTTCCTGTGGTACCTGCTGCCTGGACTGGTGCAACAGGGGCAGGAGGAGGAGGAAGAGCCGCTGGAGGAAGGAGGAGCCGAGGGGTACCTGGGTGGCTGCAGTCGCACCAGGAGCAGCCCTTCCAGGAAACTGTGCACACTGGCCTCGGGCTGGGTCTGTCAGTGGGCTCAGGTGAGAACATGGCGCATGCTGTTCCTGGTGGGAGCAGGCAGGGCTTAGCCCCATCCAGAGTGCTATGGGAGCAGCCATGGACTGGGTACAGGGGGTGACACTACACCTTCACTGCACAGCCCAGCCCAGGCAAACTTTGACCCCCCTTCCCCCACCTTTTCCTAGGTCCCCTACCCCCAGCTGCGTCCCGGGACCTGGTACACTGGCACCCCCTAACATACACACATACCTACCTCCCCCACATTCACCACACGTACACTCCCCATACCCTCTCACATACACCCCACCCATGCACGCAATATACTTTATTGTATAAATAAAGCTTTATTTTGAGCTATTATATAATCGCCTCTATATAGACTACTCAGAAAACATAAATCGGGACAAAAATATTTTTGAAGTAAAATTAAAATACATTATAGTAGATTTTTGATTTTTAGTATACAATTTGTTTTTTATCTATAATTTGTTGAAATGATATCTTCTCAAAGATTTCTTGTGTGCAGTCCTTGGTAGCTCACCGAAACTCAGTAAGTGGCCCTCCAGGCAAAATAATTGCCCACTCCGTCTTATGCCATCTCATATATTCCTAATACAATTACATTAGGTTCTTTATTAGATTTTTCTTACATAATTTGCTTATGGTTTTGGGGAGTATGGACCATCTAGTTTGATATGGTAACCCACAGCAGTTCCTGGTGGTTTTTTTCCGAAAAGTTTCATAAGTCCAAGTTTCATTTCCTATTTGGAGACTGCCAGGACATGAGTGATCTTAGAGACAGGTTTTTAAAGGGAAGTTAGTATAGTTGCATTCACAAATGTAGTTCTGTACTTGTGTAAAACAACAGTGGGCATGCAAGTGAAGACTCCAAATGTCTCAATTTCAGTATATACATGCAGAATGCCTTACATGCAGAGCACTGTGAAGTAACACAGAACTCTGTGGAGCATGTAAATATATTTCACCACTTGGTGCACCTCCCTTTTTCTAGAAGGGGAGGTAAGTTTTCAAGTGAAAGGCATTTTTTTATTTTTTGAAGTTGGATGATTCCTTTCCTGGTCTCTGCTGCTAGAAGCAAATTTAGTAAATACACTGTAGACTTAATTAAAACCAGATGCTGGACTCCCCACATTTTGCATGCTAGCCAGCTGTCATAAAGGTGACATAGGGGAATGCTGATAAGAAAGTTGTTTGGGTTTGTTTTGTTTTTTTTAATTTGTTCCAATCGCCTGATTTAAAAAATAACTGTGGGCTATGAATAATCCTGTGCTATGATGCAGTCAGCATCCATTGACTTAAGACTTCCATTGAGGAACAAAGAGCCCTGTCCTTGGTTTTCTGCTGTATATCCTGTAGGATGGATGTGCAGGTGTGGTCCTGACTTAGACTTCGGTGCATGTGGCAAAAGCAACCAAACCTTTCCGGTTTGGAACCTCCAGGTTTGCCTGCGTGGCATCATGCAGCGCTGAGCTAGCTCTGAACAAGCGGGTTTGGCACTGGAAGCAGCACAGCCATGCTAGTAGGGTACTATGGCCTGAGCCTGTTAGCCATGTTGAAAAGCAGCGTGTATGAGCCCTTGGTTGTATAATGCCGACATCCTGATATTCTGGCCTTCTGGCTGTTTGACAGACATATTCTAGTGCTGCTTCAGTTTGTTTCTTGGCATACAGCACTTTTGACCTATTTCTGAGTGAATTGTCTTGTGTCAAGAAGCTTAACAGATGCTGGTAATGGTTTTTTTTCCCTTCAGCCTGTAAGTTCTGAACTGTTGATCTGTATAACCTTTGCGACTGTGTTGCAATAACCTAGCAAGGGATCCTATGCACTCTCCAGGCCTTTTTTTTTCACCCAGCTCTTTGCTGTTCTGTTTGTATTGACTTTTTTGCCAATCCATTCGATAATAAAAATTAGACTTGTTGTGTTTCAACTGGTGTATCAAGGAGAACTGTCCATCTGAGCCACTTGTGTGTCTTCGGCCATTATGCTGCCGCATCCACAAAACACAGATGGTGAATTTGACATGGCCTTGGTTCTTTGCAAAAAAAAGAAAAGAAAAAGGCAATTACTGTAAATGTAAATGAGGCAGGTTTTGAGGGTGGCAGTTGCTTTGTAGCTCTGGCACTAGCACAGTATGTGCTGAGGGGAAATAAAAATGTAACACCGAATCAGGAATTAAAACCCAAGCCTGTACAAATGTAAAAAGATCTAATAAAATGTTTTTGAGGTGACACACTAGCTGCAGATTTAAATAACCTTCAAATAATTCAAACTGTATGACATATTAGTACGTCCAAGTCCCTATTACATTTCTGTGGGCAAGATTCATAACCAAATGTAGCATTTGTATGCTGCATAATCCTGAGACAAAAAGTGCTTCTCAAGACTTGCTAACAATAAATTCATTCTTTATCACAGCCAGAGCCCACTGTTGGCTAAAGCACTGTGATTGGGTATTATATATATTTAATGATCTGTTACAGAAGCAAGGACTAGCTCTGACATTTATTTTCATACCTGCAGCAGTGATTAGTTCTTTCCTTTCTTCTTCCACCTGCCCTCTTTCCATCTTTTTATGAGTTTGGAAAGTTTTGCCAGCCTGAGAGAATTCATTCAGAATAGCAGAAGATGGATGAGGGAAGAGAGCAAAGATGAGGAGGAGGACAACTTTTTGAAATATTACTACTTTTAAAATAAAATATAATTGACCTGCTAGAAATACATTTACTCCTTTCTCTTTCTTTTTTTCATTTTTTAGAAATCAACTAAGCAGGCACAAGGTTCACTATTCACACCTTTAACTAGGATGTACATATTAAGAAAATATGTGCAGTCACATGAGATACTGCAAACCATTTATGCCATAGGCTACGATATCCACCTACGAAAGGGTGCCAGTCAAAAAGCCCAAAAATAAATTAAGAAAATCCATGGCCCCCTATCACTTAAATTGTGTGCAGTTTTTTTAAAAATTCCCATTGATCTTGGTTTCTGATGCAACATACAAAAATTCTTATTAAATAAATCTTTATTATTCTGCAGGCAGGCGTGGACTTCCTGGACACAACAGTAATGTACTAATTCTAAGCGGTGCCGTGGGGTCTTTCCTATCTTGGTCAGAATGGCTCATTTCTTCCTATGCATCAGTTACATTAGAAATATGGCAGAAGTTTAGGCCACTGGTATCATGACTGTATAGTTAAAAGAATAGTCAAATGAAAGGCTTTAACCTCCCAAGAGCTAAATGCATCTATCCATTGGTGAAAAACAGATTAACAAAGTCTGAAATGTATACAGTATCTAGGAGTAAAGTGTTGTAAAGAGGGAACTACAAAACCATACGGACTGAGTGCATAAAATAACCTGCAAAAATATAAATACCATAATCTTCTACTATAATTTCAGTTATAGTAAACATTTCCCAGAAATGGAGGTGTAAGATTTCAAGTGGAAGACTTTTTTTTTTTTTTTAAGTTGGCAGACAAGTCCTTTACTGATCTTACTGTTAGAAACAAATTTAGTAAATAAACTGTAGCTGGCCTGCAGTTATTATTCATTATACATTAAAGAATGGGGGCTTCAGTTAGTCTTTTTAAATCATGCTTTTGTATAAAACTTAACAATGTTCTCTTCACAGTTCTCATTTTTCTGTCTCTGACCATTACAGTGTTGGTTTGTACAAGCCATTTTTTCAGATCTTTTCATATTGGTTCCTAGTTTACTCAGACTCATGAATTTTGCATGTTCCTACATAAGATTTATTATAAGAGAGTGACTCAACAATAAGCCACATGGAAGATACCCAAATGTAAAGCCTAATGTTAACATAAAGGATGTTAAAAATAGTCTGTCTCTTGTAGATGTTTTGATCCAATAACAGTAGCAGCAGTAAATATGTTACATGGAGAACTTTAGATCTTCATCACTTACAGATGAAACATAGTACAGTTGCTTTAATGAGTTTTGTAGATCTACATATATACACTTATGTATAACTCGCTCATCCCAACACCGAATACATTCTTCCTACACTCAGCTTCAGCTGAATTTTAAAAAGGTGGCTAGGCTCTAAAGCCCGTATGCATCTCATGAACCATATTCCAGCAACCTCCACAAATTAAAATTTGAAATTTAATTTGTTTTTCACATGTATATGCACATTGAGTGGAATCTTAAGATGGTCCAGGTGCTTAATGGAAATTTCCCTTCTGTTCATGTATGCGCAGATTGCTCCTAAAATGCTGGAAAAATCCAAACACCCCTAACAAGTCTGTGCTGCTGTGCCGCTGACGCTTCTGTAGGCATACCTGAGCTTTGTATCGGCTAATGAGGCCCTGGTGGCAGGTTAGCTGTGGCAGCATGAAACTCAGCACTGGCTGTACTCCCATTTACCCAGCTTTTTGGGTGGGTTTTGCAGCCTGCACTATGCTCTGTGCTGCTGTTGCTCTGTTATCACAATTCAAGACTGCTGGCTTAGCTGTGCCTACCTGAACGCAGCTGCACTTTCAACTGATGGAAATATACCCTGCCTGTTTAGCACTTACTGTATTCAAGACCCTGTTCTTCATTGGATAGCGGTGTTCTCCATATGGAGGAGGACAGGGTTCAGAGTAAGTTTATCTGTCCTACATGCAACATAGGGACATGGGAATTGCCACAATGAAACAGACCCATCTAGCCCAGGGGTTGTCAACTGGAGGTATGCGAACCCCCGGGGTTACTTGAGAAGGCCGGAGGTGGGGGTAGTATGCATGGGCGGGTGGGGATGGAGTCCTGCCACGTACCATCCCACGCTGCTGCGCAGGCGCTGCCCACCTGGCCAGATGCAGAGTGGGGGAAGCTCACACAGGGTGGTTGCCACCGCTCCACATCCAACCATACCCCCCCAACCCCCCACGTCCAGCTGCTGGGGGTACACTGATCCAAAAAAGTTGAAAACCCCTAATCTAGCCTGATGTACTGTCTGTGGTGGCTGACACCAGATGCTTTAAATCAAGCCTACTTGATTTCATTGAATTCTGGAATATTTCATGGGCAGTGATAGAAGTGCAAGGTATTATTTACCTGTTAACGTATTATAAGGATTAAAGAGCTGCATGATCTGGCTCTGTTACTGGTGTAGTCATGTCCCCTTGATGACCTTTCTAAGAGGTATGGTGTGAGAGAGATCAGTATCTCATTTCATGGATGACTGACAGTCTCCTGTCGGGTTCCCCTGTTTTAATCCATCTCAGTCTTTCCCTCTCTTCTTTTAAACAAAATGTGTAAACTCTTTCTGAAAGTGTTTTTCCTGTGATCTCTGGCTCTCCATTGTCTCTTTCTTAGATGCAGTTCTTCCTTCTGTACCTATTCCTGAATTTTAGTGTGAAGTGTAGCCTTATTCATGTTTGAGTTCTTGTACTTTATTCACAATTGTTTTTTTTCTTGTCTATCCTGCACCATCAAATGCTACATTGGCTATTCCTTTTAGTCAATACATAAAGAAAATAATAAAAACTCGTATTTAAATGACTTTTCTTTCCAGTGTCAAACATTTTTTCAGTGATGTTTTTCATGCAAGTTTCAGCCACGGTTGGCAACTAGGTGGTGTGGCAGAAGGCTACCTCTGTTTCTCCCCAAAAACTTTGCTCTGTGATAATTTGGTTAGGACAGGCCCAGCAGAGGATACATACCTTACCCTATCTTTAGGTAACCTGAGTTGGATACATTCCTGGGCGGGGGGGTGAAGTGACTGGCATCACATACTTGGATGAGGGGCTTGGGCTCCCTGGGGAGCTAGGAACTGCAGCAGCCATAAAGAAGACTTAGTGAGAGAGAAGAGCTGAACCATCTGAAACTTGCTTTCTCTCTCAAAACTCATGATCAGGGAACTGCCTGCCTCCTGGGTTCCTCCCAGTCTGTCTGAGTAATTGAAGTCACCCATGACAGTGGCATGGCAATGAAAAACTTTGTTTTAGTTAGTCATAAGAAAATGAGACTTTTTTTTTTTCTTTTTTTAGCATAAGGTCATTTTTCCTACAATCCCATTTTTACCATTAGGGTTATCTTAACCAGCTCTCTCTTTCCTTGCACTCTCACCCTCAGGTTAATTTGATTGCTCTATTTTCTTTCCTTCAGCTGCTTTTCCTTTAAAATGAGAAAGTATTTGAGAACCCTTAACCTAAACTTACATCTTTTATCCTTAAACTTTAAAAGGCTAATAATTTTTTTTGGGGGGGAGGGGGGAGGAGCTGACAAACCTACAGCAACTGTCCCTTCATTTTTATTAGTGTAACCCTTATGCCAGGCACCAGTCAGCAACACAAGGGCCAGGTTCACATTTTTGGCTATTTCATAAATTTATACCTATGGCTCAAGTCCCCATCCAGAAATCTGGGAACACTAAATTAATTACTAGGGTGTCCCACATAAACAAAAACATGTGCAACCAAAAGCAGTGTAACCAAAATAGAGATTTAATACAGAAAACAGGAAAAAACCCCAAATGCAATGTGAAACGTTACTAACTACACAACATATTTGATAGGTTGTGCTGCACCAGGGGAAGCTGCTTGAGAGCACAGGTCCTTGAGATGCAAGGGCCCCTCGGTGCTCTCAGATGAATAGTAGCATGACAATCTTTGCTCCCGTGGAGAGGCTGTATACGTGTGTGGGGAGCAACTGCGGCTCCAGACAGCATGCACACACCCCACGCTTCTGGGCTAGACGAGATGGCCTGCTGAAATGAAAGCTGCAGGGAAACTCCAAAGAAACCAAGTTTATTAATGGTTACAGCCGGCACAAAACTGGCAGGATTAGAAACACCCAGGTTCCAACCCTGCTTAAACTGCCAGGCCTAAATCCTGCCCAGCAAACACCCAATATTAATCCCTTAAAACCTCAAAAAAGAAAAAGGGGAAGAAATGCATTTGATGTTTTTTCCTGTTTTCTGTATTAAATCTCTATTTTGGTTGCACTGTTTTTGGTTGCACATGTTTTTGTATATGTGGGACACCCTAGTAATTAATTTAGTGTTCCCAGACTTCTGGGTGGGGACTTGAGCCATGGTGTGGGCAGCGGAGTCCCCCAGGGCTCGGTCCTTGGGCTGGTGCTGTTCAACATCTTCATTAGCGACCTGGACGAG
>NW_017728911.1:24550898-24553209 GCF_001723895.1 Crocodylus porosus | reverse complement strand
GTTCAACAAGGACAAGTGCAGGGTGCTGCACCTGGGGAGAGGGAACCAGCATTATGGTTATAGGTTAGGGGCTGACCCTCTCGGCAGCACAGAGGCAGAGAGGGATCTTGGAGTCAGGATTGACTCCAGGATGAATGAGTTGCCAATGCAACGAAGCAATAGGCAGAGCCAACTGCACCCTGTCCTGTATCAACAGGGGCATCACTAACAGGTCCCGAGAGGTCTTGCTCCCCCTCTATGCGGCGCTGGTCAGGCTGCAGCTGGAGTACTGTGTCCAGTTCTGGGCGCTGCACTTCAGGAGAGATGTGGAGAACATGGAGAGGGTCCAGAGGAGGCTACTCGTATGGTTGAGGGCCTCTGTGGCCAGCCCTATGAGGAGAGGCTGAGGGACCTGAATCTCTTCAGTCTCCGCAAGAGGAGACTGAGGGGGGATCTTGTGGCTGCCTACAACCTTATCAGGGCCACCAGCAGGGACTCGGGGAAAGTCTGTTCACCAGGGGCCCCCTTGGTGTCACCAGGAACAATAGCCACAAGCTGAGGGAGGACAGGTTTAGGTTAGATATTAGAAAAAACTACTTCACTGTAAGGGTGGCCAGAGCCTGGAATAGGCTTCCCAGAGAGGTGGCGCTCTCACCTTCCCTGGAAATCCTCAAGAGGAGACTGGATAGGCACCTGGCTGGGGTCTTATGACCCCTGCCACCCCCAGTGCTCCTTCCTGCCCATGGCAGGGGTTCGAGCTCGATGATCTGTCTAGGTCCCTTCCCACTCACTGATTGATTCTGTGAAAAAGAAGAGAGGAGTTCCAGACCCTGGGACCGTTCTCCCTTTCTCCCCTCGACCTGAGCTTCCCTTTGCACTATCTGCACTGCTTCTCCCTTGCAGGGGCTTTACTCTTCAGCATCTGCTACCAGCTCCCCACAAATCAGTCTAGCTCCCTTTATATCCCGCTGCATGACATTACCCTGGCCTTGTCCAAACAGTTTCTCTCCCAACCAGTTGGTCTGAGAATCCTCTGCTTCCCTTGGCCAGTGAGGCCAGAGGGTTTTCCATATTTCTCCTAGATATGACCCCAGCTTGCCATGTGCTGAGCACATGGCCGAGACATGGGGACAGTCTTGCCCACATAAAAAAGAACACAGACAAAAAAGCACAGGATACACCCAGTGTGCCTGGGGGACATTGCAGTAGTTTCTAAGGAAACTATGGAGATATTGGCCTGATTCTAAGATGATTACTACATTCCTTTAAGGGAATCCTGTTTGCTTTTATCCTGAAATCAAACAAAGAATTAAAATATTAAATCTGTAAAAAAAAAAAAAAAAAAAAAAAAAAAGTAAGTAGCCAGTACTGTTTGTATAGCCTTTGGTTATTGTGGACTGTCAATAACAAATATAAGGAAATTATTCTAAGTTGAGTTAATATATTGTAATGTTTTGTAAATTAATTTATTGTAATTATAAATTGAATAAATATTCTTCATGCATTTGGCAGTTTGCAGAGAAATTCCAGGAAGTAAAAGAAGCTGCCAAACTAGCAAGAGACAGATCTCAAGAGAAAATTGAAACATCAAGCAATCATTCCCAAGTAAGTTGTTTGTCTGGAAAATATATACCTGTGCACACGTATACACACACGCATGATTTAACGCTAGTTTTTCCAATGAGTGATATATGCTTTGTGCAGCTTAAAGCCTAATGATCATTGTTAACTGTTGGCCATTAATATTGTTAAAGGAATATTCTTCCTCCCCTATGTTCTTTCTCTATTTTATAACTATAGTTGCCTTTTCAGAAAGTTTGAGTTGTAATAATTTAAAATAAAATTACCAAGGGTATCCATAGATTCTTTCATACAGTTATGCATGGGACTGGTCAGTAGAGAGTTTGTCTTACTGTTGTGCTCAGCAGTTTTATAAGAATTCAGATCTTTGGTTATGCTTGCTTTTGCTGTTTGCCTAACCTAGTTTGGTGCAAGGTGAGTTTGTACAGTTAAAGTACAAGCTTCCTTAGAGGGCTTTCTTGTGTCTTACTGACCAAATTCGCTAATACAGAAGTGCTATGGTATATAAGCAGAAGATAAGCCTTTAACATCCTTTACTGTTTGTGACTGGTAGGAAGAGCTCTTACAATGCATGTTTGAAGAATACAGTCTCCAGGACTGCTTTGTGTAGCAAGGTGTCACTATCTTGTGTTAACAATTTAAAAACAAAAAAAGATATGAGGAAATAAGGTTTTATCACAATCACTTACTGTAATTTCATAGTTTCATTGTTTCTAGGGTCGGAAGGGACCTGAGTAGATCATCTAGTCCG
>NW_017728911.1:24490286-24550250 GCF_001723895.1 Crocodylus porosus | reverse complement strand
TTCCTCCCCAGGTGCATCACTTTGCACTTGTCTGTGTTGAATCCCATCCTGTTCTCATCCGCCCATACTGTATTTATGTAAAGACTAAAGCTAAGAATCATCAGCTAAGAATCATTCTTGTTTACTGGCAACTCATTTGTGTTTTGCATAAAAGTGTTAGCATTTGGAGGAGTGTTTGACTATGTTTCATTTGACGACTAATTTAAAGATCAAGAGAACATTTAGCTGTTTTGATGGGAGCTGTGGTGTGCTAAGCACTTCAGAAAAAATGCATCAGTCCTCTTATTGGATCCATAAGCATAGATCTCAGAGCCTGACTTTAAGCAGCCATTTATTAAAGATTGTGATAACTGACTTCAGAGCTGCTTCTACTTCATAACAAGGGACCCCTGATGAATAATACATAAAGCTGATTTTTTGAAGCAGGACAATCTTTCTTTTTTGCTTCCAATAATGGATTTTAAAAACTTCTTGAAAATTTTTCAAACATCAAATTAGTAAACCATATTTCTCATCTTAGCTTTTATTACTGTTGTATATGTTTCATGTTCTACTTTTGTTGTTATAATTTATAATGTATGCATGATCTAAGTTGCTATAAAAGGATAGTATACATAGAAGTTGTTAAAAGACTGGTACGTGAGCCAGGTTTTATAAAGACACTAATCTCTAGCTACTGTTCTCACTCTACCAGCGTATGCAGTCATCTAAGTAGGCTGTGTTATGTAGCTACGCCTTGTGTTTCTGAGGGAGTTGAAAATGTGTTTGCTAAGTGCAAAACACACTTTGTACCGTCCACACTTTGTTCTTAGGTTTCCTCCCTTTTCTGACTGTATTCCCTTGAAAATTAACATGAAGATAGGGGTAGCACCATGTTTTGATTGGAAAGAAGAGAAACTTTTTGACTCCTTTGTACACAATATGCTTCACATGCTTAGTGAGGAAGTGCTTAGCTTTCTGTGTAGCTGCCCCCTGCCCTCCCAAAAAAGCCAGTAACTTGACTTTAGTTTGTGGATGGTGCCACAGGAATCTGGACGTGAAACACCATGTTCTACCCGCGCCTCGAGTGTGAATGGAACGGATGATGAGAAGGCATCGCATGGTGGCCCTGCTGATGCACAATTGAAAACTGAGAATGATAAATTGAAAATTGCTCTAGCCCAAAGGTAAAGCTTTTAAATTATTAGTAAAAGAATATGCAGCAACTATTTGGTAGTGATTGCCTTTTGGATCATTATGTTAAGGGATAATTCAGTAGCAAAAAGGCAGCTGTCAGCTCTAGTTATATTTGTGCAAAAGCAAATACCAAAGTATATAAAATAGCAGCCCATGTGAAAAATGGAAATCGGGTAAGTGGATCTGTAAAAGTGCCTGCAGATGGCCAACCTGTTCTCAAAAACTAAAATAAAAGTAATAGATGTGTTTGATTTTTAGCACAGTACACCAGGCGACATGTTACAGTACTAAGGGGCACAGGTATGAGTGAAATGCATGTGTATTTTGAACTCACTTGTTAGCCTGAAGCAGCTTTGTTTTACATGTCTGTTTTAAATGGTTAACAGGTGGAAGGTTTTAGTTCATTCCTAAAACCCATCTCAAGGGCTAAAATGATAAAAGTGTGTGTGTGTGTGTATATAATATATAATATTACTTAAATAAATCGCCAAAGGGTCCATTTACACCATTTAAACCAAAACCATTGAAGGCATAGGTGACAGCAGAGATTCTCAGCCAGCATGTCAGGGAACCCTGGGAAGCCATGAGATCCTTTGAAGGGTGTGGAAAGTATAAGAAGACAAGCAGGTTGTGCGGAGATAAGCAGATAAGAGCAGGCTCAGTCTCTCTCTACGTAGCTGCTTTCCCACCCCTACTGCCTGCTCCCTCTGCAAGGAGGTAAGCCCTGAAATAAAGGAATTATTTTTTTTAATGGGGTGCCTCTCAATTCACAACAGTTATGTGGGGGTCCCTTGACTCTCAAAAGGTGGAGAACCACTGGTTTACAGTGTCTGAGATGATAACTCCAAAAACTGTTTTGACCAAATGTGAAGTTCTTTTAACATCAAAATCACACTGAAGGAGTGTGCAAAAATGATTTGGTAATTAAGGGTGTTAGCAGCATTTATTCAAATGTGGTTGCATTAATCTAAATCCATGCAGTAAAACAAATGAATTGAGGGGGTTTTAGTAGGTACCTCCTGGTATCAAATTGGAAGACTTACCCCTTCATTTTTCTGATTTCATCCATGCTGAGATGATCTCTCTCACCCTACTGATACTAGCTTAAATAGCCTACCACGTATATGTGGGTTCAGGAATACAGAAATAACATCTGGGCCATTGGGGAACAGTTGATGCTTATAGTATGTGAAACCAATCTTCAATTCCTCTCTGATTTTGCTGGCTGTACCTTTTCTAGGAGAATAAATGAGGGTATTTAAAATTACAAAAGGGAATTAACGCACCATAAAAAGTTAAAGGAAAAATTTAACTTTACTGAGCTTTCTGAAAGTCTTAAGGATACATTTTAAGGCAGTGCATAATGTCCCTTGGAGTTGCATTTTATATGATTTGATTTAATGTATTATTTGAAAATGGCCATAACTATAATTTGTAGCCGTAGTAACAATATAGAAGTTGGAATGTTCTGAGCAGTGACATTAAAATGCTATAATTCTTTTCCTAGAACTTATTTGCCATGTCTGCCTCTTGCATATGACTGTGTCCATGAATTAAAAGGAAATATATATCAGGTTCAACTACTTTAAAAAGCTATTAAAAAGAGAAAAAAGGAAGCAACATAAATAGTATTACCCAGGTAGAGAGCCAAAGGTTGAACATCTTGTATAAGGCTACGTCATCACACCTTTTTAATTTTTTAAGTAATTATAATTTCAAATTGCTACTCATGTTTAGTAGCTCTAGAGTCTTCCAGAGGTTGCTAACAGCTAGGCACCAGGATACCAGGAGCTTTCCACTTTCTTCATTTACCATCCCTCTATATTTCCTGTAGCTTGGAAGGTAATGGGAATGCAATGTTTTGTTTTTCCATGGCAAGTTTCAGTGCTTTATAGGTATTAAGACCAAACAGAAAAACAGCATATTTTCCTTCCAAGAGGCCCAAAGTATTTCTTTTTTCTTGGTTTAGTAATACAATATCTTAAATGGTGTCTTCCATCTGGAAGGATTCTTTACAAACTGATATACATACTGTGTACAGGGAAAGCTTTATATATGCCTGTGAAATATGGTTATTTTTAAATAATTCACAGCAACATTGCTTCAGTTTAAGACAGGAGATGTAGTATGTCCTAATAAGCCCCTGGCTGCATCCAGCGGAGTTACCAGCCAGCCTTGGCAAATAGTATTTTTGTGTCTAAAAGCACAGGCCTCTACCTCTTGAATTGCTGTAACTTTTACTCAGGGCTAGTCGCATTATGGCTTGTGCTCTCCAAAGCCTGGTTAGCAGACAGAAGAGAGGTAATCAAAGGTCCAGTGTTCTTTGTAACTAGGGGTCAGTGATAGACATACATGAGAGCCATTCCATTAGGATGCTGTATCCAGTTTAGTTTGCCATCAACCTTTACAATTGGGTGCATTAGAAGAAGTGGGAGTAAAACATGAGTGAGTCTAATATTATTCTGCTTTTCTCAGCTCCTCCAATGTAAAGAAATGGGAAACAGAATTGCAGACTCTAAGAGAGAGCAATGCCAGACTAACCTCTGCACTGCAAGAATCTGCTGCCAGTGTAGAGCATTGGAAAAAACAGTTTACAGCATGCAAGGAAGAAAATGATCAACTCAGGAACAAGGTAATATGAGTCCAATGCATAGTTAGGAGCAAAGAACTCTTTGAAATGCCAGATTCCCTTTCCCTTGGGTACCTGAGTCCTACTTCCTCTTCCTTACCTTAAGCCATTCTTCTTACAAAGCATCTGTGCTACATGGGTGCTTGCAGACATTAAAAAATGGCACTTTAAACTCGGTGTGCTCCCAGCACATGCTCAGAAGAAGCATTGTGTTAACTGGACCCAACTCGCACAATGGCTGTATAGATTGGGTACTTTAGTGCGGCTTTTCTGGCACTTTTATCTAATAGCTGCTTGAATCAGCTTTAGCTAAAAGCACTAGAATGTCCCGCTGACGTGCCTGATCTATATAGACGCTGCAGAGCTGGGTCGAAGTAACACACTGTTTCTTCTGGTAAAGCAAGGGGTTTTTTTGGTTTGTTTTTTTTAATGTCTACAAGCAGCCGTGATACTTTCCAATGCAACCAGCAGCAGTAGGCTTTCCAAATCCTAAATCTAAAGCTACCAAGAAATTTGCAGACTACTGGGTAACCAGCACAAAGGTGAGATTTCCACCAATAATAGAATTCAGACCCAAAGACCAAAAATTTTTTGAAGTATGGATTTATGGACATAGTTTTAAGTTAAATTTAAAGTATTTTAATGAGTCTCTTTTAAAACTTTTATCTTATATTCCTTCTTTTCCCAGGATAGAAAAAGAAGACACAGAGCAATGTCATCTTTTTGTGTTTGTTTGTTCTCTCCATCTTCTGACTTGTCTGCTGCCTCATCTTACTCCTTATATTAGAAATCAAAGAGAGAGGAAAAATGGAGTAGAGGGAATAGAGGAGACTAGATAGCTGCTTTTCCCTGCCTCTAGCATCAGAAGGCTCAGAACTCAGAGCAAGTGGGAGGACTAGGGCTTACATATTGCCTAGGACAGTGGTGCCCAACCTTTTCACCCCTCAAGCTAGATGAATGGTGCAGGCTGGCTCCAGCTGATGGGCTCAATCCAGCTGCAAGGGGTTGGGCAGCTTGACCCTGATCCACATGAATCGGGGGCGTGAAGAGCAGGGCACTGTAGTCCCAATCCAGACACACATGGTTGGTGGGGGTGGGGAATGGGAGAGAGAGGCCCTTATCCAGACTCATGTTGGGGGTGCGGAACAGCCTGGCCCCGATCCAGATGGGGGGGGGGACCCGCAAGAGTAGGGAGGCAGCCTGACCTGATCTGGATATGGGGTGGGAGTGGGGCCTGGCCCTGATTTCCCTCCCTCCCCCCCACACTTTGCTGTAGTGACCCGAGTGAGGCTACTGCTGGCTGTGCAGTTTTTCCCTTGTTCCCTACTGCCAAACACTTGAACCTGTGGGGAGCCCCACTGGCTGGATTTCATGGCTCTGTGGGCTGCAATTGCCCCACAGGCTGCTGCCACATTGAGATAGTATGGGCACCTGTGTGTTAATGTTGCAAGATAAAACTTTGAACCATGCAATAGTGCAATTAAATCTCAGCAAGCTGTGCCATGACTTGAGTTATTCCCTCAACACTACCAGCACAAAAGGGAGGAGGGGCACAGAGCCAGACTGAGAATCAGGCCCACCAGCTTCAAAGAATTGTCTCCACATCACAAATCTGAAGAGTATATCTAGTTCCCAAAAAACCCTTTCCCGCTTTTACTGAGTGTATAATTTCATGCTATTGTAGTGCAAAGATTGAATGTGAGCTGCAAGAGATGTAAATTTAGATATTTAAAAATTCTAGTTTAGAGACTGTATAAGATGCTCCTCTAATGTGGTGCTGTCGATCAAAGGCTTGTCACTGGCCCGCACGTTGTTTGCTACAAGTCGGAGTACAGCAACACTGCATTTCCAGGAGCACTGCTTGTTGTGATAATTTCACTCTATTGATCCTAAATTACATGCTAAAAAGTTGGGTCCTTTTGTTGCTGGATCCTTTTTTCGTCCTTCTGTTATATGGGTTGCTGAGGGATTCAAGCATAAGGATCAGATTGTATGTGATATTTTTTCACTTGTCCCTAGGTTTTCAAAGCCCTTTTGCTCCTTTTTTGGATGCCACTAGCCTTCAAGTGAAGAATGTTACAGCTTGTGGAAATATTTCTGACAGCCAGGTTTAACCTGACTTGCCTGTTAGGGCACTAACAGTCTTGATGGAATTCACTTAGTCTTTGCAAGAGAGATTTTATGTATAGTTGTGTGTGTGACTTGGGGAGTTTGCTTTTGGAACATTGTGGTAGTTCAGAGAGAACAAAACAGTACTTCACAAAAATATTTCATTTTATGTAGACACCACTTTACACACTGGGAGTTGGAATGATTTGATGCTAATTGTTAGCATCTCAGTATTGCTAGTTTTCTAGAGGATTCAGGATCCCAGGGCCAAAGAGTTGGTGTTTGTTAAGGATAAAAGCAGAGTTCCCTCATGTAGGAGGGAGAAACAGCAGCCTGAAGTAGTGAATGGTAGCTAAGTAGTAAAGTACGCAATATAATTATTCACTTACCGTGTATAGTATCTAACAAAAAAGATGCTCTCACTGGCATCACCAGACAGAAATATGCCACTTCTCACTGAGTGTAGTCTTCAAAAGAAAGTTTGTCACAATGCTACCTTACTGTGGCTGAGAGATTACAGTACCTAGAGGCCAGCCATTAAATGCTTCCTATGCTTCATCTAGCACTATTTATATACAGTGTCATCCTCTTCCTTTTCTGTCTTTTCCCTCGCATAGGTTTCTCATTAAGCACTGAAGCTGTCCCCAAATGGTGCACAAGAAAGGTTTCTCTCCTTTGTTAATTAGTTAGACATTTTTGCACATTGGCTGACTTTAAACAAGCAAAGGGCAGTCTAAAAAGAACAGGACACTGAAAATTTAAAAATATACTTTAACATGCTGGCTTGGTGCCGTATAGGCAGCTTAGCTCCAGTTCAGGGTCTGGAGTGGCTAAGAGGTATGGAATCAGTGAGCTAATTTCCTCAGTGCAGGAACAAAGCATCATCTGTTACCCAGTGCTGGTCTTCCTGCCGAAGTTGTGATGCAATATCTAGTCCTTTCACTCTGTCTGGAAAACGAGCTGCCCTTGAGGAGGAGATGTTAGGCAAGTCAGAGAGCTTGCTTTCTCTTCCTGCTTTCTCATCCCAGTGCCATGCACAGCCTCATGTAATTATAAAAGGAACTCCATGAGCTATGGTAAATACAACCAAGGGGGCTTCCTAGTGCATGTGTAAATGGGTTAGTTTGCTATTAAAAAAAAAAAAAAAAAAAAGCATAAAAGGTAATTTTGATCTGTTGTATTAAATGGTACATTCTAGGTAGCAGGTCCTCAGCTGGTGTAAATTATCATAGGTGCCTCAATTTCAGTGGAACTGTGACTGCTTACATCAGCTAAGCATCTGCCCCAGATTGGCAGAGGTTTGGAATTTGTGCTGACTGTATGATGTTACTTAAAGATTGAAGAGCTGGAAGAACAATGTAATGAAATAAATAAAGAAAAAGAAAGAAATGTACAGCTGAGCAGACGCCTCCAGGAACTGGAATCAGAACTTCAGGACAAAGATCTAGTAAGTAAAAATAAATATAGAAATGGCATAAATTCTTTGGAGTCTGAGTGGGTTTTTTAACTTTGTGTTGCTTTGCATAATATTGTACCCACAATCAAGGAGAGCTCCACATGTTACAATAGGTCCCCTTTTTTTATTTGAATTTGAATCTGGTGATTGTTAACAAAACTTGATGAATACTTTGGACATATTATACCTTTCTTCTGAGAATTTCTCTGTTCCTGAATTAAACAATATAATACCTGCTAAGATAGGTAATTAGGAGTATCCTCATTTTACAGGTTGGTAAAATTAATTGGACAAGTTAATTGACTTGTCCAAAGTCATATAGTACATGAGTTGAGAATAGGATTCAAGGATTCTGATTCTCAATCCCCCTCTTTAATCACTATACAAAGTATTCAGTAGAAGCAAGGGGGAGAAATAAGGTTGTTTCCCTGTTAAGAACATCGTCTCCCTGTTAAGAAATATACTTTCTCTTTAAGATGTTTTACAGTGAGGTGTTAGGCTTTATTGCATTGCTGTTCATACCCTTTTATTTTAAATCCAAGAGGGAAACTAAAATCCAAGGAGGTTGCTGATGTTCATTCAGAGTTAATAAATTTTCTTATTTTAACATAGAGGTGTTCATTTTGGCAAGGGGAATGATGTTGAAGACTTGGCCCTTGAATACAGAGAATGACTGAATCATTTTTTTTCATGATAGCAACCAAATGTTCTGTGCTGACTTGAGCAAATGCAGACAGCAGGTGTAGTCAAGCTTGCCTGGTGTCATTATAGCTTCTCAGCCGGTGCCCCTAAAAAGCAGTGCAGTTAAAGGTTTTTAAGATGGTACAAGGAAATAGTTTAAGGAAATGGATTTTGATGTACAGTTATAAATATAATATAGTTTTCAGCACCATGTTTCAAAAGAAAATGTCATGCTTTCTTCCCAGCCTTTCTACTGTAATGCATATGTAATAACCCCTATTTTGTGACACCTATTTCCTCAAGGTTCATGTTTTTGAGACACCAAATAAAACTGAAAATTGGTTGACTCTTGGATGTTGCAGGCTTAAATTCCATTTACTTCTGAGCAGTGTGTCAGCTTGCTTTCAAATTGCTCTCTCATATTAGCTAATTCCTAATGCTCATGTCATAAGTAGTCTGTCCCTGACTTTGCTAGATAAGCCAGCATGGAGCCTAGTCATAGATGTTGCCATTAAAGAAGCACCCCTAAAGTTCTGTTCATTTCAGGAGGAAATAAAAGGAAGTCAGATTGAAGGAAGACTGTTCCTTAAGTTGGAGAGGAACACACAGTTTTGGAGATAACTTCCTAGATAAAAGATCCTAATATTTCAAGATATCTAGGATTTTTTTTATCTAGGGGTAGGCTGGTATATTTGGCAAGTTTTTGCAGAAAGCAAGACAATTGCTGCAGAATATGCAAATGTTTCTTTTTCAGATCCAAGAAACCGGCTTATGATGTGTGGCCATAGCCTAACTGCTCAATACCATGTCAGATTTAAGTTAGATTAGGCTGCATATAATAACCACTAAATACGAGAAGGTATTGTGTAGTCCTGGTTAGTTACACCCTTCAAGCGTGTCCCCATGCTGCCAATCCTTATTATTTCCTTTTAAACTTTCTGTGTAAGTCTTGCTTCCTTATTATCTTACTGCGTTTTTCTGAACTCGTTTTGTTGGTCCATTTCATTTGTGTAAGATGTGAACAGTATCTCAGGTGGGATTGCTCAGAGCTACATAGAAGACAATCTATTCCTTTCCCATTCTGTGTTCTAGTGTAGCCCAAAACTATATTGATATTTTTTAGCTGCCATGCAAGCAAAACCATGTCTAATGTCCTGTCTGCCTAACACCCAGAGATCTTTCTTAGCCTTACTGTATTTCAGATGTGTGTCTCATTGAATATCTAGATTTCTAGTAATTTTAGATTGACAATTTATGCATGTAGCTAATTACAGTAATCTTGCTGAACTAGATTGTGTTGTCATCTTGAAAGTATGTATTTAAGGAAGGATTAAATGCAGTGCAAACTTGACTACTTTTCTACCCATTATAAATTAATTAACTAAGTATTTTATAATGAAAAAATATTATTTTCAAGTATTTTAACTCAGGTTGTGTGGCATGTGGTCTACTTTCACAAGTCATTTTACAGCCTCTTTTTTTTTCTTTTTTAACTGAAGTGTGCTGAAACTTTTTTTTCCTTTTTTTCTCTCTCCAGGAATTGGAGGAGCTTCAAAAACAGGGTGAAATTATACCCCAGCTAATGTCAGAGTGTGAATCTGTATCTCAGAAATTACAGGTAGAGTTCACCATAACCATCCATATAAATAAAGTTGAGAAAATATTTATGTTTTTTATTGTTATATATTTTTACCTGTTTGTATTTATAATTGTTAAATATAAGGAATCCCCAGTTTGTGTGCTAATTACATGCAAAATATACTGTTCTCTGTCCCATAATTAGAAGCAATTTGATACTCGTTCTTTGCCTTGCTGTTTGAAGAAGTAGCTTCTCTGAGATCATGTTGCAACTGTCACCTGGCTGATTCCAAGATATTCTATATCTAGCATTTATGCTGCCGTGGCCTTGCATAGCCTCATATGGAAGTGCTGGCAGTGACTGCTAACGCATACAGTAACTGACAGGCATTCACCAGTCACCTTCCAAATAGCTTTCTTGAATAGCCAAGTCTGTTGAATAATGTTCAGGCAGCTAAAGCTAACTAATATAAAAGGAAATGAATTTTTTTTCATTAATGGCTAGCTCTATAACTTTATGGGAAAAGTTCATTACGTGAATGTGTTCATATACTGGATAGTTCCATTTAAAAAAAAGTAATGGTCTAGCTTAACACCCCCTTTTTATCCAAGTACTTCATCTATTGCCCCCTTTGCAACATCACTATAGATTTGAAGTCTGTTTGGTTTTAATAGTTTTGTGGTTCTCTGTTTAAAAATCACGAGTTCAAGAATTTGCATTATAACAGTTTTAAGAACTGGTAATTTTGTATGACCATAATGCCCGAGCACCCTGCTCTCATGGGTCAGGGCCTCATTTGCCAGATGTCGTACAGAAACTGGACAGAGAGGCCATCCCTAAGCTTTCTCTGTCTAAGTGCAAGAGGAAAGGTGATATGTATATGCGAATGATAGATGGAAGAGCAGAAGGGAGCAGTGAGGCAAAACTGGTCAGCTTGACAAGCAGAAGTAAAGGCAGAGCAGCTGCCTAACAATTACTGAGTTTTTGTAGGCCTCATAGCAAAGGAAGTTTAAAGAGGGATTTGAAGCAGCATAATGAAGTAGCCCTTGTGGAATTTTTTCCCTGCATGCACAGAAGTAGCTTGAGAGCAATCTTAGAGGCACAAGTGATGAAGTCTGCCTGCACTGGAGAAACTGAGATGTTAAATGCGCAACTGAGTTGAAAGGCTGGGTGGGGATAGGCAATGAAAGACCTTAGAGTAGCAGTTCTCAAGCTGTTTGAACTTGAACCATCTCTCACTAGACTAGAGGTGCCCCTCCATAACTTGTGAGTTGAGTGGCTTCCACTTGCAAAAACGAATTAATACACTACAGTGCTTACCTCCTTACACAGGGGCTGAGTAGTAAGGGTGGGGGATCGTCCAGGCAGAGGTGAGCCTGAGCCTGGCTTATTTACTTAAAGTATTTGCTTCTCTTTTTACATCTTGCTTAGCTTCTCACACTTTGTGGCATCCTTCAAAAGACCTGGTGGCACCCCACAGTGCCCCAGCCACCCTAATTGAGAATATCTTTGCCACTAAAGCAGTGAGAGTACTTTGTGTCTGAAATGGAAAATGAAGCAATGAAAAAAGTTATGGTAAAAAACAGCAGCCTGACAGATCTTAGATTTTACAGTAAGACATAGCAAGACATAAACATAGTCCTATTTCTAGATCGTCACAGCTGGGCTATACCAAAGACTCATTTTAAGATCTATTCAGCTATGGGTGTCTCTCTTTTAGATATATCTGTATGTTTTCTCTTCTCAGCCTCCTCTGCAGAAGTCAGCGACAGTGCTAAGCTTGCATAGTTAAACATACCCCATGACCAGATGTTATGAGCATGTAGTCACGTTCTCAGCAGTGAACTGTTTTTTTCCCACCATTGACATACCAAAACTACAGATAAACAGATAGGGCATTTGTACACGTTTGCACCACAGCGCCAGGTGCTTTTAAAAGTGCCCAGGGTAGTGATGGATGCAGGTACATAAGTGTAGAAATGCACATCAATGCTGAGAAAATGACAGTGGCATGCTTTTGAACTAAAATATATCAAAGGAGTTTTAGTTCAAAAGCTCACTGCTGCCATTTTCTGCATACTGACACACATTTTGCCACTTATACATACTGCACACAACGCAATGCACTGCAGCGTGCACCAGCTCATGTACGAAGCAGATTCAGTTAATTGAGTCTGCTCTGACATGCTGGATCTCTGACGCATCAGAGCATGAAAATGTATGTGTATAAATGCCTACAGTGAACGAGCAGGCCAGTGTGGTCTTGGAGATGAGTTTAGCAGTGCTCTCTTCAGGAAAGATGCTCACTTGGGGGTTATTAAAGGCATGTAAGAAGGAAAATGAAATTAAAAAACAAAGCAAAACAACAACAAAAAGCAGCAGAATAACTTGATTTGGAGGATTGGTGTATGAAGACTTCTGGATCATTGGTATGAGTTTGGTGTGGCTATGGCTGGAAATGTCCAAGAAGAGATTTCAAGTTGTTGCCTGATTAGGCCTTTGCTAAATAAATCATACTTTCAAATGATTTTCATAAATAGTGGCATTAGCAGCTAGATCAAGAATGGAATCTGTGCCACCCTCTCATATGGAGGGGGTACTAAAAACTGAGACATCTTGCCAAGGCTGAGTTTGAGTACAAATAAAGGCCTTTGGTTTCTTTCAGTCTGGCATTTTCACACTCTTTTTCAAACTGCCATAAACATAACATTTAAAAAAAATAAATAAAACATGGTGGAAATATAGTCGGAAGGCTATTAAATAGGTCAGGGAGGGCAAAATACGGCCTGTAGGCTGGATCAGGCCCACCAGGCCATTCTATCCAGCCTACAGAGCACCTAAAAAGTTTAGAAAAATTAATATTTATCAATTCCTGCCTGCCTGTCAAAGGTGACAGGAGCCAGGGGCGGTAGGACCCAAGGGAAGCCAGCAGGACTCAGAAGAAAGGCCAGCCCCCCCAGTGTGTGTGTGTGTGTGTGTGTGTGTGTGTGTGTGTGTGTGTACGTACGTGCGCGTGCCCATGCATGCATGCACATGCAATGAGGGGGAGAGGGACACAAAGCAATGAGGGAAGAAGAGTGAGTGAGTGAGGCACAGTGTGCGTGTCTGTATGTGTGTGTGTGTTCACAGGGTGAATCCCACAAGCACACCCCATGATATATATGCACCCACCCCTCACACTGCTATACATACAGACCCTCACACCTCCGGCCACCCTCCCCCCACACACTGCTCCCCACAAACCCCATACCCACCCACACCCCACAAATGCACACACATACCCACATGCTTCCACACATCCCTATGCCCCCTACTCCCCAACAATATACAAGAATAAGATTTAATTTTAAGCTATTGTGTGATCACCTTTGTGTACACTACACAAATACATGTAAATCAGGACAAAACATTTTTTTAAATCAAATTAATGAATGTTGTAGATGTTTGATTTTTAGAATATTATTTGATAGTTTTCTGGTTCCGAGATGGCACAACCCCTTGCTGAAAGGAGTACATCTAGGGGCAAGGAGAGGGACTTTGGTGGCAAAGGTCGGGGGCTAGGGGGTGGGACTTCTGGTCCCAAGATGGCAACCAGGGGGTGTGGTACCTGTCAAGGGGGCAGGGCCACCCATGTAGCCCTCAACAGCTTGCCAAAACTCAGTAAATGGCCCTCCACTTGAAATAATTGCCCGCCCCTGAAATAGGTGGTTAGAAAGTAATGAAAGCATTGGTCACTATAATGTGCTTAAAGCATTGTTCATGATTCTTAGTGAGAATAGGTTTGTGTACGTGCATTGCTGTTAAATGAGAAGAAAAAAAAGATGAATGAAAAAAAAGAAAAGATATGTAATAGGAAAAAAAAACATTACTAGAGTAAACTACATTGAGGGACTACATCAGATTGACTAGATGCTTGAGTATAAAGCCCAAGTATAAGTCAAGACTGTTAAATAGATAGATAAATCCTCAGGTACTCCAGATGATACTTTGGAAATGTTATTTTCTAAATTGAAAGCACAATAGATCATTTTGTATATAATTGGAGTCTAATTGTACAACTGTAGGAATGACAGAAATATATGCACGGTGCATGATTTAAATACAGCTGAATTTTAAGATATCAGCTGAATGACAATATCTAATGCAAAGCATCTTTTCCACTTAATCATTATTCTTCCCTGAACTAGTCAGGTTAAAGAAATAATAGCCAAAACATGTCAAACTTGCTTTCATAGGTGCTAGTGTTAGAGTAATAGGAAGTCAAAGTAAAACATTTTAAAATCTTCCCGACGTTGTTGCTTTATTCTGTTAAATGTGTTCATCTGCCTCCTCTGTGATTCATGTTATTTTTCTTTTTCTGTTTTTTATTAAGGCTGCTGAGAAAAAGAACAAAGACCTTGAAGAGAAAGTCAGAGCACTCAGGGCAGAAGTGGAAGAGAACAAGCACAGACAGAGCAACCTTAAAACTGAATTAAAGAATTTTTTAGATGTACTAGATGGGAAGATAGATGAATTGCACGATTTTCGACAAGGACTGTCTAAACTGGGAATTGACAATTAGATCGAAACACATTTTTGTAATCTAGGGTCTGAATGTTTTGGTGTTTTGTTGATCCCAAATATCTGTTTTACAAAACATAACTAGAATGTTTCACTTGTTTGCATCAGTTTTGTACATAGAAGATGAACATTTTCTGTGTGGGTTTTTGGGAAGGGATTTTTGGTTGTTTGTTTGTTTTTCCCAAACCGATCGTGCTGCTCACTGAATTCTGTTGAGAATAGAAACTTTCTATATTGCTGCTCTGGCTTTGTGGGTTTGTGAACAGGTAGAGGATTCTGTCTCAGGAATCTGGAACTAGATCTACCTTAAAATGAATATGCAGTTAGTTGTTGCAGGGAAATTTATATCTTTCTAAAGGGCTGTTGCAACCGCAGAAACAGAAAACAAAGTATTTTCTAGTCCCAGTTATCAATACTCCTCACAACATACAATGTTAAGCTTTTGGTGGAATAGTATGGTGTTAAAATTAGACAGGACTCCTGCTGTGTATAAATCAGCATGGTAAAATGTCTCTGAGGTAAATAGTAGTCATGTGTAGGAAGTCTCTCCAAGTTGATGCTAAGATCTGTATGAACAAATCAGTAAGGCCCAAGACACAGAAAGAAGCCATGGAACGTTACAGCTGTGTGACCTGTGATCCGGGGTTTAGGACATGCCATGATGGGCACACAATCAGAAGTGTTGCGGTAGGTTTCAACCTTTGTACTTTGAAGAAGTCATGTGATGTAACCAACACTTGATGACAGAGCTTCATGTAATAGGAGTGTCTTCCTCCAGCCCTTTATTTTGAAATCCTTTTAATTAATGTAATAGTTAAATCTTAGGAAAATATACTTCTTCCTGGCACCAGATATGCAGCAATAGGGACAAGTTATACTTTTGCAAGTAGAAAGCTGAGCCCTCTACTTACCTGGCTTAATACTTCCTTTTACTGTTATGATTTCCGAGAAGTTAATCTAAAAGACAATTAGTTCAGTTCACAGAACTGCTGTGGGTTCTACACACAAGATTCTGCCCAAGAGATTAATGTGGGAATTAGGCACCCAGTTGTTCATTTATAAGGCCAAAAAGAAAAGGAGAAATGCTGTTGTATGTTGATTATTCAGCAGCTCTAAACACATCTTGTAATGCAGGAGAATGCATGGTATTTCAACAACGCAAGTAGAATAACAAACAAGCTTAGTCAACATTGGTAGTACCAGTACCAGATTTGCTTAAATTGGGAAAAGGCTACTTAAATGTTCAAATGAACGTGTTCCAAGAGCACTTGCCAATTTATATCAATGTCACAACATTCACATATTACAAATCAGTAAAGCTTTTCTTTGTAAAGTTATACACAGTGGTTCTTAGTGGTCACTTTAATAGTTTAGGTGAAGTGTGTTGAATGCCGTTTTGCATATGGCTGTATAATTCACAGGCTGAAGTCTGTGGAGATGGATTGTCTGCAATAATTGTTTTCTTTAGATTGCACTTCCATTGAATATGCAAACTAAATGGACACAATCATTTAGCGCACAGATGACCTACTTTTCTTCTAGTATACTACTTGATGGCTCCATAACTGTGAATCTGTTAGCCACATCAGCTGAAAGGCAAGGAGGTAAAACAGTTGACAAATCGCAGGCAGAATATGTAGTCAGGCTCACTAGTCTACCTGTCATCAGTGTCATGTCTCACTGAAAGCCTTGTTCAGTCTTCTGTTTCCTCTTGTTATGCCTAGCAAGGCATGGGTTTGTTGCACTGAATTAATTTAAGGTATGATTTTAAATTTATTTATTTATATGGATGCCAAAGGCTGTGCGCTAACACTTATTTTGCATTAATCCTGGTTCATATTAAGTTCCTCCAAGCGTATTTCCATTTAGCCTGTCAGTTAGAAATCCCTTTCAGTTAATAATGGCTATGGACAGACAAAACAATTATGGTGCTTTGAGAAAGAGGCACTTACTGCTCACGGGTATGCAATGACTGAGTTGTTGTATTTGTTCCATGCGCCTGCTCCTATCCCACGCCAAATGAAGTGAAGTGCAATAATTTGCCCTTGAATACAACAGGTGCTAAATTATGACAGTTTAACTTCAAATGATAAAGTGACATAGCTGATGCACAGAACAGTTGCAATGGAACAGCTCAATTTTCATTCTAAGACCTACTTTTTTTTTTTACCATTTAAGCCACACTTACTCTCCAGTAAGTGTCTACAAAACAGTTTGCATTGGTTTGACCAAGCTATTTTAAAAAGTTCATTTTCTGTCCATGGCCAACGTATTCATTGCCCATGTGACAGAGACGCTGGAGCAGCTCGGAAGATGGTTTACAAACTCAGGTACACTAGCTGCCCCCATTCTTTCAGTCGCTCTTTCCCTGTTTAATTAATCTTCCCTCGCTCTTTTTCCTTCCAATACAATATAAGTACCTGGTCTTGGGATTTGGGGCCCTATTTCTTTTTCATTGCTTAAAGATCCCTGGGAATTGATCTCCTCTCTCCGCTGCAATACTTTTTGGGTTTTCTAGAAATTAGGAGAGATCATAAGCAGCAATGTCCCGGGCTTCCAGTCCACAGGAAACCTTGCTAGCATTTTCTTCTCATCTTGATCCCTGCCAGACTTATTCTTTCATTGAGCATGGTTATTATGCCTGTGTACCACAAGCTTGCTGCAAGGGTAAAGCAAATTCCTTGATGTGAGTTCAAAATATTATTTTATTTATCATTTGAAGCTCTGTTACAGCCTAGCAATAATCTCTCAGTGCCAGATATGAGCCACACTGAACTCCTCAGGGACTTGTTATGGTACAAAAATGCCTCCTCTCAACCTTTCCTCCAATGACAAAGCCCAAGAAAATAAAAGCTTTTCTTTGTGGCAGTTCTGAGGTTGACACACACATCTGGGGTTCAGGCTTTCTCTTCTCGGGCTTCATCCTTTTCTAGACGTTGGGAACTTCCCATAGTTCTGGAATTCAGTCCCTCCGCTTCTACCATAGCCACTGCAGGTGCCCTTCCAGCAGTAGCTGGTCAATGGCCTTCTTCCTCTAGCAGTCCTTTAGGCCTGTTGGGTAACCAGTAGAGACTTGCCAAAAGTCTAACACCTGTTGTTTAGTGTCCTGTTGAAGCCTCCCTCAGAGTACGCTGCCTGTTCAGTCTGATGCTTGGGCTTGCTTTCCCACAGCCAGTCCTTCAGCTCTCGCTGATTCTCAGTTTGGTCCAACTTCAGAGTCCCCGTCTTAGTCCCTGCTCAGGTCTGAGAGGGAGTGATGGTGACTAATGATATGATCCTGCAGGGTTAAACTTCTCTGAAAGGGGAGAATGACTGAAAATACAGAAATGTAGAAATAACTTCTTCAGGGTGGGGAACCCCCAACCCTTCCAGGTGATTTCTTTTTTGCAGTTTCCAAAATCTGCCATCTCCTGGATGCTGTCCTCTCTTGGAAGGAGCTTCCACAGCCAGGATAGCAGGTGGCTTTTTTGAGCCGTCTCTTGATCACAGCTATGCGGCTTTCCTTCATGTTTCTTTCAAGACTTGACATCACTGGAATGGGTCCAGTTCGACTCTTATTACCTCAGTTATAGCTACTGGGTGTTCTGTATCCTACAGAGATACAAAGGGTATAAGAAAGGTTTCACTCTGCTGCCTATCTTTTACTTACAAGAAAGTGCTACTCAGCTTACATTTGTTACCATGGTACTTTTAGTTCTGTTCCACCTCCCCTGTTTGTATCCACAGGGCTCAGGCTTTCCCTAGGTAGCGAGGCCACAATCAATTTGTCTCAATGATCCACTTCTGATGGAGCAGGCCTGATTGATAATCTGTGTATGAGGATATCTGTGGTAGGTTATGTTGACTCAGGACAATATGCTGAATTATGCTCAGATTGAATCAATTTGTGCCCTTGTCCTTCCAAGTCTTGAATATCTTCAGGGAAGATACCAAAGTGACCAAAGAAGGAGTTGCTGCTGCTATTTTTTGGAAGCATCAATTTCGGCTTCCAAAAGTCCCTCTACAGATATGTTTTTGCCTGTTAATAATGTACGGCACTTTACAAACCTGAGCTGTGTGTAGACTAAGCAAGAGGCATATGTGCATGACACTTTAAAGCAGGTTAAATGCTTTTTCACTGCTTTAATGGTGTCAGTATTTGCACGTGTTGACAGCATATTATGCAGTAATTCCAGCCACTGTAGCAAATTCGGCGGTGTACTGCACCTTAAATGACTCGGGGCGCAGCGAGCTAAAACTCCTCCGAGTTTTAATTTACTGCTCTACAGCCATGGAGCAAAGCACCGGGCTCCGTGCAGCTCAGGGGCTCTGCAGGAAGCCCTGCAGGCAGCCAGGCAGCAGCCTGGGAAGGCTGGCTCTGCCCAAGGAGAAGAAAAAAAGTGGCGAGCCTGATTTTGTGCCCCCCCTCTTTGGAGCATGCCTGAACTGCGTGGGGCCTGGTGCTTCCCTCAGTGACTGCAGTGCCTCCAGAGCCCCCTAAACTGGGTGCCTGCGGTGGGCGGGGGCGCTGACGCAGAGGGAAGCACCAGCTCCCCCACCTTCTCCCTCCCCCAGCCCAGGGACCGCTCCGCTTGCCAGCAGCTCGCCCTCCCCTCCCCACTGCTGGAGAGGCAGGTAAGTTCAGGTGTGTGCACCACATGGTGGTTTTTAAAAACCCACCACTTCAGTTTAGGGCCCTGTTTCGTCTACATGCCCTCACAGTTCTCAGCACCCCCAAATGAGTTCCAAAGCTATCACTTTGCATTAGGTTCACAATACAGACTTGCTGGATCTCTTTAGGCAAGGTTACACCGTCTCCTGGATGACTTGGAAGATGGGGTTCCATTTCTGGATGTAGGTCTCTTCAGTGAAGTGGCTTTAGTGGCAAGAAATATCCTACCTCACTCTCTTGATCTTGTATGTGGAGCATTTTGTTAATAAGTCACATGCTCAGCACTGCCACTTCCACTTCTTGGGATCCTGCGGGAAGAATTGGAATGGCTCCTCTTCCGACTGAGCTTTTCGTTCCAGCACTTTATTTGTAGACTTTGGCAATAGACCAGTTCTTCCTCTGGAGGTCTTGTCTTCTGTTGAGAAACGTTATCTTTACCTCCTCTGAAACATAGGGAGTGACGCTTAGCTTTGTTTAATGCCACAGTAACCTTTTAGCTGGTGTTAGAGCTGTTGAATAATGGATTTTGATTCAGTGGCTGAAGTAAAAATTAAAACAAAATTTTCAAATTGACTGGAAACGTTTCATTCCAGGGGTTAATTTTAACCTTTTCACTCATTCTGTCTCCTTTTTTGTATTTAGGTCAATTCTGAAATAAAACATCAAAATGAAAAGTCAAAAGAATTTCAAAATTATTAAAATTAAGTCCCTCAAATTTTCTGGAAATTTTCAACCTTTGGGCTGAAACTATTTGCTGGATTTGATTTGCATTTGTACATTGTTTGTATCAACCTGAAATTTACTTTTTTGGGCAAATTGAGTGTTGTCCAACAAAAAATGTTTCCCCAGGTCTAGCTGGCATCTCCTTTGCTAAGCAAGTCTTACACTGGACAGCACTGCTTTTCTATTTATTTAATCTCTACTTTCAGCATATTTTAATTAAATTCCTGTTTTTTAAATCCCAGGTACTCCTGTGTGTAGGAAACCAAGCACTGGGGTTGAAGGTTACTACTACTTTTTTATATATATATATAGCAAAAAGGGGGGGAGCTTTTAAAAATATATATTTTTGTTTCTGTGTACAAAAATTTAGGATGAAGCCTCTTAAGCCACCAATATTCAGTGGATTAAAAGCAATATGAAGAGTTTCTACACTCCAGCATTCTGCGGTCTGTAAGATGCTGCTGCCATTGCGTTTTGGGGAGAGAGAGCAAAAGCATTAAAGACTATAGTACTGTATTATTGTTGCTGCTTAACCTTAAACTCATTCCTTTATTGCTCAGTACTAGCTGGCATGTCCCACCATGGCTGACTTCAGAGTTGTCTTGCTGCCAGGTAAAGTAAAATGATGTCCACCTTCCCCCACGCTGTAATTGTAGAATCTGACTGGATGGAAGGAGAAGAGATGCACAAGGTAAAACCATGACATCACTGTATTCGTTGTACTTATCTTCTGTTTCTATGCTGCTTTTCTGCCTTTCCCCACCCATGAGCATTCACTTTTTTTGTTGTTGCTGTCCTGTATATTAAGTTCTAACCATTTTGACAGCTTTATACTTTGCTGAAGGGAAATTGATGGAATCAGCTGACTTTCTTCTGGCACTGTGTGATCTTGGAGCTATGGAGGTTTTTTTCCCTTTGCTACAAAATGGTGCAAGTTTTGTTAAATTCTCTTAGTGCCTATTTTAGTAGAAACTTTGAAACCATGAACAGTTTATAAGCTGATGCAAAGTTACCATCCTGAGTTTGCAAATAGCCAGAAACAAAAGGTCCAGCAGGGTTGAAATGCCCCCTTTATCTCAGTGTGATGGTAATGATGACTCCATATGATCACTGCTTAAATGTCAAAATGGTCTGTTATTCCACTGCCTGATGTTTTAGTAGAAACTTTAATTCTTGCTGTCTTTTCATAGTGCCAAACCAGGTCAATACTTTCTAATAGGCCAGAAGTCTGAAACAATCTTCAATCAAACTGTCAGAACACGCAGTTTTACTTCTGACCATTTCTGTGATAGTTTTAAGCTGTACAAACATATTTTGGACGTATCACAAATAAAGTGGAAAGAAAATAAACCATTGTAATGTCCACATAAAATGATAGGTTGTGGTATTTACTGAATAATACTTTGCTTTTACTAAATACCTGCAGTTATAAAAAAAGGATTAAATGAAGCTATCAATCAATTCGCAGCTAGCCATACCAGCAATCTTGCAGCATAACATATGCCCAGCATTCCTGGGGAGAACACCATTCTTTGCTTATACTGTCTCTGCTGACAATTATTTTGCCCCTCTGATCCATTTTAGGTAGCATGATCACATTTTGTTGTTAATGGAATCCTGTTTTTGGAGCAGAGTTTCGAACACAGGGAGCTACTACAGGCGAATTTTCTGTTTCCGAACTGTCAGTTCATTTTAAATTCAAGTGTCAGACACAGCAATTTATAATTACAAGATATTAATTCAGATAAGTTTTAAAATGGAGAGAAACCCCATTAACTGAAATAGAACATAGAAAAAAATCACAGGTGCTGTGTCTTGCAATTTCAGGTTTTTTGTCCATATATATTCATTTTAGGCTACAAATTCAAAGGAATGTGAAGAGTTTGCATGTCTTAAATATTGTATTCTGTGTTAAGTAATAAGATTCCTTGAGTGAAATATACAGTAAGGCATGTACAGAAGACAGGAAGAATATGCTACCCCAAACTGTTCTCTTCCAGGCTGAGGCGTAGGGCTGATGCTGACAGATAAAGAAATCCTTGCTTGGGAGTGTTTGAGTTGTCTAACCAGTTTGAATTTCTCCTGTGTTTTGTGTTAGCACTACTTGTTTTTGAAAAACTAATTTAAACTATTATTTACAAATGAAGGTGCCTATACATCAACTAATTTTATATGCATGTCTTTGAAGTATGTCTATTTTTTAAAAATTCCAGTCACTTAGTTACCTAACAAATTATGATGGCACATGCAACCTAGGCACACTAGAGAAAATCTATCTGCTGTTGTATTTTCTGCTTTTAACATGGGCCAGCAATAATTATTTTAGCCATATACCAGCTAAAAAGACTGATATAAGAATGATGAACTGATCTTCTGAGTTGGCCATATGTTGATCAGCATAGGTGGGATGAACATGGAGATATGCTCAATAAAAAGTACTCGGCAGCATTTAGATGTTTTTATTTTCTTTGCCTAATTGTAAAGAGAAAGTCTAAAACTCATGTAGGATGGACAGTTCACATACTTTTTTTTTTACTTAAATATAACCCTTGTAGTTGACAATTATGGGAGTGTTTGTGTGGTCTACTATGCCAAAATATTTAGAATTCTTACGAGCCTTTAGTAATAAACACACAACCTGTTTTTACTGTTTCAGGTAAGGTTTGGTGAATGACTGACAATTCTATTCATACACAACTGTGGGTAAACACTGCAGTGCATTAAATGTATATTTTTATCCTAGTTTAATATATTTAATATATGGTTAATCAAACTGAAGTGTTTACTACAGTCAGATTGTTGTAAAATGTCTCTTACCACATTGTTCTGTCTACTGTGAACAGGTACTTTTTAAAAAATCAAACATAAATGGTAAATGTTTAACCTTTGGACTGTCTCCTAGTAGCAGTAAATGCTGGTTTTTATATATAAAAAAACTTGATTTTTTTCTGTATGAACTTATATACCTTTGTGATTTTTATCTGATTTTATTGTATCATAAAAAGTTGGTTTATGTAAAAAAAATAATATATATATATATATATAGTTTAAGTAAAACTTTTGTCTGTCTGTCATTAACTTAGAATAATAAGCATCTAGTACCTCAAATGTATAATACTATGGTGATGATTCTGAACTCAGGGAAGTATTTCTTTGGTGATAGGAACTTGGTTTCAGTCTATAGGCTATTTTGCATATTTGTAAGGAGTGTGGGAACAAATTCTGCTCCCTGAGATGGCAGAAAGGTAAAAGCACCTGAAACCTTCTCTACAGTTTTGACCATTGCTCTGTCTAGTGGAATTGCATCTCTGGGAAATCATGGTTGGAAAAGTACTCTTTAAGTACATCATGGTCTCATGCTCTGGTCCTGAAAATATTTACGTGTCTCCTACTTAACATTTCTATGAGTAGTCCCAGTGAAACCAGTAAGACTACTCCTGGTAGTAAAATTAACCATGCACGCAAGTATTTACAGGACTAAAACCCAAGTGTAAGTAATAAACTTGAAAAACAATACCTAGAAATCATTTTACATGGCCCTGCTTCTGCAGACACTTACAGACATGCTTAATGTTAAGCCTGTTTACAGGTGTTTGTAGGATCTGCTTATGGTTCAGCCTGAAACAAGGCCTTACTTTAGCACCTCTTAAAGCACTGTTCAGGATCTTCCAGGAAACTCACTGGTTTCCATGGACTCGCAGGAACAGAAAAGCCACACTGTTCAGAACTGATATAGCATCCCCTGGTGGCACTTCATTAGCTCTGGTTATCTCTTTCAAGAAGCTGAGGACACAAAATTAATCTTTTGTTTTGACATTAGAAGTGTTCTAAGATTAAGAGTCTGCATACACGTGTGATGCTTATTAATAATAATCTGCTCTTGTGAAATAGTCTTTTCTGAATTGTGATCAGTTGCACTTGTCAGTGTCTAATTATAATAGCTGTAAGCATCATTACCTAGAGAGGTTGACTTCATTTCGAGAAATAAGACTGTATACCTTCAACATGCACAGATGGATGCTTTCAACACTGTTGAACTCATTTATGCTGATGATGTTTATTTCTTTTCTATTATCTTGATTATCATTTATTTATCTTTATCTTTATTATTTCTTTCTTTACTAATAATCTGTGTATCAAAATGATCTCACCAGATAGAATTAACATGTTCCTGAGAAGACTCCTTCATCTGTATAAAGTTCACTGTGGTTTCAAAAAGTTTCAAAATATCAAGTTTTCATGTGTTGGCTGGCGTGTATATAAATTGCACCATTTTCTGGCCTATACAAAAAATGCTATCACTTGAAGATGTTCATAGCTCTGTCGCATGCTATGTCACATTCCCATCTGACTGCTTCTAGATAAACAGCACAGTCACATATGAGGCATATGGGTAACAGCTTTAAATTCTCAGAAAAAAGTTATTTTCATATGAAGTAATTTATATTAGGAAAAACTTTAAAATTATGATGGCACTGTCACAAAATTAAAAACCTATAATTACCCTAAAGCAAAACTACCTAGGTCTAGGATTCACTAACCATCAAAGTCTGTGACTTAAGACATGTCAAACAGAAAAGGAACAAGAATTTCTCTGCCATAATATATGCCTTCTTTGTTGTCTCTGTCATTAAATTCTGATATTTCTCCAGCTGAAGATAAAGTCTGTCACTCCATTTTTTTCGGTATAGATATACTTCTATTGTTTTCTGTGTCTTACCGGACAGCCTCATTTGAACTTTTTTAAGCTCTGAGGAAAAAGGTGTATATTAATTGCTATCAATACAATGTCTCTCTGGAATGTGGGATGTGAACACATTTAAAAAGTAAATAGCATTGCATAATAAAAACAAGTGAACAATGTAATCAAGGACATTGCATGTTGGGATTCTAGTGTCTAATCCCTTAATCTTCATGTACATGCACATTTATATAAGAGTTATTCAATGGATTATAAATTCAGTTTGTATTTGGGTAGTTTCTCTTTAAACAAGCAATTTCTCCCCCTTCCCCATGATTATTCTCACACTAGGATTTCTAGTGACACTCTAGACTAAGTGACCCTATGGCTTTGCCTGTGGTAACTTTAGAGCGTTCTGTAAAGAGAAGGGAAATGCTAGATTTAATTCCTTGCAAATCCAAAAGCAAGAGGCTGTATGAGATGCATCCCATATAGAATATAACGTACAGCATATGAAGAATGTGCCTTTTCTGTTTAACGCACATCACTGGTGATAGAGCTTGGTTATGTAAAGTTCAACGTGATTTTATTCCCACGCATTTCAAGCACTTTTAATTTTCTATGCTTGTCATTTAAGGCACATCTGCACTAAAGACAATAAAAGAAAAAAGAATAATTATACACAATAGTGAATATCTAGCTTTATCTTCATTTGTTAGGAGAATTGAAAGCTTAATTGAGTCCCAATTTTCTTTCCATTTCTCTCCACGTTCTTTCAAGCCTAAATATGGGTCTGACTGAAATCCAAGGAAGTTTTGCTATTGACTTCAGTATGAATGGCATGTGGCATGTGTGTTCATTTTGACTGTCACTTTTTTCCTCTAAAGATACCTATCTGAAACTCAAACACTTGTAAAGATTCAAAATTACAAGCAATGTTAAATATCCTTCAGGTAATGGATGTCACTACTCAGAGCAGATCAGTGACACAAAGTAGCCCAAGAGGTAAGTACTGAAACGTAAAAAATAGCATATAGAAATGGTAAATGCATATAGCTGGTCATTTGAAAGCAAAGGCAGAAAACTGGGTAAAGTTTGGGCTCTGCTCAGTCTGTGGTGTACCTGTACTTTAGATCTAGAATTAACTAAGATAAAATGTAAAGGTGCTTCATAAGAAAGAACAGTTTGCATAACTCTGAGGCAAAGCTAAATTTTAATTAGCAACACACAAAGTTGCCATTGGCAGACTTCTACGTTAACTTTGCCAAAGTCAAAATGCCAGCCTCAAGCATGTGTTTTTATTTAGTTAGTACTGTGTACAGCTCTGTCCTCTTTTGAGGGGTTAAGGATCTTGGCTATGGTGAATTACAAAAAAAGAAACAACCCAGCTAATTTTCCAAGACAGCCCCCTGCAATCTTAATGTATTACGGGAGTACTTCACAAATCAGCACAAGGCCAGTGGTACTTAACTCAATCTTGTCATGTGAATTTTTAAAAGTAAATTCTTTTTGGTAGGTTCTCTTGCCTCTTTCCCTCAGGCTTTGATAGCTGATGCTTGTATTTTATGGGTTTTGCATCATAATTTTCTTAAAGAGATTTGAGTAGCTTTTTCAAACTGTTAGATCTCTCATGCAAGATTGGCCCATACGATCCCTGTTTGGTCAGCTCCCTGGGCTGAAAACAAGGCTGTTCATTTGGGACCCAACTAAGGAAACGGAGAATTTGTGATGAGGGTGCTTCTCCTTGATGCATGTGTCCCTTGGCTTCAATAATAGACCACTGGTAGTTACAAGTACTTGACTGAATTGGTCTTTTTCAAGATGTAGCTTTGTGACCTTGTTCCTCCATCAACACACAATACTTCAGTACACACACGGTTCCTTGTGTTTCTTAACAATGTCATTTTGTATCTAGTAACACAGTATAAAATATCATAGGGTTGTTGGTTGTAGCTGTGTTGGGCTAAGGACCCAGGCAGGTGAGGTTCTTTGAGTAGATATGATATCTTTTATTAGACCAAATAAATAGTTGGAAAAAGGTCTTTGCAAGCTTTTGGGCACAAGCACCCTTTTTCAGGCACTGGGAGACTTACTTCCCTGTATCTCTACCCATCGTCTTCCAAACTTCCATCCATTTACAGTTTCACAGGCTTCTTGTTACACTTTTAAATTGTTTTCTGCCTTGGAGATCTCAAAACAACAGCAGCCTCCCAATGTCTGAAGAAGGATGCTTGTGCCCCAAAAGCTTGCGAAGACCATTTTTCCAACTATTTAGTTAGTCTAATAAAAGATAGCACATCTGCCCAAAGAGAACCTTGCCTGCCTATAAAATATTGTGCAACCTTTTCAGTCCTCTGCCTCCCTATGTGACTGGTACACAAGAGACTTTGGAGTTCAATATCTGAACCTACTTCCCCGATTCTTATGTGCCTGCAGTTAGTCAGATCTATGAGTAGATACAGTATAAGTACATGACACATCTTGGATCAAGGTTCATGGGGCGTGGGGTGTTGATTTCTTACATGACTTCATGTCTCCTTTCTTTGTCTCCTTTGATTACTATTGGCAAGTTGTGAAAAAATAAATTTGAACTGTATTACATGTGGCTTTGTAATCAAGAAGCAATCAAGTCTTTCGCATTTTCCTCATTGGATTTGATTTGTTTGTATGCTGAATGAGTTTGTTTGATATATGCTTAATTAAGGGATTTTGGTGATACAGGGAATAATGGATAATTTCAGCACATACAACCTTGATTATGTTCCCTTGTTACAGTCATTGAAGCTGGGTTGTTAAATCTGTACCATTTTAAGGTCTTAGCACAGTAGTTTTCAACCTTTTGTTCACTTGCAGACCCTTTGGAAATTGTGAATGGAGGTGCAGACCCCTTTGAATTGTAAGTGTGGGTATTTGCATACTTTATGATTGATCATGGTCATCTTTCACAGACTCCTTAGACATAATCTGTGGATCTCCAGGTGTCTGCAGACCACAGGTTGAAAACCGCTGTCTAGCATTTAGTTCAAAACCATTTTGTCATTGGTTCCTTTGTCTTATGAACATGTGAATATTGTTTGCTGGCTTAAAGATGAGCTACAGGAGTTTGCTGGAAGTTTTCTAAAAAAGAATAGAAGAGGCCAGAAGAGGAACAAAGTACGTGTTCATTTTAAAAAATATTGTTACTGCTGCTATATTTGAATCAATAATGGCCTGTATATCCAGATAACTCTGACAGGACACCCCACCGGTCTCTGTCCTTTTGGGATTGAATCCAGCTTCTGTGAACATAAATTAGTCTTTCTCTAATGATTTCAGGAGAGGGATAGTGTCAGGCACTGAATGAGGAATACATACTGTAAGCAAAGGTAACTAAACAAGTGTGTATTGTATGATGGGCTGGCTTTTGTGAACATCTGTTTTCTGGCATTGTGATGTAACTTATTCTAGCAAAGGAAAGAGGAGACCTCTTTGTCCCTGTGGAACACTCCACTCCTTGCATAGGCCACAACTTGCATTTTCAATCAGCAATTTCATATACTTTTTCTTACTTTAGTATCTTAAAACTGTGTTTGAAAATAAGGCAAACAACCAGATTTTTTAAAGGGAGCTCTAAATATCTGTCTTGAGACCATTTTCCCTGTCGGTCATCTGATTGGCCTTCGTTTGTTCCCCAGTAGTTTCTGCAGAATTACATAGGTAGTTGGCATTAGAGTAAAACAAAAAAATGAGTATAGACTGCTTCCGGTTTACCTGCATTTGTATGTGTAAAATGTGCACCCAGAGGGAAATAAACACTAGTAACAGTGCATGTAGAGAGTAGGTTGCATAATGTGCTAACAGGATGTCCTTTGTCTTATGGCCAGACAAGTCAGGAAGCACAATGGTCTGTCAAACGCATTCAAGTTGTCTTTATATTGAGTGGATGATTGGTGTATAATTATGTATGTGTTGTAGAGATAGCACTGTAGGCTACCATCACTCCATTGTTGTATCCATGGTAACACTGGTTGCCAGGATGCCTCCAGCTCTGCTGGTTGGAACTGTGGTTAGGGTCCTTTTCCAGGAAGGCTTGTCCTGGCGCTCATACAGCACTGCCGTTACATTACCAAAGTGTTGGCATTAGACAGCATCCAGGGACCTATATGACACTAAATAGCACTTCACGCTCACCTTGACAGCTGGAGTACGTAACTGAAAACTGCTAAATTCTCCATGTGTACATGGTTCAGCCTTTCAGTAGCAGCTCAGGAACAGAGCCTGGAAGGTAATAAAGTATATTGTTGGTGGGTGAATGTAGCTACCATTTTGAACAGGACATAATAAACAGCTAAGAACCTTAATTCAGGCTTGATCGAGCTCTCTTCATTATTCACTGACAGGTGCCAATGTATTGCCAAGCAGAGAGGAGGAAAATGTCCCCTTTGAAAATAAATGAATAAAAATCTAATTGGAGTATTACAAAGAAACATGCAATGCAGAGTTTTTTTCATAAGCACAACCAGTCTGAGGCCTTCTGCAGACCGGTAACTTATGAGACTATTTCCTTTCTACAGAACTGAATCAAAGTGCACAAGAGTATTTACCCTCCGTAGTATTCCTGCTACCTCAAACAACTACCTGGGACCTAAATCACTCAGAGGATTTGTGGTGAGAGGGGTTAAGAAGGCCACCTTTGTGTTGCATGTATTTGGTTAATTGTGCAATTAATTTAGACTGGCTGCACTTATTTATGGCCTGTTAAAAAGGGTCAACCAGCTATAAAGTTATTGCTGGAAAATGCATAAATGCTGTTATTTATCAATCTTAAATTTGCATTTGTAGCCTGTGCACTTCTGGCTGACAGCCCCATCAGCTGATCAGAGCTCCCAGCTGTGGGGGCCCACGCGCACCTCCCAACTCATGCTGGCTCCCAGCTGCGGGAGCACATGCAGGGAAAAATCCATGCTGCCTCATTCAGTCCTGCTCCTTGCCGCACAACTCCACTGTTAGCAGTACTCAGACCTGCAAAATCCTTCCTTAAACACAGGCAGGATTTTGCTTCAGCGCAGTGTTTGTGTGGTTCCCTCCTGGGTTCTTTTGCTAATTAAATGGGCTTCTCTCTATAGGAAAAGGGTGTGAAAGGCTTTCCACAGATTGAGAGGTGTGGCAGCTAGCACCCTGTTGACCCTTTTCCACAGCTGTCACCATTTAGCTGGGAGAGGCTGGGGGAACAGCAGTGACTCATAAATATTGATTAGAATCTGTTTTTATGAGCAGAAAGGACTGGCTTCTCCATCCAGCCATGTGTGCTGTGTATACGCTTGTGGTGCTGCAGAACACAGCTTCCAGGGTTCCTTGTTTCTGCAGCAGTATTATCCTCCCAGAGCCCCTGTGGGGAGAAATGATCATAACCTGTGACCTTCATTTTCAAACCAAAATTGCTCTTGCTACAGGAAAAGGATCAGGACAGCAGAGCCCTGTTAATGAACAGCAAACAAAACCCCTTAGACTAGTGTAGGAGCTAGAGAGGTGCTGTAAGTGCCTCTTTGTGGCAACTCTGACAGCCTAGTCCTCCACCTGGGGCCCTGCTCTGTTTGTGCACTGCTGAGGCCAGTACTGCTTACTATATGTTCTCTAGTTGAAATCTCAGTGTTAAACCATGAAATATTCGGAGTTGGAGCCAAGTTAGAAAATATATTTTCTCTTCAGTTCCTTTCCCCAGTACTGTATGAAGACTGACGGCAAGTTCTGCTGCTGGTTTCCAACTCCCCCCCTCCCCAGCGTTCATCAATCTTTGTGGGATTAGCTGTGGCTAGACACAGTTGTGTTTCTGACTCCCAATCAGGCTGGGCATGCCTTAATAGATCAGGCTGGCCAGCACAACCTATTTTGTGTTTCCCTTAGATGGGATCACCAAAATTTGAGTTCTCCTTCTGAGCCAGTGGCAAGAACATTGGTGACATCAAAGAGCAGCTTCATGTTGATTTGCTCTGTAGAGGGTAGGGCTGCTTGCCAAACCTTTCAGTCTCTTGCCAAAGATGATCGAGGAACGTTTTGGAGCGTTGGCCATTCCTAGCAACGAGCTAGCTGAAGCAACGGTGATCCATTTGTCCTGACCTGAAGGAGGTGGCATGCTGCTGGGCCTTCTTGTAAGAAGACATCTCAAGGTAGGCTGTTGGAAGAATTTCTGTCACAAGGCCTGATAGGAGGAAGGGAACTGTGGGAGGGGGCAAAGAAAACTACATGGCCAGGTAGGTCCTGCAGAGTCTTGCCTAGAGAGTTCTGAACTCTGCAGATCGCTGTTGTTACCAGCACTAGTTTACTACAGCATGGCTGGCTTGCAGCGTGGTTTGAGGAAGGCTGGGCTATGTTACTGTCTCCATATTGTCGCTTGTTGTGACTCAGCCTGGCCCTCTGCTTTTGGATAGTTCATTGCGTAGGGGACTGAGAGGAAGAAATACAGAGCCTTAGGCCTCTCATCACAATGGGACCAGGGAGCATCTGGTCCTTGATATGGGGGGAGTGTGTGTGTGTACGTGTGTGTGTGAGTGTGTGCACACGTGTTTGCTGTAGGGATTCTAAATTTATCCTTATTGCCACTGTTTGAAGTAGCACTTAATAAAACTTTCCTTTGATACCCTTCATGTTCTTTCAAAACTATGGATACCGTTGAAATAACATGTTCCTTTTAGTTAGCAATGTTTCATCATAATACCTAGGATGCAGGTGTTCCCTCTGTGACAAAAAAAGGAAAAAATGGAACCCAAAGTGCTTTCCAAGCAAGAGAACACACCCGTTTCTCTTGGAGAGTAGGTGTTCTTGCCTATTGATCTCCTATTTATAACCAGGGAATAAAAAGAAGGAGCTCTTCTATTTTTGTCACTAATGAATAACTTGATTTTGATCATTTCTGTCTTTTGTTGCTTGTGTTCTTCTAGAACACTGCACACTTCCAGTTTGAAATATAAAAACAGATGAAAAGTGACTTGAAGTAATGGCAGGAAAGCACTGGAGAAAAGTACTTCCCAAGTGAATGGGGGTGGGTTTGACCATGTATCCAGGATAACCCAGCCTTTCTCCTTCAGGTCACCAGTTCAAATTTGGACAAGACAAATAGTCAGTGCAGCCTCATGTGTACTGAAATAAATTGGTGGTCTGTCCAGTTTCTTATTCATAGGTGTTGGCATCAGGTATTTTCTACTGATGGCTTTACTTTGCTGGTAGTTTCAGTAGACCTGTCAGAGACTGAATGCATGTGTCAGGTTGAGATGTCTCTTCAAGACAGTGGGGAAACTTCTGCTATTGTCTGTGCCTTCTGTAGTTGGAGTACTTCAGACTCTAGACCTCTTAAACAAATGCCTTTTGAATATGTATTAGATTTTTCCTGAAAATAGGGGAGAAAAAAATTCACTTAAACTTGAGATCCATTGTAGTCGTGTGTGCCCAGTGGGGCTCATTCTTGCGGGGCTCTGAGTGCCTGCAGTTGTTGGTTTCCTGGGGTGCTAAGTGTGTGTCTGGATCTGGCCTATGAGGCCAGATGCAGTCCTGGCTTATGTCAGAAGCTGATCCTTATGTAATTACATTTCTCTTGGTTTTCCTACATTTGGAAGAGCGGGGAGGACAAAACTCTTTCTTGGGGATTAATTTTTGCTTTCAGACTGCGCTGTAGGTGACAATGCATGTCCATATATAGTGTGGAAAAATAGTGCTGTTTTTGCATTTTCTAACGTGACCTGTAATTCTTCCAGTCTTTGATAGAGGAAGTTCATTAGTATCTCTGTGGTCTTTGTGCTCTTTAATCAGTCCTATAAGGACATAAATAAGCAGCTTATTGAAATGTCATGACAAGCTACGGCATAGCAGATCTCTGAAAATGGACAGTGGGGAAAAAACACGTGAGGACTGGAAAGGGTGGTTTGAATGGAGAAATGGCCTTTGTTTTCTTTTCATGCATATGATGCTACTGGAGTTGGTGCTAGATCAGGTACATTTGTTGTGAGTGTGTGTGTATTCAATGTGACTGGATAACCAGCTGAGCACACTTGTGAAGCACAGCTGAGAGGATCCAGTGTATTACTGCCTCATTTAAATACAGTAAAATTCATCAGGAATGATGCAAGTGTCACAGTTCTCAGGCGCTGGTTATTAAGATCTGAACTTAAGACCTTTGATCCAAAGGGCAGACCTCTGGCCATAGCAGGTGGTTGACCAGCCAGAAACCAGGGTGACAGCCTGTTACCTGAGCATACCTTGGTATCAGTTCTCAGACGGTATCATATTAGTGCTGGGCTCTGTAAACACGGATGAATATGCTGGATGTTAGCTGATGAATGGTCCCTTGAAGTCAGTGGGGCCCCTGCAGGAGTGGAGTCGCACTCCAGGCGTTTGCAGGTGTGGTCTGGATCACTCCTGTCTGCCGAAATGTAGGTTTTTCACCAAAAAAGGCTCCATGCAATCGTCCCTGCACACAGACATTTGTGCCCAGCTTTTAAATGAGTCTTGTAAGCTGCATTATGGACACGGCTCTGAAGAGGATGTTTGGAAACCCCTTAGAAAGCACCTTGACAGAAGCCCTGACAAACTTGTACCTTTTGGGACTCCTGTACCAGACGCTGGATGCGGTGCTGAGCAACAGGCAGACTTGTTGCGACTTCCCTTACCGAGCATACAGATGTCAACAGCTCTCTCATGTCAAACCAAGCAGTCTTGAAATACCTTAAAGCTGAGCCTCCCTAGAAATACCTTCAGCTGATGCTTGTAACAAACTTACCTTGACCTTTTTGCCTCATTAGCTAGTTGTACAGGGATTTGGTATACAGCCTTAACTCTTTCATGCTGGGTTTTCCTGTTAAAATCCAGTGATAATGGACTATCAGTGCAGATACTTTCATGCTAAAGATTTGATTTCCTAGGCCTGGGTGAGACGCAGTAAAATGGTATTGAATTGCAAGAGCTGTCACAGCAGTTTTTTTCAGATTAACATTAATCTGCCCCAAGAGAGCTCTGAAACAGAGATTCAGCCACCCTCTCCTGTTCCTTGAGCTCTCTGCAATTTGTGATGCAAAGGAAGTGAAATCATGCCACGGAGCAACACAGCCCACACACAAAATGTCAGCCCCGCAGTGACAGGGAGGCAGCTGCGGAAATCATTGCTTGTTACGGGTTTAGCACAAAATGTGCCCTTCGCATGCTTTTTCAAAGTATCCATTACCTTTTGCCTGCTTAGCTGAAGAGTCTGAAGGCTTTGGGTGCATAATACTAATATTAAGATACAAACCAGTGCATAAGGTTGTTTGATGAGATGAATACCATAAAATTTGCTGGGAAAGTCTCCCACATGATTATTTTGCTGTTGGAGACCTCTTTGCAAAGGATGGCCTGCAAACTGAAAGAAGAGATGAGCTTTGGGAAACGGGAGGGGGGGGAGAGAGTGGTTTGTGGAGTGTTGCTTGTTTCCAGAGCCTTTTTGAAGAGTGTCTTCAGTGTTATGCTCTCCTCAGCTGTGTGTAGATTAAATATTTTCAACAGACTTTCCTATCAGAGCTTGGCTGAAGTGTAGGTGCGATTGCAAAAGGAAATCTCTAGGCTGGAAATTATAATCATGGCCCAATAATTGTGTTAGCCCGGCTGCTGTTCCACAGTCAAATTGCTGCTATTCAGCATGCAAAAAACCTTTGAGATTTGCAGGAGGAGCTGAAGCCTGTTCACCCCCTGAGCTGTTTGAAGAGCAGCATTAGTTCCCAGCACTGCAGCTGAGCCGTCAACTCCCAGGCATGTGAGACTGTCATGGAGCCTGGAATGAGCCGCTTACACATGACGCATGGCTATTTAAAGCAGCAGTGTGACAGACCGCAAAGCAAAAGGGCACAGGGGAGGCTCCTGGTTTGGATGGGCACTTTGTGCCCAAAGACCTTAAATATGGAAATTCTACAAGAGAGCCCAAGTCAGCAAGCTTTCGTCGCTGCTCCACAAGCTGAGTCCCCGCTCTGCTGTATACAACGCGGCTCCCAGGGCAGGGGAAAAACACCGAGTGCACGTGTTTGCTGGAACAGCCCCAGAACTTGCAGTGTTGCTGGAAATGAGAGAAAGCAGGGACAGGCCACGCTTACCACGGTGGGAGAACTGTGGATGAAGAGAAGAGTGGAGCAAGGGAGGAGGGAAGTGATGGGGAGGGGGAAAAGGAGGAGGAGGACAGCCTCTGGGTAGGCAAAGGCTCTGGAAAAATGATTTTGCTGCTGACAGTTTGTGGCCAGATTCAGGCCTGGCCTGCCCCATAACAGAATGGCTGTTTCTCCGGAGCGGAGAAGAGAACTCCTTTCTGTTTCTAGGTCAGTGCCAGGAAGCGGGACCCTGTCAGCATGGACCTGGTGTGATACCTGGACTGGAGAGTCCATGGCAGGACTCTCCTAAGGCTGATAGATTTGTTTATTTGTGCAGACCTGGTGGCTCGAATCTCGACCCAGTCATTTGACCCTCTCTCCTCCTCCATCCCACCCCCCCCAGCAAATAATGCATGAAGTTAGGAGTGGAGTGGAATAAAAGGGGATGGGTGGTAGGAGAGGACAGAGCAGTCTGGGCCTCATAAACCAGCTAGCTCAGTCCTGAGGGATGCCTAGCTGTAAGACCCACCTAGGATCTGGGCAGCTCACCTGTGCTGTGTGCCGTGCTCCTGCAGATGCATTGCTGGCAGCACCAAGCTGGGTAGTTCAAAGGTAGCTCAGGGTGTCTACACGAGCTGCAGTGATTGCAGAGCAAACATATGCACAGTGCACAGGAGGGAGCAGGTATTACATAGCGTCCCTTACTTAGCTATGGTAGCATCTCCCCTGCAAACCAGTGTGATGACTGAGGTAATAGCTGCGAACCACAAGGAGCAAGTTTCCTTTATTTAAAGAAAACACAAATCCCACCTAGGCAATTCAATGACAGAAACCTGCACTGCAGGATTTAGGCATCTCAGGCCCTTTCTGAATACTGAATAGGGTTACATTCAAAGGTCTGAAAACAAAGTGCAGGGTTAAGATGAACCTGACCTCTGAGCAATACAGCCAAGGTCTGCTGGTAGCAACAAGTTGGTGCTGTGGTGCTATGTTGTTCTTCGGTGGCTCTTGCTGTAACAGAGTGTCATCTGAATAGAGAGCACAAAAAACGTTCTCTGGGGAATGGTGGTGGTAAGAGGTGGCTGCTCTTACCAGGTTTGGCTCCAGACAAATGCCAGCTGTATTCCCAAACTCCCATGACGGAAATACTCTGCCTTTGACCTATACAGAAGAGAAGTCGCATACATGCCAAACATTTCCCTTCCTCACTTGAAAGGACAAGTGCTACATTTTACATTCCTTTCTCCCTTATGCACAATGCCATGTAATGCTATATTTTTACTTAGCATCTTAGCTTGGGAGACCACACTTATCTCCCTCCAAATGCCAACAGTGCAGAGGAGAAGAGGACCCTAATGCCCGGCTACTGATACAGTATACACAATAGTGTTGGGAGGAAGTAGACTGGAGGACCTACATCTCCTTTCCTTTGGGAAAGCTCCTCCCCGGGCTACAGAGCCCATGCAGTGCCATCACAATCAGAACTCTACTAACATGATCAACCTCGTGTACTGGGATTGACTGCTGCCAGTCCCAGGAGCAGAGTTAATGCCGTGTGGGCATGTCACAGGCCTTTACTCTGTATGCAACTCCACCAGCATCAAGGTCAGGGCTCAGCTGAGCCCACAGTTGTTGCTTTCCCCAGGGGAAATGCATGACTGTCTTTGACTGGCTTCATTTGCTAAAGGAGTGAGAGACTTATGGTAGCTGAACTCTTCCAAACCTCCTCCTCAAAAGCCCAATCATACAGCACTGAAGGTAGACACATAACTGAAATTAGCCATTAATGAGGTCTCCAGGTAACTTAATACACTACATTATAACTGTAAATAAATGCCCTTGGTACTCAGGAAGCTAAAATTTAAAAATAAGTAAATCCAGCAGCAAAGAAAGGCCTGTTGCTTTCAAGGATGGGATGAAGATGTAGGATCCTTTTAAGCCTTAGCATTTTCTGGTTCAGCACAGCAAGGTAAGTGGCGACATGTAAGAGGCAGACAGTAAAATGCCTATTGAGACTTTCTTTGTAGGTGTTTGGAGTAACAGAGAAATCACTTTTTTCTCTTGGATCCATGTGCAATACCAGGCTAAACATAATGGAGAAAGATTATTAACTTTATTGCTGGCAGACCACATGGGCCTCTGCAGCAGATGGTTGTAGAACAGCTGTTCAAATGAACTGGGAGCCACACACTGCACGTGGCTAGTTGCACTGGCAGAGGTATCCCAACTGGGCCTGGGATATTGCACAGGAAGAAGCTAAATTAATTTGAATATCTAGGCTATAATATACCTCCTGGTAAAAGGGAGCTGATTTTTTTTTTTTTTTATGTATGTTTTTTTAAAGTAAATATGGTCTTTAACTCAATACAGGAATCAGAAACTTAGCTCATATTTACTGTATCAGCCACAAATGTGTGAAACCACTAACTCTAAAAACCTTGTTTTAATTTTTTTTTTATTTACTAGTTGGTATCCAAGCACTTTTTTTAGGAGTTGCTAAGCAGTCGCACATGATTTTTTCTTTTCCTCCTACCGCCAGGGGGAGGCTGCAGAATAGTGGATTTTGGTGGGGCTTTGTGTGGCAAGGTCACAGAAATACAGTATACCCCTACTACACAGTAGTGGTGGGGTGAGGTTTGTGATGGGCATGCAGTCTTGTAGGAGTTTGTGCTACGATCTAAGAAACGTGTCCTACTCGCCAACTTCAACCTTATGGTAGCGTCCGTGTGGAGCGGAGTTCCTGACTCGGAGGTTCAGGTGTTCTTTAGAGGTGCTCGGTGGCATTGGCTGTGGAGGGTGTGGCAGTTCACCCGTGAGGTGCTTGCCACTTGAAGGGCTTGCGCAAGCTGCAGATGAGCCTGTGGGTGTGAGCAGCAGAGGGACACCCCTTCCCCTTGGACGGATTTTAAGAGTGCACCTTTGGGGTGCTTGCCACTTTAAGGGCCCAAGCAGGCAGCAGTGCAGCCTGAAGGTGACTGCAGAGCTAATCAGGCAATTGCATGACAGGCAGGAAGTTGCCTGATTGGAGGAGGGCCTGGCTGCATGAGTATATGGGGTGAACACACTGATGGGAAGAAACTGAATCCAGGCAGACCTGGACAGTTCAGAGAAGTGGGCAGAGAACAATAGGATACAGTTCAACCAGGACAAGTGCAAGGTGATGCACTTAGAAAGAGGGAATCACCAGCATGTCTATAGACTTCTCAGCAGCACAGTGGTGGAAGGAGATCTGAGAGTCATTGTCGACTCCAAGATGAATGAGTATCAATGTGACAAAGCAATTAGCAGAGCTAACTGCACTTTGTCATGCATTAGTAGGTGCATCACGAACAGGTTCAGGGAGGTGATATTTCCCCTCTCTGGCACTGGTCAGGCTACAGTTGAAGTACTGCATCCAATTCTGGGCGCTGCAATTCAAGAGGGATGTGGACAACCTTGAGAGGGTTCACAGGAGAGCAACTCACATGGTCAGACACCTGCAGGGAAACTCCTATGAGGAAAAGCTGAGGGACCTGGACCTTTTCAGCTTCTGCAAGAGAAGGCTGAGAGGGGGTCTTGTGGCAGTATACAAATTCACTGGGGGGCAGGGGCAGCAGGGAATAGGATTTACCAGAGCACCCCTTATGATAACCAGGAACAATGGCCACAAACTGATGGAAAGTAGATTTAGGTTGGATGTTAGAAAGAACTTCTTCACAGCCAGGGTTACCAGAATCTGGAGACGTGGTTACCAGCCAAGAGAGGTGGTACTATCACCTAACGTGGAGGTCTTCAAGAGGAGGCTTGATAGACGACCCCAGCCAGGTGTCTGACCTCGGTCCTCTTTCCTGCCTAGGGCAGGGGGTTGGACTCAATGACCCAATTGAGGTCCCTTCCAACCCTGGCGTCTGTGAATCTATAAGAGCAGGCCCTAAGGAATAAGGCCAACAGTTGCTGCAGGGACACTGCTGGAGTAACATCTCCTGGCCGGCATACTGCTGCTCCCAGGAACATTGTGGAGGCTAGGAGTAGGAAGTATGGCGATGGAAGAGGTTCCTAGGAATCCGGTGGGGTCCCAAGCCCCAAAGAAATGGCCATGGGCCTAAGGAGAGCTAGGCCAGCCTAGAGAAGGGGCTTAGACTGGGGGCCTACTGAGGGGCTAGACAGGTCCCTGATCAGAACTGGCCCTGAGGCCAGGGACTCAGATGAACCCAGTGGAGTCGAGGGCTGCCAGACAAGATCTCTGGGGCACTAGGCAGGTCCGATGGGAGTTGATGGCTGTAAGGTGGGGCCAAGGGGGGACCCCAGCTGAATAGGGAGGTCAGCTGCTGCTGCCACGCTGATCCTCAGACTCTCAACTGGTCAATGCAAGATGGGTGGGGCTGACAGGGCATGGAAACCCACTGCAAGGGGCAAGCCGGGGTTGCAGAGAGCTACTGGCACCCCAGCTGGCCTACAAAAGGCTGAAGGCCCCCTTGGTGGGGACGATGTCACTGCTAAGAGAGGAGAGGTCAGCCAGCAAGCAGGATGGTTTGGAGGCTGTAGCCCAGCTTCCTGATGGGACATATCCTGCAAGGGGCCTATGAGAGTGATGGGACTAGCAGATGACACACAGAGTATGAGATGGAAGCTGTCACAGAGTGCCCAGGAGAGAGCAGGTAGGCCTGCATGGGTCCTGGGGAATGACCTAAAACTACGCCCTGCTGGGGAGGATGGTGTGGTGGGGCTGCTTGTGGCAGAGCAGACCTCAGGGAATACCACACCAGTGCCTCCCTAGTGAAAGCCTCAGCCCCACTGCCTTGCAAGTGACCCCGTGGAGGGGAAAGGCTAAGGGAGCATACCCCGACAGAAAATCAACGGGCTTGGGCAGTGATGTGGAGGCTAGGAGGGCCGAAGGTCCAAAGCCTGAGAGAAAAAGAGGCTTGGGCAATGACATGGAGGCTAGGAGGGTTTGGGCACAAGCACAACTGACACCAGCTAAGGCTCAAATACAAAACATGTAATTGAGGGTTTTTTCCAGCAAAATAACTCCAGCTGCATCCAATCACATTTGCACTAACAGCTCCTCTGATAGCCTGTTTAAAACAAAAATTAAGCTGAATCCAGCACCTTTGTTTGCTGTAATAAAACATCACTTTGTACCTGCATCTTAAGGATGTACATACAATATGCTGACATTGCCCTTGCTCTGAATTTTAACGAATAAGGAACAAGTAACTCTTATGCCAAAACAGTTTTAAAATGAGAATAAAGTACATCATTCATCTGTATCACAAGGTCTTTTTTTTATTAAGGGTCCATATAAACTCCCAAAACAAATCTCATACATGTTAAAACTCAAGATAAATATAGCTGAACACTTATCAGTTGTTTCTATTACTTAGGTTCCAGGTATAATATAAATACTTAAGGCTGTATCTGGCAATAAAAATTTTGAGCTAGTATAAAAGCCTCATTTTCCCATAAAGACGATCAGTAGCACTGTATCAGAGAGCTAGATCCCAGAAAATATAACATTTTGGCATTCACTTATATGACTACAGTTCCTTACGGCTGCTCGTATTTGCATAAACAAGCATTCTGTTTCAAAACACTGAGAGTGGTTTTAAAAAACAAAAAGCAAAAACATTTTAAGCTAACATCTTTAAGAGTGGACTTTTTCAGTAATTTAATACAGTAGTAGTTATTTCAATACCCAGCATTCCTCTTCACAACCACAACTGCTGGGTCGTTCCACAGTGCAGGCACTACAATGCAGTGGAAAATTATTTGCATATTAAACCTGTTATTAATGTGATAAACCTTACAAGGAATCTGTATTATACACCATATGTAGTTGAAAGGGAACTTCCAGTCCTGGGAGGTAGTGATGCAGAGTTGCAAATTGCTTTAAAATGGCTCTCTGGTTTTGTTCTTGCCTTTCAATTCCTGGATTATCTTCTTGCCGGTGGTGTCAATTTTAGTTAATTTTATTATTAAAACCCTTTTGCACTATCTTTTCTATACACTCTGGAGCAGTAAAGTTTAAAGTAGGAGGGATGTTGTGATCCTGGATTTAGCTCCCCACAGGCTCAAGGGCTTGGAGTCTCCACAAATGAGCAGCAGTCTCTTGTTAATCCATAGGAACGCATTCTACAGTGTAGCCTCACTTTTAAAAACAAATCTACACAGCCTCTGGAGAAAATCAACAGGACTGTATGATATAATACTCAGGAGATTTTGGATAATTACAGGAATAACAATCCTACACACCCTTTCCTATTGCTGAGGAAAGGCAGAGTCACCTAAAAAGTGCAAATTGACCAAGGCACAAGCTGTGCTGAGCTGGTTAACTGTCCCATTCTCTACTGTTCTGATCGCCATTTTCATCCTCTTCAGAGTCAGCAGACACTTTCTTAATTCTCTGGATGGCTGCCTTTATGCTTCTTTCAAGTTCATTGCTGGATTCTCTGACAACTTTCTCTGGATCTCGATTCACTTTCCTTAGCTTAACTCCTTGTCTTATGGCTAAGAGGATGCTGTCTTTTATTGATGCATCCGAAGGTGATGAATTAGGCTTTTCCACTCTTCGAAGAAAAACTTCACCATGCCTCAGTGAGGCCAAAACCTTATCCATGGTTCCTACGGCAGATCAAACCAAGTTATTGTTCTCAAAAGAGAGGTCAGCAATACCTACATTATTTAATTATAAAACTCTCTAAGGATGCTTGGAATAGTTCCCTTTGTCTTGTAGAGATTTAAGTATTGTCTGCCTGGACCCAGATTCTCACATTTTTCCCGAGCTAGTAGTCCCAATATCTGGAACTGGACCCCTCAAGCTGAGAATCTAGCCCTCTGTCGTTGCACGAGTTCATGTACTGGAGAATTAATTATATGAAAAGGAGGACACATTTCTCTTTCACTGCAGTTTTTTTAAAATATGTAAAGCAGTTACTGAACCAAAAACCTTAGCTTGTGTCCATTATTAGAAACACTAGCATTTTCCTTAGCTTGCTCAGATGCCTGCTGCCACTGTCAACTGCATTTTTGTTTAACTAAGGGAAAAACGAAGAGGTGGAAACTTGTGGAATGACAGCATGATACTGAACCACTGAAATCAGTGGGAGTAATGCAACTGGCTTCAGTGAGAGCTGGATCAGACCCCTAACCAGGCTGGCAGCTCTCTTCTCAGTTCAGTTTGAACATAAATTGTGTGGTAAGATCTGAATTAAATGTTCAGTGTATGTTTCTGAATTTCAGAGCCTCCAGCATGCCAAGACGAGGCTGCGTGAACTACTCTGTTTCTTTAATACCCTGGCACCAGGCTCAGGCTACTTTGCTGGAGTCTTTGTTGCTATCCTCAGATTCTCTCAGAAAAGGGAAGGAAGTCGCCACAACAAAGCAATGAAAAAAAGCCATCTCTCTACATCAACAGGTCCAAGCTGTCAGCTGAACAAGGGGTTTGTTTGCATGTGCAGTATAGGGAAGGTTGTGTGATGAATTCTTCACACGCCACACTGAGAATGTAATACTATGCTGAATTCTGCAGTACTTTGGGAGAGATCTGCAAATGCCAGGTAAGGATGGAACAAAGACCCACAAACTAATTAGCTTTCTACAGAACTCAGATTAGGTCTACAGATGAAGATGTGCTGCTGGTCATGGGCCACTGAGATTAACAGATAATGAGGGGAGCACTTATTTGTAATACTTTAGAGCTAATCTTCTGCATTCAAATCTCTGTATGCTACAGTTACCAAAATTTTGAATATAGCATATAAATACCTTTCCAAACCACAAATCCATGCGCAAACGTGTCTAATGCACAAGGATTTTGCATGGCTAAGTGTAACCTTCTAAGCAGATGGCTTTCCACTTCTGAAAAGGTCCAGGTGTTCATGCTGGAACTGTTCCTGCAATTAATAGCTGGCTTTTCTCTCCTAAAACAGAACACACAAACCCCACCCCTGAACTGCAAATTTCCTGCACTTTAATTTTTGAAATCATCAAAAGTGACAGTTCCAAGAGGTTAGGACTTGGAATACAACAGATTTTGCACACACAGAAATAGTGGAAGAAAGTTATGAACAGCTCAAATTACCAACACTAGCAAAGTTTATAAGAGACTTAACTCCCAGTTCTGTGTGCTTGGTCTGGCTGAATCACACTTATCTATGTACACAACTTTTGCCACATGGACCTTGCTGATTTGGAGGCTTCCCTACTGTCTCAGCAGTTCAGATTTGCTTCCATTTCAGAGCCCCTTTGATGAATTAAAGTGAACTTTTTAGGCAGTCCTGCCTGTGGTGACTTTCCTAACTGGGTTGTTACAAAGGCTGGCTAGCTGTAGCATGAATATTATGACAAAGTGAAAGAAAGGAGTGTACACGTTCCAAGGGAATCACTTTGCTCAAAGAGCAGCTCTCCTGTGAAGAGTGGCAATGTAAAGTTGCTGCCTTCCTACTTAAAAACGACCTCCCCGCACGTTTTGTGAATGTCTGCTCAGTTGAGTGACAAGCCTGTTAGCAGGAAGTAGCCAATACAATTATGGGAGATTGCTGCGTTCTGTTCCCATTCAGTATCTGAACTGCTGAATTCCAACTGCAAAAGTCAACCTCCGCTTGTACCTTAACAACTCCCAAGCAGAGAACAATGGTATCTCGTGGGGCATACTGTTCTTGTGATCAGTGAGCACTGCAGAATGAAAAAGCCAACAACTTGACTAAGTGCACTTACAGAAGCTCTGCCCAGGATCTGAAAGTAGGTCTTGGAAACCGAGCCAATTTAATCCGGACAAGCTGATAAGGAATTTCCACAATTCTTGAGTTGAACAGGAGTGTAAAGGATGCAGCGTGAGGAGCCCTATCACTTGGTCATGCTAGTCAAGAGTCTTGAAGCAGTCTCATGCACAGCATGCAGGGCTGGATCCAGAGTGCACACTGTGCACAAAGGACAATGATACTCTACAGGTACAGACCAGCTCTTCACTACTCTTCTGGCCCAGAGGGCCTGATGAGTTTGCCCCTAGTTTAGAACATTAGACTGCAGTTACTTGTTATACTCTGTAAACACTAAAGTGTGGGATTTGTAGGAATGCAGAACTGTCCGCTGTAATAACTTGCATGAGAACACCATTCATCTCAAACAGCACACCTATTTCAAAGATATCTATGGCAAGGTTTTTTTGGGAGGTGGGGGTCCCTCTTACTGCAGAGCATACATGTATGCTACAAAAGCCTAATTGTTAATTCAGGATTCAACCTGCAGTCAATAGGAGAGCAGGGATCAAAAGCAGTGCAAGAGCCAGAGCTGAATGTGGAGCAATCCATATAAAATACAGTGCTGGGATGAGAACCATTTAGTTTTTAAATGCTGCTTTTGATTATGATGCCCGTTGAGCAGGAGTCTTGTAGGGTCATTTGGATGTGAGAAACCAAATGGATTCTAGTCCAGGCACAGAGGTCAAAACTTTTGTGTAACTAGTAACATTGGGCATCCAACCTGACAGAAAACGCTGTGCTGCCCAGAAGGTCCCTCTGAGGAGTCTCAAACTGGGCTCCCCAAAATCCCTGGTTGCTCCTAAGTCTTGACTTATGGTCAATGCTAATAGCATCTGGTCTCTAGAAGCTGGGTTAAAGGCTTACCCAAGTCAAGAGAAGAAACTCTGTACTTCTTGTCCTTAGGACTGCAGCTACACTGTTTACCTCTACAGCCAGAGGAAGCAAAAGATTAGTCAACACAAGTGTGTTTACCTGTGCAGTCATTTACAGAACACTTGGGTAAGTCAGCTCGTCTCTGTGTTGCAGCACCTGCTGTGAAGTCTTCACAGATGAGGGGAAGTGGCTGCTCTTTGATGGTTGCTGGTGCTGTTAAATGCAGTGGCAGAGGAGGTGGCGGTGGCGGTGGGGGAGGCATCATCATCAGTCCTTTGCTGTACTTTGGATCGTCAGTGAAATCAAAAACCTGCACAGGGGTATCTGCTGGGATATTCTGACATGGCATTTTTAAACCACTGCCTGGTGCTAGCTGGGTGCTGCTTGACTGCTGTGGGGCTAAACTGATTATTGACATAGGCTGAGGGGACAGCGCTGGAATCTCATGGGAAACACCTTGCGGGTGCTTGGTGTTGCGAAGCTGTGAAGGAGGCGTTTTCAGCACAAGCTGAGCTGGACACTTCTGAAAACAAAAAGTAGCCAGATGATGTCTCCATCTTGTTGGTTAAAAAAAAAAAAAAAAAATACAGGCAGAGACAGGAATTGTGGAGCAAAGACCCTCTGCTACTTGCTTGCTCAAGTGAGAGAAACAGCACTGCAGTAATTGAAGGGACTCTCAAAGGGATTTTCAGAACCCTTTACCCTATGCTCTCTACTGAAATCTGTTTCGTTAGTGGGGGTTTTTTCCATCAGTTCACTGCATACAAATGCTGTTTTAATAATGAAGGGCTGCTCACGAGCAGAAGGCTCCAAGCATTTATTTTAGACAAAAGGGGCATTTACTGAAGCACTTATTGAGGAGTGAAGGTAGAATTAAACAGGCAGCATGAACACATAACAGTTCAGGCATGTTCTGTGTATTCTGATCTGTTTGCAAGTATTCCTTTAATTGTGCTAATAAAGCTAATTAGAAAGATCCCACTCCTGGTTTTTCTCTAGCCTGTTCCTTATCCATACTGTGTCAGAGCACAAAAAGGTAAAATAGATGCACAGGTTAACATCAGATACCCAGTAAACCCATGTAATAGACAAACTGTCTTCTACTTGTTATGCTTTGATGAGTATTGCTGTCATTCAAGTAAGCCTGCAGATAGGACAGTCATCAGAGTGGGTCTTGCAGCTTCGCCTTGCTGATCTGGTGGCCTTTAGGAAGCTATTGATTACCACAGGTTCTCTGCCACTCCTCTCTCAACCTCTTGCTAAATTATACAAATGAACTAAGGCACCCCACTCCCATATCCGTTCTTCCCTCTTGAAAGAAACTACAGAACCAGAAGTGCACAGCTGCAGGGTGCTTTAAAAGTGCCCAATTGCAAGACCAATTAACCCTTATTTAATGACGGTTCAGATGAAGGTGCCCCAAAGCAAAGCACCTTCACTAACTTCTGTCTGTCCCTGCCTGCGATCAGGGCTGAGCTGATGCAGCCCACCCATGTCCCCGGTACTCTCTGCAGGATGGGAGGTAGGGAGGGGAGAGACCTCTGACTTGGGGTTTGTCCAGCCTGTGCTGGAGATGGGGGCAGGTGGATTGGAGGCCACCCCCCCCACACCAAACAGAATGTCTGTTGGATGGGGTGGGGGGATTGCTGTAACTCATGGCACTTTCTGTGAAGCACCATGAGTTACAGCAGGGAGCTGCACATCTGTCAGCATCCCTAATGTCAGCGTAACAAACCCGGGGGCTTGTACTTTGCTATTTAAAGAAAAAAAAAGCAGAAAAACTTAAAGGCAAGACTTCTATTATACACAGTATAAAAGTCCGAACCTGGCCTCCCACTGAAAGTGTAAAGGACTGTCTGCTTTTAGAACCTAGTCCAAATGTTAAAAATAGATTGCAGAAATAGGAATGACCTTTTCTTTTCTTTTTTTTGCTAAATTTCAGGCAACCATATGTCAGATTGTAGTGCAGTGACATGGTTCCATATGGTAGGGAAACAGGGTGAGATTTCAGAGTCTTGTAAGTGAGAACAAACTCTTGACTTTTTCTTTTGAGACACATCTCACTTTTTTTTTTACTCACGTACTCACACATTAGTTTAACACTTGACATCACTAAACCTGGATGATGATGGATCCACTCTTAATAATTTCCCTCTTGAAGCTCACTGCCAAATTCTTCCCATTTCTAACCATTACTTAAGCCACTGCCATGATGTTTTTTAAGATGTCCTCACTTAGATGCTTGGAACTGCCTAAAAGGAAGGCTTTATTTAAAGTGCTGAATAAACTATTCAGTCTTACAAAACTTTATTGTGCTTCTGGACAGTGGTCATAAAATGGAAGAGAAGAAAACAGATACCAGTCGACATTAATAGTTTGAACATGGCCTATATCAATCAAACTCACTAATGAAATGTACCAGTAGGTACAAAGGAATGTAACGTGCCTACTGAGGGCAGTATCACCTCTCGCCATCCAACCTGAAATCATCTGAAAACAACAGTAATGATCTTTCATTTAAGCAAAGATCCAAATGACCGATTGAAGAGGTTCTGTTTTATGGAAAGACTGCTGCCTTAAGAACTGTTTTAAAGTGAGCAGGGGCTACTGAAACTCTTTTCTTAGCCTCTCTGGGCATTTATATACACGCATTGTCATGCCTGACACGATTAATTGAATCTGCTCCACATGTGAGCTGACATGCACAGCACTGCATCACTTGCAGCTGTATAAACAGCAACATACGCATCAGCGCGGAATAAATGGTGGCAGTGCACTTTTGAAAACACCTTCAAAAGCGCTTTTCAAAGAACCCAGCACTGGCATGTGTAAACATGTCCTTTGTGGCAGTCCTGAAGTTCACAGCAGAGGAAGAACAATGAATTTGGGGAAGATAATTGTGCAATATTTTCAACAGAAACATTCTTCCAGCCTGTGTAGATCACATTACCTTGAACACTTGCATACAGTTTTCAGGTAAGTGTTTAGAAGGATAAATCACTTCAATATCTTCAAGTTTGAGCTATCCTTTTAAAATGATATTTACAGTACTTGCCTCCTTGAATGTTTTCAGCCTCTCCAGTGTTTTCTGGCGTTCCTGGCTTATCCAGGCTTTCTTCTTTTTCTCTTCCTCTTTCTTTGTCTCTCGTTTCTACATTTAAAGACAAGTGAGTAAGCTTTGGGCAGGCAGAAGCATGGCTGGCAGGCTCTGCAAGTTTGCCTTTGGTACTCACGATCTGTATGCTGTGATGCTGCTGGTAGCGTTTTATGCTTTCCTGGGCCTCCTGAAGTCGAAGATGGTGGCTCTCTTCACATTGCTCCTGATGGAATAATAAAATTCAAACAACTCCCAATTAGCTTGTCAAAGTCTGCATGAAATCTATGCTCTGAAAAGCAGCTGCAAGGTTTTGCCCTGCCAAAGAAGCATCCTAAGTTCAGAAGGACTAGAAATTTGACATCCGCAGGAATTTTTCCACAGACTTTGGGCATTAGCTCTGGATTAGGATGTCGTCTACCCTAGACTGGCAGATGGGGCTACAGAAGAAGCAGACAACTTTGCAGAGTGCAGAATTGCCTTGTACTGCTTTTCATCCCTATGGTCCATTTAGGACAACAGCTAAAGAAGCTGTATCTAACTGTCCACAGCCAGGCAGATGGTGGCTGAGATGTGAGGGAGAAAGGTAAAGGAGGAGAGAGGGGAACTGAAAGGTACCAGGCTCCTCCACTCAATACTCCAAATGTCTTATTTATAAAATTAGAGACAGCACACGCACACACAGCATGGTAAATACTTCCCAGTAGAACACTTGCCATCAGTAATGAAATGCTTCAGAGAAACTGCAAGTTTCATTACTTTCTGCCCAAATCATTATCCAAGTCATTTTTGTCATTCTACAGATGCAGGTTTTTTATCTAGAAGGTTGGGTTAGGCATTTGCAAATCACCTAGTACTTGGCTTCCACATTAACTAACCAGTAAATTGCTATTGAGTGAATGAAAAATCAAAGCAGAAGAAGCAATCATGGGAGACAGTGATTCAGGAAGTATCACTAGCAAGAGTCTGGTAGTAGCTACTGGAAGTTCCAAGGATAGAGGTGTTTGTTTGGAGCTGAGCAGACATATGCCATACTCTGTTCTCTGCATTTGGGTCTGAGATAGCATGGATGTAAAGCAACTGAATGTGCAGAGTTTGCTTGAAAGGACTGTGAGGCTCAATTTATGCACGTTTCCAGTTCGTGGTGCTCGCTGTAACTAATGCAAATGGAAAATAAAGCACAAAAACCCCATAAGCTGAAGAGGCCAGAGATAAAGCTGTAGTAGCAAAAGCTTTCTATCACCCCACACAAAGATAAAGTATAACAGATCACCATGCTGTACTTGTTGTACCTGCAGCCTTTTGCATTTTGAGGCAGACTTCCTCCTGAAGTGCAGCTGCTCTATGCCAGGCTACCAGGGCAGAACACTTATAACTATAGCTGACTATAGGAGGACTCACCCCATGTAGGCGAACAGCCAGCATAAACTCTTCTTGCATCAACCTCATAACAGGTACTGGTGCAGGGACACAGCTGAGGTTTCACTGGACCCTAGGAACCTCATGATGTCTGCCATTCCCTTAAGATAACCAACCTAAGTTAGAGCAACCCTAACACATTCTGAGAGTCTGTTCTACCACACAGCTGACCTAGAAGCACAACGCTAGCTTCAAGCTGCCACTGCTTCCCAGATGGGGTCACAGAACCCAGTGCCATGCTGTCCTGTATACACTCCTCCCAAAGCTTCCCTTATAGTTCCCTTTCTACCCGCTACAAAGGATTTGCACTACAAGCTAGAAAGAGTGCCCAGCTCCTGGACTGCATTTACTTTTTTGTTCCTGAGGTAGGCTCTTCTTGCACAGATAGTCCCACGTTTAGTCTCCAACTGCTGAGTCTTCAGCCTCAGCTTAGTCACTTCTGATGACTGAACATAATGTGGTCCCATTTTCTGTTCAGTGACCTGGAGTTCCTCAGGATTTTCACATGTATCATAGTAAACAACTTCATCCTGTTTCTCTAAAAAGGCATTCAGTATTTTAAAACAAAACCCCAAAACCCAGAAAGCTCTAAAGTTCTTTAAAAAACTAGTGATGCTAAGACATAGAAGCTGATAAGCAAGTTGTTAGAAGTACATTTTAAACCTACTTTGAGCCCTGAAAATATTTGTGCATATATATAACTTCACTCACCGGAGTAAAGTTACTGATTGGTTTTCTAGATCAGGTTTAAGCCTTCACTGCTGCCACGGTTTGGCTTCCCATTTAAGATACTGGGGATTTTTTCTGGTTACTCATACCTTTTCCTTCACTGAGTCTCTTGGCAAACTGAAAACCATTCTGAATTGCAACTAATCCATTTCTTTTACTACAAACATGTATTTTGATTACATTAGACAATAAGCAATAACATTATTTATCCTGACACTATACTGTCTACTAATGGAGACTACTTAACCCAACTAATAGACGATGCTTATATTTATAACTTGTCATAAATACATAGTTTAGACAAAAGCTAGTTAGCAAAAAAGAATCCTAAGTAGAATCAAATTACAATTGCTTCCTTTTGTTGTTAATATTGTGTATATTGCAATTCTGCATTATTCTGTTGCCATTCAATTTTAGGGCACCATCAATGATTTTTTTTTCTTTCAATTATATAATTTGTGTAAGATGTATATACAATTGCTGGTTTATATTTGCAAAACATGCATATGTGCATGACAGATACAGTTAAGACTTGCTGTCTGTGTGTTCCTTTATCCATTTATCAATAAGCGTTATCAAATTTGTTTCAGAAGACACTGAATTGAGTTCCCAAAATGTTTTGATGTTGAGAGAGAACTTTACATGGAACAAGAGCTGAGTAGCAACAATGCACTCTTTTACAGAATGTGTACATCTCTGTTTTTATGTTTTTAGGCTGTAAGTGATTATTTTCTTCTTACCTTTAATCTGTCTCCTTAAGGTCTCTAATTGGGCAATGAGCAGCATTTCTTCATGTTTCAGTATCTCAAGTTGTATGTTATACAATTTCAGCTGAGTTTCATAGTACTCTATTTCCAGTTCCTCTACTACAGCTATATTCTTTTGTTGTTCTTCAAGGTTTTCCATCTGTACATTTCCAAACAAGGAATAAAAAAGCATCAGTAATGGAGCGCATGAGTGAGTGTGCGCACACGCACACATTCTCACCTCTTCCCCATGAAAGTTAGTTTTTGACAACATGGATGGAAACAGCAAGTGTATGCCAACTGACTATCAAGCTGGTTCAGCTGAGGCAATATGGTCGCTCCTGAAAGTGACCTACAACAAAGTGGGAGAAGTGTATAAAGTATACCTTTACCACTGCTTTTTAGCCATTCATGAACACTGGTAGTTCTGAGAGTATTGTGCAAAAAACCCCTCAAACCCAGTTTTCTCTATTAGAAATTCACATCTTGTCTTCCAAGAGAACATTCTCTGGCAACTGGAGAACTAGAAAAATGCTGACCTTGCAAGTTCTGAAGAGAACGAATGGTGAGCAATTACAGGATGCTTAGCTGCACTGCTTATCATTCCTGGGATGTGTGTTCAGTTTGGCTTACTTAACTATCCATTTAACATGGTGTTGCCATGTGTAGCAGTTGTTAGGGCATGGTAAGGCCATGCCACCTATAAATATCCTGATCTGTGACAAGTGCTTTGGTATCATGGGAACAAGTGCAACCAATACTTTGTTTAGAAAGAGAAGAGGGCTTCAAGCAGAAACTAAAGGGAGCTGATACTACCTTGAGTCACTCATTTAAAGCACGCTCTATGGCGTTACATCAAGTCTTTAAAAGTCAAACGGGAAACTTTGAATTTTAAGGGCTTGAACACGATCTCCAGTCATGAGGGCCCATGTGACATGGCCTGTAAAATCCTCAGCTATATTTGAATATGCATGTTCAGCATTTGATTTTACAAGACAGGATCAGTATCTAAAAGTCTGATTTTTTTTTTCCCCCCCCCCAAATGAAAATACAAGACGTAGCTGCACAAGCTCTATGAATTTTCTCTATGCCCACTGACCAGAAATACTGAGGTAGCAGTTGTAATTTTCAGCAATCTATTATTGGTTTAACTACTAAAAAGTTCTGGTCAGTAAAAATATTATCTGGTATGCACAGAACAGAACCACAAACATTAAAGGAACAGAATACTGTGTCCACATAACTTTCATTTTTTCTTTTATGATAAAGCTACCATTAATAACAGCTCTCCATTATGCCAAAGTCAAATATAAAGGTGTTTTTATAGAAGCACAAATACATAGCTGTTAATTCTAAGTACAGGTGGGGCACTGCACTATGCACAGAAAATAAAAATCAGAGGATTACAGGAGCAGGTAGAATTTTGATCTTTTTCAAATTTTGCTAATTGTAAAAATGCCTGCTTCTTGATACTGTCCTCTTCTCCACCAAAGACATGATTTGTTGAGGGGAGGAAGTAAAGAATTTTAGGTATGTATCCTTCCATAATTTCAGAACTAATTTTGAAAACCAGGGAGTTTTTTGTTTCAAAACTGTTGTTGAGAAACAAAATAATTCGGCACATTTGATCAACTCTGTGATTTAGCACATGCTCAAGTACTTTGCTGAAAGAGGGCTTTTTAAGTCTGAATCCATTAACAACAGGGTCTAAAAGACTCTTGTTGACTGGATCAAGTCCTTACCATGGTAGAAAAAAGGACAAGAACCACATTTTGCTACAGTCTTACTTTTTTCCGAATGCCAGCTCTCTTCTGCTTCAGACACAATTCTTTTGCTCTCCTGTGCTGAAGAGTCTCTTTAGCTAACATGTACTTCAGGTTTTCTTGCCTTGGAGAAGCTGATGCCCAGCTGGCTTGGCCAAATCTCAGCTGATCTTGTTCCATCTGCTTGTTCATTGCTGGCAAATTAAAGAGTTTCAACAAGATATAAATGCTGCTGTACTGATAGCCCCCGTTTGTGCCTATGGAAAATGAAGTACTGAAGAACTCTGGGGTGGGGGGAGTAAGAGTATTACTTTTATACACATACTGACTGTATATAGATTTTTAAATAACAGGACTAGAAAAGCTGAAATCAGAGTGCTATAAAGTCAAACTAGTTCTGCCAGGTGCCTATTAAATATTCCATTAAATCCTTAACGTTTTACATGCTAACAGTTAGTCTTCTGCAATAAGGGTCAGCAATTTCATAGGGTGGTATCTGGATCAACTGTGTAATTGGGATAGAACTGGACAAACTTTTAAATGCAAGACGTTCTGAATTTGAATTTCAAATGTCTTCCATTCAAAAGCTCGTCCAGTTCTCTCCTAACTACACAGTTGGTCCAATAAAAGATGCCATTCTAAGAAATCCTTGCTTCTGTAAGACTGACATCAGTCTCACACTATCATAATGTTAAAGGGGGGGGGGACACATATAAATCCAGTAATAAATAAAAATATTTGCTGAGGCTTGTAAGGCCCAAATCTTGGTCCTGTCTACACAGCAACTGCTCTTTAACTATAGGTGACTTTTAAGCCTATTTACACTGATGCAATTCTGGGTGCAGACACTCTTTTAACATATGCTGGGGGTTCCTCCTAGCCCCAGGATATGCAGTGGTGTAATTCCAATGACAATAGAAAGGTTTTTTTCTTACCTGAGCTGCAGTCTTATTCTCAGCCAGTGCTGCTTAGGCGTATGTATGGCCTTAGAGTCAATTCTTCAAAAGTTACTTGGCTTACCTGTCAGGGCTTTCACAGTTTCTTTGAAATAGTTCACAGTGATGTCCTGAATAGAGCACACTGCTTCTGCAGCCTGCTTAGTCCATTTTGCAGCTTCTTTCTGTAGGTCTTCTATTCTTTTAGGGCCCAGGTTATCAAACTGCAAGGATTTCTATAAAGAGATATATTGTGCAATTAGTCACTTATCATTATCATAATGTAGTTTAACCAAAACAATGCCATACAGACAGCCAATAATGGCTTTTGTGACTTCCACACTGCTTGTTACAAAAGGAGTAAAAAAATGACGCTGCTGCATGTTCATTTAGTCAGTCTGATATCAGGAGCAGAGGAGAAAAACTGTTCACTAGGGTGCCCCAGAGGAGGACAAGGAGAGCAATGGCCATAAACTGTTAAAAGGATAGTTTCGGGTTGGATGTAAAGAACTTATTTACGGTAAGGATGGCCAGAGTATGGAACAGACTTCCTAAGGAGGTGGTGCAGTCTCCAACCTTAGAAAGCCTACAAGAGGAGACTGGACAGACACTTTGCTGTTATCAGTTGATCTCAACAGTATTCCAGCCCAGAGCATGGGGGTTGGACTCGACCTTTCAAGGTTCCTTCCAGCCCTTAGTTTCTATGATTCTACAATCATGACTTGAGCATTTCCACTGAGAAACAATGGATTCAATTATTTTTTAGGGTGGCACTAAACAGTCACCTTAAAAAATCACTTTGGGTTCAAAAAGTTTTCCCTGCTAATAAAAGTAACTCAGGTACATTCTGTTCTCTTTGGTTTATACCGTGCATTTGACAGCACTACACAGTCAATTTTTCCTCTGTGCAATAGCACAGTTTTCGCAATAGCAGGGTTTTCACAATAGCAGAGTTTAAAAAAAAAGATTTAAGCAGCAAGTTAGCACACTTGTAACATCCACAAAAGTGCAGTGCCTGAAAACACTACTACTTGGTTTTTTTAAAGAGATGATTTGAAATATAGAGTACAATCTTCCTTTGCAGATTTCAATTTAAAAAGAATAGAAGTTTCTGAGTTAGGTTTGTTATCCCTACTCTGCAATTATCACATCATAAATAAAAGAGCACACTAGATTACTTTTCATAGCATTTATAAATTCAGTATCAAGACAATTAATTATGCTAAGTTAACAATCGTGTTTCATCCTTAATTCAGGATTATTCTGCTTCTGTTCATTTAATCTGAGACACTAGCTTTAAAGATTATACAGTGAAATGTTAAAAATCAAAGCAATCCATGATAGTGTTCCTTAACTACAGTGGTATAGTATCAGGGTCAATCTGATGCAACACAGAAAATATTGACATTGGATGAGCTTTTCCATGCAACATAGAAGCACAAATCCCTCAAAGTTAATGAGTCTCATGTTCATAAGTGGCTCAGGTCCCTGTGAACAGAATACCGGGGGGAAAAATGCCAGAGCGCAGAACAGGGTGAGGAACTGGATAGGGAAAATGAAAAAAGATGTTAGTGAAAAGTCAACTGAAAACATTGGCCGAGTTTCTATTCAGCTGTATACTACATAGATTCTACACATCCTTTGAGGATAGATCAGCTTTAGCTTTGAATTCTTCAGGGTTTTATCAAGTCAATCAAGTTATATGGGCTTGGGGACAGAGGGAGTAAGGGAAGACAAAATCTCGGGGCTTAAAGATACTTAAGCAATTTTGGGGCCAAAACTGCCCAGTGGACAGGTGCTACACCTGATTTGATTTTTGTCCTCTCAAAGAGAATACCTACCAGGATTTCCAGCTTGTACAACGTTGCCAGTTCTCTCATATCTCTAAAGGGCTGCAGTAAATATTGGTAGAATTGTGTTGCCATAGTAACTAAATCCCAGTAAGCCTCATCTTCTTCTTCATAAACCTTCATTAAAGCTACCATTGTGTCAGCATTTTTGTGCCGCTGAAGAACCTAGCAGATAAAAGGTTTGAGAGTTAGTGTCAGCTGCAGTACTTCTGTTTCTGGGTAAAACATGATAGTCTCTCAAAGACTGCCTTTTGCATTTGTGTCCATTACGACCACTGGCATACTTTAGCAGAAAGAACCTATCACTTGTTGTTACGTGAAATAGCCAAGACTTCCAGTTACGAGGAGATGTAGTTCAGGCATTGGCAGCTATTCCCCAATAAGAAATATCACCAATGAGTTTCTTGAGGGTACTAATTGTTACATATCGCATGTGAAGAATGACTGCGCACTGATGCCTTGACCACTTTTTATTGTAAAAATTCTGATAGATGTGCACAGGGAATTTTGTCCACATTATAAAGATTCACAGGGTAAGCAGAAAAGATGCACTTTGTAGGTCAAATGAGGTATTCCTTTAAAAAGTAATTATTGCATCTTGTTCCCCTCAGGCCTACAAATTGCCTAGTAATAAGAAATGAGCTATGATAAGCAAAGATCTGACCCTAGGCATGAACACACTGACTTTCAGACCCAGACTACTTCTCCTTTTAACTTCTAGTGCAATGTGGGGCAACTTTTTTTTTTTTTTGCCCATATGCCACAAATTATTTCTGTGCCCTCCTGAGTGCTACTCTGATCCCCACTTCCTCTTCCCAATCTACTGCTCTTCTGCTTCTTGCCCTGTGCTCCCTGCCTGATCTGTTGCTTGCCACCTGTCCCCTTCCCGATCTGCTGTTTGCCACATACAGAGGCTGCTCATGTCACTTGTCACACTCATGCCTCATATTGGCCACCCCTGTTCTAGAGTAACCTATAGTTATAACCCTAAAGATGCATGGCATTCTTCTACTACAGGAACCTAACCTAACAATGCCAGTAATGTGAATTTTAACTTTTATTTCTTCCATACATATTCAAGCTCTCTTAATACATGTCTGTATCACACCTAATCCCTAGGGTCCCAACCTCATGAGGTTTGTGTGTGTCTGCAATACATACAGGTTTTGAAAACTTGCAAAATTTAACAGTGTGCTAGAGATTTTCACAGATTAGTCCCACGCTAAGGATAAGTCCATGATTTACTGATGACAGTTTTTTCAAATTCATCTGAGAGCAGCTAAAAGTGATAGTGGTATTCGCCAGCAAACACAAATTTTGCTTTTTATGCCAATTAAGCTGAGGTAAGCTCCATGAGAAACGAGGTAGTCTCCTGAAAGGTTGTTGGTTTGGATACTGGGATTTTATGCAGAGGAGGGGAAGAAGAAATCCTTGGGGAAAATGTGGGCCCAACTGTGTTCCTATTGAAAGCAATGGGGTAAGACCTTTGACTCTGCACTTTCCAATTTACCCTGGGGAAAGAAGCTAAGTTCTGGCTAGGACAGAATACCTACAGTGCAACTTCTGTCTTCTAATTATTTTTGCACAAGCTGTGGTATGCTGGCCATGTCAGAAGCAGACCTGATATTACAGAAAGGGCTATAGCCCACAGGGGATAGAGTCCCTGGAAGCTGCCCTAACTTAAGGAGAAGGACACGTTTGCACCTTACAGACTAATGAAAACAGATATCTAAGTTTTCTTAAGCAGTAGCTTGCTTCATCAAATGCTCTGAGGGTTGTCATAGCATCTGATAAAAACAAGCTGCAGCTTACAAAAGCTTTAGGCATCTCTGATTTCAGTAGCCTGTAAGGTACAAATCTATCCTGCCTTTCCCTGACTTCAGACTCACAGGTAATGCTACCTCTATCTGGCATAACTTAAGCAAGCCCCCAAGGGACATACTGCAGCGAGAAGCTTGGGTTTTTTCCCCCCCATTATTTGAGCCAAGTGAAAAAATGTATTTGTCATGAAAAAAAACCCTTTGGTTTTCCTTTCTGGTTTTCATGCACAATCCCAATGCATGGGAGAGGGATATGGTCATGCCCCTGCTGGAGAACATTTATATTTGGGAAAGTAATGGGAGCAAAATTTTCTCCCCAAGCATGTTTTTTATTCAGCTTAGATTTTGTAAGCCTCTCACTGTGACGCTTCACTTTCTAGAAGTCTAGCTCACCACCAACGATACTGCTATTACTGGTAATGCTGGGTTTTTTTCCAGTGAACTTGACTTAGGAAAATAGTATTATTTCATGTTGGTGTTGTCCTTCCCTCTGATGGACTGAAGTATCTGGGAAGGCAAAGCAGAATATTTTCATTTACTATATGGCTATATAGGAAGAGAATGCCATTGTGTTTGTATCAGTTTTGAGAGTCAAGAGCTATGTGGTTTTATAGTTGCCTCGCTTCAGAATTCCTATGCAACCTTGGGGAAATAAGTGAACTTTTGTGCCTCAACTACCTTGCCTCTAAGATGCAGGTGGCCACCTCATGGGCATTACTTCATCAACATTTGCAAGGCCTGATGATACAAGACTAATGATTTGTCAGGAGATGCTTTAGTCATGTCTCCACATTGCTGGAACTAAGCTGTTGTAAACACTTTCACCAAACATGCTAAAAACCAGAGCTGATGTATGGTTCAGAAATACATTTCTAGGTGCTGCTGGTACCTTCTGCAAAAAGAAAAATTAACCCAAATTATGTGTTAATATGATGCCACACTTCTGACCCTGCTTATTCTAGCAATCCAGTTATAGTAGGCATTACAGTGTAACAACCAAACCCGAGTATCATGTCTAATAGACTTATCTGTTGCAATAGTGTTCTGGGAAAATCTTAAATCCTATTACACCCTTTAAACAATGAGATGCATAAGGTTGTGTAAAGCACTACGCCAGTGCTGACTCTCCCCTACAAAAGTACACTAGTCCTGAAACACCTCCCATCCCCTTGTTCTGAAGAAGTGAAATGGCTAAGTAGTTATATGGATGCAGCATAATTGATCATGCCACTAATTGTTTTTAACAAAGCAATGGACAACCTGTGCTCCTAAAGGAGGTATTTTGCTTTGTAAATAATCCAAAGTGCTTAACCCTTACCTAATAAGGAACAGAGACTCTCAATATTTCCTTTAATTAGGAAAGAATCTTTTCTTGCTTTCATTAGTCTGCTCAGGTATCAGAAGAGGGCTTTTTTTCTCCCTTAAACCAGAAATACTTTTATTGGTATAGGAAGAAAGACTTCATCATTTGATAATGCACTTAGGCCAGAATTTTGCATTAGATAGAAAAAGATTGTTGCACCTCCTCAAATCAAGCATTTGCCTTGTTCAGGGCCAGTGAGGCGCTTAACTATAAAACCTTCACTGATATACATGCACCACTGTATTTTACATCAAAGACAGATTTCAGGGAAGAAAGAGATTAAATTATTACAGTATTACTGATTAAGAGTTATTTTGTTTTTGGCAGATGCAACACTGGATGTTCTTTTGGCATAGGTGGTTGATTTTTTTGTTTTGTTTTTAGCACTCTAGTCCTGGTAGTCTTAAAGCTTCAGCTAAATACATCAAAAGACACACGTGTACTGTCTACCTGAAATCTACTTCAGTTGCATGCTACTAAGCCTGAAGAAGTCTAGACTACTTAACCATGGTCACTTTGCTGTTTTTGGATAGACAAGGAATAAATTATCAGACAAACACTAACTCAGGGTTGTCCTGGCATCCTACAGTGCTTTGAGAGCCTCTCAAGGATGTTGGGTTTTTTTTGTGTGGGAGGGGGGGCTTCTAGAGCTTTTTGCTCTATTTTTCTGTAGTCAAAAATAAGTATAAGCTCAGAGCTGACATTTCCTAGGGAGCTCCCAGTGTAGCCAGGCTGAGGAGCACTCACTGACTAGTTGCACTTTCCTCTAGCTCCAGCCCCAGCCCCCTCTATGCCTCGACAGTGCCACCCCCTCACTGAAAGCCAGCTTGGAGAGCGGTAGTTCCCTGCTAGTCTGGAGTCAGGGCAGCTCCACTAGGCTTAAAAAAAAAAAAAAAAAGAGAAAAAACACCAGACCATTTTGTGTTACAAGTCCAAATCTTACAGACAACTTATCTCAATGTCTCACATTTAAGTACAATTTTTTTGAATTAACTCTGCCTCAGAAGCATCATGGCTAATTCAATTTGTCATTTGATGTGAATGGCCAGGGTGTCTGGTTTTGTTGGGAGTTCTGTCTTGGCCTTCTCAGGGCCACACGAGGCCAAGTCTATTTTTGCTGCTGCCTAGCAGTTTGTGCCTCTGAGCCATATAGTCACCAAGATCACCTCAGGCCCACCACTTCTCCCTCAGGCAAGCACCTGTGGAGCCACCCTCTCACTCCATTTTGCCAGGTCACCTCCAATCTGTCAGGCTGTAAAAATAGCCAATCAGTTTGTTGTAGCCCCAATTAGGCCAGAATAGGACTTGCACCAAAACTGATATATGGCCCAGTCCTCTGCACAAGGGTGAAAACCAATACTGCCCAATGTCTCATTTGTGCCATCACAATTTCTGTGGCAGTGCAAGCACTAAGCCAACAGCATCAGTTCCCTTTGTTGTACTGCATGAAAGGCAAATTAGAGGTGCAACAAGAAGGTAGGAACAGATGCTGCTGCTGCTTTATTGGGGGGGGGGGGTTCCCTCTGCAGAAGAGGGCAGGCTGCCCCAGCTTTCCTGCCATCCCAGGAGGTGCTCTGGGGGCTTGAGGGTTGCCTCAAGCCCTGGGGAGATCCCGCTGCACTCCCCAGGATCTGAGGGTGGCACCTGGGCTGGTTGCCCCAGATACCAGGCAGTAGTTATAGTGCTGCAAAGACCAACACAGGGAACTGCCTCTGTGCACTTTAAGCAAGGTGAGTTCTGTCAGTCAGGCTCTCCCTGAGCCAGGGAAGCCTCTGCTTCCCCACAGGCAGCCCTGGCCCTGGGGAGGGGAAAGCCCCTCCGGGCTGCAGGGACCAGAGCAGAGGCCGGGCCTGCCGTGTGGGCCGCCTGGGCCCCGCTTCGGCTCCGACGACGGCGGGGCCCGGAGGCCAGGACTTGGGCCGAGCCCTGGCCGTACCGTGCGCAGCTCCTGGGTGGCGGCGGCCAGGCGGGCCTGCAGGGCGGCGCGGCGCAGCTCTGCCAGCGGCTCGCAGTAGGCGGAGTCCGGGTCGCGGGCGAAGAGCGCGTCCAGCACCAGGCGGCGGCCGCACAGGTCCAGCGCCAGCGCCAGGTAGCACTCCAGCCGGCGGCACAGCTCGTCCAGCGCCGCCGCCTCCTCCTCGGCCGGGCCCGCGGAGAACAGCAGCGCCCACAGCCCGCGGGCGCGGCCCTCCAGCAGTGCGGGCGGCAGCGGCGGGAAGCAGGACTCCAGGCCTGCGCTCAGCGCCGCCAGTTGCCGGTGCACGCCCAGCAGCGCCCGCGCCGAGAAGAGCCCGGCCCAGCTGCGCTCCG
>NW_017728911.1:24437239-24490186 GCF_001723895.1 Crocodylus porosus | reverse complement strand
CTGTGGCACGTCACGGCGAACTGGGCCTCGGCCGCGTTCCAGCCCACGAGGAAGCGCAGCGCGCCCGGCTCCGGCTCGGCGAAGGCGGCCTGGCGCACGGCCACCCACCCCTCCAGGCTGTCGGGCTGCGCCGCCGCCGCCATTGCCCCTGCGCCCCGCGGGGCGGCGGAAGGGAAAGTGACATGGCCTGGGCTGGAGAGTGTTGTGCCCCGCGTCACCGCGGCCAAGGCTGCCCATTGGTGGCTTCGCTTGGGGGGCGGGGGGCAAAGAGTTGCCCCCAGAAGTGACGCGCAGGTGTAGGAGGACGGGCGGAAGGGGGGAAAAAGAGTTGCTGGTGGAAGTGACGAGTGGGGGTAGGTGTTTGTGCACCTGGCGGGGAGGGCTGTACTTGAAAACGCAGCACTGGAGGTTTCCCGCCCCCCCAACACCACTACAACCCCTCTCCACACGCGCGCACACACAGCACTACACCCCCCCACTTCCACCCACGTACTCACCACAGCTCCCTCTACAAACACACAGCACAACCCCCCCTCCACACTTCCCCCCGCTACAACTCTCTTCGACACACACACAGCACTAGAACCACCTTCCCCCCCACACACCACTACAGATCTCTAGAGACACACGCACACACACAGAGCACTACAACTCCCCTCCACTCTCTCTCTAGCTGGTTCAGAGTCATGGGCTGCCCTGGTTGCCCCTCGCCCAGCCTTGCACTTGATCTGACACCCAGAGGTGTGAGAGGGCAGCCAGGCACCCAGGGACAGCGGGTTGCACAGGGGTGCTGGCAGTGTCTGGTGGCTGCCGTGCCACTGGTGCTGTTGGGCTGTGTTATTTTTCTGCCCCTTCTCTGCCACCATGCTGGCACCTGGGCCAGTGGCCCAAGTCACCACGTGCTAGTTATGCTGCTGAGACCAACACAGGGAACTGCCTCTGCACTTTGTTAAACATGGTTAGTTCTCCCAGGTTTAATTCAGAAGCAGAGCATGGGAGGACTGCAAGCACCTGCAGCCACTGGGAAATTGCTTGAGCACAAATAATCCATGTAGAAAATGGAGAGGGACAGGTGCCCTTCCATTTTATGTTGAGGGGAGTTATGTGACTGGAACAGTCACTGAAAAATAGTGCATGCTTCCACTACTGCTTCTAATATTACAAATGACAAGCATGGCCATCCTGCTGTCCCTCATCTTCCTGTCTTCTCCTCACCGCACCCCAGGGTCCTCCAGCAGTTAGGGCACTGAGGTGCAGAAATCCACCCCTGCCGGCATTAGTGTCCAAAAAGCAAACAGAACCAAAACTTCTTCTCCAAACTCTTCCTGGGAACAGGTTTCTCTCATTGCCGGTCCTGCTCCTCAGTAGTCTTTAGTCCTTTTCTTGGTTCAGTTTCCAACCCTTCTATGTTTCAATCAGTCCCTTCTTCCCTTTGCTGGCAGGGGTAGCTGTATCACCTTGCAAGATAACTGATCCCATGGAGTCATCCCTAAAACCTGAAGAGTTGGGCTATGTGTGTCTCATCCAGTGCCTAGGCCTTGCCTCATGTGTTTATGCTCTATCGTACCTTTGTAAGGCTTTATAAAGCACATAGTTTGGCAAGTTTATCATGATGGTTGGAAGACTGCTGCAAAACATACAGATGATATTTGTCATTCAGCCAGAACTTGGTGCTGCTTTTTCTGTATTTAAATGCATCAGTCTGGTCTTACTGGGATGGGGCTGCTAGAAATGACAGCTTTGGGATGAAAGGTGATGTGGATGGTGCTCAGGATGAGAAAAAGTGTCTGCCATCCCAGAGCGTCTAGATGTTATTGACGGAATTAGTATGGAAGAGGTTAACAGTGATGCTATTTATACTGCCCTCTTTAATGTTCAGTATTAAAACCCCATTGACATAAATGAAGGGAATATACCTCTGTGAGACCTCCTGTCCTTGTTTACTACTTCAAAGACTCAGGCAGCACTGCACAATTTGAAGTTCTGCCGATTCTTTTCATGTTATCATAATCCATTTAAAATGGGCCCCCAAGTGCTAGAGACACTCATGAGGTCACTAGAAAAGTCACTGCATCCACAACTCATCATTTAGAGGAACACAAGCTGAAGGGAGGAAGCAATAAAAATCAAGATAGGAAAAGAAAGACGCAGAACCTTTTCCCCTTTGTCCAGTGAAACAGAATACAGCTTGTCAAAGTTGTTATAACTACACTGGCCCTTCCAGTTGTTCAGGATTCATGTGGACACTGAGATGGATGCCTAGTGAAGGAATTTCACCAATTTGTCCAACTGCAAGTTATCTGCAATGTTCTTAAATACATTCAATTTCTGTGATTAATGCTTGCTCATGGCTTTGCAAGCAGATCAGTGCCAGGGTTTGAGTTAAGATGTCAGTGGTGTTGACTGGACATTACCTAAAAATGCTATTGTAATCTGTATTGTTTTTATTATTATTATGATTTGTGCAGTGTCTTTTAATGGAATTTATCAGTGCAAAGTCATTTCCTCTTGATAAGACATTTCACTTATCTAGTCAGTAGCCATTTTCTGTATTTTCAGCTTCCAGGTATTTGCAAGGTGCATATATTGATATTAATATAAATAAACATTTAATACCATGAACCAAGACCTTGTAGCCGTGGAGCAGCTTGTGTGTCCCAGTGATCCTCAGAGCTAGGTCCTGCACTTTTGGCAGGGTCACCCATGGTGAACAGGCCTGAGGGAGGTTTCAGATAAACTACAGTTCAACCCCAAGTACTCAACAGCAGATCAGCCAGAAGATGATGTCAGGATCTCAATGGCTGTAAAGATGGAAGTCTCCTGTCATCTAGGATTTTTCTTGGCCACTGCCTCCAGATCGCTACCTTGTTAACGTTATGTGGTTGTTTTCTTACACCAGCTCCCTCCTGTTAAATGCAGTCACACGCAGGCTTCTACTACAGGATGATGATGACACATTGCTTGCCTGAACCATATTTTCTAGAATCTGATCTTGCTGTCCACTGAACTCAATAAAGACTTTAACATACCATATTTAACATTAGCTAGTTCAGTGCTACTGTTTGTGTTTGTGTATCTGAAACTGTTTGGCAAAATCTAGGTTCCTAATGTAAGGTAAGAGATTTTTGCTTGCTCTTGAACTGTAATCTTAGAAATATGCCTAGATTCAGTGACAAGACGTCTCAGATTACTTTAATAACAGTTCAGAGAACAAAGAGGTCCTCTATTTTTAAGGGGGAGTTGTATAATAGTTTAAACTACTTCAAGCCTGGGAATGCCTGAGAACTTTCAAAGCAGGTTTCCAGCATATGACATTCTCTCTGGAGACATTTAAGTAGCATAAAGCTGAAGGACAGCTGGGGCAGGGCTATATTTGTGCCTTTGCTCATTGCTGGTATGTTACTATTTGAGGGAAGAGGCTGCTAGAATTACTGCAATAAGTCTGCAGCCACAGGAAACTGGCAGCAAATTGCCATCTTGTTGATTAGTTTTTAGTAGGAGAAATAAAAGGGAAGTTTGGTGTCATCGGGGCCATAAGAAGAATTTATGGATTCTTAAGATAGAAGGCAAGTTTTTAGGTAGTAACAGTTCTTTGTTATGTGCTTTAGATGATTGAAGTTTATGAACTTTAAACATACTGCACCATAATTGTATCTGTGTTGTGAGCTGAGCAAACCACAAACTCCAGAAAGTTTTGTTTAGGCTAAAAGGTTCCAAACACTTTTAAATATACTTGTTATAATTGACATAATTGAATTACAATTTGCTAGGCAAAATATTTGAGGTTTTTTTTCCTGGTTTTATAGTAGATTATTTATATTTTGAAAACCAGCTGTGTATTGTTACCGTGAAAATTTTTGCAGGAGTCGGACAATATTTCACAGTATATTTCAAGACTGTTTTCATTTTTTATATTTTAATATGGCATGATATAGTTTATCATCTGTGGCATGTTTAATATTTTTACCTGTTATACATTTTTGTCTGTCATAAAATGTGTTTTTGCTAGATTTCATGTTCAGTAATTGGAGGGAACACTGCAAACTTTGTGTTTATATACAAATCCACAAGGCATGATTGTGTTCTCAGTTATGCGTAACACTGGAAAATGGAATGTTTTCCCTGAATTTCTCACTAGTTCATTCCTTCAGAATCAGCATCTTTTGCCTTTTAATAAGTCACTGATGTGGTTGGCTGATTGGTTTCTTAGAAGTTAACCATTATTCCCTGAAATATGTTCCAACAGGTAAAAAATATAAAAGCAGAGAAAAATATTTGAATAAGACTTTGTTAGCCAACCAGGTCTCAAGAAGATTAATAAAATCATAAAAATAAATGCAAGGGGTTAGGATCCCATGGAAACTGGGAAATCAAAGCTATAGTTAAAAATGGCTTTACTAAACTTGACGTCTGACAATTCTGGCTGCCTTAGTAAAGTGAAGAAGCACAGATTGCTATTTTAGAAGCTTTAAAATGCTGAGTGTAAGTTGTAACTAGATAGGGAATGTCACTATGATATGTTCATTAATCTTCAATGCTTGAAATATTTCTAAAAACTCTGTAACCATAATAATAAACTACTGGAGAAACAGGCACAAGTAATTATACTCTTTGTAGCCATGATCTTGTAGTACTGATGAGCTGTATGATGTTGATAGTGACATTTCAAAACTGATGGCACAGACCTATGTTCTCTCCATAATAATTTAATTCTTATTCTAATATTAATTTTAGGCTAGTTAAAAGGACTCGAATTTATTATAGAGATTGTACAATAAAGATGTGGAGGACTTTGCAAACATAAAGAATGTGTAGGACATAGTACATTATTTTCACTTTGCTGTAACAGAACAATAAAATCATGTTAATGATGAACAACATGTACTGTACCTTCCATCTAGAGTACCTCCATGCACACATGTGTATCTAGCTCATAAGATCATAGGAATGTAGGGTTGGAAGGGACCTCATGCAGCTATCTAGTCCAGCCCCCTACTCAGGACAGGATCATCCCTGACTAAGCTATCCCAGTTCAGTGTCAATCTAAATTGCTCTTGAAAATTTCCAGGCATGGAGATTCCACAACTTCTCTAGGTAGCCTGTTCCAGTGCTTAGCCACCCTCATCATGGGTGACTGGTGCTGCCTTGGGGGGGGCATGTGTACCCCATGCGACCAGTCCTGCTGACCGGGGGGGCGGGGCCCCCCAGGCAATCACGTGACAAGGCAATCACTGTGGCTGATTGCTGCATTTGCTGCAGCCGCTTTTGGGAGTGGCTGCGGCCGCTTCTGGGAGCAAGCGCTGGCCGATCGCTGCACAACCACTCCCGAAAGTGGCTGCAGCGAGTGCAGTGATTGGCCAGGGCTTTCAGAAGGGGCACCGGTGCTCCTGCCTGCCCCACTGCCCATTGCCTAAGCAGTGAGTGCGGCTCTCAGGGGGTGCACCAGCACTCTCAGGGGGTGCATGTGCACCCCCATGCACCCCCTACACATTGCCACTGGCCCTCATAGTGATAAAGTTCTTCCTAATCATCTGCTGCCATTTGAGGCCATTGCTCCTAGTCCTGTCCCCGACACCCACCATCTCCATCTTGTAATCTGTTTTCAGGTATTTGTAGACTTTTATCGAAACCTCCCTTCAGTTTTCTTCTCTGGATATGTAATTCTAAAGTTCTGGTTCTTTCAGACTTTCCTCATAAGTCATGTTTCCTATGCCCTTTTTTTTTCTCTCCCCTGGACTCTTTCCAATCAGTCCACATCTTTCTTGAAGTGTAGGACCCAAAACTGGACACAGTATTCCAGGTGTGGCCTTACCACTGCCAAAAAGAGTGGAAGAATCGCTTCCCTTGATTTGCAAGAGAGACTCTTGTTAATACAAGCCAGTACGCTATTGGTTTTTTACAAGAGCAAACTGTTGGCTTATCTTCAGTTCATGGTCAACTGTACCTGCAGGTCCTTCTCTGTAATACTACAGCCTAGCCAATCATTCCCCAGTCTGTCTTTGTCTTTGTGCATGCAATTACTCCATCCCAAGTGCAGCATTTTGCAGTTGTCCTTGTTGAATGTCATCTGATTTTAGATGATTTTCCCAGGTCATTTTGGATCCTAACCCTACTCTTCCACCCCAGTGTCAAAACACGGCTGCTGAACTTGAGTTCAAAGCTTTGAACTCAAGATCTTGTGGTAGAGGGATCAGCAAGCTTCCACTGTATCAGAGCTACAGACTTTATAAAGGTGTTGATATAGAGATAGACAAATGCACATGAAGGAATCTATACAGCTATATTTATAACATGAATGTTCTTTAATGTAAGAGGTATGTTTGTATCTGTTTTGAGGTTTTTAAAAGAGCAAACAGGAAAGAGAACTTCCTGCCTGTATTGACGTATTACCACCGCCGCACATTCAACAGGAATGCTGGCTCTAGAACATTTTGATTCATGCTAGAAGTTTCTGCCATTTGAACTAACACAGTAACTGACAGGAGTAGTAGGTTTTTATTCCCCATTTGAACAAGCACTTGAGGGGTCGGAACCCCAATATTCATTGACAAGAGAAAAAATGGGAGCAGCTGGGAATCATGGTTCCTGTTTGAGGTGCTGGGTAGGAGCTTTCTCTACTAGGCACAGATTTTTCTGCTTGTTCCCCTGTCCTGCTCTGTCTGTTTCCCCATCTAGCCATGCCCAGGTTTCCACCCTCAGGCTTCTCACTGCAAGCCGAGTGTCCTTCCCAGGAAATCCTAGACTCATCCCCCTGCAGACTTCCCATATTAGTCCCAGTCTCCTTGTTTAGCTAGCCCCAGTTCTGTCCCCCTAACCCTGAGCATCCTCCCCTCTGCCTCTTTGCCCAGGAAGTCTCAGTTGCCCCATCCTTGTGTGTTATTCAGTTCTATCTCTCTCCCCAGCCCTGGCCTCTAGTCATCAGTCCCAGTCTCCCCCATGTCTCTTAATCTGATTTTAGTTCCACTCCCACATCACAGCTCCCAAACCACTGTCTCATTTTCCTCCTGGGTTCCAGTTGCTGCCTCTTTACCTAGTCAGCCCTTGCCTCCTCACTGAGCCTAGCCCTAGCCTCTTCCTGCCCCAGCAGTTCCAGCCTTGCCCACCACAACTCGCAGCCCAGATTTCGTGTCCCTCAGGCCACCCCCCACCCAGTTCCAAGTCCTTTCTCCTTGTTACGCTTTTCTCCTCTTGTCCCCTTGCCAGCCCAGTGGTGGCATTAAATCTTGTGGCTACCCAAGCCACTGTTTCAACAGAGCTGTGGAGCCCATAAAGTGAATGTTACTGCTGCTTGCCCCCACCCGTCTTTTCTCTTGCTGCTGATTTTAGTCACTTTGGGCAATTAAAAACCCTGATTTTGGCAACAGGTAAGGAGGAGAGGCAAGCGTTGGATTAATAGCGGGATTAACATTACTGCTGCAGGGAAAAAACCCCATGAGCCAGGTGGCCCACTCCCATGTGCCGTATATTTGACACCCCTGGTTCACAGCAGAGCTTCTTCATTTTCAGATCAGGTGCCTAAAGCTGTTCAGCCCCAGCCCTACACCTGGACCAACCTACAGCAGCTCAAAGCTGCAACTGCACAGCGAGTCCTAATGGATAAGAGCTCTTCTGGTAGAATCTAAAAAATTGCAGGTGCCCACCTCTGTTTATTTTATGCCCACCTCTGTTTCTCTGTTTATTTTATGCCACTTTGTGAATAGGCCACTACTGATAAAATTAAGAGTCCATTTGGGAAATTAGTATGGGGGTGCTGAACCTCCAGCCTGTGGGTGAGATCCAGGCCCAGGAGCCGTGTTGTCTTCCCTACAGGAATGGCCATGGATCTAAAAATTTGGCAGCTGGGGAACAGTAGCAGCATTAATTGCCACCCCCGTGTGCCAAATATATGGGCGTATAGGGAACCGTGCAGGCAGATGCCATAGCTCTGTGTCCTAGACCATGTGTAGCACACAAACCCTGATCTGGGCACGTGGGATAAGGCAGCCTGAGGCAGGATCTGGGTACGCAGGGCCTGATCTGGGCAGCACAAAGCAGGATCTGCGCTTGTGGGGCCTGATCAGGGCAGTGCAAATTGGAATCTGTGCAGTGCAGACCCCGGTCTGGATGGTGTGCAGAGGGATCCAGGCAGCACAAGGTGGGATTGGAACATGAGGGCAGATCCTATAGATCCAATCCACAGACCTGTTCTGTGCCACCAGTCCAGCCCGTGGGGCCAACAAGTTGAGCAATAGTGGTCTCGTGCTTCTTGACACTTCGCATGACTGGCTCTGAATCAGAGCAACTTATACTGCCTGTGTATTTCAAATCAAAATCCTCATTCCTTATCATTTGTAATTACTTATCCCTTTATTTTGCAGGATTGAGACACTTTTCATTTGGACATCTCAAAAGCCTTACTGGGGAGAAAATACAGAAGTCATCCAGCCCAGACACTATAATGGAGAGCGAAGCTAATGATACAGAAGACTTTGATCAAGATCTCAAACCATCAGCTTCCATGATACTCCCAGAATCTAATGATCCTGAGCCTGGAGGCTTAATGTTTTATCACATGGATCTCTATGAAACAAGGGAAAGATTAAATATCTTTCCTGAAGAGCCGTCTGGCAGACCTTTGGGTGAAACTGAGGAGGAATCAGCAAGGATAGGCGAAGAGTTTCAAAGGCCAGTTGAAATGGGGTATGATGTGGAAAAGGAAGTTGAAGAATTGGCAAAGCTATATGGCCTTGATGAGGACAAAGGAATAGAGGGGGATCTCCTTGTTGGAAGTATAGTTAAAGCTGGAATTATAAGGACCAAGGAGACACCTGTTAAAATGGAAGGTGTAGCAGCAGTGTCATCTGATTCTGTGCATAATGCACCAAAAAGCCATTCTCCAATAAAAGGCTCTCAACCTAAAAAACAAAGCATGGAGGAACAAAGGCTTCTTGAGAAAGGTTCTCAGGTTGAAAACCAACACTTACAACAAGCAGGGAGAGCACATGAGGAGCTGAACAGTTATGCATGCCCCAGAGAAGACCTAAAAACCTATGGATTGCAAAATGAGCCGGCTCGTGAGCTGAACAGCAAGGAGGAAGCTGCTGATATTTATTGCTCCACCTGCAAGACCCCAATTAGAGCTTTTGACAAACTGTTTGGCAGTCACAAGGATCATGAGGTGACTGAGCTCACCAATGCAGCAGACATTGCAAAGGTAAGAAGTATTTGAGTGGACATTCCCATTGTGCTAGATGTCTGTTTAACAGTAATCAAGTGTGTCGATAATGCTATCTTTGGCAGGAAGAAGTTCATAAAAACATGTGTAAGCTCGAAGAGCAGATTGCTCAGATGGAAAATGTTGCCAGCCATTTGGAAGAAATTTTCATCACTGTAGAGGTAAGGTGTTTATTCTTTGGTTAAATCGGCAGTGTGGTACCAGCTGGGTTCATTGCTGTTTTGACAAGAGTAAAATGTTCAGCTTTTAATAGGATGAGTAATAACAGTAATAGAACTCCTAATTAACTTGGGGCTTGCCGACATGGGGACATTTAGAAATATTAATCTAAATTAACATTTAAAGTAATTTACTTGAACCACATTCAGCCACTGTATAGACACTCTTATTCAGCATTAAAGTGGCCTTTCTTCAGTTTATCTTAATTTACTCTGGAAACAAAGTCAGTTAAATTGAATTAAGGCCCCTTTGATTCTGAATGAAAATGTCCATAAGAGAGTTTCATGTGGTTTAGCAGATTTACTCTAAATTTACACCTTCAGTTAGGGTAGATTAACTCCCATGATCTCTGTCATGTAATTGAGCCCTTGATGCAATGCAGCACACAAAGGGCTAGAGTCCACCTGTGTTTATGTCAGTTTATCCCAGGGTGTCAGGCCCCTGTGGGTAGGAAATCTGACTGGAGGAAGACTGTAGTAGTACCATCCAGCGAGAGATGTTCATTAGCCTAAAGTCAAACAGAAGGCAGGTTATAGCGCCATGTAGCCAACCTCTTCCCTCTGCTGGGGGTGGCTGGAACCAGGCAGCACTGTACAAGGAGTGGGAGGCAGTTGGTGAGGAAGCCCTGCTTTCCGCTTTTATCTGCCCTCCCAGTGTCTCTCCCGGCAGAGAGCAAAGGTGTAAGCATTAGCTGCTCAGCCTGTCTGCCCTAGAGTGAAACCAGGGATCCCCAAGTGGCTGCTATGATTCTCCTGGTACCTGGATGTGCTTTTCGTATGTGGAAACACCTGATTATTATGTACTTCTTTGTGATCCTGGCTTTAGGTTAGTTTTGCTTCATTATGTTCAGAATTAATGTGTACCCCATAGTGTCTTGTGGTGGGTGAGAGAGATTAATAGAAAAATCTGCTAATTGTTTCTAATGTAATGATAATCTCGCATAGGCGTGTCTACATGAGACACTACTGTGCAGTAACAACGAGCTCATTGCTATTGCGCAGTAGTGTTGCCAGGGACTAACCACGCAGTGATTCATAGATTGTAATAGATTCATAGATTGTAAGGGCCTGCAAGGGACCTCGCAAGATCATTGGGTCCTGATGATACTGCGCAGTAGTAATGAGCTAGCGTGCAGAGTGTTGCCAGACATTAACTGTGCGGTGATGCTACTGTGCAGTAGCTCATTGCTAATGCACAGTAGTGTCAGAAAAAAATGTGTAGTAATGGTACTGAGCACTAACACTGGTCATTTAGTACTTGCTTATGCATAGTGCGCTGCTCACGTAGACAGTCTGTATGTATGTAATGGCATTGTCTCCTTGTTAACCATTTAGTCATAAACCTCAGGAGGTCATCTAATGTGACCTCTTGTCCCAAGCTGGGTCACCTCTGTCTAAACCATCCCAACAAAATGCTTATTTAACTTGCACTTAGACTTTCAACACTGGAGATTTCACAGCCTCTCTAGGCAATCTCTTCCAGTGCTTAATCATCCTCATAGTTAGAAAGTCCTTTTCTATATTCAGCCTAAATCTCCCTTGTTATAATGAAGCCCACTACACTTCTTGTCCTGCCTTGTCCACACAGAAAACAATTGATCAGCTGTTTTAAAACAATGCTTCCTGCATTTGAAGATTAATCAAATCCTCTCTAGACTGAATAATCCCAATTGCTCCAACTTTTCCTCATAATATATGTTTTCAAATGATCCCTTCAGTGGCTTTCAGTATGATTTTCCCTCTCACTGGGCTTTGGATCAGGCATTACGTGAATAACAACATAAAACTCAAATGCCTTTCAGGAGAATTTTGGGAGACAGGAGCAGAACTTTGAGATGCGTTGCAATGATGTGATGCAAACACTTGCTCAGAGATATGAAGAAAAGTTGCAAGATCTTGGGGAAGAGAAGAAGCTAAAGCTGGAAGCCCTGTATGGACAACTGGTCAGTTGTGGAAAGGATCTTGACACTTGCAAGGACCTGATGGAAACTATTCAGGAGCTGTGCATGGAAAACAAGAAAGTTGATTTTATAAAGGTAAGGACATAACATTCATGAGATCCCTTCTGGCTGATACATTTCCTGATAGCTCCCCAGTACTTTCCAATCTAGAGTAGAAAAAAGTAGCACCAAGGTTTCGAGTGACTGGCCACAGAACATTCAGAGTTGAGTCTGCATTCTTCTGTTTCTGCTTCCAGCACTCTGTACTGTTATACTTAGTTATGCTCAATTTAACATAACTCTAGTGCATAATCAGAGGTTTGTCAGTAACAAACTCAATCATTCACAAGTTGAATTCTGGTTTGAGGAAAACACTGTTTGTTCTCCAAGCCTCCCCTCTTATTTAGCTTTTGAAGGACTTAGCAGTGTTGCATGCCTCATACAGTTTGGGCTTCCTTGCTGTATTTTGGGCTCCCAGCAGGCAGTTTGAAGCATTTACTTCAGTAGATTCTGCTTCTCTGTTTCTCTGTTTGCTCATTTTGCCAAGGAGTTCAAATATATAACTACCAGGAGGCTCCAAATTGAATATGTTAGCAGCTCCTGCAACATGATTAATGAACCCCGCTGCTCAAGCAATTCAGAGAGATATTTTCTCTGACAAGTGCCCCCCTTTTGAAAGATTGTCAGTCTCTGGGATGTTCACAGTCATGCTGATCTGAGCTGTTCCAGGAATGGAGTATGAGAGCATTTCTATAGCAAGGCCACTGCGATGTCCAAACAGGATGTGAAGCTAATATCATATCCCAGTTGAAGCCCCCACTTGCACATCTCTTCACTATTCTCATTCACCCTGTTAAACTCTTGATGAGCTGACATTTCCTTTTTCTTCTGCATCCCTGGAAATGACCTTGTTTCTTCCCTAGCCCTTAAGTGCTTTTGTATTGTCTCTAGTAACTGCTTTTAATCTCTTCTGAGACCATAGTCTGCCTTCCCCATTATGTTCTGTAGAGGGAATTTCTTGAATTTGAGTTTATGGAGACAGGTTTCAAATCAGCTGTTCAGCTTGCATGCTGGGACCTCAGTTATCTAGGGGCTGCACTTCTAGAATAAAGAGAAGAGTAGCTATAAGCTGCTTCATTGATTTCAAATCAAGGATGGTGTTTAGATTTTTGGGATTTCATCAATGCAGCCCTTAGCTAAGCAAAGTCCTACATTAGTGTGCATCACAGCTTCCATTAAATGAGTGACCTTCAGTGGGGCTGGTGGGATGCATTTTGTTATTGGCCAGTATATTTACCAAGAACACACAGCGCTCTCCACAGATTTTCTTCTCCTGCCCCAAATGCTGGTTGCTCCTGCTTGTGACCGTTAATAAGCACTTTGCATTCTTGGAAGCATAGGTGGGATGTGGAGGGACAGACACTGGGTGCTGAATTATAACTTGCGTAAGTACATAAGAGGCACATCTACACATTTATTAATGCACAGTAATTGTTGTGCATTTAGATTAATAAATTAATAGATTCATAGATTGTAAGGGGCTGGAAGGGACCTTGTAAGATCATCGGGTCCAGCCCCCCCTGCACTAGGCAGGAAAAACACCTGGGGTCAGATGACCCCAGCAAGGCGACCGTCCAGTCTCCTCTTGGAGATTTCCAGGGTAGGTGATTGCACCACCTCTGGAGGGAGTTTATTCCACAGTCTGGACACCCTGACTGTGAAGAAGTTTTTGTAGTGTTAAGCCTGAAATGGTCTTCAAGAAGTTTGTGGCCATTACTCCTCTTTTTCCCAAGGGTGCCTTGGTGAACAGTTGTTAGCAGAGCCCTTGATGTATTCCCTTGATGTAGCGGTAACCTGCTACCAAGTCCCCTCTCAGCCTTCTCTTTTTTAGGCTGAAGAGACCCAAGTCCCTCAGCCTCTCCTTGTATGGCTTGTCTTGCAAATCTCTGATCATACGGTGGCTCTCTCAGGACTCTCTCAAGCTTATCCATGTCCTTGTTGAAGTGCGGTGCCCAGAACTGGATGCAGTACTCCAGCTCTGGTCCCACCAATGCTGAGTAAAGTGGAAGAATCGCTTCCTTAGTTTTGCTTGAGATGCATTGGTTGATGCATGCCAGAGTATTGTTTGCCCTGCTGCCTACAGCATTGCACTTATGGCTCATATTCATACTATGGTCTGTTATTATCCCTAGGTCCCTTTCAGCCATGGTGCTAGGCAGTTTGGCGCCACTGAGCCTGTATGTTGGGGATTGTTTATCCCCAGATAGAGCACTTTACACTTCTCAATGTTGAACTTCATTTGGTTCTGATCTGCCCAACTTGCCAACCTGTTTAGGTCCACCTGTATCTGCAGCCTAACTTCAAGTGTGACCACAGTCCCCCATAACTTGGTGTTGTCCGTGAACTTGGCCAGTGAGCTCTTCACCCCCATATCCAAATCATTGATAAAGATCCTGAAAAGCACTAGACCAAGCACAGACCCCTAAGGGACACCACTGGCCACTTCTCACAAGGACAACACATATCCGTTCATGAGAACTCTTTGGGTCCTACCTCGCAGCCAGCTTCCTACCCACCTGACTGTAGAGCAGCTGAGCCCACAATCCTCCAATTTTCCCATGAGAACATCATGGGATACCAGAACAAAGGCCTTTTGGAAGTCTAGGTATACAATGTTGACTTCCTCTCTCTTATCCAGGTGGCGTGTTACCTGGTTGTAGAAGGAGATGAGATTGGTAAGATAAGACCTGCCCACGACAAAGCCGTGCTGGCTGTTGTTCAGAATCCTACCTTCTGCAAGCCTATTGCACATAGATTCCTTGATGAATTTTTCCAAGATTTTCCCTGGGATAGAAGTTAGGCTAATTGGCCTATAGTTGCCCAGGTCCTCTCTCCTCCCCTTCTCGAGATGGGCACAACATTGGCCCTCTTCCAGGACCAATGCAATGGACTGAGCGCCACGACTTTTGGAAGAATTTCGCCAGAGGTCCCACAAGGACTTCAGCCAGCTCCTTCAGCACTCTCGGATGAAGTTTCATAGATTTCATAGATTTTTAGGGTCAGAAGGGACCTCAGTAGATCATCGAGTCCGACCCGCAAAGTTCATCCAGTCCAGCTGACTTCTAAATGTCTAACTGTTCTAACTGATCATGCACCAGCTCAACATCAACAGTAGGAAGGCGGTCATTCCCACCATGCCCATTCTGTACTCTATCTAGCATGATTTTCCATTGAAATACCAAAGCAAAGTTGTCATTTAGGGGTTCAGTTTTCTCCTGAGTCTGGGTAACCAGCTGTCCTGAGTTCTTAAGCAATGGCCCCACTCTTCCATTTGTTTTCCTCCTGTTCCCTACATACCTAAAGAAGGACTTCTTGTTGTCCTTGATTTCCGTTGCTATTTTAAATTTAGTCACTGCTTTAGTCTTTCTAATCTGCTCCCTACAAGTGCAGGCCATTATTGTATGGTCCTCCTTGGGGACTGTCCCAACCTTCCATTGTTTGTGTGCCTCTTTCTTTTTTTTCAAGAGGACCATGACATCCCTATTAGGCAAGAAGGCTTCCCAGCCCTTCTGCTACCTTTCTTCTGCATGGGAATGGACTTTTTTTGTGCTCCAAGTATCCTGTCCTTGAGGAACGACAACTCTTCAGTTTAGCACTTGCTTAATGAAGTACTAACTAAATGCACAGTAACTACAGCTACTTCGCAGTAGCACCAGTGCACGGTTTTTTAGTGACATTTTCTGCACAGTAGCCTAATAGTACTGCGCAGTAGCATATTAACACAGTTTTTGCCCAGCATGTTACTGTGCAGTGTTATTAGGTTACTGCGCATTAAGCATTTCATGTAGACGTGGCCAGTAAGTAAATTAAGCCAGTAACTGGCCATCTGAAAACAAGATTTGCTAGGGCTTTATTCTTGGTAGCCGAAAGGCTAAGAGCAAGAGGGTTAGCTACGGCTTTGGAGCAAATGCTTTGAAAGCATTTTTAACAAAATTGTATCAGCTAAATCTGGCATTCAGTAGTCTCCACTGGTTAATCAGACGAGTTGCTCCTGCAGACATGAAAGACTTTCTATCTTTAACTCTTTCTCTCTCTCCCTTTTTCTTATAGGATGCAGTGACCCTGGTTGACAGGTAATATCAGTAGTCAAGATTTTGTATTTAATTCCTGTATGGCCAGTATAGTCATCTGAAATTGCTCACGTCAGATATCCCCAGTTATCAATTATTTGCTATTTTGTGACAATATACTATACTGAACAGAGGAGCAACAGGATGTTATTGAAGCTAACAAAGCTGTTCATGAACTGGTCAATCTGGTTTAAATTACAATTGGAAAAGTTTCCAAATTAAGTTTAATAGCTTGAAAGTAATGTTAAACTGATCTTACAAAGCACATGCACAAGAGCTAGAACTTGAGTAAACCCGTGTCTCTTCAGCTTAGTCATAGCAAACTGATTTCAGTGGCTGAAAAAATAGGATTGCTTAAGATCTCAAAGAAATGCTCAGGATAGAAATCTGCCTAAACCAAGCTGTCTAAACCTACAGATTAGTAACAAGCTTATTAATATATTCATAGAGGTTTAGCAAATCCAGGGGTGAGTTTGCAAAACCGATGGTGTGAAATATAGCAGTAGTAAAGAAAGAGCCACATCAGTGGCAAGATGCATGTTTTAATTCACTTCAGTCCATCATGAAAACAAGTAAAAGAAAGCAGGTGAGAAAGGGAGCTCACTTTTAAAATTGTGTGCATACAGTACCTTGCACAAGGCAACCTGGCTACACTTACAGATTCCTTCAGAACTGGAGTATTAAGGGAAATATTGCCTATCAACTGCTGAAGAGAGCCATCACATCAGCTAATCCACTGCGAGACCAAGAAGGGCACGAAGACAGAATGTAAAATGTTTCAGCCAAATTTGGGTATAAATAATTTTTAGTAAAAATCTCATACAAATAAATTTTAATACAAATCTCTCCTTATGTTTCTGAAAAAACAGTATTGGCTGGGGTGGTGAATGAAGTATGAGGGATGGCTTTCATACGGACATCTAAACATTGTTTTAGGGATGTTGCTGTGGGTTTTTCATGTGTCACCAGAGGTAAACCAGCTTCTCTGCTGAATGGTAAAATAAAGAGCTCTTTTTCTACTATTAACACAATTACTGTCAGAAGCCTTTCTCTTTGGGTACAGTACTATCATCTTATAGCAATTAGACTCTTTTTACACTTATAGGCTGGAAAAATTCTTAAAAAAAGATTTGGATTTAGAGCTTTCAGCACTGCCAGACTTTGAAGACAGAGCCATAGATTTCTCTGATATGGAACAACTAATGGACTCCATTAATACTGTTCCAGGTACTGTTTGATCCGTATTTCAAACCTATTCACATTAAGGTGTATATGTTGAATTGGAAGCCTATTTTTTTTTCTTTTAAAGGGGACCTGTAAGAGGGAAGACAGGAGCTCAGGCCCCATATATGTTTGTGATGTTTATGACAGATAAAGGAGTATTGAAAATTAGTTTATTGAAAGTGAAAACTAACTTATTTTTATCTTGGAATTATCAAGGCTGTCAAGTCTGGTCTTCTCTGGGAAGACTTGGAGAAGGGAGCTCTGAATTGTCTCAGCCTCAAGACTAGTGGTACTGACTCTAACCAGCTCATCTTTCTTCCCAGCACTTTGAATTTAGTTGAATTTAGCTGAAATTAAGAAAAAGCCCAAACCACTTCTCTCAGTGAATCAGATTTGTAGCTGCTTACCCCTCTGGTATCTTTCAAGTCGTTCTCCAAGTCTCCATTGAGTTTTGCATGGAAAATAGTGTAGCTGAGATTTGAATTTCTAATGATTAAAAAAAATAAGCACAGGGAAAAGGATGCTTTCAAAATAAACTCAGGCTTTCTTTATACATTATAATGAGTCAAAAAGGCCCCAGCCCTTTTCTGTTTCATTGGGTCTTAAAGTGTCCACTGGAGCAATGTTCATGCATTATTTGGGTTGTTTGCACTTCTGCATTCTGCAAGCCAACTGTTTGACATGTACTTCCCCCTCAATGTTGTGCTTTCAACTTTACCACCAGATGCTCTTAAGTACTGGAACTAACAGCTTTATCTCTTGGCAGGGAAAAATACAAATCTCTCTCCCATAGCATCCTGTTAGCTCTGCATCCTGCTTAATAGGAGGCGGTGTCCAGTGCTCTCCTCCCTTATTCCCCAAGAGTGAATTCCACTGTGTGCAGGCACTCGCAGGGTAGCCTTAGGGGCAGTCAGGCTTCGGGAGAAGCTGTAAGCTTAGCGTTATGTTTCTGTCATTTTGTTCGAAAGCCAAATTACAGGAACTGGGTGAGCTTGGACCAGCCCACAGAACCCATTCACCTTGGTTTTACACCACTGACTCCGGGGTTTATATAAGGATGAGTGAGTGGAGGATCAGGTCCAGGATGCACCCATGCTGATCAGAGATGTGGCTCAGTGTCAATTTAAAGGGTTTGGTGGGGGGTTTTTGTTTGTGAACAACTCCACAGGCTCCCATTGAGGCTACTCTGTAGAAGCAGAGGGATCCACAGCTCACCCTATTCCTTTATACAGAACCTGTGTGTTCATGAAATGAATCATTTGTCCTCATTTCAGCTCCCTCTGCACCAGTGATAAATCCCCAGGCTCCCAATTCAGCAACTGGCACCTCTGTGAGAGTTTGCTGGGGCCTTTTCTCAGATGACAGCATTGAATGTTACCAGCTTTATTATAAACAAGTGAGCGATGACACACCCAGTGAGGAGCAAGCTGGTAAGAAGGCACTAACTCAGGGGCTTGTATAGAAGCCAGCTGGAAAAGTAACTAGATCCTGGAACCATTTTGAACACTGGTCTTTGAAATGGTTTCTGTGAACATAGCTGTACCTGTCACTGCTAGTGGTTGGGGAGGGGGGGCAGATGAGCACATCAGAGGTATTTTTAGAGAATGCGCTACATGAAAAGCCCACGCTCATTTTGCAGTTTATATGCCTGGTATTTATAGATGGCAGCTCCTCACCACCCACATGCACAGAAGGAAGAACCACACAACTATTGTTGCAGATTCCGTACAGCTAAGTGGCAGGATTGAATTAGCTAATACTAATTGTAAGTTCCTTTGTTAAAGCACAATTTTCCAGAAAGGCCTTATAGGGCCAAATGGCCTGTTTGGAAAGACAAACTGAACCTGGCAAAATTTTACAGCTTGTGAAAAATACACGGTACCTTCTTCTTTAAAAGGCCTCAACAAGTGTCCAAGTACTAGGATGAGCTGACAGTGCAGCTTAGACAGCAGCCTCCGAGTAGAGATGTGCAGAGCCCATCCCGAAGACTTCTGCTCCAAGGGAACAACGCACATCTTTAGCCTTTAAGTATAACTTTGATTTGGGCAGCTTCATGCTACAGAAGCTGATACTTCATCAGATTCACATCTTTTCAAATGACAGAGGGGAGAAGGTGCCATGAATGAGCTGGCAGTATGACAGCTAGTCAAAAGGATGATAAAGTGAAGCATATGACACATAAATTAGGAGCCCCAAAGACCATGTTTTAATGGCTGTAATTGGAGGAGGTTAGGCAGAAATATGAGGCAGACTGTGTAAAGTCTTATGTGAACACCCTGTGTTTCTCATTTCAGAGCTGGTGATCAAGGTAAAAGAAACATACCACACAGTTACTCATCTGGTCCCTAATACACAATATGAATTTTGGGTTAGCGCTTTAAATGCATCTGGCATCAGTCCAGCTAGTGAAAGAGCAGTTTATGTAACAGGTAAATTAACTTTGTTAATATAATACAAGCAAGTGATTTTTATGGGGAACATGAATGATGCTTTAAGGACTTTTTCTTGGACCTGTCTCTGCTCTGATGGTGTTTTTCTCTGAAAAAGATAAAATACAATTCAGTGGCAGAGATGGGAACAGACCCCGGGTCTTGTTCTTGTATCTAACGACAAACCTAAGTTGCTCTGTCTTCAGAGCTTTCTGAAGTTTTACCATTTCTATGTCAGACATGCTTTGTGATGACAATTCAGCACAGTAGAGTTTGATTAGAAATGAGATGGAGCCACATAAGATTCAGATCCAGATCTACATCCCTGCATTTTAATGTGTTCAGATCAAGGGCCATGGGTTAGCCCATCACTGTGAAAAGGCAGTCATAACTGTTAGCTTCAGATATCCTAGCTTCATTTAAGTTCAGCAATGTTTGAGTTTAATTTTTAAAGAAGGAAACGCTATGGTGAAGAATGTGGCAGAATAGGGAAACCTGTCAGACCACTGGCACTGATTCATGGTCCTGTGGGACTCCCTATACATTGAAATGCATCAGAATCCAGTACGGTCCTTAGTTTTCTTTTGTAAAACGCTGGTCTCCAACTCTTCAAGAGTCATTGAAAGTGAGATCTTCAGGCACTCGCATCAGATGGTCTCCACGAGCCTGATGGTTGACGGATGATGCCTTCTTGTTTTTAAATTAAGAATCCATTCAGTAAAGATAAATTACCATGACAAGGACAAAACAACATGAAAAATGAACAGGATTGTTGGACTAGCATCCACCCACATTTCTTTCTAATCAATTGTTTTGTGGTTGCTCTCATAACTTAAACAGCTCAAATAATAAGCTACCTAAATAGTACCTGCATCTATCTACCCAACAGTTTATAGTACATCAGGAAAGCCATAAAGGGGTTTCTTTTACCGTTTATTATAAAGAAAACAACTCTGTTGTAAAAAAGATTTTTTTTAACTACCGGGAGTGTTATCTACAAAGCACATTTAGCCCATAACAAAATTGCTTAGAATCTACTTTGCTTACATTTTAGCACCTTCACCACCTATCATTAAAAGTCAAGAGAACCGAAGCTGTGAAAATGCAGCTCTGATATGTTGGGAATCAGGAAACATTAATCCTGTTGAGTCCTACACGGTCGAATTGTCCAAAGTAACAAATGGAGAGAATGGAGATGTTATTACAGAGTGAGTCAATAAACTGTCACATAGTATATAGATATGAAGCTCTTCTGTGTTGGCTGGCATGAGGTATGTTTCGAAGTACCAAGACTGTTAGGCCAAAGAGATGAGACTAGAATTCCTGAATGTGAGGGTATGATGTTCAGTGTACCTGAAGAAATTGATTGAGCAACCTCTGACAAGCAGATATTTTATAGGCCTGTACTTTGGCTCTACTATGAATATGAAGTTGAAAATACCACTAGAAAGGTAATGGATTGCTCTGTCTAATCCAGGCAAAATTAAACAGTAATCGAAATCTAATCACAGCTCCCATGTTACAGACATTAAGCATCTCCCGGACACTTGTCTAGGCTTGTTAATAAATGTGTGTGAGATTTATAGGTCCTTAATTTATCTTTTTGAAGATCCATCCATCAGATTCTAAAACCAAGGGGGGGGAGCTCTGTTGCCAAAAGTCCATCTGAAACAAAGCATTTTGTTTTAGAAAAAGCAGAAAATATAGAAGGTTTAAAACTAATTCAGATCAGCTAATGCAGTTGTTAAGTGGCACCTCAAACTGTGAATGTTTTACAACAAGTACTTTATTTCTATTAATTTTGTCTGTTTGTGGGCTGTTAATGAACAGATTGTGACTGTTCTCCTTTTTTGTTGGTGGAAATGATCTGATGAAGATTTTCACGTATTACAGCCGTGCCAATAGCTTTAAATTGAAAATCCCCAATTTAAGCAGTTTTCCTCTCATGACTGATCAGATGAGATGTGGTTTTATTTTTGTTCCCTGATTAGTTAACGGCAACTCTTATCAGGATTTTGCTGAAAAGGCTCACAGAAAGTAAACTTTAATTTACTTCCCAGATGCTGAATTATAATTACTTTTGGTGAGCTTTATTGTTAGCAGACTCAGTTGCATGAACAGTTATAGAAAGTGAACATACAAGGCTCTGGGACACAGGTGAAGCACATTAATTTAAAGACAGCATAATTCACAGAAGTTTCCCTTCAGCTTCATTCTAGTAATAACAAACCTGAAAAGGGCAAAAGCAAGGAAATACTTGGAGGTATGAGTAGTTCAATCCAATTCTCTATGTGTTCTTTGGGAAAATAACTTCAAAGGATTTGCCTTTATTCTGTAGCTCATAATTCGTCCTCTGTTTTCTACAGATCGATTGTGGGAATTCCTAACTGTGAAGCTCTAATTCAGCTGCAGCCAAGACATAGCTATCTTATCTCTGTCAGAGCTGTCAACATGGGTGGTTCCAGTGAAAGGAGTGAGCCTGTTTCCGTCCACACCACAGGTACTGTGGAAGAGGTAGTTCATCAGCACTTCTGATAAGAGTTATGTTATGCAAATCCACCTTACAGATATTTTGAGCATCTGCAAACTGGCCCTGTGGATGGATATTTGTCTCATTCCCCCTTCAGTCCAGTTTAGAGCATCTTTTAATGTGCGGTGAAAGACAACTGTGCTGGGAGGTTAATTCTCCAGGGTAGTGATGGTGGACAGTGGTGGCCCTGGTAGTGATGATACCCCAATCCATACCAGGCCTGAGACTGAGTAATTGCCAAGTGCTCGCCACCAAAAAAATAATCTCACATACATTTATTAACAAGCTTAGATACCTGTTCAGGGAGATTTTCACTAGGGAGTGACATTCTTGCCCCCTCCAAATTGCCTGATCAGAACTAATTTGTAAGGGATAGTATGTGGATACTTGCTTTTACCTCATTGCGGTTCCAGCCTTTCACTGTAATGATTCTGTAAAAGCACCAGAAATCTTGAAACACTCCAGTTTCCAACAAACTCACTTTACTTCATTCCTGCAATTCTCTTCTGAGCTTTCAGCAACAATTATACAGGTTAAATTGAGCTTTCTGCCACGCTTTCATTCCCTGGGCAACTTTCATAGAGTAACTATTTACCAAAATTCTGACAAAAATTCAGTAACAAAGTGTTTGTCTGCTTTGTATTGCATTTGTAATTCCCAGGGAAGCTCCTAGGTCATTCTTCAATCAATGGGTAGAAGCGATTCGCCAGCACATCCAAGCCTACACACTTGCAATCATGTTTTCAGCAACTGTGTGATATTTCAATGTGCTTTAATCAAACCGAGTTTTTTAAATTACAGACAGCCTCCTAACTACTTTGCCCACTACAAAGTTTTCACTTTCAGAAATGCATGCCAATAATTGCCACATTATTGTTTGTGTTGTATTCATACTGTTGTAACTGCATTTTGATTATGCTGATTTCTCTTGGGATTGGTATGGAGAGATTTCTTTCCCCCCGAATCTGCACTGTGCAAACAGCTGATGTAGATTGCTATTATTACAAACTGTAAATGTGCAGCCAAGGTGTGAGGAGTGTCACCAGGAATGAAAATAGCCGTTATCACCTGCAAGTGCTTTTGCTGGGAATGATACATATGAATTTCAGCTAAAACACCTGTGGCTTAGACATGAGAAAGCGTAAATCCAGTGCTTTCCCTGTCTTTGTATCTCCTCTTTGCCAAAAGGCCACTAAGGACTTGTCTAGCTTACAGCCGCCTGCCTAGATACCTCAGTGGCCACTGTCGCAACAATAGCGGGAGTTCAACAGCAATTCACAATGCTCATCCTATACTCCCTGGAGTATTCTGGTATGCCCCCCTAGTGCTGGGAGTTGCTGTGGCTACCTATTCCTTCTTTGCAAGTGCCAGGGAGTCTTCCTAGGTAACAGTGGTGTTATACCCACTTCTCACCAGTGAGCTGGGCCCCATATTGTTCTCCAACTCTGCTTATTACAACAGCATGGGCATGAAATGCAGGAGATACTCCTTTTGCTTCTGTGGGATTTGACAGTTTGGTTCTTTCAGATTTGTTCACTTCTGCTTTTGTGCCATCTGCCTGCAGTGACCACAGCCCAGCAGGTCTCATGCGCTGCCTCTGGTGAGGGCCTAGCACAAAAAGTGCTTGACCCTGCATTGCATTCCTGAGCCCTGCTCCAGCCCTTTGTGCTGCTAGAGCCATCCTCAGTGGTGATCTTCTAGGACTGCACTGAAGGATACCTGGGCTGCATTCAGATGACTGTGGCCATGCAGTATGTGGCATCACAGGCACGTTTGTGGCACCATATACTGCACATTCAGCTCTTTGCCATGCTGCAAGGTAGCAGCGTGGGGCAGGGTGTTGACTCCAGGAGATCCCAGGGCTAAAAAAACCTGTGCAAAAAAAAAAAAGTGGGGTGATACATGCAAAGGCAGCATATGCCTCACAAAACTGGAGCCTGGCTGGCCACCAGGATCACCACAGCTGCAGCCCAAAGAGGACCCCAAGTCAGCAGCAGAATCGAGTTCCTTGTGAATAGGTTAAATGTCTGGCCCAATTCAGAATTTAAGTAAACAGGTTTTTTAGTTTATGGTAGCAAAGGACCAAACCTGACCCTCTCATTCCAACCCAATGCAGTCAGTTTGTTCCTTGATTAAGTCCAAGGCTAGATGAGATGTATTTTCTGGCTTCAGTTAAGGCTTTGGATAAGCAGGTTTGCTTATGAGATCTGGGCCCCAAATGGAGGAAATCTCGTTAAATCAGCCTCAGGGCCCTTTCCAGTCTGCTGGCTAGCCCTAATCTGGATTGAGACACCACTCTCTAGACTGAAGCTAGGTTACAGGTCTATAACTGATTGTGGGTTTAAGGTGCTGAGACTGAAATCAATCACAAAATTTTCGTTTTTTTACAGGCACTTATTTCTATCTTAATGAGGACAGTGCCCATCCTTTGCTGTCTGTTCTAGAAGATGGATTTACAATTGCTTGCAGTGAAATAGAAAACCCAGAATGTGATTTGGCATCCCGTGATAACAGTTTTACAAGGTATATGCAGGACCTTAGAATTCACAGTTGATGTATGTTTTTCACGGCTGCTAATTTTTGTCATGAGGATTTAAATCCTCTTGACGAGGTGTACTGATTCACTGACCTGTTTCATGTTCAAGCTGGGCACAGATTAATTTCTACCATGCCAAATGAAAGCCTTATGGCTATGTGTTCCCTTTTTGTGCTGTGTACGTAATGTGTTTTTTCAAAGGGGTAAGGAGGCCATATTCTTGGGTTACACATCTTAAAAGTAGACAGTGGGAGCATCTACACGAGACACTACATCACTCTAGCGGTGAGCTTCAGCAACATAGCATCGGTGGGCATGAACCGTGATGCCGACAGTAGCTCATTGCTACTGTGTAGTAGGGTTGGAAATGACCTGTGTGCCACTGGGACTGCATAGTAATAGCTCTGCTAAAGCAAGTACTAAATGACTGCGCAGTTGTCAGGCACATGTGTAGACACAGCCAGAATTTACTCTGAAAAACCCTTGTAAAGCATTTCAAGTTGGGCCCCCAAAATCATGAGTTATTTTTGAAAATGGGAGGCCATTATATTGCTGTGAGTCTTCGTGGGAGTCTGCTAACAAACCTCCACTTAGAATGTCATCAAGGCCTGCAGTGTGATTCACTGCTCTCACATCATTTGAAATTTCTGAAAAGATTTCTCCCTGGAGGCTGAAATGTCCTGCTTGGTCTCAGCACATGAACAATTGTTTTAAAAATTGATTTTAGCTCTTCAGTCTGGTTTAGGGGAGATAAAAAAGCTATTTTTGTCTTCACAAAGCACATCTGAGGGTACCTGGGGAAAAGACAAACTGACCCACAGCTCTTAACATAAGAATTCAATTTGTGACACGGGCCCTTTGCAGAGTAGAATGTTCAATGGTCTCCGGCCCCTGGGGCTGCCCAGCCTTGTCCAGCACTGCCCCAGCCATCCAGGAGGGCCTGTTCTGCTGCTTGCTCTTCTTGGTTTAGCATTATTAGAACTTCGGTGATGGGCTCATCTCGTGTTATGTAATTTCTATCTTCCTCCTGGCTGCGTGACACTCATGCCCACAGACTTATGTTTGCCTTTGAAACTCATTTCCTTTTTAGTTCTTGATAGAGCCCAAAGCCCCAAGACAAGTGTCACAAAAACCGGATCAAAACCATGTGCTCTTAATCCAACAGTAGTGGGATTTTTTAAATTAGCATAATTACTAGATTTTTTTTTTTAATTATAGTGATCCAACATTTGCACACTTGAGAGGCTTCAAGAGTTTCCTCCTTCCTCCTCTCTCTCTCCCCTTCCTTACTTCTAAATGCTGCCAAGGTTGCCATGGCAATGGTACCTCACACGTCACGGAGCACAGGCCTGCGCCTTTCATTCCTTTTTCATGCTATTCATGGATGATGATTTTGGGGGCTGCTTTTATACGTCTCTAATGAATGGAAACCACCTACCTGGCTCGTTATGAAACAATCCTTTCCTATGGCTAAACTTTTTGAGCCCTTAAGTGGTTGAGGAGTCTGCGTTCACTTCTCAGAAGTGACTTTGGCAGTAAGGGACAGATTTCTAAAGGCTCTTAGTTGCCTAAATATACAGCTAGGTGTTGTGGGAATGTTAGAGTGCCTTGGGGCCCAAATCCCACTGTTTCCTGTGGCTTTAGGCACAAAATATCTCTAAAAATCTGGCCCATAAGAATCTAAACCTCCCTGAAAGTTGCTGCAATTCAGAAGCCTAACAGCCAAACTTTCTAGCGCATGGATGCCTAAAGATGTAGATGGGGGTTTAAAAAAGGCTGAATTGGGTTTGGGACCTTGAGCTAGAGCCCCCCACCCCAAAAGTGGGCATCAAAACATTGAGTATCTGCTGCCGAATCTTTATGAGACCTTGCTGTCCTGAGGGGCACCCCAGTTCCTGAGAGGAGACGGCCCCGAGAGTGGCAGCATGCTGAGCAATACACAGCAAGAACAGGAAGGGGCAGTGCCACTCCATTACCTTTTCAACCACACTGCTGAGTGGTTAGAGCACTCTGATGATGGTGACTTTGATTCAAGTCTCTTCTGTACTAAAAAGATCTAAATTCCCCGCTCCTAGAATAGTGCCCTAACCACCAGGCTTGCAGATATTCTAGGGATGGGTGCTTTCTACCCCATCCTGTTGAAAGTGTTCCGCTTTGCATGAATAATTCAATATTAATTGATTCAGACAGGGAGAGGTGGCATTAACACAACTCTGTAGACTACAAGGTAGGGCCTGAGGCTGGAGATGGGAAGACCTGGGTTCTTTGTACCAGAGAATGCTAGACCATCACTTTTCTTCTGGCTCAGCTCTGTTCGGAGCCTGGTCTGTTGAGATCATCTATCTGAGATGGTCCCACAGGCCAGATAAGCCAAGGAGCAGCTTGTTGGTGATTCCTGATGGAGCTAGGGGCTCGGGGGTGGGTGAGTTCATGATCTACTCAGCACTGTCAAGATTGAGGCACTTCATGTGCAGAAGCAGAACTGTAAGCATGTTATAAACATTCATACTAAAAACTTTAAGAACCCAATAGGCTTTAGACATGTCCAGCATTAGGTGGTGGCTGAGCCCAAGTTTTGTGACACTAAATTTGGGATTTTTTTAGGCACCTGGAAAGGCAGTTAGGCCAGCCTCTCTGTGGATTTAGCTCTTAAATACTACTGTATGTCAGTGGTGGCTGTCTCAGATCGTCCTTTGCTGGGGAGCACTGTGGCCTTGTCTGGTCTCTGAGAATATCCCCTGAAAGCAGCCCGTGGCTTGTAGAGCAGGGGGAGAGCCCAGACTGCTTCCCACTCTGTAATCCTGGCCTTCTGGTTTCCTGCCTTCCCTCATTCTCCATGGCCCTGACTCCTGGAGCTAGTATCCACCAGTTCTGCTCCTGAGAACAACTGCGCCTTCTGCTGAGGAGATGCAGTGCACCCCAAAGTTTCAAGCAGCAAAGCACAGTCTCTCAGTAAAGGCATTTATGGGGCAAAGGCCCACTAGTCAGAGGGTCTCTGCTTACCCATGTTTCCCCCACACCACCCCACCGTCACCACAAAGACTACAGCAGTTTCATTGTCCCAATCTAACCCAGACAGCCCAGAGCACCCTCCAAGATTGCTCTGATCTTCTCCTTTCAGTCTCTCCAGCTCACAGAGTTCTTCTCCTGGTCTCTGACTCCAGCTCCTCTCTTCAGAGTCCTTCCACCAGGAGCTGCCACCCTGCTTGGTCATATGCCTCTCTCCATTGTTATGTTCATGTCATGCAGCTGTCCCCCAGCCTCCTGGGTGCAGCCATATCATCTTTGGTGAAATGTCAACAAAGCTATTCCAGGCCCTGTGGGTATTAGAGAACCATCTTGTCTTGTCCTGTACTTAGGCAACCCTGGCTCTTAGCAGGGACTCTATAATCCCTCCTTTCCTTGTGTTCTGGCATTATAGGTAAACTAACTTGTGTTCACTATTATAACAAAGTGAACACAATTAGTAGCCCAAATTAGGCCCTTTGCTATTTAATGCCGTCCCCGCCTCAGTCATGATTGCGTGTTTGGAACAGCTAATATTTAGCTCATGTTATTACTGCCCATTTCTTGTCTCTCCCAAGTAAAGAACACATAAGCACTCTGGACCACTGCATGGATTAATGCACTGAATAGAAAAAGAATGAACCTTAGATCTTCTCTGCAAAACATGAGGCCCTTTTGCCAATAAGATGAGTGTGTAACTAGAGGGCAAAATGGAAGAGAGCCAGGAGCTAGAAGATTCTCTTCATTAAAGACATCCTGATGATTCTAAATGGGATTTCATCTCCCATCCTAGAGGCTCTTTTATGTTGCACATAAACAGCCAGAGCTGGCACTGAAATAATCCTCAACTCTGAGGCTAAGCTTTTGATGCTGTTGCGAACTCCCTGACCCTTCCTTTTTTACCAGGATATTGGCAAAAAAAGCCCCTGACTAATACTCGTACATGGGCTACAAGAAAATTACACAGCAAACACTTTTTTTCTGAAGTTTATGTAATCTTAGAGAGTAATCCATTTCTGAGCCATGGCAGCCCTTCAAAATCTGACTCAGGCTTGCCTTGGTGGCTTTGAAATTCTTATTACTATGGTAATACTTTATTCATAGATGCTCACACATCCGTTTGGCATGGTTGCTTTTCAGGCTGCTAGCTTGTTTTGTTTTGTTGGGGAATTCTTAACTGAGTCCAGGTTTCAGCAGTCATTTACTCTCCTCTCAGCCATTAACACTGGCCCCTAATGAACTACAGGATTACTGTAAGGGTTTGCTACTTAGGTGGTAGAGGGGCTCACAGTCTTCTTTTGCTGCTTATGTAGCTCATTACGCCCCCAGCTCCCAGCATCCTAGGATTTTAATCATCCGTCAGTATCACCTGGAGGCTGAGGTGGAGTTTTTTTGACAGCTAAGCCCTTTGCTTTCCAAATTTATTTCCATCAGAGGAATACAGTCTGCAAATCCACATTTAAACCTTATTTGTATGATTTAATACCGTCTTTCCTTCATGACATTGGCATGAAGGCTGCTGCACCATGGGTATGTGTCTTCTAAAAGGATGCCCGACTGTGGCTAGCTTACTCTGTAGGACTGACTGTCCTTGCTAAAGTGTCGTTGGTAAGTTTGAAAAGTTGCATATACTGTACACTGCTAAAGGCATCAAACAAATGAAATTAGTCTCTGGCTAACAGCCCTATGGACAAGTGAGATGGAAAGTGTTTCATAAAGTTCTGACAACCAGACACAGCAGGTGCTGTGGTAGGTGCTGCCAGCCATTTTTATATTGAGTCTCAGCTTGTCTTTAGTAGCACCATCAGTTCCATTATGTCTAATATGTGAAGCAAGGTGCTACTGAGTGTATGAACCTACATGTGTAATTAATGAGCACGAATAACCTCTGCAGCGGAGTGGTACTTGTATTTACTTTGCTGCAGAGTTAATTAGTTTCATGCATCTTAAGAGGGGCACGTGTGTAGATGTTGGGACGTTTACTGTGCAGTTAAATAGTCAACTGCACAGTAAAAAAATCTTGTCAAGACGCACCCAGTGTGAGGAAGACACTAGTCCAGACATAACCGTAACAATGACAACTTCATTTCCCATAGAAAAACTGCTGTTGAATTGCTTGCACAGAGCTGGGAGCAGGTTTTGGTCCATTATTACTTGTCTTAAACCTTAATTTTGCATCCAGGCTATGTGCATCCTGGCTAGTCCCTCAAGCACTGTGACTGCTCAGCAACGCCCAACAGGGAGGACAGAAGCAGTCACCAGGTTCTTTGTCCTGTTAAAGAGAGCTGCGATGTTGGGGTCTGCATATGGGTGGTTGAAGAGGAAAAGAAGAATGAAGCTCTGGGTTGTAAGAGAAGAAATAGATAAAGGGCTTGCCCATGCTGTAGTTACCTTGCTATGATGGGAGTGTGCGTACCACTTCGACCCAGTTAAGCCAGCAGTATGGCGAGATTCTGCTAGTAGCAGTGAGCAGACCATGGTGATATTCATCTATTTTTGTCTCTTTTAACACAAGACCACTATGGTAATTATTTAAAACTCAGACATTTGCTAGCAGGCCTGCTGTTGCAGTCAATGGAAGGTTTGCTGGGATCAAGGCCATACTCTGGCACATTTGTTTGGCTCAGTGTGGCATACTACAATGATCACAGCAGCTGCACCTGACTATTGAAGGTAAACAGCCCTAGGTTTGGATAGTACAGGGATGGGAGACTACTGTGGCATTCCAAGATGCTGCAGATATAAGCCCAGGAGTCACAACTGAATATGAACTAAATGAGCCCTTGTGTACTACAAGATAGCATTCAGTCCCAGTCTCATGGGTGAACTGACAGGTGAGGGAGGGAGGAAGGTGATATGTGCTCTGTGTTTTGCCTGAACCGGAGGCACAGCAACTAGCAACAGTAAAACTAGCTATAAAAAGCACACCTCAAAAACCCATGCAATATATATGTAAAAATCCATTGGATGTCATAAAATAAGTCAATGATTACTTTGTCCTTTCTCTGGGCCAGCTGCTCAGCTGAGCTGCATGAGTTTATAGCAGCTGCAAGAGCTAGGTCGTGTTGCTGAGGAAGCAGTCCGCCTCACTCTTCTCTGTAAATATTTCATGTTTGTGCACAAAAGTTGCATCCTTTAAATGCATATTAAAACAAACAAGACATGCCTCTCATCTTTTCCACAGATGCATTGCTATCCTGGGAAGCATGATACCATTCCAAGGAAAGCATTACTGGGAAGTGGAAGTTGAAGAAGATACGGAATACAGGGTTGGTGTGGCTTATGAAAACACACACCGGCATGGGTACCTGGGGGCAAACAACTCATCCTGGTGCCTGAGGCATATTGTCACGCCATCAAGGTAACGGTTCTACATTTCTGTTCTTTTGGTAACAACAGCAAATGTAGCTCCTCTTTATGTATGGTGGCTGGAACCTTAGCTGCTGGGGCTGATTAAGTGAAGACTAAGTCAGTCATTAAAATATGTGGCTGTAAATTTCCATCTTCAGTTTTAGGAATTGGCAAGGCCAGAATAGAGAGGCACAAGATTTAAAAAGGGACTTGGATAAGGTGGCATTGAGCATTCCCCTGCTTAAAAGTTAGATTACCTGTTCTAGGGCTGGAAGTCACGAATTCAGCTTAGCAAGTCCTGTAATTTAAATGGGAAGAATTAGGCACTGGGGTTCCATAACAGACAGCACGCTAAGCAAGAGGCTGACTAAGTCAAGCAATAGGAAACACTACCCAGGGGAGGGAAGGGGAAGGGTATCTTCTTGGAAGCAGGAGCCTATGTGACACTGGGATTCATACTCTGAACCCCTCGTCCTAAGTAACACCCAACTGGAAGGGCCTCAGGCTGTGGACATGTGTCTATCTGTAGCACAAAGTGCTACAGTGGTGACAGCAGCACCCCCTAGAAGAGCTGCTGTGCCCCTGGAGCAGCAGCAGCAGCTCTCTGACAGCACTATAGAGGGAGGGAGTGAATAAAGAGATGCACTCCTCCCCACCCCGTACCATTACATGCAACTGTCCACATATTACATGTAACATTATAAAACCATAGCACTACAGAGAAATTTCTGTTGGCCATATTTGTGGTGGAGTCCACCAGCTTTTATAACCTCACAGACATCCTGACCACATAACATGCTTGCGTTCAGTAATGCTCTAAGGGCATCTATAGCGCTACAAAAGTGTGCCCCACCCCCCAAGTGTTAAAGCCTGTTTTACCCACTAGATGGCGCATGTAGCAGCTGCTAAGATCATGCTGTAGATGATCATGTGCAGGGAGGCACCCTGTTGTGCCTATGAAGACAGGTAGTTCTCCTAGCTTTTTTTGTCCTGGCAGCTAGCCATCCACGTAGGCAACACCGCTGGCACAGCCTAACAGTTAGCCAGCTTGTCCAGGACATGACACCCAGATTCTAAGCTTCACTTGAACCTATACAATTTGTGGGTTGGCTACATGCCCTAAACCCTAAGTCATGGCTGAGAGAACTTTCGAGAGAACTTTCGAGAGAACTTTCCATCCCTTCATCCTCTTCTTGAAGCTGGCCTATAGAGCACCCATGGGCCCAAAAGGAGAGTAAGCATTGTAGAAGCCTCACTGTCTCCTACATTGTAGGCATTGTAGAAGCCCAGGGAGACTCCTGCTCCAAACAAGTGGGCTTGAGTGCTGGCTCGTGTTCCTAAGACTGGTTATGGATTTTTCACTCAAAGATTCTGCAATACCAATAGGTGTTAATAACAACCAGCTACATGCATAAGGACACATACATCCCTGGGGCAAAGTCCCAGAACTAGTAAGAACTAGTCAGAAGACAGCAGCTCTCACATGTCAGCGCAGCAAGGATCTGAACCAGCATCACCTGCCTCTTTGTAAAGCACTCTGCTCACTTGAGTACAGACTGGGCATCATGCACAGCTGTTACTATCTGTCCTCTTGAAACCTGCATGCTAAGCAGCCAACAGAGGCAGGTATGGAGGACCAGGAGGAAAAAAACAAAGCAGAAGGTATGTGTGGTTCAGTGACAAGGCTGCTGCCCTGTCAAGTTGAGGCTGTGGGTTCCAAGCTAGGCCCAGTACACTGGCAGTATCTGTACTCTGATTTAGCTAATGAGTATTAAATACAAGATGCAGCAGGTCAGTTTCAGGAAGAGGGCAAAGTTCTAACCCTTAGCCTAGTGGTGAGCAGGGAGCAGACGCTGGAGCTTCAAACCTGCTTTGGAGAAGATGGGCCTTAAATCCTATGCACTCAGTTCCCTTAGTGCATGGACTAAGGAATGGGAGGGCTCTGCCATGTTGTTAGTGTGCTTGCAGAAGTGCATCTCTGCTTTGCCACAAAGCAAAAGAAAATGCCAAACTGTTACATAAGCATCCAGTCTTGGACCAGTTCTCAGACAGCCTCTATGCTTTCCATTTCTACATTGAACCAGACCTCTAATTGGACCATGCCTAGGCTAAGCCGGTCTCCCCAGCCCCACAGGAAAAAGTGTCCACATCCAGCACATCTTCTCAGGGCAGCATAGAGGGAAGAGTGCCTGCAGCTGGCATCTGTTGCTATAGTGACACATGGAGAACAGAAGGTGCCCCTCCAATCCCCTGCCCCACCTCTTCCCGCTGCCAAAGCCTCACCTCTGCAGGCCAGATCCAAAGGTTCCAGCCTGCAGGCCATAGGCTGCCAACCCCTACTCTAGAGGTATTTCATAAGGATTATTAGGGAAAAGAAAACCTGACTAGGGCAAACCCCTTCTGCATCAAGGTGAGACATTTCCCTGTGAAAAGCTGCCAACCCTTTGAACTGGTGCAGGCAAGGATGGTTGAGGAAGAAGCTGGACCCTGTGAGATGCTGTATCAGCTATTCATTAGTGCTGGAAGAAATGAGGGCTGCAGACTCCACCTCCCTTCACTGTTAAGCCACCTGTATTTTTGACTGTCACACTTTGCACGTAGGAAGGGTATTGCGTGTCTGAGCATTTGTTGCATTATTCAAATGGTGCCTTAATGGAGAATAAAAGGTCTGGCTGCATTAGACACCGTGTGTTCCATTAAATGTTCCAATCACAGTGACAATTGCAGTGATTTTTACTTGTGCCCTAGGAGCCACGACGTAAAAAGCTCATCTTCTCGGAAATGAGGGACATGAACATGCAGTGGCTGAAGCTCAGAGGAACTTCTTAGTAGTGTCACTCCACTTAAGGTGGGAGTTCCTCTGGGATGAGCAGCCAGAGATGCTATCTAAAACAGTGGTTCGCAACTGTTTTTGTACCAGGACCCATTTGTAAACATTGATGGCCAGTCTTGACCCAGTGTCCCTCATTCCTGATCTGCTGCCTCCTGCGCCCCCAAGGCCTCAGCCCTACCCCAGTGTGTAGAGCAAGGGGTGGGTGTATGGAGCTCTGGGTTTGGACTACCCATCAATATTTACAAATGGGTCCTGGCTTCCCACATTTTTCTCCTTTAAAGGACAATTCATTTTTAAAGTTTGATCATGATCCTTTTATATATTCTTGCAACCCACTTTTGGGTTGTTACCTATAGATTGAGAAATGCCGATAGGAAAAGTGGCTTCGTAAGCAGGTGCAGATATTATTCTGGCTGACATCCAGCCAGCCATTTAGATGGCTTTGGATAGAATACATTTTGCATCTGCTAACACATATGTGAAGTGAATGTTGGCTTCCCAAAGCACTAGGAGCATGGTTCAGCTTACAGGCGACTGGTAGAAGGGGTACATGTCCCCCATGAGGCTGGCCCCTAACTTAGCACCGCTCAGGATGGCAAACCACAGCCCCACAGAGCCAAGCGGAGAGGCCACAGCCCCTTCTGCAAGGGCCCATGGCAGCCATGGTTGAAGCGTGGGCCCACCCCCCCACCAGGGGATGGGGGTAGTTTTACCTGTGCTCCGGCTGGTGGTCCACAGTTTGCTGGGCCAGCTGCTTCCAGTCTGCAGTTTCTGATCTGCAATTGTGCCCCACCCCAGACTCAGAAAGCACTAGTTACCCCTGGTTCAGCTTCATGGACCTTCTCTAAAGTAACCACAGTGCTTGGACTCTGTGAGTAACTGGGGAAAAGGGCTTGCCCAGGACAAGCAGAAAAGCAGAGTAGGTATTCTTCTTGCCTTTCTCCTCCCAGAGCCTCCAATCATCCAATTGCAGATCTGAGGAGAAAATGCTGCTCTCTGTCAAGTTGTAACTCCCTTTGAATCTCCCTATGCATTTGAAGGGGAAGGCAGAGAGTCCAGCACAGCTCGTATATGGAGTAGGAAGTGGACTCAGGAATTGTGAAGGTGGCTGTTGGACTTCCAGCCCTCAGTGCTTTGAGGTCAAACCCCTGTGTATTCTGCATAGATGAGAGAAACACAAGAGGCCAATTTCTTCCTCTGACTTTTTCCAGATGGGGAGACATTGGTCCTTTGTAAATGATGGTGAATACAACTGCAGCCAAAACATCCTGTTATAATCTGTTCCAAAACAGACCCAGACTGTGGGAAGAATAAGGCTGCACATCCAGTCTTAGACTGGTGAGGTGGTCCATTTGCTATGGGAGGATGGGCGTGGCCTGCATATACTCAGAGGAACACAGCTTCCTTCTCAAACATGCTGAGTGTCAAGACTTGTTCTTCCCCTTCCTGTTTCCACTTGCAGGCACAAATATGAATTTCTGCATAGTGGGACAACACCAGACATTAGGATTACAGTTCCTCCAAAAAGGATTGGTATCCTGCTGGACTATGACAACTGCAAACTGTCATTTTTTAACCTGGATATTGCACAGCATTTCTATACATTCAACAGTCACTTTCAGCACTATGTCCACCCCTGCTTTGCTTTAGAAAGGCCTGGCTTCATGAGGATCCATAATGGCATTGCAGCACCCACATTTATTGCACTTTCGTGATCTATGCTCAACAGTTGCTACTCAAATTATGTCACATCTGTGCTTAATGCAAATTGACAACAGCCTTACTTTACAATCACTTCCCCACTCTCAAGCACACACTCTTTATGCCTCAGTAAATGATGAAAGGCTCACCTACTGCATGTTCGTGGGACACATTCCTGCGGGAAAACAGTGAGTTGTGTGAACTAAAGACTTGAAGGACTGAGCCCTCAGACTCGTATCATTTCTTCTTCATTCAGTGTGCTTTTAAGCTCTGAAAGGTTGGTGAGTTTTTTATCTTAACACTTTTACAGCATTATTACAAGCTTATGAACTTTCACAGAAATGGAGGAAATACTCCAGGGATACAGACTATAAGCAACGAAGCTGTGTCATTTTTAGGATATAGATTTTGAATCCTCTGCAAGCTAACAGTAGAAACAAGTTGGTCAATAAGGAATGTTACAGTATCAGCCCTGATGAGGAGGCTGGGGTAGTGTGGGCCTGAAGTTGCATGGTTGACAGCTCAAAGGTCACAAGTTTGAGGCCATAGCAGAAGTGCTTATGCTGCGGCCTGTCAGATTCCAATGAATCTGCGAATGCCATTAACACCTTGTCAAAAGGATGGGAGAAAGGACAGGGAAGGTCAGCCCTGATCTTAGTGGAAAGCTATACAGATTACAAGAGGCATCCTAACATTTGGTTGCACTGTTGGCAGCAGACAGAGACCTACCTTCCCTTTTCAAGAGGTGGATCCTGTCAGCTGAGATTTGATGCAAATCGGTATTGTTAAAGCTTGTCCAGTCCTCACTTTAGGCCTAAGGAATTCCAGTATCTTTAGCCAAAATTTTTTTTTAAGTCAGCAAATTTTATTCTTGTTTGTTTGAGATTGAGCTAAGAAAGATGATAAGAGCAGCAAAAGGCTTAATCACTACGCAACAGTTAAAGCCAAAATTCACTCATAACCCAACCCTCCCCCTAAAAATGAACATCAAATGTTTTTACAGTTGCATTAATGCCATGAAACAAGACGATCAAATGTCTCATGCGTATGTGAATCATCTACTTGACTCATACCACTCTAAACAAGACCTTTTGAAATACTCCAGCATGTATTTTACACATTAAAGATATTTTTACAAAATCCCTGTGATTTTCATTCCATTTTTTAGCATAAATGCACACCTTCGACCTGTGCATCAGAGGTATCTTTTTACCTTAGTCAGCCTCACTTACACCCTTACGTAACAGCTACACTGCAACTCACAAACCCTTTCTTAAATGCCTCACAATTGCCCAATTACTATATTTCAGATGCAATGCGTTTGTTTGGACTTAGTGTATGGATTGTAATTATCTGTAGCGTAAAATGTACATGTTATATACCAACAGTCAGTCCTGAAGCTGTTCAAGCTACAGCCACCCTCATTCAAGTATATCAAAACAATTTGAATTACAACAAAATAACTGGCTGCGATGTATTATCACAGATTTATTCACCATGTTTGTTTCTTAAAAAATTGTTGTTACAGCTTTCCATACCCTGGGATGCTCCAGGGAAGGCCAAAATCTACAACACGCACATTCAAAAGAATAAAACAAAGACCTTGTAAAACAAGTTAAGAGAAACAATTAAAGTGGGAGATGACATCTAGTTAAGACACTGATGGCTGCTGTCTTCTCTTAGAGGATGTCAGGTTAGGTTTGTAAGCACCCTATCAAGAGGGGCTTAGCATCAAAATAAAGTATCACCCTTTAAAGTCTCTCCTAATAGCTACATATATCTATATACATCTATCTATCTATCTCACCCTTTAAAGTTTACCTTAGTAGCAAAACATAGGGATTTTAGTCAGACTAGAGGATTACAGTGGTCTGTCTGTTTGTCTCTTTCTCTCTCTATAGCCTCTAGTCTGACCAAAATCTCTATGTTTTGCTACTAAGATAAACTTCAAAGGGTGACATTTCTGATTGACCAAAAGCCAGAATTTGGTAAGGCATCAAGAGCTAGATCCTCAACTGGTATAAACCATCACAGTTCTACTGCAGTCAGCAGCACAATGACAGGTTACACCAACTTCGATTTGGACTGAGAACCTCAAGTGATAACTCCCCCACACCTTTGGGTAAGCTGTTCCAATGGTTAATTATCCTCACTTCATAAAATGTGCCTTATTTCCAGTTTCAGCTTCCACCCACTGGATACTCTTATGCCTTTACCTGTTGAGAGTTCTTTACTATCAATTTTTTTCACATATAGAAAAAAAATCTGAAAGAAGTAAAGCAAAACAGAAAAGAGGCACAAAGGTGACTGAATAACTTAGCAAGTAAGCAGCACTCCCAAAGTAGAGATAGTGGATATACAAACTGATTTCCACATGCTAACAGCTTTACATCCTAATGAGGTGCTAATCCATGTTTTTATCCTTTCATTTGTGCATTCATCTAAGGTGCTACCAGATTCAACTGGCAAGCTGTCCTCAGGGGCCACAAGACTTTGCTCCCACACAAGGGTGTTGTGAGGGCAAATACATTACGCAATTGTAAGCTGCTGAGACAAGATGGTAGTGGTGATCTATACTAGTGCCATATAGCTAGGTCATTGTGTTGCTTACTTTATAAATCTGTAGCACGCAGCATGTGCGCCAATTTAATATTGAACTGGATGCTGAGCACAACAGAATTTAGTGTGCATTACCAAAGACAGGAAGTGACTGACAAAGTGAACTGCAAAAATATCTAAAAACAGATATGCCAATAATTAACTACCTGGTTATAAACAATATAGGAAATTAGTTTGCTGTGTTTTGCTTAATAAAAGCTTCACTTGTCAGCTGTAACCCAAGGGGCTCCCATGGGAAACCAAAGTTTGTCACTTACTTAAATATTTATGCAGCTAGGAAATAGGCATAAACAACCTGAATTTTTGAAATCCAGTTGTCACTCCGAGTTACCTGCAAATATATGACTTAGCACCATTTCCATTACAAAGTTTACTGACTGGATTTGGTTATGCACCCAATCCTTGTAAGGTTATTTCAATACAGAGTTTTGCAGACATGCTTCGCACAGAAGAGAAAGCTCAGTGCATCTGTACTGAAAATAATGAGGGCCTAACCCCATACTAAACTGAAACCTGCATTTGAAAATGATGCATAAGTTTCCTCCTTAAGTTGGAGCATATTGCCATTTGTTAAACAGGGAAGCCCCATAGCAGACTAACAGCATTTCCATCCAGGTTCATCTGAGAAAAGAATGTTCCTGCTAATGTATTTTCCTTAATTATGGATGTCACTGGATAATCGGTACTTCAGGGGTAGACGAACCTATGAATAAAGCAAAATCAATTCTCCTCTCTGGATTGGCCAAAGAAAATGTGGCTCAGTGCTAAAAGTAGATCATGTAGGGGGCCACTGGCACATCTAAAACAGTCTACATGTCTCTAAAAACAGCCTACCTCCAACTGTTACAATAAGCTCCATGTTATTTTTTTCCAATCTGTTGCTGTTTTATTTACTTTGTCAGTTTATTAACTGCGTCTGACAGCACCATGCTGAGTTCAGCCTCACACTAGTGCAGCACTGAAAAACAGAAGCTTGTGGAAGAAGAAAATGATGGTAAACCACAATCCTGTATAATAGGGCTGAGAGACAAGCACAGCACCTGAAAGTACTTCTAGTCTTTCATTTATTTGATTGCAAGTATCCACTGTCCCTTTAAATTACTGAGAGCAGGCTGGATTAACTCTCCCATAAAACTCAATACATGCTTTGTTGTGCTTGTGTCCATTTCTGTGATGACCCTAGAGCTAAATCTGTTTTAGGATTTTGCAAAAGAAATCAAATTGATAGTTTCACTTTCTAGCTCACTCCTCAGTATTCTTTCCAAGGCTGCTTTTGCTTATTCATCCAGCATGACAAGGTCATGAATAACACAACTGTCTCAGATAGTGATGGCGGTGGTCTCTATTCAGTCCATTCCCCCACCCCCTGCTGGTTCTGTCTCTTTTTATGGTTCCCTGTCATTTCAGTATCCGAGCAGCTTACTCATATTAATACATTTACACTCACAACATCTGCCAAGGCAAGGAGGCACAACTTGCATTTTGTAGATGAGAAAACCAGGATGCTCAAGGATCCTAGGCCACGTGGTAATAGAAATAATGAATAATACTCTATTGCCAAGGCCACACAGAGAGCCCATGGGAGAGCAAGGAATTTTAGACTCTGGCGTTTGTGTCACTTGGGCTGCCAAGTATTTAATGAACTTTTCTGACTGCTACCATTTCATCTGTGCATTCTTAATTTATATATACCAGTACACAGTGTCACCACTTGAGGGCATCAAATGAAGCTGTTTTAAGACTGCATTTTTTGTGATATAGTGAGCAGCAGCATGAAAGCACCAGCTGGAGAGCTGACAGGTTCACGAGATAATTGCAGAACACAGCTTCTCAGTTAGCACAATTTCAGCTTGCAAACTGGTTACCGTGATCTTTCATATAGCCAGCCTCTCTCACGAGTCCAGCCCAATTAGGAGCCTGGGACGAAGGGATCCAGGATGCTACAAACAAACATAAGCAGATTAGACAAGATGCAAAAATTTAACAGTAAGAATTTAACAACATGCAGCTTGATGTGCCTAAAACGACATTACCACCAGGAAGCAGCGTGGAAAGGTACAAAGGAGTTTGAAAATTTCAGACAGGTAATTACTAGCGACAGCAGCTCTGTCTATAAAACTTAATCATCAACTTGGTCACATCCCTTTAACTGCTATAAGAATCTGCAACAAACTAAAAAATTACTGTTGGTAGGTGAAGTAGGTCCTGACTCCATCTCACAGACAGGCCCTGTTCTTCCACCGTTTAATCTAGGAGGATAGTATCAGTAAAGCCAACTGGACTTGACTAGCTCTACTTTCTTAGTCCTCCAAATGAAGATCACACAAACACCCTCTGGAGTTTGTCACAGTCCCCATGCCCAAGAACTGAATACAGCTTTCCTGCAGAGTCCAGTGCTTACTCACAAGACCCGCCCTCTGCCCTAGAAAGTAGCTGCTTCACCCTAATTTCCTCCTATACAAGAGTTAACGAGTTCATAACTCATAAGTATGTTTATATCTCACTATTTTAGACAACTGGCTGATAATGGTTCCATAACTAATAGTGAAGAAATCACCTCTTATTTAAAACAGATGTAAGCCAGAGTCTGGAACCTACTGAGAGCGTGCCACACAAATTAAACTGGACTGGTTTCCAGATCTTCCAAGAAAGCTCTTTCAACATAGAAAATTTTGCTAAATTCTCTCATTGTTGCACTAGAGCCAGTGTAGCTCCACTGTTGTTAAAAACAGCCAGTGTTGGCGTATACAGGGCTTAGATGTTTCCACCTTTACATTCATTAGACCCATTCTCACAACATTTTAAGCTGAAAACACCAGCAGCCAGTTTTTACAAATGAAATCCTTGTCGCTACCCTAAAATAGTGCCGAAATGGGATTAGGAGGCAACCTAACAGCTGAAAAGGTTGCAGTGATGGAAAACGAAGGCCCAGGTTAGCCTGACACCAAGCCCGTCTGAACCTCCCCCTGAACACAGCTTGATCTTTGCTTCTCTGAACCAACACCCTCCCAACAGGAAAACCTGATGGATAACGCAAAAAATAACTGCCTGCCTTTCTAATTTGAGAAAATGCTGAAGTCAGAGAAACTTCTATGTTACCTGACAAGGGCCCTAGAGCAGCCATTGATGGAAGTGATGTAAAGGCGCTGAAAAGACAGAAGGGTCTCCAGTGTACGACCAAAGCACACTAGCAGATATCACCAACTGATGCATCTAGAATAAACAAACACAAGACGACAGGCAGTTATAAATTAAATATAAATACCTACTCCAAGTCAAAGCCAAGAAGCTGTGCATAATAATCACATACAGCCCTCTTATCACACAAGAGGGTGCTATAGACTGAGCAGCAGTCACCATCTCCCTTCAGGATGGCTAAATGCAGTTCTATTTCGGTTAACAAGCCAAGCTATTCAGCAAACTTTATTTGACCTGCAAAATATGTCTCTTTTTAAACTCTTTTTCTATTTGGCTGGACCAATGGGTAGAGATTTGCATAAGAATTCTGTAAAACCAGAGTTGTTTCTACAACTCGCAAAGGGATTAGTTTCCCTGGGAGATGGAGATTGCAGGATACGCTCTAAAGCAGGGGTGGGCAATTATTTCAGGCGGAGGGCTGCTTACTGAGTTTTGGCAAGCCATCAAGGGCTACATGACAGGCAGCCAGGGGCAGATAAATATTAATTTTCTAAATTTTTTAGGGGCCTTGAGGGCTGGATGGAATGGCCTGGCAGGCCGCATCCGGCCTGCGGGCTGCATTTTGCCCACCCCTGCTCTAAAGAGCCAGATTCACCGCTCTGGTGAAATAACAGATGGAGACAGTGTGCACCGCTCCGAATGACACCCACGGGGGCTGGTTCGTCCCTCAGTTGTTCCCCTCTGCACTGGTCTCTCTGAGATCTTGCAAAATGCAATATTGCTACAGTGCAAATCCTCTGCACACCTCCTTTCCTTCCAGCCTGGCCTTAACCCACAACCACTTGGGCATGTCCTCTGTGCCCAGGGGGGCGGGGGGCCACACAAAGCACTTCTAGGTGTCCCTGCACACAGGGCCTTTCAGGGAGGGCCCTGACGGTGGCCCAGAGCTTTTTGCCTGTTGTGCTTCTACAGAAGAGAAGTTTCTGTCATAAAAGAAACTAACACAAGGCTTTTTCCACCCCCTCTGTGGACCAAGACCTTGTAGTGGTAGAGAGGCTTGCATGTCCCCCCAATCCTCAGAGCTACATTGCCTGGAGTCGCAGGCTCCTGGCAGGGTCACCCATGGCAAACAGGTCAGAGGGGAGGTACTAGACAAACCACGGTCCAACTCCAAGTCCTCCACAGTGGACCAGGTGGAAGAAGCCTTCAGGATCTCCACGACTGTAAAGATGGAGGAGACGGAAGTGTCCCATCCTCTAGGGTTTTCCCGATGCCGTTGGGCCCAGAGGCCGCCTTGTCAAGAGGAGGCGATTGCGCCGTCCCCCAGGCAACCAGGTTTCTACCGCGGGAGACACCACGCTGTCCTCTACCCGCCGCCGGGGCTCGTTTTCTTTCAGGCCAGCTTCACTAAAGCCGGGGCTTTTCATATTGACTTTAAAAAAAAGACAGAGAAAAGATAAGAAAAACGCCTGTCTGGGCTGCCTGGGTGAGGGCAGTCATGACTGGGGGGCGCCGTCGGGCCCTGTCCTTTCCGCACGGCACCGAAGCACCGCCCCCACCTGCTCCCTCCAGGGGCCCGCCCGCCGCTCCGGGCTCGGCCTTCCCGGCGGCCGCCGGCTCTCAGGCCCCGCGAGGCCGAGGCCGAGGCCGGGCCCAGGCGGTGCGGGCCCCGGACAATGGCGGCACAGGCGAGGCGGGGCCTGACGGCGCTTCCTCAGCCCAGACGAGCCGCGGGCCCCGGAGGGCGGGACCCAGCGCGCCGCCCCCCGCGTCTCGGCGCCGGCCCCGTAGCCCTGTCGGGCCTTGGGGGGGCCGGGCTGGTTAGCGCTAGGCCTGGAGCCGCCGGGAGCCCTCGGCTTTGTGGCTTTTCCCAGCCCCATTGCTAGGGCTTGCAGGGCCGCGTGTGCCGGAGCTGTCGGTACACGGGTACTGGAGAAGCGCGGGCCGCGAGCCAAACGACCAGCAGAACGAGCCACCTCTGCCCCCCCCTTTTCCAGTGCGGGTTGCGGGTCCCTTGTCAGAGATCAGACTCAGGCAGGGCCTGTGAAACCCACCGGGTAGCGACAGCCGCCCGCTGTCGGCTGTCTCCTTCGGTTTGGCAAAGAGAGAAGCCCTCCAAGGCAGACGTGGCCCCTAAGGCTGAGCACAGAGACCCTGAGTAAGCTGCATGGGTGAAACGGCTGTCCCTAATAATCAGCAGCCCAGTCGAGTAAGCCCCAATGAGCTGCTTAAATGTTTAAGTAGAGTCTGGCTTGGATTCATTGCTTTTCTGTTCCTGTGTAGGGACTGCAAGGTAATGGCTCTAAGCCCCCTTACAAATTCCCGTACGCTGGAGTGGCCGTTTACACCTGGACTCTCTTACACATGAAATGAACCTGCAAAACAAATCTCTAAAGAGCCACTGATGCAGCAAATACAGTAGACTCTGCTTCCTACCCCATGTACTACGCCAGAGGTGGCCGACATGCGGCAGGGTGCCACAAGTGGCACAGGCAACCTGTGTGTGTAACACAGGAGACTGGGTAAGGGACAGGCAGCAGCATGTAAGGCAAAAAGCAGAGCAGCAAATCAGGTAGGGATTAGAGGGAAGGAAGCCGAGCAGCAGATCGGGCAGAGGAAGGGGATTGGAGTGGCACTTGGAGAGGGTGAGGGGCTAATTTGTTTCTCACCTGCCAAAAAGTTTGGCTTTTACTGTACTAGACTATCAAAGAGTAATATCTAAGCAAAATCTCTTCCAAACCTGCACAACATGTTCTATTATTAACTTGCACCAAGTGAAGAGGGGAGGTAAAGGGCTTTGATTGCTCTGATGTAAAAGAAAAGGAAGTCACAGTATCGACCTGTGATGACACTGCTTGCAGATGAAAATATGTGTGTCATTTTGCCTGCAGAGCCTCAATGAAATTTCAATGGCTTGGTTTTAGGGAAGCTCCCATCTGATTTATGAGCTACAAGTTTTCCACTCTGATCCTACAGAGCATGAACTTTGTTCTTCAACAACATCCCCTCACTAGTATGCACTAAAAGGTCACATCTCTCCCATTCCCATACATGGAAGTGCGTGGCCTTCTATGATGAGTTAATGCCAATTCCACTAAGCCCCTATTTTCTGCGCATGCTCAGAGATCACTCATGTTGACACATGGGAAAGGGATCTTAGAAGCAGCAGTATAACAGCCTCAGTCATAACCCATCAGTTTGAAAAAAAAACATACATTTCCGGCTCATGTCTACCAGGATTCAATAGCAGCCATTTCTAGACTTAGCATCATAAAGCTCACAACCTGCTCTTTTACTTTGCATCCATCTATCCGTTAACCTTAGGTTTGTGATATGCCTTTGAGAAAAGTAAAGGTGTCTGGAAGTCCTAAAACGATGCTGAGGCAGAAACAGATGCACATGCTCAGCTTCATCTAGCAATAACTCAAGACTTCTTTTTTAAGCTTACAAAAAAGGCACAAAACTTACAAAGTACAGCAATTGCTGAGTTGTATCCTGTTAGCTGCCTTATGGGTATGTACAGAAGCGCTCCATGCACTTTTACAGCACTGCAATTTAGAACACTTTTCATAGCATTATAAAGTTAAAGCACTCTTAAATATGACAGAGGTGTAGTGTTGCGGGGATGAGGCAGCTGACCTCTGAGCTTCACTGTACTTTTCAGGTTAGGTGGCAAGGGGTGCTTTGTAGCCTCCTGGGCCTTCTCCACTGGTCAGAAATTTGACCAACCTACAGAAGTTATTTAAATGCCGTAAATTGTGAAAGTGCCATAAAATACAATGCTTCAAATTTAATACCTCATTTAACAAGGGTTAATTTAAAGCACTGTATCCATTTTTAAGTGCTGTAAAGCTGTGCACATCTGTTAAGTCACAGCACAGCTATAAAGCACTTTAAATGGCAAAAAAAGCTACTTCTGTACACACCCTTATTTATGATACTAGTATCTTTTATGTAAAAATGGGCTACTGGGATTTAAATCTCCCCAGGACCTTGACATTACTATAGTCTAGTCTGGTTGAGACTGTTTGGATCCTTTAGTAGCTAAAATAATGGCTACATTTTTTTGGTAGAAGGTTCTAAAGTAAAAACAGTGCAGAGACTATAGATGCCCTCGATGTTATTTATAGCAAGAGCATGGAATTAAACTTGTCTAGACAAATCTGTGTTTGGGAGTAGTTTGGAAGAAAGGAATGCCAAGCATGGTTTTGCTCATAATGTTTGGTGTTATTATTTGCCATAGTTTGTTATTAATTATTGTAATATTATATGCTTTTTAAGTGGCATCTTATAGATAAATACGTGTGAGAGAAAAATGGTTCCAAAAGGTTGGAGCTGTCAGGTAGGGGGCTCATTCCGGTTTTCAGTTGTATGGGAGACAATAGGGGAAAAAGGTCAGACCATATGTGCTAAAATGGCAAAGGTACTACAGGGGAAATAGAAGATTAATTGAAGGAGTGACCTAATTCTGTAACAGTGGAAAAGCAAACTTTGCCTGGGTAGTAATAGCGTGAAAAACAGTCCAGACTTTTCTGTCTGTTTAGCACAAAAAAAAGAATTTAGTTGGCCATATCATGGAAAATACTGTCTTGCTGGTCAAAGCATTATGAATTGCTTCACTCTCAGGCATTTAGCAGGAGAGGTAGGTTACATCTAGTGATCAGAGTGCCATTTTTTCATGATGATAGATGAAGAGTTGATTCATAAAAGAAAAGCAAACACAAAACCCAAACAACACAGTAAGGCTTCTGCCAGATGTTAATATCATTGGATATTGGGATCTGAAGAATTTTATGCCCATCCTAAAAACAGGGCAGCCCTAGGTGTGGGACACATACCACACACTCAAGGCACAATACAGACCTGTCACAAAGACAATCCATGTTAAATGTGGAAACTCTTTGTGGCTGGTTTGCCATTTTATTTTGCCATAATTGGCTGAATGTGTGGAATGTTACAATTTACCATGTAAGTAACATAATCAGATAATAAATGTAACATCTGTCAGTGCCCAAAGCACCTTTTGCAAATGGATCTGGTCTCAGTAGCAAAAGATGGAGCCCTGTTTCACTACTGGTATAGCATCACTTATGTTGGTAGTGTTAGTGCAGAGCTAAGCCTGTAGAGTGTTCTTATCCTTTAGCTCTGTGGGCTTACGCATGTGTGAGACACGTGCATGAATTCACAGTGCTAGTGCTCAGCTTTCGGAAAATCTCTAGAGGAAAGGATAATCAAAATGGATATGATGGATCTGAACTTTACTCAGCACTGACATTTGGAGTCCCAAGATATTGCAATGTAAATTTGTGTCTGAGATCAGACTTTCCCAGGAAGCCAAAATGATCTTAAAGAATGACCTGTGGGTAAACAGTATCCTTAGGAGTCAGATCCTGACCTAAGCTAAACCATGGAGTAAGGGATGCAATCAGCGGAGCAACTCCTATGTAACTGAGTCCAGAATATGATCTAATATCTTTGAAAAGGGGCTTTACTTGGGGCCAATGTTTGCATGTGTAATTCTAACTTCTTCAATCATTCCTGTAGGAGCAGCCTCTGATTTTAGCAAAGGCAATACAAATACCATGTTGTTAATGTATAGAGAGCATTAAATATGTCACTGATGTTTAATTAACGAACAGTCTTAGGCATGTACTCTGATATGCTTCAGAGAACATTTCCTACTCAAGCAGCTTATTTTAAAACATATTCAGGCTTTTTTCTCCATTTCTTCCTAGGACAGCAGAGTGGAAAGAGCTTTCTACTGTCTGAATGTGGCTTCTCAGGTATTTGTCATAATGCAGGACAGGACATTCAAACCGTGTCTGCCAGGATGTATTGGGTATGCAAGATTTCAGTCTGCTGTGATATTTCACTGGCAACAGTTTACTCAGACAAGCAGATTTTTCTTTTTCTCTCAAGGTAACATCAAAAGCCAGTTCTGATGCTGTATGTGCTGTAAAGCGTCCAGTAACTTTACCTGTGTGTATAAGCTGAGCTGCCTCCCAAGCTCCCTCACACCTGTACTCATAAGAGAGATTGAACTGCTATCTCATTTATGTACCAAAAACAAAGCTAGTTTAAGTTTGTTTGAAAACCTGCAAAAAAACTTTATGCTTAATGCTGCTTGCTGAGGATAAGGAAGGCAGTTCTTTTGTTCAGTAAGTTACTTCACATTTGCAAAGCTTGGGATTTCTTGCATCTCCCTCAGAAATACCTGATGCTGTTGGGGACTAAACAAAGGACCAGATGAGACCCTCATGTGCCCTCAGAAAGTAATTCCTGTGCTCACAAAGACCTGCTGAAGTCCGTGAGAATGTGGGACTACATTCAGGTTTTGTTCCAACTCACCTCTGTAATGCAGCTTTGAAAGGGCATGAGGAGACTGACCATATCAAAATCACTTCTTGGAGCAAGATGACCCACAAACAGAGCAGTGGATTAGCAGTCAGGAGGGCTGGGCTCCAGGCCTGGGTCTGTCATTGTCCTGTGGATGGAATCAGACAGCCACTGCTCTTCTCTGCATCTTGATTTCCCCATCTGTGAAATAAGGATGTTGGCGCTTTGTGGAGCACTGTGGGAGCTATAGATGAAAAGCATTGTAAAACAATCTGCAAAAAAAAAAGGAGAATGCCTTTCTAGATACAATGATGCATTCCCAGGTGTGGGCACAAACCACGACTTGTAACACTATTTGCACTATTAAGGAAATCAGTCAAGAAGATTCCATTTCACTTTTATGGCTGAAGACACAATGCATCTCCTTCCAGGATTGAGGATATTGTGTCATGACTAAGACGACATTATTCTCCTTCACTGTAAAATGCGCTCCAGGCTGAAACTTGGCATTCAGCATCTTGGAAAAGGAGCAGGCTTATCTGAGACGAGCTTATGTAATGAGCTCCACTAAAAGATTTACATAAAGATCCCACTTTGAAATAGTAGAGAGACATGACCTAATTCTCATTTAAGTAACTACCTTCTGGCAAAAAATTACCTTGGTTTCAAAGGGAGGTAGTAAACTTTTCTACTTCCTGTCCTAAACTGCTCAGTATCGTTGTTGTGAGCTGATGCAGTGTGTCCTGGGAGAAGTGAAATGACTCCTGTTAATTACTGTGAAATGAAATATGACAGATTATCTTATTATTAGCGATAATTACATTATGAGTTCCCACTTGAGGAGGGTGGGAAGAAATCAAGCAAAGATAGATTCCAATTTCAGCAAGCATCTCTGGTTTATAGAATGTGTTATCAATTGGCATGAATCCTCCAAATTTCCCACTGAGGCATAAAGGGTTTGGATATACCACTTGACATGAAACAGGTTTACTCTTGTAAACTGCATACATGACTACAGAACCCCTCTATTTACTACCCACCTTTAGATTCTAGTTTTCAAGCTAATTTGTGGCATTTTTCCGGGCTTATTACAGCTTGGATATTGTCTACTGGCTGTCCAAGAGACATAGCATAAATGCCAGATATTGCATGGCAGAATCAGTACAATACCTAGGTATTTGAGCACGATCCAATCTCTGCTGAAGTTAATGGAAATTGTTCCATGGAGTTGGAGCAACCTCCTAAGAATAAAAAAACATGACCAAGAGATTGAAGCTTGGCTTGGAAAGTCAGAAGACCTAGGTTCTATACTTACCACATAACCTTGGGCAAGTCTCTTAGGCTAAGACCCTGTTGCTTTGCATTGGAGTTAGGCAGCTCATTACCTTTGAGGGTCTGGGCCCCCTTTGTATCCTGGTTGCCCCATTTGTAAGAAGCATCAGTGGTCCTGTGAGGCTAAATTCACTGGGGTTTGCTGTGGGTTTTACATTCTCAGAGGAAAGACCATGAATAAGGGAGCAGTATAATTACATTGTTGGAGATGCTTTGCACTTTCAATATTCAGTACAGGCAGCTGGAACTATCACACAGTGGAATTGTACCAGGACTGCATTTAGCTCAGGGTCACAGCTTCAGCAAAGAACGTGAAACACTCCAATTCCCCCTGTGTTCTGACCCACCAGGATTGACTGAGCAGATGCGCTGTAGGAACGCAAAGGCTTGTTTTCTCTATCCAAACATTGTGTCAGTGAAATGCAATCCATCCTGATATGGTTTAACAAGAGCCCTTGGGAGCACTGTACCTTGGAGGCATGATGTCACACCTCAGCAGAGAGATTATTTGTTTTGCAGCTTGCGAACAGCTCTGAGACTTCATTTGAAAGTGCTACACAGAGAGATTCATGAATCAAACCCTCTTAGTCTCACAGAAGGGGCACAATTGACTGTATATTCTCCGGTGCTTTCTTTTTCCAAGCTCCCAGTAAGGGATTAATAGAATATTTTATTTTTTCTTTTCTTTACGTATAGGAGCATTGTTATTGCTTGAATTCCACCTTGTTCATGCTACACTGATAGCTCTATTGAGACAAGTAAAGGCAGACATACAGAAGGGCAATGGAGCACAAAAACAGACATCTATTCCATTTCAGGTGAATTTTATTTTCAGATCAGCCAGTGGAAAATTGTCGTATGAAAGCCTGGTTTGCATGTCAGAGCAGTAGTTTGAACAGTGTCAGCCTTGTTTCTTTTGTTGTAATAATGAGTTTACTACTGGCCATTCTGCACCTGCCTACTGAAAGGTCTGAGATTTTCTCTAGAATGACTTGCTGGTGAATTCAGTACTTCTGCCACATTAGACAGGCGATCATTGCAGTTCCTCCTTGCTGTCTTATTATTCTCAGGTATCTAAAGTGATAATCAGGTTGTTAGCACCAGCACAGTAAATCAAAACACTGAATCCTGCAAAAGGAGGAAATAGTTCTTAATGGGTGATTTCTTCATTGAATAGCTGAGTCTTATTCTATCTGAATATGAGGCCTTAAAGACAAATCCCAGAAGAAAAAGAACCTATCATTGTGCAGCCTACACTGGAGCTTACAGTCATGTGAATTATTTGTGTGAAAAAAATTGCCGACTGGACTGGAGTGTAGACACTGTGCTGTCAAAAGCTGCTCAGAGCAGGCTTGTCTCCATTTGGGAGTAATGTCAGGCAAGTTCTTCATTTTTTTCCAGTGTAGACACCTAGTCCCATGCCAGCAAACACAGTGAGAGCCAAAGAGACCTTGTCCACACTCTTAACTGCCATAACCACAAACACAGCTGCAGCAGCATAAACCTCAATGGGAGAATTTTAGGAAAAAAGTGCGGAGACATAAAACCCTGAAGGGCTCCACTGCCACCAGTTTGGAGTCTCCCCAGCATGACACTTGTACACTTTTTTGCCTCAAACAAGAAATAAAATACAGATGTTTATCAGAAAATTCTTTGCCTTAAACATCCCCCCGGGGCCACCATTTCCCAAACTGCAAACACATGATGTAACTCTCAGGCCTTTGGCACTAATAACGATAGCTTGTCCCTAGGTAATGCAAAGGGCTGTGGGATAGGATGTTTCTCTCTGGCTTTCCTATACGAACATGCTGTTTGTTAGAGTGGAACCAAAGGGAAAGGAATGTCTGGATTAAAAGTCTGACATCTCCATTGGGAAAAGTTTGTTGCCTGGCAGGTTAGACTGTTGAGAGAAAACTAGAGAGAGTAGAGCAAAGTCAAGTGCTCCAGGGGAAGACCAGAGAAACAGAACCTGCAACTGGAGAGATGCTGTTTTTACCCTAATGCTTTTAAAAAGTAAAATAACATTCTCTTCATGGCTGCTTAAATATACGTTTGTTTTTACCTCCCACTTTATATCAAACATCTGCTAATTTCTTCCGTCTTTCCATCTCCTATTGATCATTGCTTTCAGCTCTGGTTTAAGAAAGCTCTTAATAGATACAGACAGGCTCTTCTAGGGTTCTCTAACATAGGTCTAAGTCACCTTTGTAGCTTTCATCGTTCCTGATCACTGAGCTGTGGACCAGGTGAGAAAAATCCCTGAGTGGCAGCTGGAGAGGAAGGGGAGAGTGAGATTGCTGAGAGGAGGAGGTTAGAAGAAGCAATATAAATCTATATGGCCTTATATTTGGGTCTGGCTTAACTGTGTTTGACTCAGGCCTCAAGACTGCTTTAAATTATGCTGAACAGCCAAGGTCTCTTAGGAATAATTCAAGCTTTGAAGACTGCTACATTCCCCTCATAGAAGAGAGTAAGGGGTGTTTGGTAGAGCCACAATACAACCTGTGTTTCTTCTTAGGTAGAGTTCCCAGGTACACAGTTCAGTCACTTTTATTGCCCTTTTTGCACTGGTGAAATGAAAAGAGCTATAGCAGAGCAGAAATGCCAGCAGATAGCTGCTAGGTTATAAAGAAAAGGGAAGGGTTGGGGGGGGACATGAGAGAAAAAGACTTTTCTAATTGGTGGAGAGAGCAGGAGTTGCCAGGCTGAAGAAGGAAGAAAAGTATAATCCCCAGGGTCTCTCCAGGGTAGGAAGAGCTCTTGGAGGAGGGCAGACGCATTGGTGGATCTGGGTTTCATTTAGTCCTAATCAGTCCCTGGCAACGATGAGATTTAGACAGTTGAAGGAACAAACAATGCAGCATTCAGAGGCCGCAAATTAAGTGATTGCGATGGACTGTTTTATGTCAGATGAGATATTGTGCATCCATGTGGCTGTAAATCTGCCTGGGGCAGCAGGCTAGTTAGCACGGCTCCGTATACAAAGCAATGGCAGTAGTCTCAGTGTGCATTTCAGGGAATTGTATTGATCAGCCCTTTTCAAGGATGATGCATCACACTTCTATTAAAGAAGGGCAAATTACTACAATACAGTACCTTGCTGAAGCTTATGGAGAAATGCTGGCCCTTAGATGTTGAGATGCTGGTGACCTGTACATTGCTCTTGTTGTCTTTCCATTTGACCTAGATGGGCTGGTGATGCTATGATGAATCTCTGGGTTAATGGAGTTAAAATGAGCCTTTTCAGTGAATCACTCATGAGCTCTCATGTAACTGAAGGACTGCTCATAGCTTGAGATGGAAAATTACAGCAGATTACACTAGGCTCATTTATATGGAAAATGATATAATGTTGCCTGGAAAATAAATCACATGGCAGCTGTGTGGCCAACTCATTACCTTTCCTTCCAGGTCTCCTTGGAAGAGGGCAGTAAGATGACTTATAGGAGTTAGAGACTCCATGTTTCGTGACAAAACAAGAAGTCCAGCTCCTGATTCCTCTGTGAAGCACCTGTTCCTTGAACTGCATGGTAGATTACAAGATTGCCAGCAAGTTTTCTGAGTATCTGCACCATTCCACATTATTGCTTTATTTTTATATTAGATAGCATCCCTGGTTGAGGATCAAGGCTCCAACACTTAGCAAAGAAGATCCTTAACCCCAACTGCTCACTTAGGACATTGTTTCTGTAGGAGTAAATTTAGTCGGGCTTCTGGCCTACTTGACTAGAAAGGCAGACAGAGACCAGAAGTGCTGATACTGCTTATTTCAGTTACATGTTTTGAGATAAGAAATCTTGCATGTCTTATTACCCTGTGCACAGATGTCCAATTAAGTAAACTTGTTTTAGTTTCTCCAAGGTCATATTTTTTTTTCTCTCTTTATCTTAAGTATAAAAATGCTTGAAAACTTAGAGAGGAAGAGGGTTTCTTTGAAACAGACAAGTGGGTGATTCCCCTTGCTGTATGAAATCCTCCTTGTGATCACAGTGTAGCCCTAAATAAAGAAAAGCTGGCTCTGTCAGTTCTGATTCAATCACGATGCAAAGTTTGATTTCTTCCACAGTTTGATGCTGTGACTTGGATAGAGATGCCCAGAGTGATCATTTGGGACACAGACATCTCTTCACTGAAGTCCTGGCACCAAACCAAGGTAAGAGACCTTTTGAAATCTCTATTGGAGCTTTTCAGTGAGAGTCTGTCTCTGTGTCTTCCTGATTCACTGCTTGAGGCTCACCCTATCTGAACATTTTTTCTGCCAGAAGTGTCAGACCCACTCTGTAAGTAGTAACTGTGAGTAGAAAGAGTTAAGGTTAAAGACTCTGTGTTGCTGTTGTCAATGAAAGTATTTCCCCGTGTGAATTAAGTTCTGTAAAGAACCATGAGGTCTCTCTGAGGCCAGGAATGGAA
>NW_017728911.1:24436321-24437139 GCF_001723895.1 Crocodylus porosus | reverse complement strand
AGATGAATTAGACACTGTAATCCATTGTTATAATCCAACATGGGCAGATTTGAACCAATTAATGAGAAGTGTTCTGCCCTCTGAGGTCTGCAACCACCTCATCGCACAGGCTACTTGACCTCAAGACCCCGGAATAGGAGATTACTTAGTGATGCCCGAAGACGCCTTCTTAAGGCTGTGCTTAAAATTTGCCCCAGGAAAACTGACTGGGCCAAAATACATAACTGTAAACAAAATAAAGGAGAATCCCCAGCAGACTACATGCACTGCTTGAAACTAGTATTTGAAAGACATTCTGGTATTGTAAATGGAGCTGAAACTGCCCCAGAAGCAGTTGCTTCCACTTCTGTCCACAGACTTCTTTCTAAAGTCCAGAAACAGTTGTGCACAATTGCTGTAGGTTGGCAGACTAAGCCATTTGCAGATCTAGTCACCATTGCAAATCATTGTACAACCTGCCAGGAGAAGAAAAAGAAATCCACGAAAACTAAGCTAATGTCATTACAATTACAGACTTTAGGCAGGAGCAGAAACTGAGGTTTCCATTAAGGACAGTTCAGAGGCAGGGGATGTGGTCATGGGATGGGACGAAGAAGATTTCAGTCCCAAAATAATGACAGTTGTCATTATTGTGGCCAACTAGGACACTGGAAGGCTTAATGTCCTCACTGGCCTGGCCAGCCGGAGATGATGTTTAACTCGCCAACACCTCCTCTCATTCAGTTCTCTGTCCCGAACCAGAAAGCCTCCTGTTAGGCCAGCCTGAGGAATAGTAACATCATCACAGCCCCACTTCTCCCACTTAATCAAGATGATCC
>NW_017728911.1:24434699-24436310 GCF_001723895.1 Crocodylus porosus | reverse complement strand
AGGAGAGCTCAAGACCAGTAGTGAGCCAAGCGCCTACTGGCAAAGAGGATTTGCCACTACAGCGTGAAGAAGATGTGCCTCAACGATACCACTATGCCCTTCGGGACAGGAAAAAGGCCTCTACCTAGTTCTTGGTTCCCCAGGTGGAGTTGATGAGTCATGATTTGGGTAGTTCTCAGTATTTCTTTTTGGGCCATCTTGTATGAACTTGACTCATCAGTTATAAGAAACTCTGTAAACCAAACTACACTTCTGCACCAACAAAGAAGATCATTTCATGAAAATATGTTCTTGTCTTTAGTTAATCAAATTGGGATAGATTTAAATGTCTCTCGTTGTTGGATGTGTAGTCATGTCCCTATCTATTCTACCAGAGGAATACCCATGATACCGGTACCCTTGAATGCAACTATTCAGATTTTCATGGAAATGAAACTTGGCAGAATGTAAGTTGCAACTGGTCTGACTATTTACGATTAGCTTATGCCACCCCTGGAAAGTTCTGTTGGACCTGTAATGGATCTAGTGTTGTAGTAGGAGCCAGTAAGTGAGGTAGAATTTAAGATATATGGTGCTTGGTTTTCTAATGGTTCCTGGATATCTAACTACTCCCCTGCAGGTCAATTTTCAGGCTATTATTCACAATGGATGATGTCCCCACGCTGTAATACAGGTGGACATACTGCACTAGCTGGTCACTATTTTGTGTGTGGAGATAAGGCCTATAAAAATCTTTTCTCCAGTTGGAGATGAACGTGCTATGTCTCCGCAGCATATGCTGCCTTTACTATTAAATCTCACTTACCTAAAGGAAGAATTCACAATGTTCGCGAAATTACAGAAAATCAAAGGTTTTGGGGTATAATATTCCCCAGCTACGGGCAGGCTTAGCTATGTCCGAGATAAACAAAGTTGCCGCATCTCTGGAAAAGATTGCTAATGCTACTGCTGATAATTTTGATAAAATAAATACAGAAATGAAGGAAATAAGGCAAATGACATTGCAAAACCAACTTCTGTTAGATTATATACTAGCCAGCAAAGGAGGAGCCTGTGCTTTAATAGGTAAAGAAGGCTGTACTTATATTCCCAATAATTCAGAAGAAATCCAGGATTTAAGTAAACATATTCAAAAAGAAGCAGCTAAACTGCATGAGTCAGATAGTTAGAATTTGAATTGGTTTAGCTCTGTTTTCAGTTCCTTAGGCTCTACCGTCATTCATAGTTTGTTAATATTGTTTGTTGTTTTTATTGGAGTATGCCTAGTGTTTATGATAATACAATGTTGCTTAAGCTGTGCTGCCAAGCAAGTGAGGAATAGCTCATCAACCAGAAACGAAGTATATAATTTGTATGTTGAAATAGCAGAAAGTAAAGAGAAAGAAAAACTAGAAGTTGAAAAGCTAATGACTATAAATATCTAACTTGTTGAAAAAGAAAATTAGGGAATGTAGGAGTAAATTTAGTCAGGCTTCTGGCCTACTTGACTAGAAAAACAGACAGAGACCAGAAGTGCTGATACTGCTTATTTCAGTTACATGTTTTGAGATAAGAAATCCTGCATGTCTTATTACCCTGTGCACAGATGTCCAATTAAGTAAACTTGTTTTA
>NW_017728911.1:24426706-24434599 GCF_001723895.1 Crocodylus porosus | reverse complement strand
TATTACCCTGTGCACAGATGTCCAATTAAGTAAACTTGTTTTAGTTTCTCCAAGGTTGTATTTTTTTTTCTCTTTATCTGTCTTAAGTATAAAAATGCTTGAAAACTTAGAGAGGAGGAGGAGGATTCCTTTGAAACAGACAAGTGGGTGATTCCCCTTGCTGTATGAAATCCTCCCTGTGATCACAGCATAGCCCTAAATAAAGAAAAGCTGGCTCTGTCAGTTCTGATTCAATCACAATGTGAAGTTTGATTTCTTCCACACTTCTCAACCAGGAAGCCATGAGATCCTTTTGAGGGTGTATCAGGGTGCCATATAAAGTTAGCACTATTAGGTCTGCAAACATGATTCACAAGATAAGCCCCGATATTTCAAACAGAAATCCATAGTTATGAGTGTTTGAGTTCTTTGCAAGAGAAAAATTGTTGTATTATTTTTCTGTAGTTAAAAATAATAGTGAAAACTAAGAGCTAGTACAAAGGAATTGTGGAGAAAGATCTACAAGCTCAAAAGCATTGGCTCTGTTGGACTTAACTTGCCATCTGGACATCTAGAGAAGTCAGAGATGTATGGAGGAAGGCAGGTAGCTTTAGGAGTCATCAAGATAAAGACGGTTTTTGAAGCCATGCCTGTGGACAGGTACACCTACATACAGATGGAGCCTGAGGGATGCCCAGTAAAAGAAGGATAAAGGCAGAGAGAGATCCACCAAAGAAATGTTGTTTGAGAGACAGGAGAACCAAAATGGCTAAAAGCTAGGGGAGGACAAGCTTTTGAGAAGTTGGGACTGGTCAAAGGTGAGCCAGAGAGTAAGGAGGACACAGAGCTGAGTTCTTGGGCTGTGTCTAGGAAGAGAACATTTAAACAGTTTCAGTGGAAAGGCAGAGACAGGAGTGTAGGGAGCCAAAGACTGAACTGAAGAAGAAGCCAACTGCAGAAGTTGTAGATAGTTTCCTATACATTTGGAGATGGGGAAAGAGCTGGAGAGGCAAAGGATTAAGGATGTATTTTTCACAATGGGGGAGACAAAAATGTGCTTGTATTGAATAGGGCAAGGACCTGAAGAGAAGAATAAGATGAAATGATGAGTATAAGACAAGGAAGGGATGGAGTTCCTGGAGGAGGTGGAAGGTTAGAGGGGGACATCCATTCCTTCATACACTGCAGTAGGATTTGCTGCTGACACAGTTGTAATGCAATTGTTTGTGCTGCAGTCAATGTCCCCTTCATGATCTCTGCTGTTATGCATCTGCTACACCTCAAAGGTAGCTCGTCCTTTACAATCAGGCATGATCAAGTTTCTTTCCCAAACTACTCCAAAACAAAGCCCACACCCTGGGCTCAAAACTTCATTCACTGTGGGCTTAAATAGAACCTCCCCTGATACAATAGCATGCTTTTCTCTTCCTTTCTCCTGGCCACCTCTGCAGGAGGTGCTAACAGGAGTCAGAGCATCCAGTGTCAAAAGCTTTGCTTTCTGCCTGTGCAGAAGCTGATTCAAGTCTTGCTATTTCCTAACTTCATAGCCTACCCACCACCTGGCTTGTCCTTTCCCACATAGTATCCCAACCTCAAAGTGCAGGTGTCATCATAGCTCTGTTGCTAATGGCAGAGACAGCAGACATCTCCACTTCACCTTCAGCCTCCCTACATCTGTTCGTATTGTGTACTCGAGGTATAGCTTTATAAATTCTTTGGGGCAGGGGCCATCTTCTGTCCTGTGTCTGCACAGTGTGTAGCATCGTGGAGATCCAGTTTGCATCTGGGACTCCTGATTCTATTGCAAAATAACTAATAGCTACTGATTGGTCTGCCAGGTCACCATGCAGATGGAGACACAAGGAAGGCTGATTCTGCAGTTGCATGTCCTGCTACCTGCTTTTGAAGGGCACTTTTTAAAAATTCTGGTATCACGCTCTATGCAAACTTCAGCTATATTTTATGCAAGAAGCTTGTATCATCATAGGGCTACAGCCTGTTCTGTTAATGCCTTTCTGAGCTTGATGTGGAGACACAGAATAAATTATTGTGTCATGAAGTTTAGGAAGCCCAAATCTTTACACCCAGCTCACCATCGAGATCCAAGGAAACATCCACAACAGTAGCACCCACTGAAGACTCCCCAAGCTCATACAAGTGCTTGTTTTAATGTCCAACAGACTGGCAAAATATCAGGGCAAGCAGTTCCCCTGGAGCACATGTTCTCCATGTTCCCTTCTGAGCAGAGTTGTCATTGTGGTTGTCCGATGCTGCCAAGCCTGGACAAAAGACGCTAAAGAAGTAAAGAGGCTTCCTTCTCCATTTGGGTGTCCTGCAGCCAGAGCTGGTGTCCCTGAAGCCAGAGCTGGTTGTCTCAGGACTCAGCTCAGCCACACAAAGCTGGAGCTGTGGTACAGGCCTGAAGTGCTGGGTCTTTTTAATCAGTAATGCACAGAGCTACAGCACTAATCTAACATCTCATCCCTGCCTGTCCACCAACTTTGGTAATACACCCTTCAGTGCTTTCCTTAGGCTAATCTGAGACACTCGCATAATGCTCTTTAGGAGCTCCAAGAGAAAATGGTCAGAAAATGTATCAGGTGTGAGGTTGGTCCTCCTCATCTTTGTTTGACCCTTTTCCTCACAGTCCTTCAAAAGTTTCCTGACAGTTTTGTGAATTCTCCTTCAAGTCAGTTTCAAGGAGCTGTGCTGGAAACTGCGGGGTAGGTATCCAGAATGCAACATGACAACAACAGTAGAAGAGAGCACCAATCCCAATGAACCAGTATCAAGATTGTTAGTATGAAGGCACATCAGCATTGTTACTTAAACCAGACACCCAACTTGTTCAAGCACCAGTGCCTCAGTTCCCTGACTTGCATACCCCTTTAGAGTCATAAACCTCATCTACAATGTCTTTTTTCCCCTTCAACAATTCCCTCTATTAAATGACAGGGCATCTATCTAAGACTTGTAACTGCACCTAGCACAACAGTATCTGAACACCTCACACAATCTCTAGTCTTCACTACGGTCCCATAAAGTAGGGAAATGCTCTTAGCTTCACTGTATAGATGGGGAACAGAAGCAAAGAGAGACACAGGAACTTGCCAAATGACAGAGAAAGCCATAGTAGAGCAAAGAAGTAGGCCAGGGCTGCAGCATGACTACATGGTTGTTTCTTCTTCCAGAGGCAGAGGATAGTTGATCACCATAACAGACATGTTGGGAAAATCACCAAGACCAGGATTTGAACTCACAGTGCATGTCTACATCATGTCGCCTTGAGCTATACCTTTAGTTTGGATGCCAATCAAAGTACAACAAAAGAAAAAATAGCAAGTCTGTGATATGTTTAAAAGAAATTGTTTAATTTCACATCTCTATCTGCTAGTGTGCAAATTAAAAAAATAAATAAAGAAAATGTTCCAAATGAAATGGCTAGAACTTTGACACTTCTTAAAATATACATTTTATTATTTTCTGGTGTTTCGCTGTGAATGTTTCATTCAAATTGTGAAGGTACACAGCCTTTACAAACTTCTGGAGTAAAGATTTTTATCATTGCAGAGGAAAATACATAGGCTATAAAATGTGGAAATTCATTAAATATTTAGTATTACTCCCCTCATCTATGCTGTGGAATGCTTTGTAGAAATACTGTATAAAATAAGGCAGACTTTTGATAGGGAGCTTAATTATAAAATTTTAGGGGGGTGGAAACAAATTAAGGTTCCAACTTCTTTTTTGTTTAATCAAAGGGAAGATCATACGGTCATCACAAGGATTGTGAGAGATAAGTACTGCAGCTCTGTTGCTTAGACAGTATACCTTTTTTGTTTATTTTACTACTCTCAGGTGAGACCTTTCAATAAAACTTATTTTAATTAACATAAATCAGACAATATTTAACCATACACATCTATCCTTACAGTGCAATAAAAATGTATCATTGTATAGTATTTTGTATTTGCATTATGAAAATAAAAGGTCTGTACATCAATTAAATGTATATTAATGAGTATGAATCATGTAAATTTGTAATGCATCTAAAGTTGGCTTTGGCTTTTAAGTATTTATAAATTCATAGAAAATATTGAACATCTAACAAAATAAATAAAACATATCATTTTAATCATAGATGCTAACAATCAACTTCAAAAATTCTTGTGTTATTTTTTTACATTTGCTACTAAATTTCTTTAAGAGAACTCACTTTCAGTAGTGCTCAGAAGTGAATGATTGCACCTTCTGTGATGTGAAAAAATAGAGTACATCTATTTTTCATAGATCAAAAACTCCTTCATGAAGAGTTGCAGTTTAAATGTCTGATTGTTATACGTAACTGTTCTTAAGTGCTTATAAAAAGCATGGAGCTTTCTCAGAAAAGCTGAGAGTCACTATTAATAGACACTTCTTCACTTTCAGAATTGAGGATTAAGCAAAATCTTCTAGAGTACACCCTTTTCACGAGGATGTCTTCAAGCTTCACATATTGGTATGAAGATAATGCAAAAAAATATGTTCACTAATAGATCCTCTTCAGTACAGTTACTGCAGCAATCCAGTGTAATTCAGCTTCATAGGCTTATTTCATTGGAGTCCATACACAATAGTTTGCAGGAGTCAGCGGCTGATTTCATGTTCTTTTAAAATGGACAGTTCCACAAGTGCATGGATTTAGCCTTACTGTAATACTGAAGAGACCAAAACAAATCTGAAATCACATGAACAAAAGTGAGCTTGAATAAATATGCATCTGGTTAGGTAAATTACACACCCTGGCCTAATCGCTATTCAGGTGGTGGTCGAAGGCTTCGAAGCTTCCTTTCATCTAGTCCTTTCCAGTATTTAAAGTTATTATCCAGATGCTGCATCAAATTTGGCAGGTCTGCGAATGCTAGGAAAAAAGGACACAAAGTATTTAGCCTGCAGAACTGAAATGGTCACTTGATTCTGTTTTCTGGAACAACTGAAAATAGTCAGGAAACTGTATGTGTTCAGGAGGATGGATTATATCTGTCACATTGATACCTGAAATGGTTCTAGTCTTACAGCTCTTGAGGTCACTTATGCACCATCCCAGAATAGCTAGTTAAATGTTACATATTTAATAACAGTGATGCAAACAATAGAAAGGATCATTTTTCCATCAATTGTGATCATACCCATTATGCTTGATAAGGCCTCATTCTATATATGGATGATTTGACATTTATGGGAGTACGACCATTTCTACTACTTTAATCACTCATGACAGCAAGGGAAAAGAAATGGCTGTTAGCAGTTTTTAAGCTTTAGAAAATTATATGAGAACATTCATGATGTTATCCCAGTGGGTTCAGTTAACATGCAAGTCAGTCATATGATAAAAAGGAAACCAAACTTTGTGTAAAAATGGCATATTAAAAGAAGCCACAAGAATTCTTCATAGTATCAAAATACACGCGAGCAATAATTAAGCTACTGGGTTAAATGGGAATGCATTTAAATGGGAATCCCCCTCCCATTTGGAGTCACGATGCACCAATACTGTATTGCAGTCTTCTCAAAACAATTACAAAATTCTTATCAGGAGGAAATTTCTTGCAGAAGCCTGCTTACCATCCCAAGCATCAAACATATCCATGATGAAGTAATCAATAAACGATATTTGGGACTTGGGGATACTACAAGTATTTCTGTCAAAAACAGGCATCACCACAGGTAAACCTTGCCTCTTTTCTTCATCAGTCTGCAAAGAAAAATTCAAGTGATTATTTTTGACACATCGTTCTAGTAATGAACTTCCTTTGGTGGCAGATGGTTGGACAGCAACTAGTACGTGCTACTGCTTAATTAAAAGAATGGAACAAGCTAGCGATTCTGAATATGAGAGCAGATATATGCTGCAGATGCACAGAACACTGAATGGTGCCCTCCAGTGTTTCTCACAAAAGGAGACATTTACTTTCTGCATCTACTCACAACACAGGGTTTGTGGCATTTCATGGTTTATTTTTGAGTTAAAATTACTTTGGAGCCAACAGAAGCACCAGAATTGCCAGTCCTGGTGAGAAATGGAGTTTTAACTATACCAGAAGAGCCCTGTTTTTCTGCTAAGGCACACAGGCCTAAATTAAGAATGTGGATTCAATCAGTCTGGAAGGGTAGCTGTCCAGCAACCCCCACCCCCCTCCCCCCAGCTAAAAACTCAGCCTCTTTAGTCCTTGCTTGCTTTTCAAACTTCTGAACCTCATTCCTTGCCCAACACTAGCATTCTCCCCCTAACCTTGAAAGACAGCCAGTATACACATATGCAGAATACCTTCTTCCTCTGCATGCTGTGACTAGTTCACTTTTAGGCAAAACATGGACAAAAAAACAAACTGCAAACTAAGCCATGTGTAAGACTACCATTTTCAAAGCCTGCCTGGTAGTGACAGCCAGCTTCCATGTGTTCACATCTGAGTTGGCAAGAGTTCTTTACCAACAATATTCATTACTTTAAAATACAAGCTAATACCTGGAATAGAAAAGTGCAGCCTGGAAAGTTTGGCTGAGAGTAAGGGGAGTCAGATTGCCACTTCCTCCCAGGCTACCACTAGAAACACTCAGCTGGAATTTCTCTGACCTTTATCTACTTTACCTGTGCAAAGTATTCCTCAGAGATACGACCGGCCCATTCAATGCACTGCTCTAAAGGTCTGCATGGATTGGAAACGTCTGCACACTTTATCAGCATACGCTTTATAAGGATACGATTCTCAGGAGATGTGAGCACGGTTTTGACTGGGTCTCCATCACCATTATTCTGCAATATTTCAGAATGAAAAGCAATGAATCAGAAGGTTTTCTGCACAAGTGTTCAAACACTCTCTGCTTTGAGACACAACTCCCAATGTCTCAATAGAACCCCAGTTCTGCATTCCTAGCATGCTCAATATTTAGATATTATAGTGATAAGAAGCATGTAAGTAGAGAGATGCAACTTATATCTATCCATCCATCCTGCAACTGTTTAGTGCAAACAAGCCTGCCTCATTACTATGAGATCAACTAGTGTGACAGCAGCACTATTGTTAGCAATATCAGCTCTTAATAATCCTCCTGTGCATGAAGTTTTCCACCCTCACACCTCTTCCCATTCTTCCTCGGTAGAGAGTGCCATTAAGCAGTGGCATGTACAAGCAAACCTTTTGGCCACTGGTTTGCTTAGCTATAGAACAGGAACTCTGCTTTCAGAGCCTTCACCACTGTTAGATCAATTAATTAAAAAACAAAATGAAACTTGGTCTTGATTATCTTCCTCCTCATCGTAGGACTGAAGAAAAAGTGGCTGTGGGCCACTTAAGACATGTGAGCTATATTTAGACCCTAGGCTGAACGTCTCTCCTGCATGATAATTCACCCAAGCAAGGGCTAAAAAACAAAGTTTTTACAAGCTGTGTCTGAAAAGTCACTTCTTGCTGAGCTCTGAATTTCTGGGGACAGGGCATCAGAAGCACCTCTAAGAACTGGAATGCTTGTCTGCCTTATAGCTGCAGAATGGATTAAAGACAGGGCCATAAGTGCTACCACTAATTAGATTGTATGTATGAATTTCTCATCCATAAATCTCCAAGTGCCTTACAAAGAAGGAAGAATTGTCATTCTGTGTCTCTTGTAGGTGCAGAAACTAAGACACAGAAGGGACTTGCCCAAAATGATAAGGATGCACTGATAGAGATTTTTGGGGCTGATACTGATAGCTGATTTTTAAGGAACATATCAGCCGGTACTGATCCGATTTCTGATACACAACCCAGCAGCTTGACCGGCTGGTAAGTCTGTTATGGTGGAAGGGAGGGGGAGGGGGAGGGGAAGGGAAGGGGCATGGCAGGGCATATCGAGGCCCCTGTGGTAAGGGAAGGAGTGGGGCTAGAGCAGGGGCTG
>NW_017728911.1:24405794-24426521 GCF_001723895.1 Crocodylus porosus | reverse complement strand
GGCGGTGCTGGAAGGGAGTCTACAGGGAGGCTTCAGCCATCCCAAAATTCACTGTAGCCCCCCAAACCTCCCTCCCAGTGCCACCCTGCCACCCACTTTGCACACAGCTTGGCCCAGCCCCTGCCAGAAACAGCCTGGTGGAACCCCGGCCTCAACCTGTAGTGGCAGCCCCCCTGCCCCGCGCACATCTGGGGAAACACCCCCCCATGCCCTCCCAGGGTGCATGCAGTGGTGAGACCCCCCCCCATGCCCCCCAGATGAGCCGCGGCTCTGTCCTGCACCCCGCCTCACCCCGGCTGGGCAGCGCCTACCCCAGCTCCTGCCCCACTCCCTCCCTCACCATGGGGGCCTTGATCTGCCCCCTTCCACCCCTTCCCCTTCCACCACAACAGACTTACCAGCTGGATGCAGCTCTTCACACTGCCAGGCTGTGCTCCTTGCTGCCTACGTGTTGCAGCTGCGCACACACAAGGGGCATTTATTGGCCAAATTATTGGCCGCACCAGGCAAAAAAAGCCTATTTCTGATACACTCAATTTTCTTCATATTTGTCCCAATCTGATATCAGACCGATGTATCAGTGCACCTCTACAAGATGATACAGGGAAAGCTGGGAATGGAATCCAGGTGTCTTGTCTCCCCTTCCTGAGTCCTGTCCCGACACATCTTGTCACCCACAAGAGCAGTGTTTGCTCCCTTTCCATACCCTGCCCTCATTTGATTTCCATCTATTTCAGTTACTTGGTCTGCTCCTTCACTGACCTAACCCATCTTTCAACCTAATCCAATTCCTGTTAATGTAAGAAAAAACATTCCTTCAGTTTTACCAGAGCAGGAAAAGGCCCTTTGTGAGAAGGCCTTTGGTGGGCTGGGACCACCGTCAATCATGTTGGCCAAATTCTTACACTGATTCTTTGGCTCATCAACCTATTTGTCTGATAATCAGATTTTATATTACGTGAGGCAGGGACTGGCTTTTGTTTTGCTTTTTTACTATGTATAGAATAAGGGATTCACCATTTGTGAGGTGTGCTGGTGGCAATATAATTATGAAAGCAGTCAGTTCCTGCACCTGTTGTATAACAGGTTCTTGCTAGACAGATTTCCAGGGTTTGCAAGGCTAAAGTAAACATGGATTGTGGTCAGCCAATGCAGCTAGAATCTGAATTTCTACCATCCCCGTCTATAATTAGCACAGATTTTTAATTATTTAATTTTTAATTAAGTCCTTCCTGCTAAAACAAAGCCATTTGGAAAATGGCCCTTTATTTACTCAGATGCATCAGCCCCCACAAGACTGAATTTCTAAATTACTCCGTGTCTCCCCCCACACCCCTTCTAGATATACAGCTAAGTGAACTAGTTACTGAATGAGCTTAGCAGATGTAAACAGTTTTGCAATTTAAGACAAGTGACTGAAGAGGCAAAGTAAAGCAACAGAAACCCTAAAACTACTTGTTTCAGACAAGTTATAAAATGGAAGGGCTGAAAATGAATAAGGATTATTCAGTAAAGAACACTGTGGATTACTCTGCTGAGTAAACCTCCAGGGACTGAGAATGGATTTTGCTTCTGTTATCTGGACCTTCTTCACAGCAAAGCCACATTTCTTGTCAGTGGACAGATGTCTCGGGAATAGAATCTGTTAACAGGCTTAGTCTCAGCATCCTGCTGGGAGTACAGAGGTGTCTCTGCATGTCAAATGTTGGCTTCCTGTCATAAACGTAGGTGACATCATTAAGGGAAATGGGAGGATAAAAGTTGAAGCTGGAAAGGGTTTTTTTTTCAGTTTATGGAACAAAAGAAGAAAGGAAGCAACAACAGTAACTCCTCAGCATGGCTCTTTGAACACATATGTATTAAAAAAATACTGCAAGAGGAACTGTCCCACTTGGAACAAACACTTGGCAGCTCTGCCTACAAAGAGTGCAGAGTCCCAGCAGCACTTTGGGGCCAAGTGAAGAAGAGCACTCTGCCACTGCCATCCTGTGCAGGACCAGGCTTGAGAGGAGGTGCTGCACTGCTGCCCTGCCAACAACAGACACGGCACATGTGCTGTTTTAACCCCTCAAACATTACAGTCCTTTTAATAGGAATAGCTTATCAGAACATAAGAAGTGCCATGCTGGGTCAAGCCAATGGTCCATCTAGCTCAGAATCCTGTCTCCATGGAGAACTGCACAGATAAAACGGGGGAAATGCTTTGTTTCATTGTTTACATAAAACAATAAATGAAGCCTTTTTTCTCACCTTCTGAAAATATGTACACAGGTACATCTTGCAGAATACCCTTTGGGACAGGTTTTGGCCAAGAAATCAGTGGGGCTGCACAGACTATGAGCCTGGGCAGAATTACACTTTGACTTGAACCTGTCTCTGCTCCTGTTTGAATGGAAAGGACTGGAGGCCTAAGACCCTGCCCCAACTTTCTTCCTTCGCTGACTGTGACTAGTTCCAGTAAAAGGGCCACTCAATACATGTTAGGATGCAGGTGGTGAAAGGGCAGAGAGAAGGAGCATGTGATAGGACCTGATAGCTCACAGGAAGGGGAAAGTATTTATGCCCTTAATAATCCTCACTTGTATCTGTGGATTTGAAGTTAGTTTCCCACCTGCAACTCCTCTGGTAGTTGTGTGGCCTAATGGAGGAAGTGCCTGGTTTATATTTCAAAGGCAGCTAGCTAACATTGAGGTTTAATTTCTGTTTTGAAATTCTTTATCTCTTTATTTCTCAGTGTTACCAGCATCCGTACTTTTTGAACACCTCCAATAATTATCTTGATTATCTTAGAATATGCTGCATTTACCAAACATGTTAACAACCCTTTTGCTGAAGGAGCAAAATAATATTCATTATTGAGTCTATGCTCTGGAACACTCTGCAAGGAGGGTTTGCATCTAGATGCTTTAGTTATCAGAGGTTTTGACAACATGAATATTGCAGAAGGTCACACACTTTGCAGCTTATTCAGGCCATGTGCTGCCCTCAGCAAAGGTTCCTTATTTTCTTTCACCCTCCCCTGCTCCAAGCTCCCTATGCGCCTTCCTCTCATCCTACTATAATTTCCCCACCTGCTCCCTCATGTGTCCTTCCCACTGCTTCCAGGACAGTGTCCCGCAGTTTTCCCAGCTGCCAATGGTTCTATGCACCCCCATTCTTCCCAGTGCTGTGGGCCATTTCCCTCTTTCCCACCATGACAGAGCACTCCTCCTCCAATTTTCTCCCTCAACCTAACCTTGTCTGTTCTTTCCCCCGCATCCCATCAGAAGACCCCCATTTCTGCCTCCCTCTTAATTCCCTTCTTTCTGGTTGGGAAACAAATCATTCAGGGAGTCAATATTTTTACACTCCACTGCAGTGATAGGCAGAGTTGAAAGAGCAGGTTTGGCTAAATTGGGGGAAGTTAATGGCTGCCATCACATGGCTCTTTGATTTACAGACGATCGCAGTTGGGCAAACAGAAACATGCCATCATGCACGAGCAGCACACCTCATTTTGTTCAGCCACTCTGTGTGCCTGAAAATGAAAAAGAATCCTCACTCCTCCCACTGCGGCAACTTTTCCTCTTGACATGTTTCTGTACTGGAACAGAGCAGTATCTAGCCCAACTATTCATCATCCATTTTGTTGGCCTCATGGTTCCATTAAAATACCTGTCAACAATTTTCCAGTGAAACAACAACGGAGTCTTTATGCCTTCCCGTTGTTCTTAGGTAAACTACCGTATTGTTCCAAAGCATTCTACAGCCAGGAAGAGATCATACAAAAGGCAGAACTGAAAAGAATCCATCTGAAGATGTGCTTGCAGGCTGGGCTCTAGACTGACACATCCCCTTACAAGACCCTGTTTTGTTTCTCATAATTCTGCCAACCTTTAACTATTTGAGCTAAACACCTCTCTGCCAAGATGTCTGCCCCAGCCTGAGTCCCCGCAGAAAAAAATAGTCAAACTGGTTCAGCCATTTCCAGAAATAAGGAATAGAAAAATACATGTTGTTTTTGCTGATGTTGAAAAATTCTGATAATCTTTTCTTCAAGAAAATGTAGTATTACACATACTTTAGAGCAAGGGCATGCCATTTGGCTTGGAGTGCTCATTGTGACAGGCCAATTGCCTCTGTGAAATTCCACTGCCTAATTTATAAGCCTTTAAAAATATTAAAAAGCATAGAAAATATAAGCTCAGGCGAGACTTATTTATGCCTATGGCTGAGTAGGTCTTTCCATGCAATTACATGCCAAGTCTGTGTCTAGGCCCAGAATTGGGAATAGGGAGGCTCTCTCTTCTGTATCCTTGAACCACCAACTTTCAGGGCCAACAGCATGCAGAGGAGGAAGCTGACTTGAACCAAGAAGGGACAAAAGCCAGCCACTCCACTGAGACCAAGGGGCTGGGAGGAGAAGACTGGAACTTGTGGAAGATACTGGGACTGGATGAACAAACTCTGGGTCTGGAAACCATAAAAGTAAACTGGGATTGGCTGGGCAAGGAGATGGGGGCTTGGAGGTGGGGAGATTGAGTTGTGGGCCAGAGCACTAAGATTAAGACAGCAATTCAATCTCTGTTCCCAAGTAGCCCTGGGACCCTTTGCAGAAAAGGAAAAAAGGCATGCCAAAAATGCTGATGGGTTTGCAGCATGGGCATCTACCCTTTTCCTTGCATCTTTGAGTGAAACCATCAATACCTTTTGTAAAGGCAACTGACTATGCAGTCATCAAATGTCAGTAACCAAAAAGGCTTTGGACTACCACCTATTTTGCTGTTCCTGGAATTGTGACACTTTTAACAAAATAATCCAGATTCTGAGGCATTCATGAGACAAAACACTACTAGCTTTAGCCATATCTAATCTGGTGACATCCAAGTTACTTCCATATACCTCCAAAAAATCCATCCTAGACTAAAGTATAAGCAAGACATGAAAGTGTCTCTCCCTTTCCCTCTGTTTCTGGTGGCTGGCTCACACAGGTTTTATGTGTCTTATTCTCAGAATCCTCTTTGGATTTGGATGATCAGAACCCAGTTCCTCTTTGTCTGCCTGTTAATTAGAAAAAGAATTTACAGTCTGGCTTACCCCATTTTCTTCTAGTGCTGCCAAAGGTTTATTAATGCTGTTGACAAATTTGTTGACATGCTCAAAGTGCTTTGTCATTTCTGTTGCTAGGACCATGTCAATAATGGCTTGACGCAGGGTTCGATATTCATTCCTGTATATAGGAGGAAACAATTAAACAAGCTGGCTCGTGTGCTGAGGGCTGCTTGCTCCAACTCACTAAACCATACAGCTGAAAAAGTGCTGCAGATCATTTGCATTTCAAAGAAATATAGGGGAAGAAAGAGAGGTGGGGAGAAATGCCTTGCAAGGTAGATCTTTGCTAAATAACTGTATTATTTTGGTGTAAAGAATTGTCACAATTTGACTGTGAGTAACATGTGGGAGAGAGGTGATATTGCCGGGACATGCCTCTCAAGCACATTCAGCTGTGGTTCATGCCCCGCAATGAACTACTGCTGACACTGAAGAATGTGCAGAGGTGGCAGCCATGGCCATCCTCTCCCATCACAATGCCGATCCCTTAGAACAGTACCCAGGGCTGCCTCCGCTGAGCAAGGAGCACCCTGAGCCCTCTCCTCTCTTCTCTACCCAGTACACATACGCAGGGTCAGCCAACGGGTGGCTCATAGGTCCTATGGAAACTGGGGGGGCACAATTTGTGGGTGGCAATGTCGGTGGTGGGCTGGTGAGCAGCAACCACTTTCAGAAGCCACCAGTGGCAGCCAATCTCAGGGAGGGCATGTGCCCCCCCCCCTCCCCCCATGTCTCCCTACCAGTCACCTATGGCAGGAACTTATAGTTCTGATCAGAGTGGTGTCCCAACCCATGAGAGGGGCTCCTTGGCAAGACTGTAATAAAAATAAGAGGTACATGGATATTTTACATTCCCTGTAGGATAAGAGAGGTAGGTGTTGTTTCATGAGCCGGCCCTCCCCCAGGCTAAGTCCACTTATTAAGAAGGGGCTACTGTCCTCTGATGGGTTTGTTTGCATTACTGATATTGCTGTAAGATGCACAGAATAAAAATCTGTGGTTAATGGAACATTCCACCTTTCAAACTGACCTCTCCATATTTTTAAATATATTGCATTTATCATCCCGGGTAGTGAGCTGGAAAGCCAGGGCAGCATGATGGCTCTCTAGTACTGCAGTGTCATTGTAGAGGATCGCTAGTTCACTGCCAGCATTACACAGGAAAGAGTTTGTTCTTCCTGGGTGATCCACATCATGAACAGTGGCAGCAATGAGAGCAGCAACCTCATCAATGGGATCCAATGTTTGCTGAAAAAAGAAAGATGTTTAGTATTCCTGGCAAAATAATTAGGAATCCTAGTGGCAAAAGTGAGAACTCTGCAGATTTAGGGTCAGATGTTGTAAAGGGAGCCATGGAAAAATCACTATATACTTCAGGGAACTTGCCATGATATTTCTGGCCATTTCTGGCACGGAAAGAGTCTGGTAAACTTCTGGGTCTGATATGTGCCTGGTTCTGCTCTTGCTTGGACACACTGCTGCTGTGGTGTAGAGAAGCCAAGAGAGTGGTGGTAGTACATGCACTCTGGGCTATTGGGGGCCACTCTAAGCTTTATGCTGACTCCCAGGATTTGGTGTGGATAAATGGAGCAGGTGGGTAGTGCTTTTTCTTCAGCAGCAGTCTTAGCACAAGCAGGTCCTTTGCACTCTCTGAATTTTGCTTACTACCAAGTTTAACAAAATACATCAAACGTGAAAAACTGTCAAGCCAGAAGCCACTTTCACTCAAAAACTGAGAGTATCTTGGCTTAGAAACAGGAAGATTAATGTAAAAACAAACAAAGCTAAACCAACAGTTTTCACAGAACACTGGCCCATTTTGATAGGAAAATCAATTACTACACGCCCTTTTCTGTTAAATTCATAATGACATGCAAAAAGGCTTGAGTGCCAAGCAGTCTTTCAAGAAATGTTTACATGATTTTACTTCTAAAAAGCAATGTCTTTAGGATTAGAGTTGAAAAAATTCTACGAGGAATTTTTGGTGATTGATAAAGTGTTTACTCTATGAAACAAGCGTGCACTGGGATCAGCGCTTTGGCTTATATTCTGGTAGTTTTTCTCAGTACTTTACCTCATCAGTAGGCATTTGACTATTTTGCATTTCATTATAAAGACAATGAGAAAAGGGCCAACTGTCTCTGAAAACTTTGTGGTGGTACACAAAAGAAAACTAGTTTGTAAAGGCAAACCATGTTTACATAAGATCTGTTACAAAGTATCATCTAATCAGAAATATTTAAGCAGAAATTTTAATAACCCAAGTGAAAGAATCAGAGGTTAAGATTTTCGAAGCTGCATTTAGGATTTGGACACAAAGTATCCATTGAGGCTAGTGGTCATTTGATGCCCAATCCCTTAGTTGGCACTGGAATATTCCAAAGGTAGGTGAAACGTGAGCTCCAAGTCAAGCTCCATGGATGTCACCGCAAGTTTTGCTATTGACTTCCATGGATGCAGGATTTCATCCACTTCTAAAAGGTTTACTGAGAGATTATGCATTGACTACGGAGTATTCTCATCTCAGTAGGACACAAGTGTTGCCTGAAAATGTACGCTGGTGCTGGCTTGCTTCTACCTATTAGTGCTGCTTATATGATACTACTTGTGTCTGAAAATCAGAGGGGAGGATTTGAAGCAGGATCCTTGAAAAGGACACACCACCTGACTTGCGATGGCACATTTCTCAGTCAGTTTGCTGGTGCCATTTCCAGCTATGGGCACAGCCAGATTCTGCTGGGTCCTGATGAAGTTATGTGGTATGAGGAAGCCACCTGGGTAAAGACCAGCAGAATAACACATTTTCCACTGAAGCCCAGAGACTGCTCTATGCCTATTGCTCAGAGCCCCACAAAGGGTATGAAAGAGGCAGGGCCATGTCCTCCCCCTGCTCTGCAGTGCAGGGAAGCTCTTCCCCACAAAATGGCAGGGCATGTTCCTCCTGGAGAGTTCAGGAAACAAAATGCCTCTTGGGGCCACAAAGCATATCGCATGTGATTTACTCCGTGGGCAGTTCAATGGCAGGGTCACATTTAGCAATAATAACTCAGCACCTTTTCCCTGGTCCTTGGAACCTCAAGCAAAGGCAACATTTTTTCAAGCCACAGTGACACACTGAGAAACCAGCCTTGCTACAAGGTATTTCAGTGGCTCACACAAGTAACTGCTTGTCTACCTGTTCAGAACCCTTCCAAAAAGCACGTGAACCTCGAAAACAAAAGAGGGCAGGACCAAAAGAAAGAACTGGGAAGAAAGAGCCCTAATCATAAGCACACATAAAGCTGGCTTCACCCCTTGCCTCAGAGCAGAGTTTGCGGACACCCTTTCCTCGCCCTCTGTAACTGCTCTTGTGAGCCGCGCATCCCAGAGACACACAGCAAGCTTATTTTCTTTCTGAAATGGTGTATTGATGCTGCAACAATCAGCATTTACAGCTCTATACTGTTGTCTTTTCTGTCAGAGAGCAGACCACAAAATGACATGCATCCCGTCTAAACAGAGTTACATTTCTTTGCCTGAGGAATTATTATATGGTTCCACCACTGTTATATATGATTACAGCCCTCCGCCCCCAGCATAGTAGCTATTACCCCATTACCACAACTCTTCCTTCCTCCTCAGCCTACAGAAGAAATGATTTGTTCATTTTGTTTTGGGGAAAGCACAGGTAGACATGTGCATGTCTGTGAAGAGAGCACTGAGGGAAAGCTGCTTTTACACCAATGTCAAGCTGCTAATCCTCCTTCTGTCCTTCTGCACACCCATGAAAGTATTTCTACACACAGTTTCACTGTTTTGGGGCCCAAGTATGACTTTTGGAGTTTGTTTGCTGCATTTTTTTGCTTGTCCTGTGGACTTAGAGAAAATGAAAATGACTTGTTGGAAAAAGAGGGAGGCAGTTGCATGCTCTTGGCATTGAAATGATTCCAGATCATGTCTGTTTTTCATAGAGATTCATAAGAAGGCAACCAAACCTCTGGCACTTTAAGGATATGAAACATCCAGTGAAGTTTCTTTCTCCCCTTGGCTTACAGAAAATATGAGTCAGCCTCCAGAGAAATGATTAATGAGCCCCAGCTTCAGGTAACAACACATATACCAGTTTTAATGAGAATTAGAAACTTGTTTACAGTCATGTATGATGGCCCATTCCAATTAGGTGTCCATATAGGCTCAGATAGGCCAATTCAGGTTAAAACTTTGGTTCAAAGCTGTGGCAAAGGAATTCCAATGCATGTGTGCATTGGGTGGTGTTGAATTTTTCTCTTTCTCCTCCTCATATCCTTAGCCAGTACTGTAGTGTGCCAGTCACCTCCTCCAATGTTAATCTGAATGGCTCTAATTTACACTGGCTGCCACTGGACCAACATTGAAGCAGGGCACGTGGAAACCCCAGACAAGTTCTATTTTCTTCTTTGCAATATCCCTGTTGTCGGCAACAAAGACATGCCAAGTTTGCTGTTGGAGCTGCCATGCTTTCTTTGTGCCACTCAACCATCCCGTAAGCTGGTGGGATCCCCCCAGGAATAGTTACCTGGTGTTGATCCTACTTTGTTTTGGTGCTTCCAGGTGGCCACTATGCAAGCCCAAGATAGGGGCTTTGATTTTGAAAATACTTGAGTATGTGTTGGCAATGAGAAACTGCTGCTTGCTGAGGCAACATTCCCACTGTAGGCCTGAATATAATAGTTTTCCTTTAAAAAGAGGCCTTCCTTGCTTCTTGGCTCTGCATCACTTGAGTCTACTAAGAGAGTTCCCTCAGATCACATATATTTCAACTTTCATGCTGGAACCTGAACTTACCTTTACCCTTTCTTTAGACAGGAAATAGGCGGTGGCGTGGAGCACATCTGCAGAATGAGTAGAGTTATGGTAGGAGTTTGAGGAATGGTAGTTGGCTTCAATCACCTGTAACCATGACCTCAGAGTTGATTCTGAACAGTTTAGGAATTCACAGATTCCAAAGCGAGCAAACATTTTGAGACCAAGATAAACCAAAGGCCTGAAGAGAAAAAACAAACAGTTTTAAAACAATGAGTTTGAAGGAGACCTAGGCAGCACAAATGGGACAGCACACATGCCAGTTTTAACAGATTAAGTATAAAGGTTTCATTATACTTAACCACAGAAATACACAATAGGTGTTGTGGAAAGCATCTGCCTAAAGAGCAATGACAACTCTGGCAGTTCCTTGTAATTATAAAAAAACATTAAACAGGCTCTATACTGCTGGTGAACCAGCAGCACTGTTTGTTTCAGGGAGTCCTCTCTGGGGCTGTCTGCATGGTGTAAATATGGCAGCATCAAGCTTAGTTTCTTGTCCTGTGAATTTTCAGTGGACTTGGAGCTCCATGTTACCATGGGTAGACTGCTGCTGGTATCCCAGACAGTTACTGTGCGTTGCAGCCACTGCTGTGGTTGCCATGTAGGAATACAATGCCTCTCTCCTGTGGTTTGGTGTCTCCCCTCCATCCTCACAATCCCATTCCTCAGCAAGTGTCCTTGCAGTACAGAAGGACTGGAGATGATTCAAAGTTTGGTGCAAAGGGAGATGAGTTACTTTCTCCCCTTCATTTTGTTTTTCAGTTCTCCTGCTGTTGCCATAGCAGTGTTGCAGCTCCACCAGAGGGAACGCTACTGCATGCCAGACACTGGCATCGTGTCTTTATGAGAGCTCTAATGCTAACTAACGTGGGTGACATTGCCACAGTAATAGAGCTATGATGAACGTTTGGGGGGAAATGAATGCTACTGCAAACAAAGCCAATGTGTCAACATGGTGTCTCCGTGCTCTTGCTCATGGCAGGTGAGGCAGCAAGAGATGCAATGTAGAGCTCTAACCCAGGTTGTTTGCATGATGCCAGAAAACAAAACCCCCAAGGTACTGAAGTAGTCTAGAACAATTTCTAATACCAAGGTAGTGAGCAGGCAGTAATTTAGTTCTATCAGGTTAGGAAGGAGTTTGATTTAAAGCCAGCTGGTTCTGACTAGGGAACAACATGCATGTGCTGTTGTTTTGCTCTCTCAGCCCTCTTTGCCTAAAGAGGAACAGGAATTGAGATTAATACTTTCAAGACAGATCCCTACATGTAGGCCTTTCATTTTTAATTTAGGCACCTCAAGCACGTTGTGTAGTCCTAAAGGTGTGGTATACCCAGAATTCCAGCTAACATCCACAAGAACTGCTGAAACTGAGTTTCTGAAAATCCAGCCAGTTATTTACAACTAGGGATTAGAAGTCTATCTTCTGGCAAGCATAACTGAAAATGTTGGCCTAGACTATCTATGCCATAAAATGTTGGCCTAGACTATCTATATACCATAAACAAAATATGCTGGGCACTTTGAATCTGGGCCCATACATTTCCGACCCTCTAGAAATTCAAACTATCTTTGAACGTTTGAAAGGTAGAACGGTATTATGATTATGCAGCATTTTTAGACAGAGTCCCCACTATGTTTCTGGGTAAGAAAACTTGCTATTACTGTACTAAGTTTACATGCAATGAACTTTGTATTGTTTTGCTTCCAAATGCTTCATTACATGTAATGAACTTTGTCTTGGCTTTCCTTCCAAATCTACTTAGATGTGAAGAAAGCACTAACAACTTATTCATAGCTGTGATTCACATGATGCTCACTCAGTTTCCTTAACAAATGCTTTGCTTTGTCTCTCACCAAAAGGAGGTGAGAGAATATGCAAGCAATCTCAATTATAATGCTTTTAATTAGAGAAAGATGTAACATTGCATCATCTTTTATGTCTCCAAACCAATAGGAACATAGAAACCCCTCTGATTTGCCCAAACAAATTGGCTTTGAAAGAATTAACTCTTCAGTTACTGCACTGGGCACATTTAACAGTATAAATCAGCCAGGCAATAACTAACATTCTGCAAAATTACTGTAGCTGTTACTCTTTATCTGCTTATGGGGGCATGAAACAAAGGCAAATGCACAAATGACAAGGATGTCTTAATTTAAAGTGAATTCTGAATTTATCATATCATTCTAAAACAAAATAAAGGATTGTTTCTAGTTTTTCTTTCTTCTTTTTTGGTTTATGTAGCTAAGATTTCCAATAAAAGTGGGTTAAGTGATAATTGAGTTAAGCAACAATTAATTTTCCTTGGTATTCTGCTGAGGAATTATTTTGAAATACTGTATTTTCTTGCAAGCAACAAGCCTTTTTTCCCCTCACATTGTAATGCACGTATTAAGCAGGAAGCTGATTTTCTGCCCAGAACAGAAGCACTCTGCTTTCAGTCCTACTCCATAGTGTATCAGCTGTGGCATTATTATTCAGGCAGCTGATGAAGTAAATTGACTAAACGGCCCACTGTTCTTCACTCCATAGGTGTTAATGATCATCTCTACTTTGTGATGTTCTTGATGTTAAACTAATCGAGCTAACTTTTCTGAGAGCAATTTTGCTGTCTGCTAGTTGCTCCTGATCTCTCTCCTCCATTTTATAGCCCTAGAGACTCTAGCTCTTTTCAAAATCAGTCACCTGTAGAGACCAGTATTCAGCAGCAGCTGGGGTTTCAGCTTTAGTTAAGCAGCAAAGGGAGGGTCAGTCAACTGAAGATTAGGCTTTGTCTGTTCTATGCAGCCATAACTCTGGAAAAATCTTTTTTCTTTCATTTCACCTTTCAAAAACAAGATGTGTATTATATTCTTGGGTATGTGATATAGGAGCAAATACAGTAGCTATTCAGTTCATTATAGCTGTGTACACACATTCAGATAATCTGGGAGAATTCCCTCATGTGCATTCTACTGGTAGAGAAACTTATCCAGAGCCACATGTATATTCAAATGCTTAGGCCCTGAAGAGCGGAGAGCTTGCAATGCTGACACTGTGCAGCTGGGGGGAGGTGGGAAGTGGGAGGCAAGGAGCATGCTCTGCCTGGCAACAGATAGCAGCGGTGCATAGGGCAGCACTGATTGGCTGATCCAGACTGCCCATGGTCAGCATGCGTTTCCCTGTAGCACACTGTGGGGACTGTGAAGGGAGCACGTTCTGCTTCCTGCTGGAGCAGCAGTGTCTGGCAAGTGACACACTGTTTCTCTTGTGCGGAGGAGGAGGGGAGAATGGTGGAGGACTACTCCCAGGAGAAACTCTCTTGGGAGTGATTTAACCCTGGTGTTCCTAAGTTATTTTTCTCCTGTTATAGTGGCTCTCCCAGGAGAAACTGAATGCCTGTATGAGGTCTATGTTCAGGGTCTAGAGCCTAAAGTAAGATCTCATGGAACTTCAAATAACGTCAGAAGAAACAGGCATAGCAGATTTTCAAAAGTACCTTTAGGGCAATGCCTGAAATGGGAAATTCAGTTCCCAAAGGGAATTTTTTGATGGGTATCAGTTAATAAAAATGATTTCTACAGGAAATTGATTTACTTTATCTGCAGTATTTAACTGCTATGAAAGGATATTTCAGTCTGCTAAAACTTCTGATCCCATCTAGAAAATCAGTACAATGGCAGATAAGGGTTCTGTATGTAGCACTTTTTAAGTGAATATTGTTCAATTTAACATTATACGAATAGTTTAAAATGAACAAAAGAGTAAGCTGTTGCATTTATAAAATCAGGACCTTCTCCTGTTCCCAACTGAAGTCAATGGGAGTTTTGCCATTGATCTTGGAAGAAGGATTTGTATTCTTTAGAAATAAATCTTATAAGGTACAAGAAGCAGAAATAAGGCATGATCTATCAATCCTTCCATCAGTCAATCAATCAAAGTCAGCAGGTTGACGTTGTGTGTAGTTGGACAGTTCAAAATGAATATACTTTGGATCCTCACAATCCAAAGCAGGTGTATCAAAATTTTCTATAACTGAGAAAAGAAAAAAGAAAAGCTTTATTTGATGCTATATTGAAGGCATAAAAAGTCTTCAACAACATCCATTATGTCTCAATACAAGTCAGAAGAGGCAAGTAGAAAAGACCATGAATAAATTCATACAAGAAAGTTACAAACATTTGCTTCTGAAAAAAAAAAGATCCCATTTTAAAAAGTAGGGGTATAGAAATTAAAGTACTGCATATTATTAGGATGATGTTGAAGCTAATTCTTGGCAACTTTATTTGAAAATTTCAACAGGTAACTAACCTTTTATGAGTGGCAGCCTCAAGTTCAAAAATATCAAAGTCCCAGTGTTCTTCATTTTCCATTGCTTGCGTTATCCGTGGGGGGATATCATTAAGGGAGATAGGAGAGATCAAACTGCCAGGCACCTGATGAGTTTCTGTAAACAGATATATTTGGGATGAATATTAATTTACTGTGAAATATTATTTAAAAAATGGAGCATCTTCTCCTTAAACCTTTATGCCTGGCAACTTCTGAAAAGTTTTGCTATGCTACAGAAAACTTTTTATAGATAAAATAAAGCAAAAAGTCTTCAGGAATATTTCATAGACTCATAGATGCTAGGGCCGAAAGGGACCTTAACAGATCATCGAGTCGGAAGGGACCTCAACAGATTATCAACCCCCTGCCTAGGCAGGAAATAGTACTGAGGTCAGATGATCCCAGCCAGATGCCTATCCAGCCTTCTCTTAAAAGACCTCCAAGGTAGGGGAGAGCACCAATCCCCTTGGAAGCCCATTCCAAATTTTGGCCACCCTTACTGTGAAGAAGTTTTTCCTGATATCTAGCCTAAATCTGCTCTCTGTCAGTTTGTGACCACTGTTCCTCGTTACCCCAAGAGGCGCCCTGGTGAACAGAGCATCTTTCATCCCTTGCTGCATCCCCCTAATGAATTTGTAGGCAGCAACAAGATCACCTCTCAGCTTTCTCTTGCGGAGGCTGAAGAGGTCCAGGTCCCTCAGTCTCTTCTCCCAGAGCTTGTCCTGTAAGCCTCCTAACCATAGAGTGGCCCTCCTCTGGACCCTCTCAAGTCTATCAACATTGTTCTTGAAGCATGGGGCCCCAAACTGGACACAGTACTCCAACTGCGGTCTGACCAATGCTGCACAGAGGGGAAGTATCACCTCCTTGGTTCTATTTGTCATGCATCTGCTGCTGCATGAGAAAGTGCAGTTAGCTTTGCTGCTGATTTCGTCACACTGACGACTCATGTTCATCTTGGAGTCCACTATGACTCCGAGATCCCTTTCCGTTTCTGTGCTGCTGAGAGGGTCACTACCTAGCCAGTAGGTGTGCTGGATATTTTTGCGCCCTAGGTGCAGCACTCTCCACTTGTCCTTGTTGTACTGCATCCTATTGTGTACTGCCCACTTTTTTAACCTGTCCAGGTCCGCCTGCAATCGTTCCCTACCCTCCGGGGTGTGCACTTCACCCCACAATTTAGTATCATCAGCAAACTTGGACAGAGTACACTTCACATTCATATCCAAGTCACTGATGAAGATATTGAAGTGTACAGGTCCATCGACCAATCTACTACCAACCAATCTACTACTCTCTGGGTGCAACCGCTAAGCCAGTTTGCCACCCACTGCACCATGTAAACATCTGTGTCACAGCCTCTTAATTTATTTATGAGAATGGGATGAGATACTATATCAAAGGCCTTGCTAAAATCCAAGAAAACAACATCCACCTCTACTCCTGCACCTAAGCATTTTGTGACCCTGTCATAAAACAAAACCGGATCAGTCAGACATGATCTACCTGCTATGAATCCATGCTGGTTTCCATGCTGCATTATTTTTCCTGCTGCATTCCCACAAATGTGATCCTTCATAATCTTTTCAAAGACCTTTCCAAGGATGGAGGTGAGACTGACTAGCCTATAATTACTCGGATCCTCCTTCCTCCCCTTCTTAAAAATAGGGACCACATTGGCCCTTTTCCAGTCCTCTGGGACAGGACCCAAGTGCCACGAGTGCTCAAACAGCCTTGCCAGTGGTACTGCTATGACACTGGCCAATTCCTTCAGTACTCTTGGATGAAGCTCATCTGGGCCTGCTGACTTGAACACATCCCGTCCATTCAAGTGAATCTGCACCAAGTCAGCATCGACAGTTGTTGGGCTGGTGTCCCTCTGATGCCCATCTAAGAACCAATTAGGAGACTTATCTTGAGCCCTGTTCAGGAACACTGAGGCAAAAAACTCACTGAATAGCACAGCTTTCTCCCCCCTGTCTGTCACTAATTTCTCCTCCTTGTTCAGTAGGGGTTGTATGCTGCCCTGCACCTTCCCTTTACTCCCTACATACCTAAAAAAGACTTTTGTTGTCTTTAATTTGTGTTACCAGCCTCAGCTCTGTAGTTGCTTTGGCCTTTCTAACTGCCTCCCTGCAAGTGCGGACCAAGTAGGTATATTCCTCCTTGGCAGCTTCCCCCTGCTTCCAACTCTATATGCCTTCTTTTTTGCCCTTAGGCTCCCCTGGATTTCCTTGTTTAGCCAAGGAAGTTTTTTGGCTCCTTTCCCCCTTTTCCCTTGTACTGAGATAGTCTCCCTCTGCGCCCGAAGGATCGCTTCCTTTAGGAACGACCACCCTTCCTGGACTCCCATCTCGCCGATACTCTTCTCCTGCAGTGTGTCATTGACTAGACTTCTAAGCACACTGAAGTTAGCATTCCTAAAGTCAAGCACTTCCACCATGCTAGTTATCTCACCTACCCTACAAAAAAAAATTCCTTCATTCCTTAAATCTTTTAAAATACAATTCTACTATCCAAAAAACTGCAAAGAGAAAACTTACGTTTTGCAGACAATAAATATTCATTCCCTGATAATCTTCGTAAACCATCCTGTTAAATGAAAATAGGGATTTTATTTGTTTTCACTGTTCCAAATATAAAGAAGAGGTTATGTAAGCTGCTATAAAACTATACTGAATAAAAACGTAGTAATTTTACTTAAGCTTGAATAAAGTTGGTACATCTTAGAAGCTACTTTATCAGTATTGATCTGCATTTGTTTACCTCCAAATGCCAATACAAATACTTCATCTTCCTATAAATCAGAATGGAAGGGAGACAGCAAGGTGTTAGATGCAGTATAAACTAGACTGATCTGATCAGTAATTTCTTGGGTGCATGACTCCAATCTGGAATGACATGTACATGGAATAACTTCCCTTCCACCAGCATATGGACTACCTCGGCTCTGGGACCTTGGGTGTGGGCATATAAGAATGAGCAGGCACTGTGTAGAGAGGGACAATAGGGGGCAGGCATTTAGCAAGTCAAGCTATACTGGATATTGTTTAAGGAGCTTTTGTTTCATATTCCATTCCGTTTGTTGTTTCTGTCTCCTACTATAAGCTGCCATGAGCCTTTCTTTGGAAGGACAGTATATACTGGAAACTCTAACATATAAATAGATAGGCAGGACCTTGCTTTCACCATCCTCTGTTGGTTGGCTTGGACAGCCCATCAGTACAGAGGGATCTTGTGATCTGTTGCAGGTACAGGCCCCCCACAAATTACCAAAGTACTGTTATCAAAATTACTATTGCTAAAGTGGGCTTACCCTCAAGTAAGGAGAAAGCAGGCAGACAAAATGCCTCAGAGGTATATAATTGGGTCTACTGTTGCACAAGGGTAACTCTAGCGTGAGACCCAAAAACACAATCTTGCCCTTTATGATTACTCAGAATGAAAATATGCGTTAGATATTTGCCTTCCAGCTCATCAGTCTGAAAATACTGAACGAAGTTGTGCTTACTTTACTGAGATGCAGACAGAGTTGAATTAATATTAGCCCATCAGGAAAAAACTAGTTATTTAAAAACAAAAGAAAGCTTTATGAACACATCATTCTAACATACTAATAACATCATGTGCCCCGCATGTAGGAAAGGTAAATCTGGATGCCATATCTGACCCCTGGAATGCCTGCATTTATAACAATTACTACATTTGGTTTCTATTCTGAGATTAGTAAGTAAATTAGTCTGGAGTTTTGTGACTTGTAAGGAAAGGCTGTCCTGCTGCTATAGCATGTGAAACGTGTCCTCAGTAACACTGCCATGACATAGATATTCAGGACACCAGATTTGCTTTGTCCTCCAGAATCAAGGACTAGATTGTGCTAGAGTTGAGATATCAGGGACATCTATGTTTGGATTCTGAACACGCTCCCCACTGTCAGTTCCATAAAAACTTATAAATCAGGTAATCAGCTGCTTATTTCCCCAGAGCACCCAACACTCAGATTACAAATACATAGGCAAGTAGACCCATGGCAAGCTAAGTTGTCCTGGTTTAAGAAAGCTGGTAACACATGATTTAAAGTGATTTAGCCCTGCCCAAACAATGACAAATTTACCCCTAGATGACATGGAGTTTGATCCATCATGTTTACACATGCCTACCTTACACTGCACAACCCATTCATTTCTCACACTCTCAACTGCACAGCCCACTCGTCTGGGCATAAGTTTGCTCCAAATTTACACTACAACCTTTGCCTCTCCATTCATGCCTCCACAGCACAGGAACACAAGCAAATAAAACACAAAAGAGATATACACCCTTGGATGAAAACCCAGTGCTTTAAATGAAAAGCCTACATGTCAGGTTAGAGAACTACAGAAAGTATACAGGTTTAGGCTCCAGAATAGAAGTCCACAGATATTTGTTGTTGTATATACTTACTGTCATTAACCCTCCAACAAGATCGCTTGTATGTGGATCTTCATCTTTCGTCCCAAGCTGGGGAGAGTATAACTCAGTGGTTCTGAGAATCTCCAGTACTCGGTCTAAAGCTTCTGCAACAGGCATGGGGCTGCTTTCTTGTGCAGCATTGATAATATTTATTACCTATGTGGATATAAGAAACCCTTGAAATTTAGAAGAGATTTAAGAAAACAAAGAAATGCTCAGATGAGAAGACATTGCTACCAAATAGGAATGTAACAATGTTTATTGTAGAAATACAAGTGGACTCATCAGAGAATCATTCATGAGCCATGAGTATGTTTTTTATTGACTTAAGTAACAAGATTGGGGCCTTAAAGAAGCCAATCTTATTAGGTAACTTCCTGTTATAAGGGAAAGCATCTCCAACAGACTTAGTATGAGCCCTGTCTATTTTCATCAAAAGGACAGTTTGTTATGTAACTCATTTTCCTTATTCCTTTGAATGGTTTCTTCAGACAGGTTACAACACAGATGCATGTAAGGAGAAATTTACTTCCTCTCCTTTGAGTGGGTAGAGGACAATTAAAAAAACAGTGCAATTGTGCCGGGTCAGAGAATTACTGAAGGTCCCTAGGAAAATTATGACCAGAGCACCTGCCACCTCATGGTTCTTCCCATTTCACTGTGAGCAGAGGGAAAGGAGGGAAAAAGCTGTGTAAGGGCCAGGCCTGGATTTCTAAACCATTGGACATCACCCAGCTATTCAGCCCAGGAGCTGCACTGAGGATATGAGCCATAACATTTAAGAAAAAGTTCAAGAGAATTTTCACAAGGATATACTTGTCTGACCCAACAGAGAGAAACTGTGCGGTACCTTGGTGATGGGTGCTTCAATAGTCATGGAATGTATCCTGGCCATGGAGGAGTGCCGCCTTTGTGAGCTGCCTGTGTAAAAAACAAGGCAAAATTGGCATCCTGATTTAACAATAAGGTATGACATCTGAGCCAAGAATTCCTAATTTGTTATCTCAATGGCTGCTCCCTGCCATACTCTTCAGAGACAACCTATAGCAGCATATATATGTAAACCTGTCTTGCTATACTGATAAGGGTGCACACAGATGCATGCTGAATCATTGATATCTCAGATGAGAGAGAAGCAACCACGATGATCTGGCAACATCATTGATCCTTTTTTATATTTTAAATAAATAAAATGCTTTACAAAAATGTTTTGTTACAAGCCCCTTATCCACAGGGATAGATGTAGGACTTGAATATCACAGTGTAATGCACCCACTAAGTGCATTCCTTATATCTGTACATGTCAAGACATACTGACTCAAATTGCCAGGTGATACAAATCAGCACAGCTCCTTTGAAGTGAAGGTAGCCATGATGACTTAAAGCACCTGTGCTTCTGGCCTATCGCAACTAATATAATTAATCAAGAACTGCAATGTCTTGTTGTGTCAACTAGTAATTTTTGTTCCTCACAACAAAAGCCACAATGGAATTTTTCTGGACTGTGAGATACAGATACTTGTCTACTACTTGTGCAGAGCACAGCTTAACAATCAGAATTCATCCTGTTTTTATTGCATTAGGACCTGATTCTGTGCTCACACACTGATGATCTCTACAGATTTTCTTCCAATTTCCACCAGCATACTGCAAGTGAGACCAGAATTTGACTACTGTCTAGATGTACAAACACATATTTTAACAAAAGTTTTATAAACATTGATAAAACATTTCAATACATGATCTGTCTGCTAAGGTGAAGAGTGAGATGATGTGAAATGTAAGTCCCTGAGGTGAACATGACATATTTACGTATGAAATACAGAACAAACAAAACTGAGAAAACATTTGCTTATTTATTTACATATTACTTTCATGGGGAGAAAAGGTGCCATGAGCACCATACCCAATGCTTATCATTCAAAGGTACCATCCCCATCCACCTTCTCTCATAGTTTCATAGTCGCTAGGGCCAGGAGGGACCTGCACAAATCATCTAGCCTGACCCCCTGCCACAGGCAGGAATGAATGCTGGGTTCACAAGACCC
>NW_017728911.1:24391764-24405249 GCF_001723895.1 Crocodylus porosus | reverse complement strand
TGTGGATTCCTTCTCCCAAGGTGCAGCACCCTGCATTTGTCTACATTGAACCCCATCCTATTCTCATCTGCCCACTTTTGTAGTCTGTCTAAATCTAGTTGCAGCCTCTCTCTCTCCCTTCAAGTGTGCCCACCTCACCCCACATCTTAGCGTCATCAGCAAACTTGGACAATGTGCTTTCAATCCTCTCGTCCAAGTCACTGATGAAGATGTTAAACAGTGCAGGCCCGAGGACTGAGCGCTGGGGGACCCAAATGCATCACATCTCACCGGGTTGAATACGACCCATCCATCAGCCAGTTTTTTACCCATCCAACTGTATAGGCATCAATGCCACAGTCGCTTAATTTATTAATGAGAATGGGGTGAGAGACAGTGTCAAAGGCCTTCTTAAAGTCTAGAAAGGCTATGTTCACAGTGACACCATCATCCAAGGATTTAGTTACCTGGTCATAAAAGGCAATCAGGTTGGTCAGGCAGGACCAGCCATTGATGATCTCATTCAAAGATACCTTGCCCAATGCCCATTTCTAGAAACTACTACTCTAACTAATAATGACTAATAACATACTTTGATAGCCATTCCCATTAAATTCCCTGGGATGCCAGTAAATTCTATTCAGTATTAAAATGTAACATCTTTACAGTGTTAGGAAGTTTGACAGAATCCAAACAGTCATTCTAAGATTTTCAAAACAGGCAAGATTCAAAGACATGGCTCAGAGAAAATATAATGGGGATGTTCTACATTAAAAGGATGTTCTAACATTCATTCACTATTTTAGAGTTTGTTTGTTTCTTTAAATAGATATAAACTACTTATCTAACATACCATCACTTCCTCGGGAGGTTGTAGATCTGACATCTAGCGATCCTTTCCTCCTATCTTTGTGTCTGCAAGTCTGAATATCTGTGGAGACAATAATGTAATATAATGACAAAAGCTTTTCCCAGCATGTGCTAAAGAAATCTAAACACAAATATAGACTGATAACAAAGCAACATCCTAACACTTCAACTGCTGAGAGTCAGTGACAACAGCCTCTTAGAACTGTATCCATCCACTGGCACGTCTGTGGACATGACCAATGACACACTAAATGCTATGTCCATCCCGAGCAAATCATGATTTGTGAAGGGGATTTAAGAGCACTTTGAGGGAAAAGGAATTTGTACACACACTTGGGCCACAGCGCTATGGGCCGGCACTGCGGCACATACAGGCAGGCGCACAAGCAGTGACATGTGCGTTAGCGCTGAGAAACTGGCAGGAATTTTAGTTCAACAGTGCACCGCTGTCATTTTCTGCATGCTGATGCACATTTTGCCACTTATACAACTGCATGTGACGCAGTGCAGTACACATCTGCTCGTGTGCGGAGCAGACTTGATTAACTGAGTCTGCTCTGATCTGCCAAATCTCCAGCACATTGCGGGAAAAAAAGTATGTGTATAAATGCCCAAAGAGTCCCCATAAACTGACCAGCTGGTGTCAAGTGCTACTTCACCCTGTGTACCTTTCTGAATAGCCACGTGGTGAAATATTGTGACCACATCTCTACTTCACCATACCAAAGCCCTCAAACTTAAGACTTAGGGATGAGTCTGTGGCATCTCTCAGGATACAGACACAGTAAAGCATGAAAGCAGCTGCATTTTGAGCCAGAGGCAGGCAACATTTGGCAGGGAAAACATGTTCAGCAATTCTACTCTGTTGGCTCAGCAACTTTACTCTGTTGGTAGAGTACTCTGCATTTAGGAAGTTCCTTCCTGGACGATCTGTTGGACTAAGTAATTATTAATATCTTATAGAATAAACTCAGTGTGCTGTACTGACTTTAGCTAATGAACCTTCAAAATGGCCTATAGAGAGGAATCTGTTTTATGGTTCAGGTACCAAAAGATAGGTACTGGAATCAGTGTTGCCAGATCTTAAATATGAAACGATTATATTGGAAACTCAAATTATTGAATTTTCCAAAAAACTATTGTATACTGAAAAAAAAAGTATGCAAATAAGACTTCTTATTTGCTTTATATTGCACACAGTAAGTCTCCAGTGAGTAAGCGAGAACTTGGTCAAAGTTGAAGCAATTTTTTATGTGGAGGCAAGCAGTCATAACACAGTGCTGACAGCAAACCCAAAAGTTGGTTAAGACCCCCTGAGAGTGACTTGGGTTTTTACATATGCTGCATCAATTAACTGTCTTAAAAATTACTGTACATTTTGAACAGTTTTAATATTATCTATTGTACATCATACAAAGGCTGACATTATTGTACAAATACGATAATTATACACCTGGCAATACTGACTGGAACTGAAGTCAATAGGTATTACATGGCCACAATTCTGCATAGCATATGGGTCCACAACCCTAATCCCAATCTCAAAGATTACTGTGACGAGAACCACTGTTTGGTTTGAATTACCAATGGCTTCCAGAGCAATTCAGTACTTGTTACTTCAGCTGATGTTGCCTAAGGCCTGGGATGGGGACACGGCTGTTGGTTACAGACACAACCGAAGTCATCATAGAAACAGCAGGAGACAGTTAAAGGCAGGAACTCCAGGAGTGGGAGAAGGTACTCCTTCCACATTTCAAAGACAAGAAGGGGAGCAAAGACTGGGTTTGGCAGAAACAAAAGGAGGAAAATGTTGGGATCTTCAACAAAGGATCTTTACTGTATTCCCTAATGGTGTGGCTATGCTGCACCTGAAGGTGTGTTTGCAGCACAGGTGAGCATTCAGATAGCTCTAATCAGATTATCCTGTGTAACAGGAGCTGTGAAGACACTTTGGTGCAGAACTGAACATAGGCTAGCAACCCAAGGACATCTCCTAGATCAGTGGTTCTCAACCTTTTTTTGTACCAGGACCCATTTGTAAACATTGATGGTTGGTCTTAACCCAGTGCTCCTCACTCCACACCTGCTGCCCCCTACCTCCCAGTGTGTGGGGCAGGGGGACCTCAAGCAGCCTGCACAGGAAAAGCCACAGTTGGTTTCCCACATTTTTCTCCTTGAAAGGAGAATTCATTTTTATAGTCTGTTGATCCATTTTTAAAGTTTGTTCGTGACCCTTTCATATATTCTTGCAACTCAATTTGGGTCACAACCCACATTTTGAGAAATACTATCCTAGATCAGGTGTGCTTAACCTCTGGCCCATGGAACTACTGCATTTAGCCTTCAGGGCTCCCTAGGGGTCAGGTAATTTGGCAGTGGGGGAGTGGTGGCCATTAATACAGCCACACTCCCCCCCTGCCAAATCTCCAAATCCTGCATGGTGGGCAGGGCTGAGCTGTGACCCCTTCTTTGGTGGGGCTGGGCCACACTCCTCTCCATGGGGCTGCGTCGAGCTGCTTTCCCACATTGAGGCTGGCTTGCTCCATGTGGCCAGACGGTGCCTGCTGTGCCTACCTGGGTGCTGGATTGGGAACACTGGCTGGATCCAGCCCACCATCGGACCAGACACTGCCAATCTGGCCTGCCAGGCAAAAAGGCTGGGCACCACTACCCTAGATCCTTGAGGAGTTCATGGTACCTGAGGTGTATACTCTGGAGTCTAGTGTCTCCACTGCTATCACTACCTATGCTAGGTACAGCAAGTACAGGCCTACATGGTCTGTGATCACACCTTTGAATGGAGTATAGATGCACCCTACAGAGTCATTACCAGAAAGACAATCTTAGTACTGCTACGACACCTGTGTCTGAAAACTGCAAGGCAGTTAAGAGGTATAGGCAGATAATCAACTCATCCATCAAAGGTGGATGTATGGAATCTCTTCGGCTGAGAAATTGTTTTCGTCTAAGCCGCTTAATTAATGGACAGATGAAACCACTGTATTGATTTGGAAAATGGTAGGAAGACTTTATCATGCTTCAGGTAACCTGTGGTAACTTGTTTTGTGTGTCTGCTTTATCCCATTAAGTGGGAGTTAAAGTACAATCATTTACCCCTGAATGAAATCCCTATTTTGTCTATTTACACCCTTAGCTGTTCTGCTACTCCCCCAGCCCAGCTGTTCCCCAGGAGCAAATGTAAAGGAGATCTGTTTATGCTGAGGCCATGGAAGTAGGGCTCCACTGTTTCTCTCACCTTGGCATGAGAAGGAGGTGATGTAACCAGACTCCAGCTACCCTTATCCCTAGGTAGCTCCTATGCTGGAAGTAGAAAGAGAAAGTGGAAACCCACCACCCTCACCTGGGATTAAACCCAGGTCCTTCCAGTGTGTAGTCTGCCACCCTTCTGACTTATTCAGCTACCCAGGACAACAGCATGAGAAAACAGCATGTTGGCCTGATGCCCCTACTTTTCTGTTTGTCACAGAAAGAAGAGGAACCACATAGTTTGGTTTGACAAATGTTTGGCTTTGGGTAGAAAGGAACCAAGAGACATTCATTGTACAAGGTGACTCCAGTAAAAAAAAATCTATTATCTCCTACAACACTGGTCCCAGATCCTGTAGAAGCAGTGGTTCTGCTCAGCGGAGGAGGTAGTTACCTGAATGTTAACTTAAACAGAATAAAAAGCAGTTGGGTGTTTTCCTAATGATTACCATTTACAATAAGAGAAGCAAGGTTCTAGAACAGTGGCCTCCAACCTTTTTAGGTCAGAGATCAATTTTGGAATTTAAAAGGAACTGAAGATCTACCCTCCCCCCTGCCCAGCAGGTAAGTCTGTGGGGAGGGGACGGAAGAGGGGAAAGGGCTGTGGTGGGGGTCAGGGTAGATGAAGGCCCCAGCCCTATCCCCACTCTCTCCCTCACTGCTGGGGCTTTGATCTTCACTTCCCACAATGGTGGTGAGGAGGGGCAAGCCCTGCACAGCTGGGGCAGGGTGTGAGACAGAGCCGCAAGCCGCTCATCTGGGAGGCATGGGGAGGCGGGGCCATGCAGCCCAGGAGGGCATGGGGGGGTATGTGCCCCCAGATCTGCCTGTGGGACAGAGCAGGCAAGGGCCAGGGCGGCGCCAGGCTGTTCCCAGCCATGCTGTGCTCAGGTTGGGCAGCTGTGGCAGCGGCACTGGGCCACAGGGGGGGCCATAGCCCTCCAAACCCCTGCTCCCAGGACCACCGCTGAGTGCACAGTGGGCCAGGCCCAGCAGGAACAGCCTGGTACAGACTTCCAGCCTGCAGCAACAACTCGTCCTCCCCTGCACCTGCCAGCCCCCAGCCCTCATGTCCTCAGAGGGGGGAAGGGGCAGGGGAGAGGAAGGCTGCACTGGGCAGTTCTGACACGGCCTGGCCCACACTGGGCTCAGTGGCAGCACTGGGAGCAGGGGTTGAGGGAGCTGTGGCCTCCCCTGTGTCCCCACTCCCATTGCCACTGCCACAGCCGCCCAGGCTGAACACAGCCCAGCCAGGAACAGCCCCAGCCCCAGCCCCAGCCCCAGCTCACTCCGCCCTGCCCTGCATTCAGATCCAAGACCACACACCCCTCCCCCCATGCCCTCCTGGACTGCGTGTCCCCCTCCACCAAGCACCCCCCAGACAAGCTGCTCACAGCTCCAGCCCCTGCCCCACTTGCAGCTACGGGCTGGGCTTTGCACCCTCTCCAGTGCACATGCCCCCAGGCCTCCACCCCTTTCCTTCCCCACCAACTAACTTCCTGGGCTTGGCAGGGGTTGCATGTGCATGCACGCACACGTGCAGCCCCCACAGCTCAGGATTGACTCCAAAAGGCTCTGGGATGGCAACCACTGTTCTAGAACAATTTTCCAACAGCAACAAGGATTGCATGAAAAACATAATCCCTTTTAAGACAGATCCTGATGAGTTTTTGTAAGGGATTATATGACATGCTATGAGCGGACTCTGTGATCCAGAAGGTCCCTTCCATACTTAATTTCCTGTGCATGCGTTTTAGAATTGACAAAAAGCCTTTAAATTATGGAACTGTAAGGTCTAATTCTGCTCCATTGGACAGTCTACTCTACATGTTAGAACAGACTGTCCAATGGAGTTCCACTGTGGACTTCAATAGGACCAGGATCAAAGCCTAAATGAGCTGTACATCCACTCGTATGTAAATAATAATTTAATAAAAAACAAACATACACATCACTAATTCCTTTCCAGAGACAATAAAATTCCAACTAGATGGTGTCCTTGACATTTCTAAGCTTGTCATAGGAGACTGTACCAGCTACAGTGCCTCTGACATGTGCACATTACCTTTTTAACACTGGTTTGATTATGTCACTTCTGAAACAAATCCTCCATCCCCAGGTAGCATTTATTTATTTGGTTGCCTCCAAAAATATTTTATTGTTAACAATAATTTTTGCTGCATTATGTACCCCACATTTGAGTCTGATCATTAGCAACCCCCTGTACATTCCACATTTATTGAGACAAAAACACAGTATCATACCTGTCTGAGATTCAGCCTGAACACGTTCACATGTTTTTTCCACCTACAAATCAATATCAGAAATGCAATTAATCAGAATTTCCCAGTTACCCTTCAATATTTTGTGCTCAATCTAAAATGGACACATCACTTATTTGCTTACCTTATTGTTGTCATTGCACAGTCTACTAATTGACACATAGTGTCTAATCTTCCTGTAGGCAAAAAAAAAGTGTGTTATTGTTTGCCCAGTTCCCAGTTCTGATTCAAATCTAGCAAAGTTTTGATTTACAAGTCCCACATTAGCAATAAAACCATACAGGGCAAATCCTGCTCAGTGGCCAGTGAGACCTAACAGGTAATGGTGAAAACTACAGCTTTCCTGCTCAGGAAGGCAGGAAGGATGCAGGGTGGATAAGTCTACTGCAGACTTTGCTCCCTGTGGGCTGCCTATGCTGCTGGAGAAAATGTAGGGATATGAGGTGGCTGGAGAATTTATGGTATTACAAGTCCAATAGCCGAGGTAGTTTACAGAGCTTAAGGGCAGCGTAGACCTGTAGGCTACTACAGTCTTAAGTACCTCCTGATTGCCATCAAACTCCTGGAGCTGATCCTGTTGATTAGATTTGTCCCCAGATAACAATGTGTATAACAGCCATCCATCTTCCTGGCTGTGTGTCAAAAGCTACAAAATGTTTTTGCTCCACTGAAAGACAATTGAGAGCATGGGGTTGCTTCCAAGGGATGCTATTAATTGAAAATATCATATTCTGCCAATAAAATGGGTTTTTTTCCCTCTTTCTATTAAGTAACCTCCAATGATAAATGATTCAGGAAGAAACTGCAGTCAGCCTTTCCTCAAGGGTAAGACCGACCAACCTGGCAAGGATTTCAGGCAAAGGTCAGACAAAATCAACACAGGGGAACCACCATGGAGAAATGTGTTCTTGTACATAGTCAATTCCAGGTTGTTTTACTTAATGAACACGCTTGACAAGTCCTTGGAAGATTGAGCATCTGTCACCTTATACATCCTGACCCTCATTCTTTCCTGAATTTTTTTAGATTTGCATATTTATTCTAATAATTAATCCTGCTCTTAGAGTCCTATTCCATGATCCAATGGGAATTATGGAAAACAGGAATAAATAAGGAGTGCAAGTTCTGCACCAGCCCTGCATGGGTAAACATGGACAAAAAGGATGGCAGTGAACAATGGAAAGGAGCAAAGAACTAAGTGTATACTTCACTCTTTGTGACCCCAGCACAAGGCATAGAGAGTAGAGAGGGCTAGATGTAAGGGTAGAGGACTACACTTATGCCCTGATCTTGGCTCCACACTGAGGAGAGGGGTAAATTTCAATTCTTTTGCATATAGTACAATTAGTTGGACTTGACACAAATAAAGGTTATTTTTTTCTTAAGGAGTTCAGTGGTATATTGACTCTATTGCTGGCTCCCAGCTTTACAGAGCTGAGAAAGTGACAGAGGCCTGAACCATTGCCCACTGAAGCCAACGGACACCCTGACTTAATTGAACCATGGATCAGAATCCCATATTGACAAGACAGTCCAGCCTTTACACTTACCCTCCCTGTCCAATGACAGGTATTATCTTCACATTTTGCTGTATGCTATCTCCATTTTTCTTTTTGGCATAGTACATTCCTTGCCATTCCTGAAAAAGGGGCCATTGGTAACTACGTTCAATACATAATGGACCAACATAATGATATATATATATATATATATATATTACAAATTCCTTTTCAGTTACTACTGTTCAAAGAGAAGTCACATTTTAAAAAAATGTAAACAAGACCTAGACATTTCTATTTTACCTTGAAGTCCAAAAACACAAAATTTGAGAAATGCTGTTTCTGTGTAATAACAACTCATCCACTGGCTAGTTGATGAGAAGTGGTAGGGCTTGATGATAATGTTTCTAGTTTGGAACTGAGTGCCCTGTTTGCTTCCAAAAACCTAGAATAAGTTGGAACCATCCTCACATCCATGAAAAGTATGAGAATGGGATTTTTTTGCCCTGAGAATGAGATAGCCTGCCCTAAGATTTCTGAAGCAATCATGCTCTCTGGGAAGCCTGCAATTTAAATCAAGCAGAGGCCAGTGCAACAGTTACTATAGTTAACTGTCTGCTATGCCTTTTTACTGAAAAGACCCTGACCACTGGAGCAAGGCAGAACATTGCTTTAAATGGCAATCTCATCAAAAACCTGAAAATTCTTTGGTTTTTCTGTGGCAAATGGCCAGTTCCAGTGAAAATATTAGTTTACTTAGAAACCTTGCATGAAGACAAATGAGATTCAGGAAATGATCATTTCTACCTATTATTTAAACCCAGGGTTTTAAAGGGCATTCATAGATTTTTAAACCAGAAAGGATCATATCTGACCTCCTGCATACCTTCCACAAAGCAGAGCATGCCTATTGGCAAGAAGGCAAACCTCAAAAGTAGGGTTTGCACAAATAGACACTGAACATACAATATATTTTTAGCAGATTTCTTTCCATCCCTATATACTCCTCTGATCCTTCTCCAGTCTGTTTTCTGTTTCGCTTTTCACCTGCTTTTTCTCTATGAACTTTTTGTTTCTTCTCGCATAGCAAAAGCCAGTAACACTTAGGATAAGTCAGTCTTTGGGTCCTGATAGCTGAGTTGATTTCAAGCCATGTCCACAAGTTTTGTCCATTTCTAGGGTATATTTAGAGAACAATAAAGGTGTAATTACAGCACGCTGAAGCAGACTTGATTAATCAAGTCTGCAGGAGCATGGCAATTACTGTGCTCCAGCAGCCTTTTGCGTCTCATGTATCAGTGTCCCTGCACTTCAAAATGGTAGCATTTTGAAGCACAGAGATGCTGATACATGTAACGCTGTGGCATTTTAATAAGAGTGGTTCTTGGAGCCACTCTATTAAAGTGCCGCCTGCCCACCCCTGGAAAATGTGTAAAAACGCCCAGAATCTTCAGCAAATATGACTCCAAGCCCTCAAGCAGTTTTATATTAATAATCATCTGATTCCTTACTGTATACAAGCCCAATAAAAAGCACATTTAAGTTAATGGGAATCTTTCAGTTGACTTCAATAGGCTTTGAATCAATTCTTACATGTGGGTGAACACGTATACACACAAATAGTAGTCAGACTGACTGACAAATGGGCCAGAACTGAACAGGTGAAACAGTACATTTTGCATGTAGCCTACAACCAACAGGATAAGAATCCACCATGTAAAAGGGCTGCATGGTGACAAGCAAGCTCTCCTCTTCCCCTCCCCAACAAAACCCTACTGAAAGGTTTTTCCATTGATCTGTGTAACAAATTGGTGATCAAGCACAATATCTGTTGTTGCATGTTGCAAGTGGACTATAAATGATCAGAAACTAAACACTACAAAATTCAGTGCTTTCAGAATAAAAACAATGCTTAGCAGTATTTTCCTGACAACCAGGATAACAGAGAGATGAGTAATCAACAGGAATCCTGGTTTTCTCAGAAAAAAAGATCACCATTTTTTGGATATAAAAAAGTAACCCAAAATCCAGATTTTTATGTAATTAAAATGAAGCACCACTACACACACACACACACTAAAAGCTGAATTATCTCGTACCTTACAAGACGGCAAACTCTGTTAACTGGCATGCCGGCTTGTAAGGGCTTGTAAAGGGAAAAGTGAAACCAGAAGTGCCCACCATGGTACTTCTGGTTTCGCGGAGTCCCCACAGCCCAGGGGAAAGCAGCCTGCACTGCCAAGCTCCCAGAGCCTGGGGCATAGCAGCCTGCGCGGGTCCCCCCTCCCTGTTTCTCGGTGCCCACAAGGCCCGCGGGAGGGGCGGCGATGCAGCGGGAGGGCCGGTGACACCCCAGACATGGCGCAGCTTGAACAGGCAAAAATGCTTGTTCGGGCTGCTCAGTTAACCGGCATATTTTGTTATCTGGCACCCTCCATTCCCCATGGGTGCTGAATAACAAATATTTTACTGTATATATAAGTGGCATTTCATTTTAATCATGGAAAAAAGTGGATTTGGGGTTACTTTTTTATATCTGAAAAATGGGGGGGGTTGTATCAGAGAAAACCAGGATACTAGGTAATCAACCTCGAATTTGAGATAAGAAATTAAGAGCATGCACAAAGGGATGAACTCTTAAAGCACAGATCAGATAATTCTGGTATGGTCTGTGTAGCTTTATCAGTTCAAGTTAGAACTATTCAACGATGGATTTTGCATCAGATTAAACAGATAGAAATTCATAGCTGTGAATGGATTACAACCACAGAAATATGGTGCTACAGCTACTTCAGTGTGACCTAAAATGCTGGGGTCAAAATAAAGATTAGGATCTTCTAGTTTACGTAAAAAGCAAAGAATTGTTAACCTTCTTGATATAATATTCTAGGAAGTAAGAAGTTCTAATACTGCCACTGGAAGGTAATGCTACACAATCCATGATCTCATTGAAATGATTCATATATACATAAAAGACACTAACGGTATGTCTACAGTGCACACTGCAGAGTAACATAGAGATTACAGAGCTGTATGTAAATAAGGAATGTAGTAAACGAGCCTGCGTTGAACTCTGCCTTACTGTGGCTAGACTGCTTCCAGTACTTGAGCTAATTCATTTAAAACTCATGTTTTCTTGGGTCACTATGCTACATGGCAAACTGCACTGTAGATTTACCTTAAAGGTCAGCCATCCACATGTGAAAAACATCAGGAATTCAATTTTCTCCAACATAAATCTGAGCCCAGAGAAGAGCCATTTAATCTGGTTCACTTGCATATAAATCTGCACAATGCAAAGTGATCCTGTGCAGAGATATCCTAATGATACCTTTGGAACAAGTAGCAGTATATCTGCTTTAGTGTACTGCTGAATGTTGACTAAGCATCTCTGACTCCAAGCCTCAGGACCACGTGTATCAGAAATTCTCTTTTGCTATTATGCTTGTTATGATACCGAGCAGTTTCAAACTGGGACGGGTTAGTCTCATGAAAAACTACAGTGTGCTGCATGATCAGATAACAACACAGCACAAGGAAGTTTTGTTTTTCTGATTTCTGTCCAAGTTGAAATATTTTTTGGTATATTGTTACCTATAGTAACCAACTTACAGAATCCCTGGGTCTTTTTCATTTGGAATAGAAAAAGCTCTCATAAAGGAGAAGGGAGAAACACGCAAATGAAATTGGATGATTCAGGTAAAAACTGTTTCTTTCTGACACAACTACCTTTCAAATTCCTCTACATTTCAGAATAAAGCATATTCAAAGGGCATCATCTGTTAAAAGGCTGACCTGAACGTAAAACTGTATTTCCTCTAAGAACTCACTCTGTGCCAATAGTAAATTCTAGGCTATATATAAATTACCTACTGTTAAGCTTCCCAATAGCAAATAGGATGACATATGGACTCAGAAGACATCTGCATGGACAAGAGTTTAACATTTTCCAGAAATGGGGGATTTAAAGCATGGTGTCTTGCTAATATCCACAGAGGACTGTCCTGGAGTTGGAGGAGCAAAACACAGAAGCCTTGACACTGCCATTGTTTGAGGAAAAATATTACTTGGGTTTAATTTTTCACCATGAGTTCACTAAAATGTATCTTCACTATTAGCAAGAGCATATCAGTAAACTAAAAATTGAAAATCTGACTGATGGGCATCTTGAATACTGGATGTGGCACTCACGAGGCCCAGCACAACTAACTGATTTGCATCAAAACTTGATTTATGTGTCTATTTTCATGTACATCTTTACACAGGCAAACAAAAACTGTGAGACACCATGGCTTCAGCCCTTGGAACTGTTCCAGCACATTGAACATCCAGATGTTTACTACAGTCATGTTCCGACGTGCATACCATCTGTGCCCAGAGAGAGTAATGAACACTCATGTTAGTGCCTTGATTTACAAAGTGTGACTCATCACATCTTTGCGTTGTTGTTGCCTTGATATCGGTGGTGCTAGTGAATCATTTTAGCACCTCCCTATACTGTGTCAAAGGTATGGTGCTTCCCAGCAGACAGTCAGCGTGACCCAATTAGCTACCTTGACTCAGACCTGTGCATGTGTTATGACACACCTTGAAAACACAGCCAATTTACAAACCTCCTTGTGTTACCCTCATAATCAATGTCCCTTATATGGGTTCCATGACATATCCTTTCAGTGACATCAAAAGGCATTTACGTTTTGGTGTCAAGATGCAAATTTCATCTCCCTGATGCATCCTCACATTAGTGCTACAATAGCAACATACCCAAAGCAACACTATAGTGCTACCAGGCAGCTTGCAAAGTCTCTCTGTAACTGAACCCTACATCTGCCCTATGAAGTCAGCTGACTCTCCTGTATTTCCTCAGTGTGGGAACTAGAAAAACATTAGAGAGCTCCCTAATCATTAGAAATTTGGATAGAAAAAGGCCCATAAATGAGAAGCTGATACTACTTATCACTCAAGTGATATTATGAGCACTGCCAGAAGTGATATTTGTCATATGATTGGCCCCCTTAAAGCACTATACAGCCATGCCCTGACAGAAGTGCATAGTAGGGCTGTGAGAAGCTTTGGTTGCTGATTCAATTTAGCGGAGATTTGGCCCGATCCAGTGGCCAAATCTTCAAATCTGAATCAAATCAGGAGACCCTTTTATCTCTCTGAATCAAATCGGAGAGATTTGAAAAGATTCTACTATTCGAACATAAACACAGCTTTAAATGATGCCAGAGGACTGTAAGAGGGTCAATGTGGTTCCCATCTTCGAAAAGAGGAAGAAGGAGGACCCGGGAAAATATAGGCCAGTTAGTCTTACTTCGATCCTAGGCAAGCTGTTCGAGAAAATTATGTTGGCAGGGGATTTCATGCTTAGGGGCAACCAACACAGGTTCATCAGTGGCAGGTCCTGTCAGACCAACCTGGTGGCCTTCTAAGATCAGATCACCAAATCCTTAGACGCAGGGGTAGCAGTGGACATAGTCTTCCTGGACTTTTGGAAGGCCTTCGACACTGTCTCTCACCCTGTTCTCATTAAGAAACTGGGGGGCTGTGGTGTCGACACCTACACAGTCAATTGGGTCGTCAAC
>NW_017728911.1:24356889-24391464 GCF_001723895.1 Crocodylus porosus | reverse complement strand
CAGCACTGGTCAGGCCGCAGCTGGAGTACTGCGTCCAGTTCTGGGCACCGCACTTCAAGAGGGATGTGGACAACATGGAGAGGGTCCAGAGGAAGGCCACTTGCATGATCAGGGGACAGCAGGGCAGGCCCCATGAGGAGAGGCTACGGGACCTGAACGTGTTCAGCCTCCACAAGAGAAGGCTGAGGGGGGATCTACTGGCCTGTTACAAACTGGTCAGGGGGGACCAGCAGGCATTGGGGGAGTCCCTGTTCCCCCAAGCACTGCCAGGAGTGACCAGGAATAATGGTCACAAGCTGGTAGAGGGTAGATTTAGGCTAGATATCAGGAGGCGAGCCCCCACAGTCAGGGCGGCTAGGATCTGGAACCAACTTCCAAGAGAAGTGGTGCAGGCTCCTACCCCGGGGGGCTTTAAGAGGAGGCTAGACAAACACCTCGCTGGGGTTGTTTGACCCCAGTAATCTTTCCTGCCATGGCAGGGCGTCAGACTAGATGATCTACTCAGGTCCCTTCCAACCCTAGAAACTATAAAACTATGATTTTTCTACATACCTCAAGGTACCAGGCGGCTCGTGAATGCTGAAATGGTGGGGCAGATGAAACGTCCCACAGGAACACAGGGGGTTCCCAGCACAGTCAGCAGCAGACCCGGAAATAGACAAGGTACTTCCGGTCTACTTCCAGCTCTACTGGGGAGCGTACTCGGGGGGCCCCCTGCACCTCCCCAGCTTGGAGACTAGTGCCTCCTGGGTCCAGGGGGGCACCTGGGGTCCCCCCCATGGCTGACTGCTTAGCCATGCTCGGTAGCAGACCCAGAAGTGGACCAGAAGTACTTCCGGTCCACTTCCAGGTTCGCTGCTGAGCATGTGGGCCCCCCCCACCATGCTCCTGTGGGATGCTCCATCTGCCCCACCATCTCAGCATTCATGAGCTGTGGCTGGTACCTCAGGGTATGTACAAAAAACATTTAAAGCTGTGTCTATGGCCAAATCGCTGATTCTCCCAATCAGCATGAATCTTCGGATTCAGATTAACTGAATCGGCTCCGTGATCTGAAGCAACGAATCATATCATTGTCCCCGATTCAGGCCAAATCCAAATCGAATATGGCCTGTTTTGCACACCCCTAGTGGACAGCTACAGAGTGTATTAAAAAAGTGTCCAGTCACACAACAAATTAACCCTTGTTTACTGAGGGTTCAGATGTAGGTGCTCTAAGGCAGAGTACCTTCGTTAACTTCTGTTTCTCTCTGCGCGTCAGCTCAGCCTCACACCCCCCTCCCAGCTTTGATGCTGTCTTCAGGATGGGAGGGGGCAAAAGGCAGGGGTGAGAGCTGTAGTTTGGGGTCTGCCCCACTTGGGGGGGTGGATTGGAGTCCCCCTCCAATCTACCCACTCCCCATCCCCCAACACAGCCTAGGCAAACCCCAGACCAGAGCTCCCTCCCCTGCCTTTTCTGCCCTCCCATCCTGAGGACAGCACTGGAGCTGGGTGGCAGGGTGGGGGACTAGGAGAGAGGCTGCAGACGGTCTGGATTGGATCCAAAGTGAAGCTTGATCCTCCTCCTCCCTCCCCCCACCACCAAACAGAAAACGTCTGCTGGGTCGGTAGGTTCACTGTAACTCATGGTGCTTTCTGTGAAGAGTCATGAGTTACAGCACGAAGTTGCACATCTGTCAGCACCCTATGCAACACTCTCCTGAGGCTTCTGTATACTGTGCTCACTAGATGGCTTCCATGTATCACAACAAAGCATTTCAGTTAAGTTCTCTTTTAATCTAGGTGCCGCTAGAAAACTTGCTTATAGCAGGCTACCGTTTTTCCTTTTGTTCTCCCCTTACCTATTAGAGTTCCACACCTTACAAGGCACCTCAGAAGTAGGCAATATATGGCACACATGTACAAGGCAAGTCCCCTAAATGCATTTAACATGTGACACATCTAAAAAGTGAACGAGACTAGGTCTCCCTTCTCTATGCAGTTTAAGAAGGAGTGACCCTTACGAAAAGGGGTGAGTCATTCTTGATAAGACCCTACCCTTTTAAGTTCATCTCAGTTCTGCTCCTAGAAACAGGTTAGTCCATCCTAATGTTTTCTTTAAAATATAAATAGACTCCTTTAACGGTTTGACAACACCAAAAAAAATACTATTGGTAACCTGTTTGTCCACCAATACAGAATATTTATTGTTCCCAAAGACACAGATTTTTTTAGATTGCTTTTCACTGTTACTAAGCAGCCCTCTCAACCTATCAAGAACCTAAATAAATACAGAGTTTTCAGTTGGAAGAGGACTGGGTCCAGTATGTGATGTATCAAATCCCACTTGCCTTATTCACGTAACCAACTTCAACAGGATTGTGCATGTGTGTAGGAAAACCCCAAATATTACATGTTTGTGAAGGCATAATCTACACTGTTTCATGCACAGGCAACCATCCTTCCCATAGGTAATATATGCTAATATCATGGAATGATAAATTATATTACACTGTAACTTACCTTTCCTATCTTTATACAGGAATTAATAGTATCTAGGAAATCAGCTTTTTTTTCATTTATAGGCACTTCTGTCAATTCCTTCCCTATTAATTCACCTATTCGATAGCCCATCACGGTTTCAAATGCAGGATTGACGTACTGTAAAATAAAAACAGGAGAGCATTTAGCATCCTATTTACGTCAAAAAGTCAAGAAAACTAAATTTTTACCTAATTTGTTAAACCTAATGCTAGATTTATCAAGCTCAGGTAAAAAACTTTTGTATATATTAACTTTGGAACAGATACCTCAATATTTTCTTCCAAGCACAACAAAAGAATTATCTCCCAGAAATCTAGCACCCAGACACAAAAAGGCAGCGTACAAACGTGAGTGGAGAAAGGGAATACATCTCACATCTCAACTGTGCATTTAAAAGAAATCATCATAGACAACATTAACTTCGGAAGCAGATTCCTTTTATTCATCAGTTGTAAGACAACCTTCTCTCTCTTCTCTGGCACGCAAGGAATAGTATTGCAGCTTCAAGTGCACACAAAGCACAATTATGAAGAAGAGAGTTGGGAAAGATAAAACCGTCACTCAAAAATGGAGGCTGCACAGCCTTGTGAATCTCCTACATGTCACCTACAGAAGAGGTTCAGAGCTGCAATCTACACACTTGCAAACACATCTGTTTTAGTTGTTTACATGGTCCCATCTCAGTAACACCCAAGTGCCTCATAGTCTTTAATGACTATTCTCAAAACTCCCCTGCTGACCGACCTCTCCTCTGACAATACTTCTCCTTTTTCCCTACTATGGAGAAAAAGATCTGCAGAGTACACATGGGAGTGATCCAGAACTCCCCTGTAGGGGAGGGTCTGCTATGTCTTGAGTCACCTGTGGAGGGCAGCATTTGGTCTGAAAAATATGTTTCTAGGTAACCAGGAACCAAATTCTGCTCTTTTGTTAATCTGATGTATAACTCTCAAGATCTGTGCCAAGAGGACCCAAGAAGCAGGTTAAATTTAAATGATCCATTTATAATTCATCATCCCTAAAGGCTTTGTGTTGACAGGTGGAACTGGCTCCTCTTTGAAGGCAATTATGTGGTTCCCAAGCTATAAATTAGTTCAGTGGTTCCCAAACTGTGGTTCGTGAACCATGGTTGGACCATGAGTCCAGGATAAGTGGCCCATCCATTGCTGGTCCACAGAGCACACCAGGTCCCATTCACCCTGAGAGTCTTCAGTTTGAAGTCTGATGACAGAAAAGTGATGTCTGTTTTTTATCTGTTGGTTCAAAATGTTTGGGAACCACGGAAATAATGGACTGCCAATGACACCTGGAGACTTTAGTTAACACTGTTCAAAAACTTGGTTCCACCTAAATCATTTCCTAAATGGGTTTGCCCAGCTAGTGTTGGCAGACAAACACTATCAAAACCTTGTTTAAAAGTGTGTTCTGGCTTTGCTTCAGTAGAGTTCCAATATCATTTATCTTCTTCCATGTCAGCTGGCCCCACTGTCACAGAAACTAGTAGGTAACATGGTTTGCATTCAAAATCAGTTCAACTGCTCTCTTTTAAATCAGTTTGTGTGCAATTGTGCAGTGCATCATGGAATTCTTGGCTGTCTACAAACTAGCCAAGGGGGACCAGCAGGCTATGGGAGAGTCCCTGTTCCCCCGAGCCCTACCGGGAGTAACGAGAAATAACGGCCATAAGTTGACTAAAAGTAGATTCAGGCTAGATATTAGGAGGTGCTACTTCACAGTCAGGGTGGCTAGGATCTGGAACCAACTTCCAAGAGAGGTGGTCGCTCGCTCCTACCATGGGGATCTTCAAAAGGAAGCTGGATAATCACCTTGCTGGGGTCGTTTGACCCTAGTACTCTTTCCTGCCCATGGCAGGGGGTCAGACTTGATGATCTACTTAGGTCCCTTCTGACCCTACGAACTATTAAACTATGAACTCAAGGACAGTAAAGTTTGTTAATTTAGTTCTAGTCGCCTCTGGATATTTGCCAAAACTTGTAATAAAAATTGTATTATAATAACACGTTTAATAAAACTTAGGTGCCTTTTATGTAGTTTGAATTGGCCTCAATTTCAGCTAACTTTTCAAAAGAATTAATTACTTTTCAATATTTTAGGACGAGTCAAAGGCCTATACAGGCCAAATACCCCATCAGGTTAATACCATTATGGCAGACCCATTTCAAAAGCCACAGGACACATAAGAGCAATAATGCCAGTGGCCTTTAACGCTCCAGCCCAAATGACCCAGGTACCCCTTTACAGCTGGCTCAACTGGAGGGACCCCTTAGCATGAGCCCAAGTAAACTTTGAAGTCATGCCTCTGGAATAATAGCAACACATTTTAAGGAAAGATATAAAACAATGTTGGTAGTCACCAGCAGTTAAGAGACATATGAACTAAGCATTACAAATAAAAAAAAACAACAGAAAAACCAGACAGATCCTTAAAGCGGCTCCAAAGACTGATTTTTTTTTCTTTTAAATTTGTTTTATAAAAAAAAAAAAATAAAAAAAAAAAAAATCAACCGAGAAAAATTCTGCCTTAGACCAAAATTCAACCCCGTCTGTTCAGAACTATTACGGCAGCTTCTTGCACCATTAAAAAAGAGCAAATATAAATTACATATGAAATAAAATGTAGCAAGCCATAGAGGAATCCCCCATACTTATAAAAATAAACTAGAACAAACCTGTATTACATGGTCTTCACTTGTGATCTCAATGGCTTCTTGACTTTTCTCTAATGCTGTAAATAATGAATTACAAGCCCTGGCAGATGCAAAAAGAAAACTGATTAGATTTCACTTACATGTCTCTCAATGTATGTAATTATAAACTAGTGTAAAATAGAAAAACCGTAACAAAAGCAAAACACAGTAATTTGATTTTCTGCTTTAAGCATAAACAGGCATGTATTTCTTTGGATAAATGACATTCTGTAATGAAGAAGGCAGTATAACATTGCACCTTATAGACTAACTAAATCAGAGATATGTATAACATAAGCTTTTGTGAACCCAAGCTTACTTCATCAGATGCTGAGAAAGGATATACACAGGACAGTGTGCAGAATGGAGAGACTGATTTGAATACAAAAAAGCAGGGAGAGGAGAGGTGGGGAGCAGTTCTGGGAGAGGCCAACAAGCAATAAACCCATAGGGACAAAGGGGACATGAAAGCTAACCCATGTAATGAGATAAGAATCCGTAGTCCCCATTTACAGCATACTTAACACAATCCAGTCTGTGAATGATTTCTTGTTCAAGTTGGTTTTTAAAGTTTTGCTGCCTAAGAACAGCTACTCTGAGGTCAGTGATGGACTGTCCAGAGAAGTTAAAGTATTCATCTATGGGGCACTGACATAAGATCAGTGTTAATTCTGTCTTACATGCAGGGATTGCCCCATCTGTCCAATGTAGACAGCAGAGTGGTACTGTAAGCAGGTGATGGTATGACATTGGTAGAGATTCAGGTGAATGGTGTCACAGGGGCACTGAGGTGCCCTGTGACTTAAAGGATAAGAGGAGAGGAGTTGTCAAGCAGCAGAGCAGCGCAGCTGCGGGTTGCTGGGGCAACCAGCCGGTCAGGTGACCGGAAGGGGGCAGGGCCGGGCCCTTTATAACAGCTCAGGGTGGAGCCCGTGAGCAGTTCCCCTCTGGCCACTGCACGAGCAGGAGCTCTGTGGCGGAGAGCTGAGCAGCAGAGCCTACGGTGGCAGTTTGACCGCTGCAATGATGCGAGGGGAGAGAGAGAGCCCTGAGAAAGGTATCGGTGAGAACCAGCGCGGCGTGTGGTTTGTGTTATAAGCCGGTGGGCTTTTGCTTGTGTTGTAGCTGCTTGGCTTACGGTTTTGTTATGATTACACTGGAGGACCGGGTGAGGCTATAGGGGTGAGAGGAGGCCTCACGGGGGCTCCCTAGCCACTTAGGGGTTCCCGGTGCCCAGCGGGGCACAGCGGTTTGCGCCGGAGAGGTGTGGCAAAGGCCCCAGAGGGGGCAACGGGTGTGAGAGGTGCAGCAGAGGACCTAGGTGGGCCACGTACTTGATCAAGCCACCCCAAGGCGGGCGACAGGTGCAAGCTAAAGGGTTGTCTGGAAGGTCCCCGTACCAGCAGGGAGCCCTAGGAACCAGAGGGGCCAGGTAAGGCTCCGGCTGCCTGAGCATTACAGGACACACTTTATGTCAGGGTCATCATTGGCAGGACTTTGAAGGGGCCAGGTAGGGCTCCGGTCGCCTGAGCCTACCAGGACACACTTAGTTGGACAACCATCATCGGCAGGGGTCAGCAGGGGCCAGGTAAGGCTCCGGCCGCCTGAGCCCAATTGGATGGTCACCAGGGACAAGACTCAGAAGGGGCCAGCTAGGGCTTAAGCTGCCTGAGCCCAGTTGATATAGAGGGTTAATCCAGTCAAGGGGGCCACGCCAGAGAAGGGGCGCTGATTGCGGGTCAGGCCCAGGGGTGCCAGAGAAGGGGCGCTGATTGTGGGTCAGGCCAAGGGGCGCAGGACCAGACAACGTCCAGGAAGAGCTGCAAGGCTTGGGGCGTGCTATAAGGGGAGGTCGGAGGCACGCACTGCCCATAAGGCTGGGGTGAGAGCACCCCATTTGGAATGGAGGCAATACCAGCGCAGTGTCATAGGTGCAAGTAGGCAGCCTCCCATACTGAACCTAAGATCAAAGATGTGGCGGGCGAGTCGAGGGTGCTGGATTGCCTAAGTGACATGGCAGGGGGGCGCTAGTGAGTACACGGCCGCTCGTAGGTTCCCGCTCCATGACAAATGGACCTTGAATTCTGTGTTATTTGGTCTGGTGATGTGGTCTGTACTGATAAGGATCACACCTAGCATCTGGGTCTACTGTAAAAATGAGAGCTGGGCAGCCTGTTCCCTGAGAGATGCAATTTGAGCCTGGAGGGCCAACTGTAAGCACTGTCCATCCTAACCCCTCTTCCCTTATTCTCTGTGTTCCTGCCTTTTGTATTCAAATCACTCTCTCCATTTTATATACTGCTCTGTGCATGTCTTTCCACAGTATATGATGAAGTGAGCTTGGGCTCATGAAAGCTTATGCCACACACATATCTGATTTAGTCTATAAGATTCAAATCCACCCTGCCTTCTGCCTGACTTCAGATTAACATGGCTAACCATCTAATTTTGTAATAAAACTCTATGCAGTAAGACTTGTTTTTAGTCTGTGGATGAATTTGGCTCTTTTTGGTTTTGATATTATTATTATTATGATATTCTTGATATTTTCTTGACATTGATAGCATTACCTTAATTTAAATTGTGCCCGCACCTCTCCAAATTCCAGCTGAATTAGTTCATTGTAACAGGCCATGATATTAGAATTTTCTACATATCTCTGCAAATGAAAAGTTAGAAAAGTTTCAATAGTTTACTTTTCTACAAATAAAGATGTATTATGTAACCCCCACCCGAATGAATAAAGTAGAGTAAGTCTGCCTAAACAGATTCAGATGCACAGAGTTCTAGACACTTATATGTCAGAGCCAGATGGGTAGTACAGGTCGGTGACATCTTCAAAGCCCATGAGTCAGGGAGCTGGTGTTGTGGATGTGCTCCCTGCTGTGGTTCCTGGCCCTACTGGCTTTAAATTCTACCTCACATCACCCACCTGGGCAGCATTAAAGCCCACAGGGTAGAGAGAGCTTTTGCAGGGCTAAGGTCCAGGGCCTAAGAAGCAGTCTCTGCCGTAGTTCCCGACCCCATGGGATTCAAATTCTGTATGTGCTGCCTAGCCAGGGACCAGGGTCAAGGAGTCTTTCCTTGGCTCCACTCCCTGCACCTCTGCTTCCATGTGCTTCTGGCTTTAAATCATCCTGTGTGCAGCCTATAAGAGATGCATATGCAGGGATTTAAAAGCCAGGGCCTGCCTATTGACAGCCTGACCCTTCCCAAGCAGGGGAGAGGACAGGTCGTCAAGTAATGGGCTACCCTAAAGGCAGGAATGTCCCACTGAGCAGTCACCTAGGGCACGGGCAGAAGTTACATTTGTTGCACAATAAGTCCCCTAAAAGCGCTCTACAGCTGTGCCCAGACACACGTGCAGTGCTGGGCCCCTTAGAATTGGCCAACTGTGTGATAAAATAACCCTCATCAAATGAAGTATCAAATGAAGGTGCTCCACTAGGGTCAAACTGTCACATGCTGCATCAGCCCAGCCCTGCCCCTAGTGCTGTTTGGGGAGAAGGGAGGGGGAGCAAGCTGTGAGATGGGGTTTGCCTGGCCTGAGCTGGGTGGGGGGCATGGATTGGAGTCCCCCCTGTCTCCCCCCCACAACACCCTCTCTCCAGCTCAGTCCTGGCAAACTCCAACCCATAATTTATTCCCTCTCCTTTCTACAGATAGCACTAGAGCTAGGAGGGGGAGCAGTGTACAGGAGAGAGGCTGCAGGCAGGCTCCTCACCTCGATCAGCTCCAAAATGGAGCTTGATTTCCCCCTCCCCATTTTTCTCCCTTGCTCTGATCTAATAGGCAGATGTCTGTTGGGTAAGGAGGGCTGCTCTAATTCACGGTGCTTTATGTAAAGTGTCATGAGCTTGAGTGGGGGCCTGTCAGCACCCCTAGTGTCCCTTGGCTGGAAAGCTTACCGGTGTAGCTCTCCAGGCAAGGTCTGAAACACATGTACAGCCCTGTTTCTGGGTTATTTCTCGACCAGTAAGTATTTATTTTAAATTCTTACTGGTAGATATAAACCAGCCTGTTCATGCTCTGAGTCTCACTTTAAGGCAAATATTTCTTTTTTTTTTCCTGTCAACTTAATGTAATGAAGACTCCACTTAACTGACGCAGTAATAAGCATAGTGCCTGCTTAATTGGACAAGTTGCCAAGGAAATGATTCAGTGTGATACATTTCAGGTGACTCCAAACAATATATAATAGCACCTGATAATGTGTGAAACCTGTTTACAGACAAGAATTAGCATTTGATAGAATATATTTCCAGCAGTTTATTCTATTGTTTATTACAAACTACTTCCCAGCTCTGCTACAGAGTGGTTATTAATGGGTCAATCTTACCTAGGTTTGCTTTTAAAAAGATTAGCATACGTATTTTAAAAGAAATGTATTAAATAAATGCAAGTATACAACAGTGCATTTTATTTCTAGGAGCCTCTGATTAGTAGGAATCTCTCTCAAGCAGTTTCCATTGCTGCAAGCTAGTCAAAAAAATCTATAAGAATGAACAGGAAAAAGTGAGGACCATATACAGACTAGGCTACTGATAGATGGGACCACTGACAACCAACCTCCCACACAACTTCTTATTATATGTTATAGTTCCCGCATTAAAAAGCAATCCTGTGAATTACAATATATACATACCCTTGTGAAGCCAGCAGAAATGAGGGGCAATACTGATGACTCTTCACGATCACCATGTCTTTTAAAGCAGAAAGAAAACATCAGAAATACCTTTATAACTAACTCAGTATTCATCACACATAGGAATCAGTGTGTCTGCAGTGAGACTTCACATGAAAGAATGACAGGGATACTTTGCTGAACCAAGACCTAAGAAATACACTAAAATAATAGAAATTTGGAATATCATTATTATGAATACAAGATATTTCCTGGGTACTGATAAATATCTTGAATGTCAAATTCACTTTTTGCTGCATTTAAAAAAAAAAAAAAAAAAGCTCTTTTCAAGTATCTCCCTAACTCTTTGTACACAAAAGGGAGACTGCAAGCAAACAAACTAACAAAATTGTTTCCCTATTGCAAATTTTCTGTATTACTAGCCCTTTGCTACCCAGAGCGCTACCCACGAAAAACGTCTCTCACTGGAAGGGTTACAAAACTAAGCAAACAATTAATAATTTTGGATGCGGTAGGTGTGCAATCAAGACACCCATGTACAAAAAGCATCTTCCAATGTCAGGTGCTCAGCACTTTCTGAACAGCAGACTGGTGTGTGGTATCCCGCATAAACTGTAGCAGTAACCTTGGCCATATACAACTTTCAAAAGACCTATGCATATGTCTTGGGGGGAAGAAGTTGGTAGCTAACTAGGAAGCCAGGAACCTAAAGGAAAAGGAGTAAAATATTGGCAAGAAGCCATAAAGGAAGTGCTAGATCTTGATACAAGGGTGATAATTTCACATGCAGACAAACCTGTCTAACTTGAGCTTTGTCTTCACCGACACGCAAAGGTGCATTTTTCTAGCCAGATACGACAGGCCAAATCTGCACTGTCTCCATACCACACTTGGGAAAGTTGCCTTGAAGTACGCCTTGGTTCTTGCTCCCACTCTGTATACGCAAAATCCCCAGAATGAAGCACTGTAGCTTAGCATGGCACTGAGCACATGCTGATAGTCACGGGGAAGGCAGAGAGCTGGAGACCAGTGTTGGAGTGTCCTGAGCACTGCACTAACACAGCTGCACTGCCTCACTTCTGGAAATCAGGTGCAGCACAAAAGCAGAGAAAATATGCCCAGTTATCCCACTGCAAAATCCTAAATGGAGATAAGGCACTGTTTGTTCCTATTGCAAGGCAACTAGACAAGGTCATCTCCCATCCCACTGTCTGTGGTTGACCTCATTTAGTCCTATTTTGCAATGAAACCTGTCCCTACACCAGCCCCAATGCAAATTTACTTCTCTGATTTATACTGGCCATGTCTACATGAGACGCTGGCTGCATAGTAGCCCGTGACTACTGCACAGTAGCACTGCATGGCAAGGAGCATGGGGCGATGCTACTGAACAATCAGCATCATGAAAAAGCCATTGCTCAGTGTGACTGCACAGTAACTCCAGTTACTGCGCAGTTATTTAGTACTTATTTATACAAGTGCTAAACAAGTCTCATGTAGATTCACAGTAAAGACTGCACAGTCAGCGTCTCATGTATATGCAGATACTAGGCAGGGGCACTGTGAAGTCAGAAATACTTATGACAGTGGTGCTCAACATTTTGGTGCCATGGGACAGATGAGTGGTGTGGAGCTGGTCCATGGGTCCTGAGTGAGATGGTCCTCCACCATCTCCCTCAGCCCCATGCTGCCAGCTGGATTGGGGCCCTATATTGCCTCCCTTGGCTCTATGCTGTTGAACTGGGGCCCCATGTTGCTGCACCCAAGCCCCATGCTACCTCTTTGGGGCCCTGAGCACTACGGTTGTGCAAAATTTTGGCAGCCATTTAGTTTTGGAGATGTTTTGGTCTGTTTCGGTGCCTGAAACACCAAATCTAAAATGAAATGAAAGGCTCTGAAACATGTCCAAATGAAACCAAACCATCTGAAATGTTTCAGATATTTTGGACCTGGGCTTGCAGGGAAACAGAAACTAGGAAGGGGGGGCAGAAGGACTGTTCTGATATTGACATGTGTAGCTGGCCAGTGTCTGCGATCTGTCCCTGAGGTCCCTTCCAATCCCAGTGCTCTAGGGGAGGGACAGCAGCCTGCTGTCTTCCTGTGCACAGATCCGGGGGCCTGCACCCCCCAGGAGGAGTCTGGTACATCCCTGCAGCCCTCCCAGGGGCCACAGGCCCCCAGATCTATGTATGGGATGACAGCATGCTGCCACTGCCAGCTGGGGCCAGTGCCAGTACCCAAGTCTACTTGAGGCAGCCTGCACCAAGCACAGCCGGAGGAACCACAGGAGAAGCCCCCATGGCTGCCCTGCCCAGTCCCATCCCCCACCCAGCACTTTAAAAAAACCCTGCACTCATCAGCTGTAACAGCAGCAATCAGAGCCTCTGGGGGCTCGTGGCAGAGCCCCCCATGCAGCGCAGGTCAGTGGGGAGGCAGCAGGGATCACCCTCCCCACTTGGCATCTGTATAGCGGCTGTCACATCATGCAGGTGCAGTGCAGCTTGCCAGGGCGCTGCGTGCTGTCTGGGAGCTGGGGTGGCTCCACATGTCAGCTGGAGCCTGGCAATGCTCAGCTCCAGTGGCCCCAGCTCCCAGACAGCACAAAGCACCCTGCCGAGGGCATGGAGCAGCTGCCGTGCAGGTGCCAAGCAGGAGGCAGGGGTGATCATCATTGCACCCCACTGCCCCATGCTGCACAGAGGGGCTCTGCCACGAGCCCCCAGAGGCCTAGATCGCCACTGCTACAGCTGGTGAGTGCTGGGCTTTTTTTTTTTTTTTTGCTTTTTTTTGCTTTTTTTCTTCAAGCCGGGAGGCTGGGGTCGGGCAGGGGATGGGGCAGGGCAGGACAACCATGGGGTTTTCTCTTGAGGCTCGTCCTGCCTGGGGAGAGGCAGGCACAGCTGGAGGAACCAGGGGAGAACCTGCAGCCCCCCCAGCTGTTCCTGCCTCTCCCTGGCCAATCCGAATCTCCGAATCAGCACCGAAACAGTGTCAACATTCTGAAATAGATTCAGATGAATCAAAATGGAACAGTGATCTGAAACACCAAAACAAATCACTGTCCCTCTCAAATGGCTGAATCTGAAACTGAAATGAAACATAGCAGTTTCCCACAGCCCTCCTGAGTACCCCCAGCTGGCCCTTGTGTGCCTAGATTGGACCTGGGACAGCTCTGTGCACTGATCCTGGGGGAAGCATACAGGGCTCCCGCCAGGTCCAGAAATTTGGCAGCCAGGGGGCAGGAACTTCTGCCACTGCTCGCCTGCCACCAAATTTCCAGACCCGTTGAGAACCCTGCAGGCCAGATGGCATGGCTCTGTGGCCCAGATCTAGGGGCTGAGCCTCCCTGGCTTATAATATGTTCCCTTCCCTATAAGCTGTTCCCTGGGGGTTCACTGTTCCAAAAAGGTTGAAAACCCCTGGCATAAATGAACTGAGGGTAATACTCAAGAAGGGAGTGTATGCAAGTGCTTAATAAAGGCCTTTTGTATGCTGATTCCACTGGATCAAAACCTGATATTTTGGTTTCATGGGACAGTTCAACATTTTGAAATTGTTATTCTGAATTTCAAGAAAATCAATATACATTCTTAAATTCCATTTCTCAGGAAATGTTCTCAACAAGATTTTGTTCCTTTTGCTATTATTAGAAATCTTATTTTTAATGTATTTTTAATATTACTTTTACATTATTTTGTGATATGTCAGTATTAGCAATAGTGAGAGGAAGAGAATATATGAAATCCTCTACTGACGTGTTATAACTTGATATAGATAAAATAGCTGAAATGTTCCAGCACTTTGATGTTGTTTTAAAAATCAATTCAGGTCAGCTGGTACTCAACACTGATTGAAGTATCTAATCTTCTTTTCAAGATCAAAGTGTCTCTTGCTTGTAGTATAATGAAAGAGTTTGACACGTATACCAGAAATGCACTAGGATTCCTGTGCCCTGTGTGCCTTACCCCAAACAGAATAGGCATCCAGCATTTCTCCAGGCAGGGTACATCCAGCAGCAGCATAGGGGTCTCTTATTTTTATTATTTTCTTTGGGTCACTGGCATTTTTAAGAACAGGTGCAAGACCATGTGCAAAACTGTGGAGTTTCTCATGGCTTCATGTGATGGAACCGGCATAAGCATTTCTAAAACATGCTGCCTGGATCCTTAGATCCTAAACTGCACAGGAAGCTCGTCATCTCAGTCCCTTTTCCACACTCTCTGTGTAGACACTTTGCTTGCTGTTTGGGGAGATTCAGTTGTCCCTGTTTACCAGGATTGCCTCCATAGTGTGGTACACTCCTACTGTTCTGGATGGTTCAACTTAAACTGCTTTTGTTGCTGTTTTGATGGAATCATCAGGGACCCTTCCCCACCCAGTGCTTCTTCCCACCCCACTACTGTTCTGGCTCTTTTAACTGAGGTCAGGCCCAACAGCTGCCTCTGGCCTGGCCCCATGAGTCACACACCAACTCATCTCTGTCTTGACTGCCACCTCCTTCTTTCCTTCTGGTTTGTTCTGCTGTGCAGAGTCTACAGTAGTACACTCTTAGCAAAAAAAGGATGTGGCCAAAAGAAAGATGGAATGGTAATTTATCAGGGGCAGTGTTAGCAGTTCGTCTGCATAGGGTTCAGGACTGGGGATGGAAAGGGGGGAAGCGGGCAGTGCATTTGCTAATCAGACCACCTGCAGCAGTGCAGTGACACTTCCTGTTCTGAAGCTAGTGGGTAAAACATGTTTATAGATGTACTCCAGTAGGGGTGGGCATCAGTGGCTTAACTAGGGCAGAGAAAATGGGTCACCCCTCTGGGAGCTGACTTGTGGGTGAGGGCCAAAAAAAATTGGCTACTGCTGGCAGTTATATGATTGCGGCAGCTACATAATTGCGTCAGCAACGAGAAGTCACCACTGCTCTTGTGCCCTAGGTGTGAACCGGCACCCCTAGTTCAGCAGGGGGGAAGAACTCAGCACATGATATAAATACAATGCCACCAGAGTAAAATGCTCTGATATAAAGCAGTCTAGTATCTGTATCTGTAAAAGACTCAATTCACATTCATTAACAATTCACGTTGAAAAATAAAGATATTTGTAATTTACCTTCGTACTACACCGATAATGACTGTGTTTTCTGAGGGTTTGGTTGTTCTGATAGACCTTAAAATAAAAAACAAGATCACTTAACCTCATTTTAATTCATATCCCCATAAACACTACTGTACCTTTATAAAATTCTTGCTTAATTCCAACTAAAACAAAACACAGCCCAAATCCCAAATGTGTTTGGTAATTAAGACAAGAGAATAAATTTAGTAGCTTATGAGTATCAATGGAAAATATAACACGAAGATTTTACATTCATCAAAGTCTCAGCTAGTTCCAGTGACGGAATAGGAAATATTCTGCTCCATAACAAATGACATGAAGTGCATACTGACACAGCATTTCAATGCTCCTTTTCAAAACAAGCCCCTCCCTTAAGCTGCTCTGCAGTTTTTTTAGACTTGTCCTCACTCTGTTAACGAGCATTTTACTCTGTTCAGGGATTGAGTGGTAAAAAAATGAACAAGGGGAACACTGCTGCTCTTCAGATCTCCTGACAGATCTTAAACTAATTACTTTATTATAACAAGGAGAACAGCATTTGTCCCAGTGCCCTGACCCCACTACACTCACGCAGTCAGTAGTACTCTGACCCTGCCACCCCCACCCTACTGTCTGTTATTTAGTCTAGACATATTCCTAAGGGATCTGTCACTGGAAAGTCAAGGAAATAAAGCCACCACTGACTTTGTAGGAGATGCAAGAAAGCCCATTTTATTTTGTCCCTTATTCCTGTGTTACCATAGTTTGTAGAAGGAATTTTGGGGTAAATTTGTAATATGGTCTTTTTAAGTATAAATGTGCATTTCATTCAAGGTTTTCAAACAGTTTAGGAGTGTAAATGTACTCACAATAAGTTGTCTTGTACATATGTAGTTATTATGACTGAGCATGCAAATAACTAATTAAATGAATTTATACAAAAAATCTCCTGGTTTACATGTGCAATCATGGCAATTGTGTATGTGTGTGTGCAAATCAGGTGTGCAATTGTAGACCTAACTGTTTGAAACTCCAACACTCATACTTGGCTGTGGCAAGGAAATGGTAGCTGTTATTTACTGCTTTTCCTGCTATGAAGCAATGGAGATTATAAATGAGACCCTAGTATTTTTCTAATATAAAAACAACAAATATGTAGCAAAGCATCTGCTATAAAATGAGAAACTTTTTTGTTATACTACAACCAGTATGTTTTAAAATGGCATTGTAACTAGGTTTACCTGCATAGTGCTTCTGCATCAAAATATCTGGAATGTCTATGATCAATAATGATGATTTCATGGTGCTTATCCAGAAAACATTCTAGTGCAGATTCAGGTGTCCTGGCAATGTTACACCGGAATCCAGCTTTTTCGCATGCCCAACAGAACCCGTTACTCTGGTTATCTTCTTTGGCAAACACTAAAAGTACCTGGTTCAACAGAAGATAGTGAAGCATTTTTTAAAAATTAAAATTTTTAAAATTTCCGGATACTTAAATACTGCTATTATGTCCCTATGTCTCCATATGCAATTTTATGAAAACATTAATGAAGTTCACTTGTAAGATTTACATGCAGTATTTAATGTACCTGCTTATTACAAACCCATGGAATGCTTTCATGGCAACATTATTAAAATTAGAATACTGCTCATATATAAGAACAGTAAACCTATGGTTTCTCACAAAAGGAGCCTATAATATACACTTCTCCAGGCCCACCCATTCCAGTGTACTACATAAGTGTAAATACGTGTGTACAAAGTGCCGTCTACTGAAGTGCAGGGGCAGATCCACAGGGGGTAGAGTGGCATGATCCGACCCCTCCTTTTGATGACACTGGCAGCATCAGACAGGAACATTTTTAAGTCCCTGAATCAGGTAAGAATTCCCCCCTCCCTCTTTCTCCATGCTCAGTGGCACACTCATTCCTTCCCATCCCCTCCTCACACTCACTGCTGCCACTACACCCAGCTGCCCTAGGGGTGGAGGGAGCTCCAGAGCCACTCCTGCCCCAACCCAGCCCTGCTGCCTGGGTAGATGGGCTTAGCCAGTGACAGTAACAGCAGAGCAGGAAGGTTTCTCTTCTCAGCATGATGCCCTAGATGCCCCTAGGTGTTTCCCACCAGTCTGGGAAAAGGCACAGGACTCACCATTGCTGCCACTGCCGCTGTCCCTGGCTGAGACGAGCTCCCTGTGCAGCTCAGCTGAAGCAGGACAGGAGCAGCTCTGGCAAGCTGGAGGCAGGGGTGCACCCCCTGCAGTGCTGGCTGCTGCTCTGCAATCCCCTTTACAGCATCCTGGAGCCACCATCCATGCTGAGGTGGTTTGCTAGAGTGATATACTAACACTGCTGCAGTCAAGGGGTGGCTTACCTTGTGCATGTTTATATATAAATTCTGCCTCAAATTTGTGGGAAAAAACTGCACAGGTACTTTACTGGTATGGGCTCCCTTGTAATATGCACTCCCTGTTCTGGTGGACCTCCGAATCCTGGATAAGCATGTTAGCATGAATGCATGTCAGTTTGAGAGTTTGGTCAGTATTTCTCTGCATGCAGCACACCCCAATTAGAACTTGTATGTGGAGTCTGTCAAGCAATTTATTTCACAGCAAGAATGCTGTGATTAAAATACAAGACTGGGACCTAGCACTGGCTCTGTCACAAATTCACTGTGTAACTGTGAAGACCTGCCCTGACCTAAAGGAAATTCAAGTCAATAGCAAAACTCTGGTTGACTTCAATGTAATATGAATCAGGTTGATATCTATAGGGAGCGAAGAGGAATCCGTCTCTGGGCAGTTCATGGGTAGAATATAAGGCCTAGTTAAACGCTGCTTATACAAACAACTTCATAGAGAGAACCAGCTGAGAATGACAAAGACATGTTCCGAATTTGGCTCACTGTCTCACAACAGCACACCTTTGATAATTTATGTACAGATATATGTACAAACTATGCACAGATATATAGTGTAGTCAAATAATAATCTAGGACCTCTTTAAAAACACACCAGAGCCTACTGTAGTTTATACTTCTGCATTATTTTAGGAATTCCACCCGTGGTTACACTTTGGACCAGGTTGATGGAATGTCTACCAATAAATCTTAACGTTTACATGTAGTGCATATTTTTGTAAGGGTAAGAGACTTTGTCCTCATTTAGCTCAGATTCCTTCTATAGCAATGAACAGTAGTTTCTACTAGACTCTTTTTAAAAACATGTCGTAGTTTGAGCTATATTTATTGAAGTTAATTTATAACGCCCTTATGAGGAAAATGCCTTTATAACAAAGCACAGGACAGCAGTCAGCAGATCTGGGCTGCACTCTTGACTCTGCCATAAATGTGCTGTTTAACATTTCTGTACCTCAGTTTTACTATCTTTAAAATGGGGATAATAATACCTAGGTACCTGCCAGGTATATTATGAGGCTGTACTAACTAAACTCTTGATTGGTTCATTACTGGATAGCAATGGTCAACAATGATACAGTCAAGGGAAAAAGCTAGAAGTTTTTTCCTCATCATATTATGACTGATCATGAAATACTTTCTACACCACCAAGTAGTAGGAGGATGTTACACAGTAGTTACTAATGTTCAACTTCTTAAAAACAGCTAGTCTTATAACAGAGTTTTAGAGGAGCTATGTAGACCATTGATACTGGTTTTCACAAAATCTTGGAACGCTGAGGGAATTTCAGTGGACTGAATATGGTAATGTTGTATCAATACTTTAAAATGTGTAACCAGAATGACTTTGGTAATTAAGGGGCTGTCACCCATCCTAGACAAAATAATGGAACAGTTGTTAAAGAAATTAATTAATAGACAGTTAAAGAAGGTTACTATAGTTAATTACAATCAAAAGATTTCTAGAAAATACCATATTTACTTGAATTGAAGATGACCCTGATTATAAGATGACTCCAATAATTAGATTCTATATATGGAATATATAGAAGTTTGTTATACTTTTCCAGGTATAGAATCTAATTATTGGAGGTTTCCCTGGAATTTGTCCCCTCCCACTGCTACAGCAGGGGTCAGGTAGCTCATTTGCTCTTTGCTTTCCCCCAACTTTTTTCTCTAGAAGACCACTCCCCCTCTCCTTGCTATCAGACCCTGCTCTCCCTGAGCACATTAAAGTGAGGAGCAAATGTGAAAAACAACCTTGAAATTAAACATGGCTGTAGTGATTTGCATATACTATCTATGCACTTAGTTCATCCTGAATTGATGCATGTTACCATTTTTTTTAAACTGCTGCAAGTTTTAGCGCACATACTCCATAAACAAGTTTTAGAGCTGCACTTTGGAACCTACTTATATGTAGTACAAACTATGCAGTCCAAAGTCAAAGGCTTATGATTTACTACATAGTTCATTGGGCTAGGCACCACCAGAGTCAACAGCATTTCAAGCCATCCTGACCCCACAGCTCAGCACTGCTCAGTATGTGTGTGTACTTCAGATACCCTCCACAAAGTATCCATGTGCTAATTTGTCCCCACACATGAAAGGAACTGGGTGTTCTCGCCACGAATCCTGGGATCTTCCAAAAATATATATGCAGATGAGGTGCAAGGCAACCTGGTCCAGCTTCATCTCACGGAGGGTGAGGCCATACTAATCATATGCAATAGGCTGAGAGATGGGGCAACAGAGGGATTCTTGGTGAACTGCTCGGGGCCCCATTTCATGATATTTGCCAGGCATTTAAGCCTGAAGAAACAAAATAATTGGAAATGGGAAAGAAAGGCACAGCTCAGCTGAGGGACTGAAGAGGAAATCAAAACGTATGTAATGTCATGGCTCATCATGACTTCAAAAAGAGTTGGCAGTGAGGGGGGCTGTGTGTAATGGGCACTAACGTATGTTTTATTCAGAGAAGCTATACTGGCCCATCCTTGTGGTACATTCCCATCAGCACTGAAAGCCTAATCAAGGCCTTAAAGGTGAATCTTCTGTTCTATTATTGTGTTCTACTCTGGTGTTCTCAATTCAAGAAGTATCTTGAAAAAGTAGAGAGTATTTAGGGAAGAGAAACACGATTGCTTAAAAAACTGGAAACCAGGCCTTCAAGTAAAGACTTCAGGAGCTTGACCTAGTTACCTTACTCAAGAGAAGGTCACTTGATCAGTTTGTGAGTATCTCCAGGGCGAAGTGGGCATGCTAGAAGAGAGGGACAGGCTACAACTTGATCTGGACAGGTTACACAGGTGGCCAGATGAGAATAGGATAGGTTTCAATACTGACAAGTGCAAGGTGATGCACCTGGGGGGGAAGAACCAGCAGCATGCTTACAGGCTGGGGAACTCCCTTCTCATCAGCACAGAGACAGAAAAGGATCTTGGAGTCATTATTGACTCCAAGATGAACATGGGCTGCCAATGTGAGGACACAGTCAGGAAGGCTAACTTCACCTTGTCATGCATCCACAGATGCATCACAAGTAGTTCCAAGGAGGTGATCCTCCCCCTCTATGTGACACTGGTCAGGTCGCAGTTGGAGTACTGTGTCCAGTTTTGGGCACCGCACTTCAGGAGGGATGTGCACAGCATCAAAAGGGTCCAGAGGAGGCCACTCGCATGATCAGGGGGCAGCAGGGCAGGCCCTACAACGAGAGGCTACAGGACCTGAACCTATTCAGCCTCCACAAGAGAAGGCTGAGGGGGGACCTGGTGACCATCTATAAGCTTGCCAAGGGGGACCAGCAGGCAATGTGAGAGTCCCTGTTGCCCTGAGCACTACCAGCAGTAACAAGGAATAACGGCCATAAGTTGACTGAGAGTAGATTCAGACTAGACATCAAGAGGCACTACTTCACAGTCAGGGCGGCTAGAATCCTGAACCAACTTCCAAGGGAAGTGGTGCTTGCTCCTACCCTGGGGATCTTCAAAAGGAGGCTGGATAATCACCTAGCCAGGGTCGTTAGACCCCAGTACTCTTTCCTGCCCATGGCAGGGGGTCTTGATGATCTGTTCAGGTCCCTTCTGACCCTACCAACTATGAAACTATGAAAAAAAAAATTGGTAATAGAGGCCTCTCCCTCACAGCACACAAAGCTAGAACTAAAGACAATGGCTGGAAGTTTTGACAGTGAAACATCCAGAAGATGTCAAAAGGACAAGTATGGAAGGAGAAAGACCCATCAGGAAAGGGGAAGATGCCACTCTTACATTAATTTTTGGAGCTAGACATTAGTATAAGCCATAAAAATGGATAATATTATATTGAAACTGGGTATAGAAAAAGAAGATGACTGGAGCATAGATAATGGCCTACTGCGCCTGTGGGCCTATACCCACTGAAAAGGGGATGAGATAAAAGTGGTAAGACAGATACTGTAGGAACACTCAGAGAGGCAAGAAGAACAAAAAGGGAAGGACAGAATTTCTAGAAAGAGATTACCGTCATGAGTATTAAAGGTAATCACAAGGCAAAAGTGCAAGAGAATGAATGGAGCAGAGTTGTGAGATTTGTCTATCCAGACTATCAGAGAGCAATTTTGTTGAGATCACTTTCAGAAAAATGAAGTGGGTGAAAAACAGACTGGATTGGAACAAGGATGGAAATGTGGTAGGTTAACCAGAACAGGTTATATAGATCCAGGCTGGGCAAAATGCAGCCCAGGGGCCGGATGCGGCCCACCAGGCCATTCTATCTGGCCCATGTGGCCCCTAAAAAATTTAGAAAATTAATATTTATCTGCCCCTGGTTGCCTATTATGTGGCCCTCGATGGCTTGCCAAAACTCAGTAAGCAGCCCTCCACCCAAAATAATTGCCCACCTCTGTTATAGATGGTATATTCAGTTAGTTGAGAAATCCAGGGGAAAACTGGATCCAGCCAGAAACTGGGGATGGGCTGGTCAAAAGTGAATTTTTTTTAGCATGTGAAACTACTTAGAATTGCTGTACATAAATATCTGTTAAATACACACTACCTTAAATGCAAATAAACCCCAAGAGGCTTTACATGCACAGATATTGCAGGCCAATTTTGTGAGCCTTGCCAAAAATCTGGACTTAATTTGTGCTGTGAAATACTTAGTTTAACTTAATTGTTCTCCGTGCAAATTAGAGGATAGGTGTGAAGACAGTTCTGATCATAAGCCAGCATGTGAGTTTTTATATTTCCTAAGGTGTTACCTGAAGTTGATCCTGATGGAGTCTCATAGGGCCAAACTGAACATCTGTTAGTGGCACCTAAAAACAATAACAGGAAAATGTTCTTAATTAGAAGTATCCACACACAGTGGAAGAAAAATTAGCTCTCTTAGAGAAGACATCTCTTATTTACCAGCAGATATATTACTATCATTATAAGTCTGTCTGTTTACAAGGGTGCTGTGCTGCTTTCGGAAATTCATATTCAGTGCCACATTAACAAGGTTATAAATCAGCAAGCTGTTCTTTAAGTCATTTCTCGTTGTGACTTTAAATGTAAAGAAATATATTAGTCACATAAGCACGGCAGACAGCTCATTATTTTTCAGAAATTTCTATATCACTTTAGCTATACTATGATGCATGCAAACGCTAAGAAATTGCTTCCTTTTAGAAGTGTAAAAAGCATTTAATTTTCAAAAGAAAGGCAAAAGCATGTAACTTCACTTTAAGGAAGCTTTTCAGGAATGAAATTCCTTATGTAAGTACAGGAAAGCTGTACAAATGCACATGCATGTTTTATCTCCTGAGTGGTACATTACTCCCCAGAGGTCAGATTGCTAGGACACCTTCCTAAACTGAAGATTACAGCACTCAGATATAAATGCTTGACATCATACATATATTCAAAATACAGTTTTACTTTGAGAACAGTATAAAGGCACCATTCTGGTGTACCATGGTTATTGTATCAGTAATGATTACCATCTCAAATTATATTCAAATCATATGTAAAAAGGGTGTCTTTCTAAGTGCCAACTCAGCTTGGGATCTGAGACCCACAATGGAATCCTTCCTTCTCTTGTGTCATAAAAGAAAATATAAGCAGTGCTGGACACTGTCCGTGGTTGTGTAAAATACTAGTAAATTACTATTCACAAGCTCTACTGACTGTCTTTGATACCACTAGCTATGCCTTATGATCCGCTTGCCTGTAGGGCAGGACTAAGTACAAAGGTGACCTAGAGGCTTGAGGACAGATTTGCAAAGGTATTTAAGTACATATCTAGAGGTTTAGTAGAATTTTCAAAAGCACTTAAGCAGGGTAGATGCTTCTGAAAATCCTGCTGTTTATCTGCATCTCTCGTTGTTTATTTAACCTTATACAGCTAACCTTTATTTTGTTTTTTATTTTGGTTTTTTTGGTTTCCGAGAGATATGACAAACAATCTGCAAACAATTCTGTTGATACAAAAGGGGAACTAGAAGCTAGCTGGTTCTCTGTTAGTTGTGTAGGCACTACAGGGCACAGGGGAATGAAAAAGCAGAAAAAAATTATTTTTGGCAATGTAGTAAACAGAAAGGACTCTGGATACATATGCTCAAGGAACAGATCTGTTGAGTGGAAAGGTGGTATTTTTACATTGTTCTTTTTCAGAGCACAACCACACTTGAAGAGAGATATTCCTCTGCAGCCTCATTTTTTTTCCAAGAAATATTTTTAAAGAGCCATCAACATAGTTCACATAAAATATTTTAAAATGATATGCTCTGTTCTCTCTATGATCTTAGTGCTCCATTCCTCAGCCCTTAAAATTTTTCACGTGTGCTTTATCGAATCAACTTGGAAATCAGCAATATTAATTTAAATGGGCAAAAAACCATGGGGGGGGGGGGGAAATGCCAGTGTAAAGCCCAAAAAACCAACACAGGAATTGATGTTCACCTTTGTTATTAAAGAGGGCTTTTGGTAGTGGCTCTACAATTGATATTGAGGGGTCCCAGATTTACACACAGTGATTTCCAGACCAGGCTTCCTCAGTTTAAACACTTCCTGAAATGGGGAGAGGTGGGGGGTTGTGATTTCCAGCATTGGAAATTCTTTCTGGAATGTAAAAATCTATCAGCTTTGTTCTAGTTCTCACCTTACTGCCAGTCCTAAAAATTCTGTACTAAGAAATTAGTGCATACTTTTTGTTGATATTGCATGAGGCATATGTGAGTCCAGCTCCCTGTCATAGCTTTATTGGCTTTGCAGGATTAACAATAGTAAGAACTTAGTTTTAATCAGTAAAGTCAGCAGAAATTCCTGGAGGATATACAGGGAACGTATCTGCTGCAAAGAGATACCATTTTTACAGTCACTTTTCTGACCGTAACCACACTTTAAATTAAATTTTGAAATATTTATTTTTGTGCAGTCCAGCTGCCAGCATAAAGCAGCAAGTGTTTTCAATTTCAACTAAAGATGGGCCTGAACTGTAATTCAAATCCACAGCTGAACTTCATCAAAGTTTAGAGGTGTCAAAACAGAGTTTTGGTTCAGGTCCAAGGTTAATTTTAACAATAAGATACAATCATTGTTGCCAGTTTTGCTTTTCATATGCTTCTTTTTTTCTAACAGTTTGCAAAACAATTTATGGAAGCATTAAAAGACTGAAGGTCTAATACTGCACATGACTGAGCACTGACTCTTACAGGCATTAAAGGAGACTAGCACATTACAGGAAGCATTATCACTTAGGAGAATTGGGCCTAAAAGTCAAATTCAGGCCAAGCAACATTGTACTGCCAGGTGCTGTGAAATTTTCCCCTCTACCACACTGCCAGTAAAACACCTCAGCCTCCCTTGCAAATCCCTGCTATTTCAGACTAGGGCTCCTCTTAAGTAGATACTGTCAACTGTGACCAATCACCATATATCACCATTTTTAAAATCATGCACAAAGAGTTCAACCCTACTCACCCTATTACCAAACCTACTTCTTTGAAAACAATGGGTCTTCTCAATGGGATAAAACAAGAAGGATTTATCAAATGGAGAGTTAGCTGAGTCTGTAAAACACATTTCTGCCCACAACCAGGAGAGTTTTGGGTTTTTTTACTGGAAACATCCATGTATGTACTCTTTAAGCTTCAGTTCTGCATACTGCCCAAATGCAATAACCTGTTTTGTTACATGTTAACTTTCTGTGTTGGATAGAAGAAAAACCCTGTCTTCATGTCAGCTAGAAATTTTGGTGAAGTCTGGTTAATTCTTAAACCTGCTGAAGTCTATTCAAATAACTTGATTAATCATTTCAGCTGTATTTCTGAAGCTGGTAGTCTTGAGAATCAAAGTTTTGGTTAAGTGCTGTGCCCAAAACTATTACAATAAAGGCTTTGGCAAGAATTAATATACTATTAAAAGGGAAGCTGACTTATGGGAGGACTATATAAACTTTACAAATAACTCTAAAGCTACAAGAATGAACAGAGAACAAAAGGCATAACAACTGCATCAATGCACATTTATCTAGATGCATATTTTGCTACTTCCTTTAAATTCGGGGCCCAGATATGAACCTCACAAACATGTGAGCATACACAGCAGAATCTGAGATACTGAAAGTGACCTAGTTATGAATTTAAGTGTTTTAAAAAAATGTTTATTTGGCCCGTACAACCCTAGCGACAGGACTATCGCTTTAAATGAGGGCCCAACTCGGAGAAATGGTGAGAAGCGGGCAAAATTCTGGATGATTGTACCAACCCTCTACAGGCTCCTCCAGTATGGCCCCATCTTTAATTTCCCCAATTTTAAAATGTCAATGGTATTACCTGCTTGCATTCTCTGTGCAAATAAAAAGACAGATTAGAAAGCATCTCTGCCCAGCTAAACCATACTTGCTTGGCTCCTGCACAAACCTAGGTCTGACTGAAGTCAGTGGGATCTAGTGCATGATCTGACTTATTAAAATGGGAGTGACCCTGTTCCCCCGAGCACTACCAGGAGTAACAAGGAATAACGCCCATAAGTTGACTAAGAGTAGGTTCAGGCTAGACATCAGGAGGCACTACTTCACAGCAAAGGCGGCTAGGATCTGGAACCAACTTCCAAGGGAACTGGTGCTCGCTCCTACCCTGGGGGTCTTCAAAAGGAGGCTGGATAATCACCTAGCCAGGGTCGTTTGACCCCAGCACCCTTTCCTGCCCATGGCAGGGGGTCGGACTCGATGATCTGCTCAGGTCCCTTCTGACCCTACCAACTATGAAATTATGAAACCAATAGGTCCACTGACCTTAATGGCAGTTGATCTGGTTCTTACCAACAACTACATGTGCAGGGAAGGGTTTTACACCCTCTGACCCCTACACTGAAACATTAGTGAAAATAATAGTAAAAATAATTCACATATCCAATGCTGAGAGAGAAGTGAACATTTGGGTAAATACAAACAACTGAAATAAGCTTTCAAAAGAGAGATCCAAACAACTGTGACTGGTCTGATTAAAGTACAACAAGCTAGATGGTGACCTGACATAACCTATGAAGGCATTTCAGGTTTCTTTTTCACTACACAGAAGAGCAGAATCTACAGGAAAAATGTATTCACATTTTTTGGGGGAGGAGGGGGAAGGTTTCCCTTTTCCCTTCTTACATGGAAAACAATCTGTTCAATGAGCTTGCTCAAAGAATGCTTGTAGCAAAGGATGGAAAAAGCAGCTTAATCCATGTGCTAGTCATGGTGATAAAACTACTTGGTTATGATGTGGGACACATCAAAAGGGCCTACATTCCACAGGTTTCCTATTTACTAGCGCTCTAATATCTTGGCTTTGTCTAAAATGCCTCAGTTACCCTTACTAACTGGAAAGGAGAAAAAACCTCCAAAACAGCAGTCAACTGGAAAAAAAATCCTTGGCTATTAACTACCATATGCTATTCTGACACATTTCCTTTGCAGGCTGATCTTAGTATTTTACGAAGGTTATACACAATGTTTTTACTCAGCTCCCAGTCCAGTCCAAGGTATAAACCATGACAGCTGCCTCAGCTGTAAACCAACCTGTGTTGAGAAGGGCTCCACTGCAGAGGAGTAACTGGAGCAGTGAAAAGGAGAGTGCTTATCCAAATCAAATCATCCACAATTTGCAAATGCCTCAGTCTTTCTAATTGCCTCTCTGCCAGCAGGCGGAGCTGCAGTGCACAGCCAGTGGGAACTACCCAGGCACATGATACATTTATATAATAAGCAGACTTCACAACATAGTAAAATGTGGCTTTTCCAAATAGCCTTTTATTCAAATAATCATTCTGTCAAGTCTCAAGCTTTAAGTTTGATATCTAATCCAGTAGTATTAAACCACAATATATTAATTGTATTTTAGAGAGAGATGGAAGTAGTGTGTTCAGCTAGCAAAGTGACCTTTCCTAAATACTTACTGATAGAAGACCTAGCAACATAAAAGGAGATTCATTATCACAAAATGATCCTATCCTTGAAAGTAAGGATATTATGAAGATTAACTATTGTATCACTTCTTCTTTGTACTTATATGTGTACTATATTTCCAAGAATGGTCCATGAAAACTGAAGCACAGAATTAAAAAGAGATCCATCCACAACAGAGCACAGAGCCTAGGCATGCTCTGTTTAGAAGAGAGATGTTTGAGGGGGGACATGATAAGGGAGGGACACTGCAGCAGGCCCAGTACACTGTGACAAGATACTGGGCAAGGTGGACCTATGGTCTGACCCGCTAATTGTCAATTCCATGTTCGTACATAGAATTCTAATTTCAAATCAAACATGTTGGATGTGTTTCAGCATCTACCCAACCTAGTAAGCTTCTACAAATACATTACTATATTTACTATGCACAGTACTTCCAGCCTGGTCTGTTCAGTACCTGTTTAAAAACATGAAAAGCAAAAGCTAGATGACACTCACCACTATGAGAACTCCACTAAAGTGAAATTTTGTGTGTGCATCCTATTTCCTCAGTTGCCTTCACACAAGAGCTAAAATTGCATTTGAGGTAAAGATGATTTTGACATACAACATCCAGATCTGGATCTGAACAATCCAAAAGCCGAAATGTGATCAGATTTGTGGAATAAGCTCTGGATCTTCTCTCACTGATAGTTTGCTTTACACATGCCTATACACATACACCTGGAGGCTGTAAGCTTGGTACAGTTCAGATCCTTGGAATGCTTACTGTGCTCTAGAGCCAGCTATTTCTGTGTGGTAAGGGCACGCGGTAAAGCATTTGGAGTTATATCCTGTGCTAAAGAGAAAAACAGCAGCTTAAATGATCTGGCTTGTATTTTTGAATAAACTGTAAACCCTATAATAGTGGTTATCTATACATAGGCTGCGGAAATAGCTACCACTATAAATGCAAAAACAGCAGTAAAGATACTTTCAGCCCTTCAGAGCTCTACCAAGTCCAACAATTCTTCAGAATTTAATTGATGAAGAAGTATTCTTGAAAAGTCTACAAAGGTAATGGCAACAGGAAAAAAGTACAATATGTGGAAATGTAATTGCTTCAGATGAGAAAAAGGTACTTGTATGGTGCTGGTGCCCCTTTCCATATTTAGGTCAAATTGAATGAATTCTAGTAGGTCAGCTAGATCTATAGTTTGCCAGTTTTATCAGTTGGAAACTGTCCTCCAAGCCTTTGCCAAAAAAATTATTGTTTCGGAGTTGAATGTCAGTCCATGTCTAGAAAATGCTCCTTGGAACCTGATGACTACTCCATGCCTCAACTCTCTCACAACACTGAGCCCTACTGCTTCCTCCTTTGCAAGGGGGAGCAAGATCCCTCAGTCTGTCTCATGTAATTCTTCAGAGGCAGCTGCATAAATGTGGACGGGAAGAAATTCCCATAGACCTCTGCAACCTACTTCTTTTTCTTCTCATTTGACAAGGATACAGCTGCTCCGTGGGCTGAGAGCAGATAATACTGAGCTCTGAGACACAGTATATCCTTCATATGCTGAGGATAGTATCAGTAAGAAGCTTCAAAATACTGTGCTCTCTCTATCTGTTGACAGACAGAAACTATACTCAGGCGGAGTAGCACAGAAGACATCAAAGAAGTTGGTCTTTAAGTTTGGCAAGAGATAAGCCAAGAAACCTTTACAATTCAGTTTAATAACATTGTTTGGGACTATGGCATTCTGCAACAGCAGAGAATATACCTAGTGTTGGCTTTCCCAACTCCTCTGTATGACTTAAAAAGATATTTCACTCACCTTCCACTGCCTCGGGTGTATTAATTTTGTAGGCAGATTGAGAACTGCCTTGTTCTTCTTTCTTTTGCAGATTCTTTGTACAAATAATACATTCTTTTGGCCCAGAGGGAAATTTTTGCTGCCTGCATTTTAACAGTTGAGCTGTGATGCATTCTGGGAGATTTAAATATACCACAGTAGTTCTATTGTTTAATATTATTATAACTACCCACCCTCTTGTAATTCTGCAGCAATCTTAACACCCTGGAGTACAGCAACGAGCTCTAATTTGTTTCATATCTACCTCCCATATTTCTTTCTACTGGATACCACTTGCTAGTTATTTATTTCAAGGTGTTTACAGCTACACCAAGATATGAAAGGTGTCTGCCACTGGCCAAAAGATTCTTTTTGGACATTCAGTCAATTCCTTTATATGCATTTCTCTTGCATTTATCTTTGTGGTACCTATATTTGAATAGGTTTCATTATGAGAAAAGCCTAGCCTAATCAGGGAAATTTTCAATTACTGTTTCTCCATGCCAGGCAAACTTTTCATACCTTAATCTACCAATACTGCAACGGCCACAAACAGGTCAGGACAAGAAAGAAGTAGCTCTAGCACAGAAACAGCACATAGTGGTCAAAGCTGACAGTGGATCTGTTGGGCTCTCATACAGAACATTTTAAATCAGTCTTAAACTAGGAAGCGGTCACCGGTTAAGAAACAAACCAACTTTTCATAGAGGCTGGTTGCCCATCCTTCCTACTGAAGTCGGAGAGACATTAAAGAAAGAACATGAGGAATGCACTTCTCCTTTGGTGCTGAAACCTGGCATGTGGCTCAGAGCCAAAACTACTGTATGGAGAGGGGGCCTCGGAGCAAATTGCAGTGGCCTCTATGGCCAGATCCAGACATGTAGGCACGTGCAGTTTGTGGCACCGCAAACCATCTTCTGTCCCCAGCTGGCTGGGGCACAGGGTGCCTCAGTGAGGGCTCTGCCTGCTCCCCCATATTGAGGCACGGTGCACCTCAGCCAGCTGCTCCGTGGCTGGGATGCAAGATGCCTCACTGCAAGGGCTCCTCAGTGTGTGGAGAGGGGGAGCAGGCAGCCCCTGTGCTCCAGCCAACCCGCTGCAGCAAGCACATGGAGCAGCAGGACAATGTGTCATGCTGCAAAGTGCAGTGGCAAGGGTGTGCACTGCGGCACAAAGTAGCAGCACAAATTTGTAGCACTACTATTTGTGCTGCTGCAAATGCACACCACTGCTCATATAGACATGGCCTAGGTGATCTGTGTACCATTCATGATACAACAAGGTAGAGTCACCTGGAGCATATTGTTGTGGAAATCGTCTCATAAAATGTAACCTCCTGGAGCTTTGACTATGGGAAGCAGCTTTCCATGCCTGGGTGTTGACCTGAGTTTTTTCTACACATTAGTATTTGTTGTTACAAAACCTAATTTTGGGAACAGAATACATCATCCTACTGCTGTCAAGGGCCTACAACTAACTGCAATCTGCTAACAGCGAGGCAAGGAATGAGTTGAGATGGCTTCTCTTGACTGGCTGAAAACTACATGTATCCTCATCCTGTTAGCTCAGAGCTCCAGTACCTCCAACCCTGGCCCATCTGTTTGTCTCTGCACCTGCTATAACTTGCCTTTTAGACTGCAAGCTTGTTAAGGCAGAGGCTCTGGTTTATTGTGTCCAAAAGCGCAACAGAGCCCAAGCACAACAAAGCTCAGACCCGCTAATATTAAATAATGATAATAAATACTTCCACTCCGTACTGCAACCCTGCATTTCCCATCCTGAGCCCGACAAATGCTCATTTAACTTTGGAAAATCATGAACATTTAAAAAAATGAAGGCTTCTTAGCCTCAAAACTTGTTTCTAAAGAAGCATATGACTAACAAGCAGAGAATAATCTGAAACAAGCACTGTTGCAGCTGCAAGTGTTCTTCTGAGTTTTCTGTTCAATAAAAAACAGGGATACTCTTTTTATTTGTGGCAGTTACCTTTATTTCTCTACATATTTGCATTAATGTTGCCTGCTGTCCACCACAGATGGATAAAGCTCTCAGGGTACTGTTATGAGGAGGACAAACAAACAGGTAGATAAAGATAGCTGGGGATCCCTTCTTCCCTTCAGCAGCCAGAACTTGTTCCCTATCCAAGGAAATGAGTGACTAGTTTCCTTTAATACAGATGCCCGTTCATCTCTGTGGACCTACAGGAGAGTTTGAAACCTGACACTGATCTTGTACTTGAGTCTGGTTCAGTAATACACAGAGCTTCTGTCAGCCCGCAGAGCTGCTTAAATATTGCACATTTCATCGATGGGATGAACAGTTTTTTTAAAAGTACAGTAGAACCATTTTACAGTTATGGCAACCCCCCCCCCCCGACCCTCAGGCACATATCTTCACTAGAAAAGGGTGCTCACATCTTCCCAATTCCAAACAGCATAATTCAATACAGCAAAACCACTTGGGGTTTTTATTCTACTTCTCTAATAAACACTATTTCACTCTATTTGGGGTGTTGTAGACAGGGTACATTTTTGTTCTGACTGAAAACATTTTGCAAAGACAGCTTTTAACTATATTGTCCTTTTAGACTCCAAGCTATTTTTTGTAGGCTCTGCATATAAGAAACACTTCTTGGGCAAAAGAATTGCTGGATCTGCAAAAGAAGTGACTGTTCATGCAAAATGATGCATTATGCAGCATGCTTTTCTTTCTAATAAACAGAAATGCCTGTTTGGCTAATACGTTATCCTTCCAGAAGTGCCTCACAGAAGAACTAGTATCTATGGCAACCCTGCTCTCAGCAGACTCAGCATCCCTCTAGACTTCTTTCTTAATAAACAAGTAATCATCAAGGAAACCTTTAAGACACTATATATTGGTACAGTTGTTATGCAAGAAACATATTCAGTCCCTCAGACCAAGTACTGGCTGCAAGCAAAATTCGGACTGCACTGAAGTAAATAGTAAAACTTTCAATAACTTCAGAATGACAAAGATTTTCCAGATATGTCAAGGTGACTTTCTATGGCGTTATAATTCAGAACTGTAAGAATAATAATGTATAAAGACTAAATGCCCCTTTTAAAACTTATGAATGTCATCATTATTTAACAGAGATTTCAAGGAAAGAGATGTCTGAATAATTTGGAGAGATAAAACTAGAAATACTTATATTCTTTAAAAGATGCTTCTGTAGCCACCCATTACATGTAAGGTGCTGCCAGCACTCTCATGAAGATTTTTTGTACAAGTTACCAAAGAAAAGAACAATTCTGAAATTTTAAAGGAGGAAAAAAAAAAAAGAAGCTGCACCGGTAAAGGGCCCTGCAGGTGGAGAAGTATAAAGAGTACACTGTACATTGACAAGGCTAATGATAATACGTGACACAATAATCTAAAATGATCAGTGTGTGTTTTGCGTAACATGAATATTGGTTCATATGTGCACATGATCAGGCAGATGTAGGATCTTCATTTGTCATTTGGACAGCTGCTTTCAAAATGGCAGCACCTCTGCTTGAAAGGTGGAGCTGGTTTTTAAATCAGCCCTTGAAGTTCTTTATCAGCTTTTACAACCTGCAAGTCCACCTGAACCATCCAGTGGGCCTTTTCAAAACAAACAGGTTCAAATCCTGGCACGGCATTGGTTTTTTGTGAAGTGAGCTTTTTTCTTGATGTTCCTGGTAGGGCCATATTAAGCTTCGGTCCTTGATTCGATTTGGCAGAGATTGGGCCCAATTCGGTGGCCGAATCTCTGAATTGAATCAGAGGACCCTTTAATCTCTCTGAATCAAATCTGAAATCTCTAAATTGATTTGGAGACATTTGAAAAGATTCACCGATTCAGACACAGACACAGCTTTAAATGTTTTTTCTACATATCTCAAGGTACCAGGTGGCTCGTGAATGCTGCAATGCTGGGGTGCATGGAGTGTCCAACAGAAATGTGGGGGGGTCCCCAGTGCACTCGGCAGCAGACCCAGAAGTGGAGCAGAAGCACTTCCAGTCCTGCCAGGGAGTGCGTTGGACCCCAGCCCCCCGGCTTGGCGACTGATGCCTCCTGGGTCTGGGATGGTGCCTGGGGTCCCCCTTGTGGCTGATCTCCGAGCCAGGAGAGCATTGGGGGGGGGGCCCAAGCACACTCCCCAGTGGACCCAGAAGTGGCCTTCTGGTCCACTTTTGGATTCACCACCGCAGGGGGCCTCCCACACTTCTGTGGGATGTTCCATCCACTCCACCACTGCAGTATGCATGAGCCTCGCCTGGTACCTCAAGGTACATAGAAAAAAAACATTTAAAACTGTGTCTATGGCCGAATTGGTGATTCTCTGAATCAGCATCAAATCTTCAGTTTTGGATTCGGCCAAATCGAATCAGGGACAGTGATCTGAATCAATTAATCGAATCACTGTCCTCAGTTCAGGCCAAATGCAAATCCAAATAGAATAGGGCCTGTTTCACACACCCATAGTCCTGGGGAGTACCATAATGTTTGTACTTTAAACATATCATTGCCTAAACTAAATTTTGCAACAAAGCAACTTCAGAAAAATGACTACTACTATCTACTTAGGCTCCGGAGCGGCAAGAGACATGCAGGTGAAAGCCCGCTGTGCCCCCGGTCCTCCGAAGCCCCCCCAAAGACCCCCCAGCAGCCGCAGAGCCCTCTGCTGATCCCCAGCACAGCCAGAGGCAAGTGGGGCCCGTGGTGAGAGGGGGTTAACTTCTGAGTGGGAGGAGGCGGCTGAGTGGAGCCGGGCTGGGTCAAGCCCCACCCAGGCCCCTACTTTGCCCAGCCCCCCAGGGAGCCATGTAACCGGAGCCACATGAACAGGCTGTGCAAACAGGCACACTTGGCTGCTGGCGCGTGAGTTAGCACGGAGTTCCACCCATGACTGGACCACGGGTATTGATGGCTACACCCTGTACAGGAGGGATCGTGTAGATAAAAGGGGAGAGTGTGTAGCTCTCTATGTTAAGGAAAGCTACACGACCCTGCAAGCTGATCTTGGCGACCAGCGTGGATGACTGGAGACCCTCTGGGTTAAAATCCATGGGGAACACGGCACAGGGGACACAACGGTGGGAGTCTACTACAGACCTCCCATCCAAAGTCAAGAGCTTGACCAGGAGTTCGCCCAGGAACTGGCTGAGGCCGCATGCTCCAGGACCATGGTTGTCATGGGTGACTTCAATTACCCAGACATCTCGTGGGAAGATCACTCAGCAAAATCTGAGCAGTCGCAAAGCTTCCTCTCGTGCATGGATGACCTCTGCCTGACTCAAGAAGTCTATGGGTTAATGAGAGGCAAAGTGCTGCTCGACCTGGTACTGGCTACTGGAGATGACCTAATCAGAGACCTAGTGATCTATGGGAAGCTGAGTGACAGCGACCATGAGCTGATCACCTTCACCATCCGCCGTAAAGCTGGCAAGTCAGTCAGCAACACAG
>NW_017728911.1:24259712-24356878 GCF_001723895.1 Crocodylus porosus | reverse complement strand
CCTTACGACGACAGGCTGAGAGCCATGGGGCTCTTTAGCCTGGAAAAGCGCAGGCTCAGGGGTGATCTGATGGCCACCTATAAGTTTATCCCAAGGGATGACGAGGTTGAATGGTCATAAACTACTACAAGACTGTTTCAGGCTGGACATAAGGAAGAATTTCTTTACATCCAAGCCCCCAAGGTCTGGAACAGCCTGCCAGCGGAGGTGGTTTAAGCACCTACATTGAATGCCTTCAAGAATAAATTGGATGCTTATCTTGCTGGGATCCTATGACCTCAGCTGACTTCCTGCCCTTTGGGTGGGGGGCTGGACTTGATGATCTTCTGAGGTCCCTTCCAGCCCTAACGCCTATGAAATCTATACTTACCACCTCCTGCACAATTTTGTCAACAACTTGCCTACAAAGTAGATGGTCTCCAAGGGAATGATTTCCTAGGTGGGGACTGATACTCTTTTTACAAAATACAAGACACTGGACATACCTACAAGTGCACTTTAATGTGCAGTAGCCTATTCCAGCATATCCCAAGTGGTATGTCATCAGACATTACCAGATGTGCCACAGAATCTTGGGGGGACATGGCACACTAATGCATGTGTAGATATTCCCATTGTCTTGGAAACACCTTCTATGTATGTGAAGCAGGTAACAAAATGAAGGAATTTACACTGCAAGTTCAAGCAAGAGGTGACATAATCTATGCCACTGGAGGCCAGCCTTTTCAGCAGGAGTGCCACCACAGCCTTCCTGAGTGCCAGTGCGATGTCCTTTCCCTGCCTGATCTGCTGTTCTGCTTCCTACTTCCTTCCCTTGCTCCCTGCCCAATCGGCTACTCTGCTTTCCGCTATCTGCCTTATTTGCCACTGTATGCCCTACTCCCTCCCCAGTTTGCTATGTGCCACACATAGGCTGCCTGTGCAACTTATGGTACCCATGCTTCAGGTTGGCCACCCACGGTCTAAACAACTCTACCACAGAACTTAGTATAACACCAGCACCATTTAGTCTGACTATGGAGCTTTGTTTCATTTGTAAAAACAAAGGTAAAGAAGAATCCATCTGAAAGAGAAAGGGTCCACACAATCACCATATTGGAAAATTGTTCCAAACTAATGCAAGCAAACAAGAACCATGATGAGATTCAAGAAAGATGGGCAACTACCCAGAAATCTTCTCTGAGGTACAGACTCTGGCAACTAGAAGTATGAGGAATTGATTTTGTAACAATCCAAAATATTTCTGTACTCTGAATATTACTTTTTCACTTAGCTGACTTTTCTCAGCAAGGGGATGCAGAGGTTCTAAGCATTCTGCATCAGAAAGACCAGGAAAGTATAGTGCCAGAGCATAAGACCAATAAGAGACAAAAAGACTTTAAAGTAATGTCTGGCGATACCATTAACAAGTTCACAGGCACCACTTCCTTCTTCCTCCCTTGCACCAAGTGTTTCTTCCCAGACAATGATCCAGGCTGCTAAGCTCTGACAGGGAGTTTATATCAGAATTTTTAGCAGGAAACATTAATTACCAAGCTTCCCTGTCCTCCCTTGGGGAGGCAGACATTATATCTGCACAGCTGAGCTAAGGGGAATCAAAGCTGCTCAGATCTGACTGCAACATGCAAAAAAGAAACTTTTGGACATTTCTAGCAGGGTTGATTAAGATACCAACTGTAGTAAGTTCTCTTCTTCCTAAGCAATGGGAAATAAGAACACTGGAGAGAGCAAACACAACAATTCTATTTAGAACACACCCGACGCACAGGCGTTCCAGTGGGTAATGATCACTATACCTGATTTTTGTACTGCAACAATAAATGTGAAATTTCTTGAGCTTAATGCAAAAGAGAGGTCCGTTACTGTGTTTAAAAATGCTACAAGCTTACTTCCAAGCTAGTCAAATAAGAATACTTTGCATGAAACCATTAATATGAAACTACTACTCCAGATATGAGGGATAAACAAAAAAAATTTACTTTCTAGAATAAAGTCCAATGCCACAAATAAATGAGGGAAAAAATGACGGACTCCAGAGTTTATCACCACCTCCAGAATAGTTGCCCAGCTCCTTCCAGGATCGTTCTGGAAAATTAAAAGGAAAAAACCTATAGGCTTATTGAAGAATGACCTGGATCAAACTCTTAGGAAGTTTTATTACTTGGATAGAATAACTAAATTCTCTTTCTGCTTGAACTTTGAACATAAAGCTGTAATGACTTACAATAGGCAGCGGAGAGAAATAGTGTTCTGATTAGGAAAGCTTTTATCAATCATGGGAAATTTCATTTGATATGTTTTATGCACTTGTATGTTGCTCTGAGCCAGGACAAACATTTTTACCACATTCATATTTGTATGGCTGGCAGTTTCCTCTCCATCTCTGTCCTTCTTCTCCAAGACAAAACAAATGGTGGACTGCTTCAATGTTTTAGTTTCCATTCTGCTGAACTACTTTATGACAGTTTTATATTTTGACTAAATATTAGAATCAGTAATATGTATGGTCTACACAGCTGGCCTGAAACTTCAGGAACAGCAGACATTTGCAGTGAGCACAAAGGGACTAATACTTTGGGATTTGAATATTCTCTGCATTTTACTACTTCTAAAATTGTTGTTGTTGCTTGATTAGAATCAGTATTTTGGACTCTGGATGACTTCAGAATATGGTACAAAGTGCATAATTTACTAGTTATTCTGTAAAATAATTTTGTTTCAAAGCATTCTAAGTGTGTTGAAACAAAACAATGTCCTGCAAGACAGCTAGAAAATACTGGAGGTTGAAAGCCTCCTCTCTGCCCCTTCCAATATCAGTTGCTCTCAGCATGTTCTCAGAAAATTAAACAACAAAATGTGTGTACTATTTCTGAGTGAAACAAACATGTTCTGCTGTAGTTCTGTGACATGCTAAATAATTTCATTCTACTGGACAGCTATTCAAAGTCCACTGAGCAGCAATTATCTAGTGCACTCTGCATTCATTCAGTCTCCCCATATTCATCTTCCTTTTCTTTAGGTTACTGAAATTAGAAATCATCAAAAAAGACATATTTGGTTCCTTGTTTCTCAGTTGAATCCCTGTTTTGAACAACCAGCTCCACATGCTGAATCAACGAGTAGGTATGTTGAATCAATCAGTAGGTAAGTTTTTCAGGTAATCATGATAACCATAATTTTGAGTTCCAAGTAAATGTGGTATTTCAGTCCTACACCCATTCCTTTTTATTGAGGGACACAATCCTGTAACTTTTACTCAAATCCTTCTTTTAAACAAAGCATTATTTGTTAATAAAGCTTTAATTAATAAAATAAATATAACTTAATTCAGTGACAATTGATTTTTATATGAAAAATGTTATAGCTTATGTTTGAAAATATTTTTCTGTTGCTATAAACGAAGAATGAGATTTCTATTCACATATGATAACTCAAAGAAAAGTTAATGCTATTTTTAAATGAAAATTAAAACATAACAATTTCCACTCACCGTACCTTTTAAGTACTAGAACGTCACAGTTGTTTATGATGGTTTATCTAGTTCTATTCTGTATTTCCCATCCATACTACTTGTTTTGATTTATTTTTGCATGTCAAATTAAACTTAATATAGGCTTGCAATTTGTATATTAATTCCATTAATGAAACAGCATAGTAAAAATAAGCATATAAAAGCTATAAAAGTTAAAATAATTCTGTTATGTCTGAAACTCAAGGAAAAATCCGTTTTGTTGCTGTGACTTCGAAGAACTGAGTTAGCAGGCTTTGTAGATAATTAAGACTACTACATCTGAGGTACTCCATCTCAGGAGAAAAATTTGACACAGTCTATAGAAAAGCCAAGCTCCAAAAGTGTATAGATTCACTTTTTAAGTACATTTTTCATTTTGACATGATCCATTTCTTCCAACATGCATGTACAAATATATGTATTTTCTCTCTTTCTGATTTAGTTTTCCCTATCCCCTCACTCTGTAAGGTGTAGACTATTTTCTTGAAATATAGTTTCCCACCAGTCTGTATTTCATCAGGTTGTGCAAAAACAGGCCTACTTATAGCTTTCATAGATTTCTAGGGTCAGAAGGGACCTTGTAGATCATCAAGTCCAACCCCCTGCTCTAGGCAGGAAAGAGCACCAGGGTTAAATAATCCCAGCTAGGTGCCTGTCTAATCTCTTCTTGAACACCTCCAAGGCAGAAGAAAGAACCACCTCCCTTGGAGCCCATCCCATATTTTTGCAACCCTCACTGTAAAGAATTTCTTCCTGATATCCAATCTAAATCTACTCTCCTTTAGTTTGTGGCCATTATTTCTAGTAACCCCAAGTGGTGACCTGGTAAACAGAGTATCCCCTAATCCCTGCTGACCACCCCCAATGAGTTTGTAGACAGCCACAAGATCACCTCTTGGCCTTCTCTTTAGCCTCCACAAGAGATTCAGGTCCCTCAGTCTGTCTTCATAGGATCTGATCCACAGGCCCTCAGCCATATGAGTAGTCCTTCTCTGAACCCTCTCAAGGTTATCCACATCCCTCTTGAAGCGCAGCGCCCAAAACTGGATGCAGTACTTCAACTGCAGCCTCACCAATGCTGCAAAGAGGGGAAGTATTACCTCCCCAGACCTGCTTGTGATGCACCTACTAATGCAAGAAAGAGTGCAGTTAGCCTTACTTATTACCTTATCACATTGGCAACTCATGTTCATTTCTGCATTGTCTAAGACTCTGATATCCCTTTCCACTGCTGTGGTACTCAGAATGGTACTTCCTAGTCTATAGGTGTATTGGAAATTCTCTCTCCCCAGGTGCAGCACCTTGCACTTATCCTATTTCATTAAGTGTGTTCAAGGGACTGCTTACTACTGGTGGTAGTGGTACTTCTCATTTTCCTTGCTGTTCTGTAACCCAACAAATGACTGAACAAATGCAAAGGACAAGTTCAAACTCCAGCATTTAGGATGAAACAATCCCATACACCAGTATAGGCTGGGGACAGACTGGGGCAGCAGCAGCTCTGCAGGAAAAGACCTGAAGGTTACAGTGGGCAATAAGCTGAATATGAGCTAGCAGTGTGCCATTGTGGTGAAGACTAATGACATACTGAACTGTATTAGCAGAAGCGTTGCCAGCAGATTGAGGGAAGTGATTATTCCCCTCTATCTGCACTGGTGAGGCCACATCTGGAGTACTGTGTCCAGCTTTGGGCCCCCCACTACAGAAAGGATGTGGACAAATGGGAGAGAGTCCAGCGTAGGGCAACAAAAATGGTTAGACAGCTGGAGCCATGACCTATGAGGGAACTGAGCTTATTTATTCTGGAGAAGAGAAGACAGAGGAAATTTAATAGCAGGTTTCAACTATGTGAAGCGGGGGGTCAAAAGAGGATGGAGCTAGACTGTTCTCAGTGGTGGCAGATGACAGAACAAGGAGCAATGGTCTCAAGTTGCAGCAAGGGAAGTTTAGGTTAGATATTAGAAAAAACCATCCGACTAGGAGGGTAGTAAAGCACTGATACAGGCTACCCAGAGAGGTGTTGGAATCTCCATCCTTGGAGGTAAAGACCCAAGCAGACAAAGCCTTGGCTGGGATGGTATAGTTGGAGCTAATCCTGCCTTGAGCAGGGGGTCAGACTAGATGGCCTCCTGAGGTCCCTTCCAACCCTAGTTTTCTATGATTCTAACTGTAGCTTTAAGCTGCATTTATCAGCTCCAGTATACAGAGGCCAACATCTGGAATTTATTTGATGGAATTAAAATAAACTGCCTCTACAATGGTTTTTGTGTGCACCTGTAGTTATACATCCCTTTTACAAGGGCAAGGTTAGGAATTAATATAACTGGGAGCAATAGGTCCTGATTTTAAGAACTAAATTGAGCATTTAGGGTCTAACTGTGGCATAGGACCCCAGAAAGAACTATGCAAGCAGGACAGCCCGAGGGTACAATTTCTCCAGAACTCCCTTCTTCCATGGTAAGGTTGTATCATGTTTTTTGGGGTATAGCACACCCCCAGCTCTTGTCCAGGCAACTGTGCTGGGCAGTATGGCCTTAAGTTAAGAGGCAGGTAATTAACCTTAGAATGGATCAGACACAAATCCCTCTATTCACCTTCACTGACAAGCTGTTCAGAGGAGTGGGAAAAGGAGTGGAGCTTTATCCCCACACTGCCAAGAAGGGGCAAAATCAAACTATTGCAAATAGATGCAAAGGGGAAAAGGAATGAGGAATCACAGCACAGAATAAAGAGATGCAGAGTTGTTATAGGGGCAGAAGTACAAAGACTTCCATTATCTGATGGTAGGGAACAAAAGTCCAGCAAGAGCCACAGAGAAGCAGTAAAACATTACTAGAGCTAAAAGGGAATACATATAAGGACTTAGAGCAGGGAGAGGCAGAGAGAGAAAGAGAGAAAGGATCCTCTGCCAACTGAATGGAAGACATGTTACTTTTACCTAACTTTTAAACCTTAGCTGCAACAGTTCTGACACTTCTTTCCCGAACCTCTCCTGAGCAAAGACAGCATTTACTCCAAACTGGGAGGGGACTGGTATGGGTTTTACACTCTGGGCAAATATCCACCAGAGACTGGGTCCAGATCATTGTTTGGTTTCTCTTATAACCCTACAAGAGGCACTACAAAGGTTGAATACATTGCACTACCAGTCTCATTTCTCCAAATCAAGCTTTAGCCTGGCAGTTTGTATCGGGGAAGGCCCACATCTAGGGGTTTATTCCAACCCAACTGAAAACAGCGGAAAGACTCCTTTTGACTTTGCGGGCTTTGTATTAGGCCCTTTATTTTAAAAACCTATAGCATGACAATTCTAAGCTACTGCCATATTCACTTATGCACTGCATAAGGGAAAGGCAAAAGCAGGAAAAAATTATATCATGGAGCATCAATGGTTTCTCTTATTTGCTTTCACTTGACATGGGCATGTGTTTCTCTGAGGCATGGGTGCACTATGATCACTTGGACCCTGTAGCCAGTACTTTTTTGCATATATCTGATGTGTTGGCTGGTTGCCACCTTAGGTGCTAGCAGTCCAAAGGAGACTGGAGGGGGTAGGAACCTATTAGTTTGCTTTTGACATTTGAAGGAGCTGGTCAGAAGATCCAACATGTTTTAACTGTGTGCAGGCCAAAAAAAAAAAAAAAAAAAGATAATCCCTCAGTTCGGTGAGATGAACACTACAGGACTGTAGACCTTGCTCCAGACTCAATTCATAATTCATATAGGATGAATTTTCCCACTCATTAAAAGTACAAGCACAATATTTATTCTAAAGAAGGAGGCAGAAAGGAAGAGAGGAAAATCAAATCAATACATTAGTTTTACATGAATTAATCTCTGTTCCTTAACAAATAATTACACAAAACATAAAATAAAAAAACAAACAAAAGGGGAAAAAAACAACCACAGCTGACTGACCAGGAAACAACCCTAACATGCTGATGACAACTCAGCTTACATATATATCACTTTGACTCTCTTGGTTATTGTCCTAATGTTTAGTCACCCTCCATTTTTTTTTCTTACTGCTTTCCAAGGCAGTTCCACATTTTAAAAAAGTAACTTTTTAAAGAGAAAGATGTTCTAAACTCCCCTGTAAGCACTGCTTTCATAAAGCAATGAGCCACTCCGGGCAGAATAGAGAAGCTGCTTTGGAGAAAGGGAAACACAGGATACAGGAGAGAGCAGAGTATGGTTAAAAGTTGGAGGGGCAGGGGGGCGAGAGGAGGAGGGAGGGAGGAACAGCTGTTTGGAGTCACAGACCTGCTAGGGAGCTGAGGAGGAATGAGAACAAAGCACAGTTGTGCCTGTTTGGGGTTTTATTTTTTGCACAAGGGTGTTTTCCCAAAAGTCACTTCCTTTTGCTCTGGATTGCAGTAGGCTAATACAGTGACATCAGTAATATTATAGACAAAACACAGGGAATTAGATCCCTATAAAAAGTCAGCATTTCGGCTCTCGCTGAAAGGGGTTGTTATTCAAATCAGTGCTTGAGCTATTGATAAACACAACATGGCTTTTATAGTCTTACCAGCCTTTGAACTAATATTCTGCGAAGTGTTCTGCAATACCTTGATGCGAGTGGTATCATATAACACTAAATTATAATCTATTTTAGATTATAGCAACAGGAAGAATTTTGCTAACGTTGTTTAGAGAGAAATCTCATTTACCAAAGGAAAAACAAAGAGAAGATTATATTTTTAATTAAAAAACATGGAAATAATGTGGGTTTTTTAAGACCTAGTTCAGTGTTTAAAGTTGTCAGTTTTATCCACATGGTAGGCAGACTACTATAGTTCACAACTGAACACCTACTTTATTTACTTAGCTATGCTGCTTTTAACCTTACATCCTGTCTGCTGGGTTTATCCGGCTCCATGGATCTCCATGCAGCAAAGCCTTAGCATTAAGGTGGGGGAGCTACTTTCCAGAGGCCAAAAAACAGGAAATTTGATGACATTGTTCAGTGAGCAGACGTCAGCAGAGAGTGATACAAAGAGTAAACAACTTCCTAGCAGCAGCAGACAAATGGGCCGGAACTACTGGAATCCTATGATGTCTGGTGCATTTTTCATGAAAATGAGCATTTCAGTGAGATAGGGATAGATCCTTAACTGGTGTAAATTGAAGTCACCACGCTGAAGTCAGTGAGCTATGCTAATTTACACCACTTGAGGATCTGGACAAAATTTGTGATTCTAGAGCCATAATTTTTAATACTTTAGTTAATTTTCATGCTGATATTCTGAACAAGATTGCCTATATTTTAAATAAATATTTTTTGTTTGAAACAGATCATGCTTAACTGTAAATTCCACCTAGCATATGCACAGCATGGCACCATTTGACTATAATATCTTATTACCACTATCAGATGACACCTTAACAATGATGTTGCATAAACACATTCAAATGATCTGGGAGAATGCTCACAGATTTGCATTCTTGCTAGAAAATCTTACTTGGAGATGCCTAAACAGACATTCAAGTTCTGAGCCCCTGAAGAGCAAAAAGCTTGCAGTGTTGATGCTGCACAGCCAAAGGTCCACTATGCACACATCTCAGCTTGCTCTGCAGGCTCCCTCAGTCTGCCTAAAGACAGATGGCAGTAGTGCACAGGGCAACCCTGCTTGGCTGACCCAAACTACTCAGGGTCAGCCTGCATCTTCCTGGGATTGTGAAGGGGGGCATGTTCTGCTCTGTGATGGCTGGAGCAAGAGAGTCCAGTGAGCTACACACTGACTCTAGGGGCAGAAGCAAAACACCCTGGAATTCACTCACTCAAGAAAAATTCTATTGGGAATGATTTAACACTGGTTATGCCTGGGTTATTTTTCTCCTGGAACAGACATTTTTGATTTGGGAGAAAAATCCTGAACATCTGTATACTTGTGGTTTCTACTGGGAGACCAGCAACTCTTCCAGTAGAAACAATGTCTGTATGTGGCATGTGTGTATGTGTGTACATATACATATTATCCAGGAAGTAATGGAGGTATGATCTAGGAGGTAATAACATCTCTTTGTAGTCTAACATTTATTTTACTATAACTGCTTTAATATTTGTCAGCTGTGGGCAAACGACACCTATATTTTGACAAATTAATCTTTTAGCTCATTTCTGACTTGAATCCAGGTTTTGCCAGGCCAAGGAAATACTGTGGCACACAGAACTGCTGCGTCAGTGGAATGGAAGGATGTACATCCCAATCTAGTTTAGATAACTCTTAACTGTAAAGAGCAAGAATTGACCAGAGAGATGTAGCCTTAGTGCCACTTCCTAAGTAGCTTGTTTCAATAATATATGCCACCCTTAGAACAAAAACAGCAGCCTTCCATCTTTTCCACTGCCCAACAAAACATAGGCTTATATGAAAGTCGGGTTAGAAGAGACCTCACAAGGTCATCTAGTTCAGATTCCTGCTCAAGGGCAGGATCATCCCTGACTAAGCCATCCCAGCCAAGTGTCTGTCTAACCTGCTTTTGAAATTTTCCAAGCATGGAGATTCCACAACTTTTCTAGGTAACCTGTTCCAATGCCTGACTACCCTCATAGTCAGAAAGCCCCTCCTAATCTCCAAGCTAAATTTCTTCCACTGGTGCTTGAGGCCATTCCTTCTAGTCCTGTTCTCTACAGCCAGAGAGAAAAGCCCATCTCTATCCTCTCTGTAATTACCCTGCAGGTATCTGAAGACTTTTAACAAATCCCCCTTAGTCACCTCTTCTCCAGGCTAAATAATCCTAGTTCTTTCAGTTTTTCCTTATAAGTATTGCCTCTGAAGCCCCTAATAATTTCTGTTGCCCTGTGCTGGACCTTTTCCAAGCTGTCCATGTTTTTCCTGAAGTATGCAGACCAAAACTAGACACAGTACTCCAGGTGAGGACTTGCCAATACTGAAGAGTGGAAGAATCACTTCCCTTGCATTTGCAAGTGACAGTCCTATTAATAAAACCCAGTATGCTGTTGGCTTTTTTCACAACAGCAGCACACTGTTGACTTATATTTAGCTTACAGTCCAGTGCAACCCCCAGGTCCTTCTCTGTAGTAGTGCAGTCTTGCCAAGCATTCCCCAGGCTGTATTTCTACAGGAAAGAACATGGCAGTATTTAATGAAGTGGTGGTTGGATCTGACCAGTTTTGTCACTGGTGAAGGATGGAACATGGCAGTATTTGATAAAGTGGTGGTTAGATTTGGCCATTTTTTCTGCTGCTTTGGATTCTATTGAGCTATTTTTACCTAGGAAACAGAGAGTCTTTTAAAATAGACTTTTAAATACTCAGGCTAAGCAACTGGCTGTCTATTGGACTGAAACAAACCTGGAAGTGTTAATCTCAGAGAACCTGGAAATCTGAATGTAAACACACAAGGACTGTTTCCTAAAATATGAAGAATTAACTTTTTGAATGAGCAGGAATGAACAAAATTTCAGGGCTTCCCTGCCATCCAGGTATTTTTCTTAGCCATAAACCAAGGTGAACAGATTCTTAATTAAGATGAAAAATCAGCATCTAAATTTGGAACAGTACAAAAGTCTGCCTTACTTGTTGTAACAGGGAAGGGGAACAATAGGCATGAGCCGGATGCTCCTTAGACCTCTTGGCCAAATTCTTCTGAGAGAGAGAAACATGTAATCCTGGAGTGGAAGACACAGAACTGGCCAAGTCAATGCTGCACTCAAATGACAAGGCACAAGTGTTTGGTCAAATTCATCCCTGAGGCAGCCATAGTTACATTAACTGACTTGGTTCATCCTCACCTGGCAAGCAGCCAGAGGGCAACAAATGGCTAAACAAGAATACCCAAAAGCAAATAATGCCAGCCCCTTCCAAAAAAATAAGCCACATTCATCCTTCATTACCCCATGAGGATACTTATTTCACAGTAATCCATGATTTCAAGGTAATTACCACAGACTACAATAGCTTTTGCTTGAGAAAAAGAACGGAGGGGAAATTATACCCCTCAGTATCTGCAAGCAGGATGGGAGGGTACACTATACCCACATGGCTTCTGCTAGACTTTGAAGTTAGGCAGGATGTGGGGTGAAATAAAACACAACCACTCCCATAAATGTTCACCTGCAAACCCTCTGGATACTCCACTGGTAGTCAGGTCAGGAAATAATACTGTTCAGCACAATCCACACCAGTGGCTACTCAGCAGTGGAACTGACAGATAATAATAACGGGAGTGGAACCATCAGAGAAACCTGACCTATGTAGCTGGATGTCTGCTGAGTTGGAGATCAAGTAAAATGACCTCTGACAACATAGTGGGCATGTCTATACATTGATTAATGTACCTTAGATACTGCAAATTTAGTTTAGTACTTCCTTAATAAAGTACTAACTAAATGCACAGTGCCTAAAGTTACTGCAGAGTAGCACTGGTGCACAGTTATTTAGTGACACTTACTGCGCATTAGCCTAATACCACTGCGCAGCACGCTTTTAGCACAGTTTTTGCCATGACACGCTACTGCGCAGTGTTACGCTAATGTATAGTAAGCATCTTGCGTAGATGCACTCAGTATGACCTAACCAGAGAATGGTTATATTAGATTGCTCATACCACTGAAATTATTTGGCTTCTCTGTTCCATGCACACACTGTTCCTGTTGAACCTACTAACAAACGTAAAAATTCATGCAAACTGAGATGTTGACTTGAGAAATAGGAATAAAACTCACCCAACTCATTCACATATGGGTATCAACATGGAAAAAGTATTAGATAGATTTGCATGAGCTCAGATCTGAGCAGAGGACCCCAAGATGCAAGTGAGAGAATAATGAGGCTTTTCCATTTTCATTCATTCCCTCCCTCTGCAGATCTAAGATGTTGAAAAGTGAGGTGAGATGGACAGCTCACTAGCATGAGGGGTGGGACTGGCAGTAGAGACCAGAGGCTGAGACCCAAGGTCTCAGTGGCACAGAGCTCACTGCTTGTTGATGTGTTATCAACAAGTTCAAGAAATCAGCTTACCTTATCAGAAGCCTGGATTTGTAGGTCCTAGATAAACACCATTCTTTGCTAAAATTGTCAATTTTCAGGCTATTAAAGGTTTGAGGTTAAAATGTGGATAGGGAAAGAGACACTGGTCTATTCTGATGAGAAAGAAGTTATAGCAGTCTAGCAACTACCTGAATAGATTTCAAATAATCACATCTCTATAAACTACATGGGTGTATTTATTTAAAGGCTTCCATTGTCAAACTGTAATTTTAGTGGGAGGCGCACACAGTGACTAAAGGCAGGCAGCAGATAGCCTTAAATAAAAAGGGAAGTAGTTGAATCCTATTGTATGAAAACACAAAGGCCAGGGTAGCAAAGGAAGGATGGGTGGCTATGCTGACCAATCTGCTGATAAAGAGGGTACTATCGCTTTTCAGCTTAATATTTCTTAAATATTGAATAAACATTAAATAATTTATATTAAGATATGTAATTGTCAATGTTATATAATGTATTAAGAACTTAATGCTAAGTGGATTATTAAATATTAATAAATATCTCCACTTCATGAAAGCTTCTTTTATCTATATCTCACTAATTTAGTTAGGCTATAAAATGCAAATCTACCCTAATTTCTGCTTGACTTCAGACTAGCATGGCTAATGATATCTCTCAGTATTTCTTGTCAGAATGACTATTCTGAGGACTTCTTCTGCCTTCCCCCTAACTGCCTTCAATTTCCATAGACAACAATTACAGCAGCACACAAACACAAGTATCTCAGAAGAGCTGGAGATAGAAATTACCTAAGAATCTTGACATTTTCCCTCCCTTGCTTGAAACCAAACCCTTTTCTTGAATTTAGGTATAGGCTGGGCAAGCGCTCTGGCCCAGTATCGTGAGCAGAGAGAACCATGCCAAGTCTCTATTTTTGGCTCTGGTAGTGACTCGTTTCGTGACCTTCAGCATGCTGCTTAACCATTCTGTGCCTCAAACTAATATCCACAAAGTGGCTGGAAGACTTAATTACCACACAATGGTGTCGTGAGGCTTAATTAATGTTTCTAAGGCACATTAAGATTTTTGGATGGAAGGCACAATATAAACAAAGCATATATGTTTTCTTTTCCAACTCTGTATATAAAACCAGAGCTCAAAGAGACTTTGCTTGGCAAAAAAAACTATCTTAGAATCACAGAAAATTAGGGTTGGGACTTTGGGATGTTGTCTAGTCCAACCCCCGCTCAAAGCCGGACTAGCCCCAACTATAGCATCTCAGCCAAGACTTTGTCTAGCTGGGTCTTAAAAACTTCCAAAGATGGAGGTTCTACCACCTTGCTGGATAACCTGTTCCAGTGTTGTACTACCCTCCTAGTGAGAAAGAGTTTCCTGATATCTAACCTCAATTTCCCTTGCTGCAACTTGAGACCATTGTTCCTTGTTCTGCCATCTGTCACCACTGAAAATAGTCTAGCTCCATCCTCTTTTGAACCCCGTTTCAGGTAGGCTAGGTACAAACTTTCAAAAAGCACAAGGCAGAATCAGTCAAACCTCCCTGGGTTTCTTTTTAAACTGTGTAGATTGGATCGGGAGTAAATGGAACATGTTTGCCCTTGGGGAGGGATGCAGATGCCTGCACTGGACAAGGCCAGCAGGCTGGGGCTGCTCTCATATGCCTCCCAACATGCCAGAGTTTGCCAAGGACAGCTGAATGAAGCCAAGTGGCAGGCCACACCAGACTGGTTGATGGGCACATGCTCCCAAAGGTCAGCTGCAGGGAGGGGGGCAGCCAGTACAGACTCTCTTCCCAGGCCCACCCCTGCCCACAGTGGTAGCAAAGGGGGTAAAGTGGGGAGGGAAGCAGAGACCCCCTCCACCACATGGACCCAGCCTTCCAAGAACTGATGAAGGAGGCCAGGCAGCAGGGGCTTCCCCTCTTTGCTGCACAGCCCAGCACAGAGACTCTTACCAGCCATCTAGCTGGGACGGTTGGGGTGAGGGCCTCTGCTTTCCCTCCCCACCCCCCACTGCTGTGGGGGTTAGGGCTGGGGAGAGAAGCTGCACTGGGACATGCAGTAGAGGAGGTGGGAAGTCCCCGCCATGCACCTCCCTCCCCCTCCCAGCTGTGCTCGTGAAGGGGGGCAGGGGTCTCTGTTCTGCCCCTCCCTACTGCCTGGCCCTGCTGACAGGTGTAAGTAGGATGCAAAGCTGGGGAACAGAGTCTTTGCTGCCATAGCTGCAGAGGCAAGGCTGGTTCAGAGCTCAACTTCAGCAGACAAGTGCAGGCAAAGGCTAGCCTGCCCACCCTGCAAGGTGGGGTTGGGTGGGTGCCTGCAAAGCAGCCTGGGATGCTGAGAGCTACAAGTTAACTTAATTCAGGATGGGTCTAGTACTGAAATTTGATAGATCAGCCTAACTTAAACTGATTAAATCTAACACTACATCCATCCAGGACTATTTTAAACCAGGTTCTGCCATTTTTAAATTGGTCTATGAGCACTTCTGTTCTGTTACAGGTTTAACCAGTTTCTGGACACTTATACTGATTTGTGTGTAATGTCTGTACCTGGCTGTAGTTGAATGCTGCGATTGATTTCTCCCCCGCTCCCCATCTTCTCTTCTCCAGACTAAATAGATGCCTAAACACATGCTCCAGGGTAGGGAGCGGGCAGAGGGGAGGGACATTTTAATTAGAGCAGCTCTTAGTTATGCTCCAGCAGACTTGATTATTCTGCTAGTACTTCTCGTAGTAGAAATTGATTCACAAATCACTTGAGTCTGTCCCTATGCGTTCTAATCAGAATGCATCAGAGCATGTGTATAGGCACCCAATAAAACCAGTTCCCTCAGCTTCTCCTCATAAGCCCTGTTCCCCAACCCTCCAACCATCTTCACTGCCCTCCACTGGACTCTCTCCAATTTGTCCACATCCTTTCTGTAGTAGGGGACACACAACTGGACATAGTATTCCAGATATGACCTCACCAGTGCCAAATAGAGGAGAATAATCACTTGCCTTAATCTTCTGGCAATGCTTGTACCAATGCAGCCCAGTATGCTTTTAAGCTTCTTTGCAACAAGGGCACACTGCAGGCTCATATTCAGCTTATTGTCCACTGTAACCCCTAGGTCCTTTTCTGCAGAGTTGCCACTTAGCCAGTCAGCCCTCAGCCTGTACTGGTGCCTGGGATTGTTCCATCCTAAGTGCAGGATTTTGCACTTGTCCGTATTGAACTTCATGACATTCCTTTTAGTCCAACTCTGTACTTCCTCTTATGTTATTAATTAAGGAATCTTATTTTCTAATCTATGTATTAAGATTCTTTGTCATTTCTCACCTACATTATTTTATTCACCTAGAGTGATGCATAAAAACATTTTTATTTAGATAGAAAAATCAGATAAAATCCAAGATCAAGTTTCAGATAGCCAACAAGCATTCTATAAGAAATTGACTATTTTATGTTCAAATTTTATTTTTAGGTCATTTTATATCTGATTAACAAAATGGCCTCCCAAAAATGTCATCTTTATCAGTACAGAAATATATCAACACACATTAATATGGAAAAGAATATTTTCAGATGTAAAAGCATGCTTGTCAGAAAAAGCTGATGTTCCAAGTGTTAGATGCACCTACTACTATCCCATCTACAAAGAGGAATGTGTTTCTAATGGGATCACTACACAGTAGTAAGCTTTGTTTCCATAGAGATTTTGACATATGGCCTAAGTTAGACCTTAAATTAGAATATTCCTCTTTGAATTGAGAAATGATCTTTTTGTGTAAATGAATAGTGTATTCAATGTGAATAAAGCTGCTGCTATTGCATAGCTCATCTTATCTACTGATGTCATTTCCTTTTTGCTTCTGTGGTGATTAATAATCACCGTATAGCCAAAGAAGTCATATAATAAGAATGTATACTTCAAAATGCTTCATTTTAGAAGTCCTTGGAAATGGTGAAAATAATTCAATGTATTTCTAGCAACAGATTGATGCACAAATCTATGCACATAAAGGAGAATTTTAGAGCAGCTGAATGAGGGTATGAAGAAGCCTTGAGAAACTGGGAAGGATAATTTAGATTAAGACAAATTAAGAGAAAGGAACAGGGAGAAAAGTGCTAGTTCCAAAACAAGATGAGGCTACTCTATGCAGTAAACACATTTAAACAGTAAGGAATTGCAAAGCATGTAACAATGCCAATATAACCCAAGAGTCAACTAATGTAACATATACTTGAATTCATGGGCATTAGACACATCTGATGACATTCTTAATAAGAGTCTTCTTGGTCTAAACTGATTCTTAAGAGTGATTTTTTCTTTCCCTTCTTTAACACAATGCAAGAAAGCTACCTGTCTAGCAACATATCAAACAGTCAATTATAAAATGCAAAAGCATCTAAAGACTTACTTTCTGGCAAGACTCAACAGCAGAATACAGAGAAAACATAGCTGCAGTTTATGACATTTGTAGAAAAACCATGAGTACTAGGTAACAGCTCATTGCGTGCCTAGCACATCAAAACTTCTGAATGGAGAGTTGCAATGAGTGGTGCGACTAACAAGTTTTTATTTTACATGACAAAAATACAATTTTATATGTATGTGTGTGTGGCAGAGAAAGAGCCTCTAGCAAATGTGTATGGACAAAATAAACTTTTTTTACTTTTACTTTTAAATGTCCTGATAATGATGAAAAAACTTGTTCTAATTTCTTGAAAATATCATATATGCAGTTCTTGGACCAGAAAGCTTCTGTTTACAACTCACTGTTTTATTTATCTGAGGAGAACCTTACAATGTTGTTATTAGAGAGCAATTTTTAGTTCCTCAAAATATAGGTCTAAATCTGCAAATGTCAAGTATGGACAGTCTAAATATCCTGATATTCATGTCTAAATTGGAACATTAGCACAGATACAGCAGCATATGTACCTCAAGCTCAGCATTTGTGCAGCGGTGTTGGGTTAGTACACCCCAGGGAATTATGCACAGAAAAGCTCAAAATTATGCAACATGAATTACTTTTTCTTTTACACTTAAACTAAATATAACACTATTTGAACCTTCTTTAGAAATATATGCAGGTATTTCGTGTGTGGGGGTATGTGGTTGAGAGGTGGGTGTCAGGTGTGTTGGGGGGGTGAAGTTTGGGGGGATGAGTGGGGTTTGTGGGTGAGGTTGTGAAGGCATATGAGGGGTGTGGGGGGGTGTGTGAGGTTTCTGGGTGGGTGTGGATTCCCCTGCTTCATATGTCCCCATGCACAGCTCCCCTCACCACATGCCTCCCTGTGCACAGCCTGCCTTGCACAGCCGCCCCCCCACCACAAGCCCCTCCAGTATAGCCCCGCTGCCACACACCCTACCATATGCCCCCCCATGCACAGCCCCTGCTGCCACACGCCCCCCCGACTCATAGCTCCTGCCACTACGTGGCCGCCCTGTCCATAGCCCCTGCCACCGCATATGCCCCCCCGTGCATAGCCCTCACTGCCATATGCCCCCTCAGTACAGCCCCCGCCACTGGCAGGCCCTCAGGAAGCTCCTGGCTGCAGCAGGCAGAGCCCCCAGCAGCATGCAGCTCCAGCAAATCCTGGGAGCTACATGTGATGGTGCGGAGCCAGCCCAGTTTGGCCTGCTGGTGGGTGCCTTTGGGCCAGATTGGGCTGACTCCATGCCAACATGTGGGGCTTATGGCACTGCAGGCAGGAACTATGTGCAGCCACAGGCACTCAGCTGTAGCCACATGCTGCTGTGGGCTCTGCCTGCCCCAGCCAGGCCCAATGGCCTGCCAGCGGCAGGGACTGTGTACAATGGGGGGGGGGCATGTGGCACACCTCCTCCACCACACACCCCCATGTCCACCTCCCCTGTCCTGCAGGCAAGAGCTCCCCCTTCCCATTCATCAGCTACACCCGTGAATTATGCAATATTATGCTATTATGCAGTTATACGTTTTACACACAAAATTACACAGGCACATCATTACATAATTTCTTGGGGTGTAGGTTAAAAACCATCTGTGAGACCTCAGTGATTAGAGTGTGAGCATTTTTTTAATTCCTAGGTAAAGAGATGAGTGAATATACATGTTGTCTGTGATAAGTATGATAGCTATTCAAAGCTCTGCATGACTCCACGGTCTCAGTATAGTTCATCTCATGGACAAATTTCGGGCCAACTCCTCACTCATGTAAATTACTGCAATTCTGTTCTAAAGAGTTGAGCTACACTAATTTCTTCCACTTTGAAGATCTGACCTGTATAAAACTACTACCAACCAAATTGGTACACTTGGCAATCAAGACAGATCTGCCTTGGATAGAATGGTTTTAGAGATTAAAATACACTCACCCTTAGACATAATTCTTCCCCAAAGGGTACAAAGTTTGTCGAACAGGAAGTGTGCTGGATGCCTGCATGTCTGAGGCCTACAGAGTTCCTGTTCTTTTGATGAACTAAAGACTTTCAAGTGTTTTTGCTCTCTTACACTTAAACATAACAGCGCTAAACACTTACTGAGATTCAGGAAGATTTGCATTTTCTATAGAAATATTCAGAATCATTACTCAAATCTTAATAGAACAACACTATAAAACAAAGTAAGATTGACAAATATACAAGTTAAGCTGTTTACTTCTAAAATTAATGGTCAAAACTATTAAACTGTCCTTAGTTTCTTATTTTCTCTATAAAGGTTATCCTATTATTTTTAGTGTGAATAAAAGTTTTATTTATCCCTGAAAAGCTGAAGCCATTCTCTTAAAAAAAAATTATTTCCACATCAAAAATTCAAGTAATCTGGAATGCTGTAGTAAAGACAGAGAGAAGTTCCAAGAGTAAGGAAGAACGAAGAAACCGAAACTGCTTCCTTTGACGGCAGCTGAAAAGATCAACTCCCAAAGAAATCAGTGCCAGAACATGCTAATATCTGGGAGTTCACAAGAAAAGTTAACAATGAAAAATTACAACCAAAAGCTATTTTAAAATAATTTAAAAATCTGAAGATTATTATTAAATAAGTGATAGACGAGTTTTTTGTTTTAGGCTATCTCTGAGAATACGACTACTATGCTGACTTTCTCTCAATTTGAAATATATTACACAACACCACAAACAAATTCGGGACAGCACCAAACAACGTGCAAACACCAGACTGGGTGAAGCTTAAATACCAAAACCATGAGAGCCTGACAAGTAAGAAAAACTTCAGAGGATATGTTTTGTTTTCCTCCTAACAATTTGTTTCTATTGTTTCTCCAAGGTTTCTTCTTTTTCCTTATCAAGTCATTGGCGACATTATGTTACCAGTTCTACAGACTGTGTAATGAATCTCATGATATTTGGTATTTTTTTTAAAGTCTGCATTCCTGGAGTCATGATTACAAGATACTATCTGCTTTCATGAAGAAACAGGGAAGTAATTCTAGTCCCCATGGTTGCAGAGAAAAGTTGAAAGCACACATCATAAAGGCTCAGAAACTAGAATGCAAACAGAGAGAACCCCCAAATCCGTATTTTGTACCAAACACAACTGATCTCTTTCAACAACATAATGGCTTGGGTGGATGAAAGGAATGCAGTGAATACAGTATATCTGGACTTCAACAAGGCTTGACAAAGCCTCATGTGACCATCTCATAAACAAACTGCAGAAATGTAGGTTAGACAGAACAACTATAAATAGGAATCTATCTAAATTGCATTGGAAGTGCGGTGGCAGCGGCTCCTTTAATATTGCTCATTTTGCTATGCACCTCCCACTGCCCCCCACCTCCTAAGGGCTGGCTGAGAGAACCCAGTGGCTCCTCCACTTGCTGCTGACTGACCAGGAGGCAAAAACTGTGGTTTTAAATATGTGGTTGTTTTTGCCTCCCAGCCAATCAGCAGCAAGTGTCAGGGCTGCCAGGGCCCCTCAGTCAATCAGTGATGGGAGGCAAAAAACGCAGCGTATTTAAAACCAAAGTTTTTCTCCTAGCCAATCAGGAGTGAGCTGCAAGACAATTGGCCTTTGTTGGCCAATCAGTGGTGGTGCTGGTGGGAGGGAGGGGAATGCATGGCAAAAGGAGCAAGATTAAAGGAGCTACTTACTGCGCAGCACAATCCAAATTACAGATCCCTAACTATAAGGTGAATAGACAGGTGCCTCACTAGCAAGAAGCAAAGATAATTATAAATGGATCCATATCAGAATCGCAGGAGGTTTCAAGTAAAGTCCCACAGGGGTCTGTCCTAGCCCCAGTGCTATTCAATGTGTTTCTTTATTGTTTGGATGCCAGAATGGAAAGGTTCTTGAGAAAGTTTGCAGACAACATAAAACTTAGGAAGTATTGTAAACACACTAGAAGACACCAGTGCAATTCAGAAAAATCTTGACAAATTGGAAAACCGGGCGGAAGCTAACAGGATGAAGTTCAATGGTGACAAATAGAAGGTGCTACACCTGAGGAAGAAGAGTTAAAGACACAAATACAAAATGGGTGACACCCGGTTGGATGGCAGCACTATGGAAAGGGATCTGGGCATCTTGATGGATGGTAAACTCAATATGAGTCTGCAGTGTGATGCAGCTGCACAAAAAGCAAATGTGGTTTTGGGCTGCATCACTACGAACATTAGGTACAAGACACAGAAGGTGATAGTGCTTTGGTGAGGCCTCACACAGATTATTATGTGCAGTTTTGGGCCTATTTTATAATGGGTGTAGAGAAGTTAGAGAGCTCAGAGGTGGGCGACAAAGTTCATAAAGGGCATAGATGGCAAGGCATATAAAAGGTTGAAGGAAAAGGAATGTTTAGATTATGGAAAGGCACATAAAAGTGATATAACAGTCTTCAAATACCTGAAGGGTTGCCATTAAAGAAGGGGAAAACACCTTTTCTCTCTGGTGGCAGACAGCAGCACATGGACCAATAGCTTGAAGTTACAGCAAAGGAGATTTAGATTGGATATCAGAAGCAACTTCTTCACTGTTAGAAGAGTGAGGCAATGGAATAGACTACCTAGGGAAGTCGTGGAACCTCCATCTCTGAAGGTGTTCAAGAAGAGGTTGGATCAGTATTGGTTAAGGATTATCTAGGAGTAGCTATACCTGTGCTTTTCTATGGGTATTCCCCATGCTTTTTCCCTTTGCTGCTTGCCACATGGGGCCAGGAATAATTTTTCTCCTTCTGTTGCTATACATGTTGGGGAGGGAGGTTTGGCCTTCCTCAGAAGCATTAGGGGTTGCTGAAGCTAAGGTTGGGGATTTTGGGTAGAGCGTGCCAATGTTTCTGAGACTGGGACTAAAACCCAGAGGTTCTGGGATAGAGGGTCTTGACCCTCCACTCAAGATCAAACCAATCATCATATTTGGAGTCAGGTCCCATTGTCAGATTGGTCTAGACAGTGGTTTTTTGTCTTCCTTTGTAACAGGGGGCATGGCCTTCTTCCTTGGCTCTCTTGACTATAATGTAACAACCCTTGCAGAAGCAGGACACTGGCTGCTGCTGCTTTACTTGTGGCAAGTTAGGACGCTCTGCTTTGTGGTTGTGTAAGAGGGTTGACCATATAAGTTTTAGTAATAGATTAGACAAGGATTTGTATGGGGTAAATTTGGATAGGGATGATTCTGGCTCTGGTAGGGGGCTGGACTAAATGACCGCTAGAGGTCCCCTCCAGCCCTACTCTTCCATGATTCTATGATTATTTTTCAAACTTATTATCCTTAAGCCAATCCCATGATATTTTTGGGCCTATCTCATGATTTGTAATCCCTGGGGGCTGGCAATACTGTATCAATTTAGCAGAACTGCGTCACAAACCCTTTAGGACGTTCAGTCAGAATAAGAGAAGCATTAAGTATTATGAGAACCAGGGTAAAAAGGATAAGGATCATCATGTTCCAAATTTGTGCCTTAAGTCAGGTCTCTGAATTAATATTCAGCATGCAACCTCAGAAAGTTAGACCAACATTCTCAAAGGAAATACTGAACAACTTAGGTTTCTGCAAGATGGGAAGATGAGCATACTGAACTGTCTCATAATCAAATAGGCCTTAGCATTGTTGTTCAGCTAGGAGTAACATACATAACAAATGCTGGCCAAACATAAAAGATAAGACTAGTTTTTACTGCATAATCCAGTAGGAGAGATGCCACAGGAGCAGCTGAGGAAGAATAAAAGCAGTTGAGGGACACAGATCAGCCTGTGCAACAGCAGAAAAGAAATCACATAACTTTGGAGTTAAAATGCAAGTGAACAGAGCATATATTTTCTCAGGGCCAGATGTTAGATGGTAGGTGCAAAGGACTCCTCATTTTTCTTTTTAGTTAAGGATTTTAAAGGGAATTAAAGACTGCATACATTTTAAATGTGATGTGTATTAGCACTGTAATACCTGATTTTGAAAAGATCTGGGCTGTGTACAAAGGAATGCCTAATTTGGATGCAGCAGTTACCACGTCCACATGTGCAAACTGGGTATGTGCACTCACAAATTACCAGTCTATTTGAGTGTGCAGATGTCCTAACTGCACACCCATATAGATCTGACATTCAGCTGCACACAGCTTTAGGTGGGGGAGGAGGAAATCAGGCCTTTTGCCAGCATTAGGTCTTTTTCTCATTAATTCCTTCTTTTCAGAACAGTGCCTACAAATGTGGTCAAGTCCTACTCAATTCAATGGAATTTTTTCTTGGCTTTAGAATGGCCTTTGACAGATAACCCTAAAAAAAGAATTGCAATGGATTTTCTTTTAGTTGGCAAGAACCAAATTCTGTATTCGTGAGACCAGAAATCCTAGTAGTAGGTAACTGTATAATTATAATCCATGTGGATAGGAGATCATGAAATACAATTCTAAACCAGTCCTTAGTACTATCTCCAGAGACTATATGCTTGCTGAAGAAGTTTGCGTAGCTTGCAAAAACAAACAAAACAGCTTACTTGAAAACTGAAAAACCAACTGGCTATGCTTATCTTATTAATTTGAATGAGGCTCTGGCAAACCAAAAAGCGTAAAGGAAATAGCTCTGTAACACCTAATGATTGCTTAGACTGGAAAACTGCTTCTCTTTTTCCTTGGCTTATTATAGGAATGGATCATAGTATGACATAGCTTACATAAAAAAATGCGCCCAAGATCAACTAATGCCATATTTTCAAATCCATGTGCACATTTTGTACAGTATCACTTCAGCTTTTTAACCTTGTTGAAAATCTAATTTCTGACAAAACAAAGCAAATTCTAACACAATTAAGAAGTAATTAAATACATAGTACACCTTGTTTACTTGCTACTAAGTCAAGGGAGTCAGGATAAGTATTCTAATGGGACCAAGAAGCTAACATAGCAAAAGCAACTCTGGTACCAATAAGTTCATATTCCACCCCATTTGACTCCTGCTTTCCACGCTGCACTACTACCATGTTTACTATAATCCCCATGTAATTGTTTCTGAAGTTGACACCTTGTGAATTCTAGCCCACATTGTCATGTATTTTCTTGTCATGTATTCAAAATTAGTTGGGTTTTTTTCTCTAGTTTGAATGCACAAAAAGATTTACCACAAACCCCAAACATCCCACAGGTGCTGAAATACCTAGGCCTTGGAATATGCCCTGAAGGTCACTAAATAGGTAATTTCCTAGCAATTGAAATCTGAAGTTGAGGGACTGTCTGAAGAATGCTCTGCCAGGCACTTTCTTGCTTAAAAAGGCGCCTCAAAATTCCTCTCTAAGCTAGCTGTCCCAGGGCCAGCACTGGTGGGGCCCAGAGCAGGGCGCAGGCTGGCAGGGGTCTGTGGAGCCAGGCTGGGCTGCAGCAGCAGGGAGAGGGGGCAGTTAGCCCAGCTCCATACAGCCCCTACCGGCCGGGACCCTGTAGTCCTGCTGCCCTGCTCTGGGCCCCCCCAGCGCTGGCCCCGGGACGCTGGTGTGGGCCCTGTGTTCCTGATCACTCCCAGTGCCCCCCCAACCCCATGGTACACGCGGGGGGCAGTGCACAGCTCTGATCCCACGCTCACCAGCAGGTAATGAGCTGGTGCTGAGTACGGGGGGAAAAGTGGCCCCTCCCCTGCCCCACGGTTGGTGCTCCCTGCTGCAGCCACTTGCAACCTGCGCAGGGCTGTCCTGAGCAGACACAGGCAGCCCCATGCAGGTTGCGATCGGCTTCAGCATGGGGCGCCAGCCACAGGGCAGGCGAGGGGCCACTTTTCCCCTCCTGCACTCAGCACCAGGTTGTAACCTGTCCCTGCTGCCAGCCTGGGCCCTGCACCAGCTCTGGGCTCACCCGTCGGGGCTGCTTGCCGGTCAGGGCCCCCCTGCTGGCCGCATCAGGCAGTATTTGCCACTGCTACCTCTGTGCTGCCCAGTGTGCGAGCTCCAGGTGGGCAGCAGCAGCAAACACTGTCCAGCGCAGCAAGCAGTGGGGGCTGCAGCTGCTGCTGCTGTGGCGCAGCCCCAACGGGAGAGCCCGGAGCTGGCGCAGAGCCCAGGCTGGTTGCAGGGGCGGGTTACAAGCTGGTGCTGAGCACGGAGAAAGCGGCCCCTCCCCTGCCCTGTGGCTGGCACCCTGCCCTGCAGCCGCTCACAGCCCATGTGGGGCTGCCTGTGCCTGCTCAGGACAGCCCCACGGCAGGCTGTGAGCGGCTGCAGCAGGAAGCACTGACCACAGGGCGGGGGAGGGGCAACTCTTCCTGGACTACTTTTCCTGGGGCTCCTTCCCTGCCCGGGGTCCCCCCCTTTACCTGAGCTTCCCACAGGCCGTATTTTGCCCACCCCTGGAATAGAGCATTATGGACAGACAGACAGACAGATTTAGGCTTTTATAATATTAGAATATGGAATAACTTAAGTCTGGAAAAAAGTCACTGAAAGACTTGTCAACTCTCATTAGTTGCAGCCTCACTCAGGAGGTTTGATACATAAATTATTTTTCCCGGCAGCTTTCCAAACTGTTCAAATGGAGAATCTACAAGCAAAAAAAAATACACTCCTATCATAAACAGACAAAGGTCGCATCGACCCCTTTAAACTAGGAGTGAATTTGCATCAGAGTCCATACTGGAAAGAAAAGGCTTTGAGTTTATTTTGAAAGAATATATTAATTTTTTCTAATTTGACAGTTTGCCATGTTTCATGGAGCCTTTGTCACTGATAGCCACTCAAAATGAGGATTACAATCTTCCAGTAAACAGGGAAGTTACTGTTGAGTCTGTAGATGACTGAGGAGGCCGACTGAGCCAGTTATTAAAGGTGGGAATAAAGGGGTATTCCCAGGCTCTTACAATTGTTTATTTGCCTGCCAAGAAAAAGAAACCTTAAGTAGCTCTGGATCTCCTTTTTTGATTTTCTACGGAGAAGTTGTTAGCCATGTTAATCTGAAGACAGGCAGAAAGCATGTCAGGGTAGCTACCCTACAGATTAATTCATTCAGAAATGCTTAAGCTTCTGTAGGCAACAACCTATTTCATCAGAGGCTATGAATCCCATTTCATGTAGAAATATTCAAAGTATCCAACAAAGTAGGCTGTTGCCTACAAAAGCTTAAGCATTTCTGAATGAGCTAGTCTCTAAAGGCACTTTCACAAGTGCTGGGGGGGGCAGGGGGAGAGATGAGGAGGCTTTAATTAGAGTGGCTCCAAGAGCTGCTGTAATTAAAGCACCACAGCATCTCATGTATTAGCGTCCCCATGCTTCAAAATGCCAGTGGGGGTGCTTGAACTGAAACTCATTAAACAGGCACTCCCACCACCATTTCGAAGCACAGGGATGCTTATATACAAGACACAGAAGTTAGCTGGAGTGTGTTAATTACCACACTCCAGGAGTCCCGCACATCTACAAGCACCCTATGTCATTACCCTGCCTTATTTTCTGCTTGACTTTCTAGGTAATTTTAATTCAGTGTTATCTCCTACTAAGTAAAAGTAATGTTTGGTGTCCCCACAATTTACTAATATCACATTAATCCAAATGGCCTGTACTCTGGAGCAATAACATATTATGCGCCTCAAGTGGTGGAAATCAGCATCACTCCACTTGCAGAGACGTATCAATTTGTGCTAGCTGAGGATCTGGCCCTTTATGCTCTATTACCTAGTTACATTGACCAGAGCTCAAAAGGTATATTACAGAACCACAGTAATGCTTATCCAAAGGCTTGACATATCCTAACAGATGGTACTACAAATTAAGGCATAAAAATAATAGAAAGCCAAAGCCCAAGCCTCAATCCCATCATCAGTTCACACTGAATTCTCATTAAGCTACAAATTCCTATAATACTTCTATTTTCTGTTAATACACACAAATAAACAGCAGCCAGATTCTGATACCCTGGCTCCTGTTAAATAAATATAAATAAAATTGTAGTATAAAGCTTGTCCTTTCATCAATGCATTCTCCCATCATTTCCTGCAAACTGTGGAGAATGTGTGGTCAGCAAACAACTAATGCTGGTAGCCAAGTCCTCAGCTGGTGGCAGTCTGTAAATACACTCAAGTCAGTTGAGATGCACAGAGTTATATCAGCTGAATCTCTATCCTCTGTATTTAGCATGAGTTTGTCTTCATGGAGTGCGCATGTGCAGGCTCCGATTTGTGCAGGCTGTTTGAATTTAATCAAAATGGCTTAAATTTTATTTTAAAACTTTTGCTTGCTATTTAACATGTAGACTGAAGAAACACCTACGAGTCAAGCTCCACTCTGCTACGCACTGTGCAAACTAACAGAAAACGAAAACCTGCTTTCCAAAAAAATCATATTCTCTGGAATGATTGTGAGCATATATATTTGAGAGTCAATAGTTCACTCACAGGATTTGAGCTGTGCTGTTTGATTCCAAGCGGTGGCATGGTAATGCATCTGTTCTTAGCTGGATGAGCGCTTAGGAGGACAGCATGGAGAAGCCACTGAGGATTTCGGTCTCTTAGGGACAGACAGGAATTAGATAAACAGGACTGCAGAGTTAGAATTTTTGCTGGAATTTACAGAGGATAATTTGTACTGAAAGGCAGTTTCCTGACTATAAGCACCTCTGAATTGGCTGTAAGCAGACTCAGGTGAATACTGATAATTTTTGTATCTTCTTTTGAAAATGGGGCAGAGATCTTTGCTAGGTCCCTGTGCAGAATAGAAAGAGCTAGGGTTCTCCTGAAGCAATCCATTGCTGGCCAGCACTATATACTCTCCACCTGGATATGCTGTCCTGTTAAAGAAGAAACCCTTGCTTTTTCTTGTTCTTGTCCTTAAACAAGGAAGAATCTTACAGAGTCAAAAGGTGTTCTCTATTGCCAACTAACAATACCTTATTGCCATTACTCATTTATATTGTTTATATTTTTCTATTGCCATACTAACAATGCATCCAGTTAAAAGGAGCTTACATGAAATAAATCAATGCAGGCAGCAGACCTGAAAGCTGCTCAATTAAATAATGGTTTGCATGAAAGGGAGAAAGCAGGGAAACCAAACCTTTAATACTTTATCACCAAGTGGCTTTTCATCACTTACTAGCTCATAACTGACAAGGTTAATATCCAAAAGAAAATTGGCCAGCCAGCAAAATATAAAATACATACGGGGAGGATGACCTGAACAAGATGCTTGATATTATTCATTAATTTTTATAACATATTTATTGTTAAGAAGTGATGCTCTCTGCAGATTCCCAAAAACCTGATCTCTCTGCAGTGAGTTTGCAAATAAAGCTCAGACCCACAATCCTTCCATTCACGGGCGAATCCAGAGGGCTCCACTGACATGCTGGTGAGCTCTGAGAGCTCAGTGTCATCCAGGATCACAGAACATGTGTTGCACATGTGCAATGAGCTCTCTTCTCTTCACTTTGCATGCACCACACATCTGCACCTATTGCCATGATCCTGGATCCACCCATGCAGCCATTATTGACCTTTATGGAACAACAAATGAAGCTCAAAAAGATCAAATCCTAAAGAAACTGGGAGATAAAAAAGAAAAACTCTCTCACTGGTGATCTGCAAAGGATGTTTCATAACTAGGATTGCAGGACTGTTCTCTTAATAGAGGATAAGGATATGGACAGGTGTTCCTTTGTACTGCTATAAAGTATTTCAGACCATTGTGGTACTACAAAATATAAGGCTGTAGGGGCATACAGGCATTCCAGCCCCCTTGGCTAGAGAACTACAAAGTCACTACAAAGGCAAATTCTCATAGTTTCATAGTTTCTAGGGTCGGAAGGGACCTGAGTAGATCATCTAGTCCGACCCCCTGCCGTGGCAGGAAAGAGTACTGGGGTCAAACGACCCCAGCAAGGTGTTCATCTAACCGCCTCTTAAAAACCCCCAGGGTAGGGGCCTGCACCACTTCGCTTGGAAGTTGGTTCCAGATCCTAGCCAACCCTGACCGTGAAGTCGCGTCTCCTGATATCTAGCCTAAATCTACCCTCTGTCAGCTTGTGACCATTATTCCCAGTCACTTCTGGCAGTGCTCGGGGGAACAGGGACTCCCCCAATGCCTGCTGATCCCCCTGACTAGTTTATAACAGGCAGGGTGGAAAGAAGAAAGAATTCTGGAAAGAAGAATTAAGGACTGTGTGCCTATGTGTACAGATAGTACCCATATTACTACAAAACCATAAAGTTCCTCTTTCAAAGAGGTACTATTTTATAGCACTTCAGTCATCTTTGAAAAACTGTACACTTGCCTTTTGTAGCTCTAAAAGGGGATATTTATCACTACAAACTTATGTCTGTCCATGGCCTAAAGGACTCCTGGAATTCACAAATTCCTTTTTCCCTCCACTGTCTGGCCATGCCAGGAATGACAAATTTTGGGAATTCTCAAAGCATCGCTACTGGGAATTCCCACATCTTAAGTGAAAAACAAAATTATACCATATTTACTCAAATACAAGATAAAGTTTTCTCCCTCAATCAGCATGAAGGAAAAAGTGCCTCGTCTTACATTTACATATAAGGAATACATTGTCATTAAATACATTGTCTATCATTAAACTGCTGCCAAAAGCAGCATGTGCTCAGTAATGGAAGCCAACTATGAAGTCGATTAAATGTAGCCAACCCTAAGCATGACTATAAGACACATGGCCCACATTGGGCAAATATACTGATGGGAACCTTTTTATTTATTTATACATTTTTTTTATTTAAAATACATCTATCACTCTACACTTACAAAGCTTTAAACATTGCGAATCCTTGTTTTACAAAAACTTCATATCACGAAAACAACTACATATCCAAAAACATACAACTACATATATTAAACCCTTAAACCACATACAACCACTTCCCACAAAAGAAGTTACAAAATGTTTTCTTCATACAGAACCCCATGAAAAACTATTACCTCAGTAACCACCTGAAACTCTCTGCCCCTCCCATCAGTCCTTTCTGTTGGTTTAGTGAAATAAGCGTTCCCAGTCCTTCTTCACACCTCCTCTTCTCCAATATCTTCCTTGTCCCAATGGATGTAATATTTCAGTTCATACAATCCCACCTTCAGGCACTCTCTTTCAGTGGAAGCCAAACCCTTAAATACCCAGAGGTTTATTAATTTCCATAAACTACTTTTAACACATGCTAATGAAGTCCTTAATAATGTTTCCTCTTGCCCCTTTGGCCTGAGTCCATATAGTACCATCTCCCATACTAACAACAGGTTTATTTTGGTGACACTTGGGAAGCAGCAGACCCACTCCCAAAACATGTCCCACCAGTGGCGACGCATAGGGGGTGCATAGGGGTACACATGCACCCCCTGAGAGTGCTGGTGCACCCTCTGTCAGGCTGCACCCCCTGCTTAAGTGATGGGCGGGGGGGGCAGGTGGGAGCGCTGGTGCCCCCCTGCAAGCGGCAGCTGAGTGGGAGTGCCGGACGTAGCACCACAGCCACTTTCAGGAGCAACGCAGCTAGTTCCCAGTTGGTGAGTTTTGCCACAGAGGAACCCCCGCTACCCCCTGGTTGGCAAGACTGGCTGCGGGGGGATCGACCCCACCAGTTGGTGAGTTTTGCCACAGGGTGACTCCTCCCAGTCGCTGGGGGAGCATGTGCCGCCCCGACTAAGGTAGAACCAGTCACCCATGTGTTCCACTGTTTCTTCTGCCCTTCGCCTCTCCCTTGGCGACCTTGATGAACTCATCAAGCTCCATCTGTGTTGCACCTCTCTCATTGGCAAGATATTTTTTACAACCATGCAAGCTAAGTCAGCATGTCTCCTTTAAGTTGTTTACATACCACTGCCCACACCTTCTTCACTTGTGCTTCTGTGAAATTTCCCACTGGTGCCATCCTGTCTTCCTTCCTTACCACTTTCATCAATTTTCTATGATCCTGCAGGACCTCCAGTCCTACCTTCTCTATTTTATACCCCTGAATGAAGCTTTCCATCCAGGTGTAATGAATTGGCAGCTGCCACGCCCATGGACTCTTCAAAGAGGTCTGATATACTTCCCATTTCCTCAAAATTGCAGCTGCTTGAAATTGGGCAATATACATTACTTTCCCCTCTCCACTCATTACCGCCTTGCATACCATGCTTATATATTTCACATAGTGGAACAATCCCAAGTTTGGCAGCCCACGTCTCCCCATATCTCTTGCTTTGTGCAGTTCAGCTCTAGCCAACCTTTCTCTTTGGGCATTCCAGAAGAACACAAATATTTCCCTCTGTACTTTAGTTAACTGTTGCCATGTCAGTGGGAAGGTGGGAATACAATTCCCATATGCAGAATAATCAGCACAACTTTAAACAAAGCCACTTTTTAGGCAAAGGACAGTGTGCTTCTGGACCATAACTGAAGTATTTGCTGTAGCCTTGCCATCACCTTTTCCCATGCTGTAGTACCTTTCCCCTTGACATCCATGAGGATCCTAGTACTCGGATTTCTCTCTCTTATTTGAAGGAACAACCTCTCCAAATCCCTCCAGTTCCCCACTCCCATTATGGTTCTTTTTGATTTAGTTTAGCCCTCATCACTTCTCCATACTTGGATGTATGCTATAGCACCCTTTTCAATTACTACATTTATATCATCGATGTGTAATGCACATTTTACCTTTTTCCCTCCTGGTTATGAACTTGTCTTCTCTTATTCTTTGTGCTAATGGTTCCATGCTGCACACAAACAGTAGTGGCAACAGGAAGCACCCTTGTCTCACCTCTGTATAGATTTTAAGGGCCCCACTTAGGTGCCCCTTAATTTGGACTTGACTTCTTTATATGGTAACCTTATCCAACATATAAGCTTCTCTGGGAACCCCATTTTTCCTAGCACCTCGAATATGTAATCATGATCCACTCTGTCATACATTTTTTCTAAATCTAGGTTTGCTTTAACTGTGTTTGTTTTTCTCTCTTTCCCTTTCTTGAAGAGGAAGAACACAATGCCTCTTCAAAAAAATATTTTCCTGCCTCTCCTGTTTCTGCTGTTTCCTCAGAAACTTCCATTATGTCCCTCCCTACCCATGCCCAAAATTTCTTATAATACTCCATAAACAGTCCATCTGCTCCTGGTGATTTCCCTCAGTGCCACTGTGCTCGGCTTAAAAAGAGTATGCCTCCATGACCCTGTCCGAATACCGTATCTGTCCCACACCACCTACAAATGCATTACTCTTTGCACATGTAATTCCATCCACTTTTCTATTTCTTCTGCCTCGAATTAACCCATATACTTTCTTACTATAATCACTCATTCCCTTGACTTGAAAAAGCCTTGGCTAGGATGATATAGTTTGGGATGATCCCACTTTGCACAGGGGGCTGAACTAGATGACCCCCTGAGGTCCCTCCCAACCCTAATTTTCTATGATTTTAAGATTCTTTTTCAAGTCATGGTGAGACACTATACTGAATACATTTCAACTTCCTCTTCACTCCCACAGCTTGAGTACTGCCTTTCTTTCCTATTCCCGATGATTACTGTTTTCACCAGCCTTCAATATCTGGCAAACATCACCAAACATGGCCCCAAACAGTTCACTCAAAATCCCTCTGTTGCTTCCTCTCTTAGCCTAGCACATATGAGGTAGAGCTGGACCAGGTTGCCCTGTGCCTCTTCTGCATACACATTTTTGAAGGATCCCAGGACTTCTGACAATAATACTTGGTTCTAGTCATGAGTCAGGGGCTAATTATACATGGCTTCTTCATGAAGGAGGGGTGGTATTTGGAGTATGCATACATACTGAGCAGTCCTGAGCTGTGGGGTCACCATGGCTTAAAACATTGTTGACTCTGCTCAGACCCAACCCAATGAACCATGATACATTATGAGTCTTTTGGCTTTGCGCCAATATCTTGCATAATTTGTACTACATAAAAGTAGGTACAAATGTGTTACTTAAAAGTCTGTTGATGGGTTATCTGTGCTAAAACTTGCAGCAGTTTCAAAAAAGGTAACATGCATCAATTCTGGGTGAACTAAGTCTAAGGGTACCCATAGTAATATGCAAATTACTACAGGCATGTTTATTTCAAAGTCAGTGTGTCAAAATTTGCAATGCATTTCCATATGCTCAGGAAGAACAGGGTCTGGTGAGAAGGGGCCACAGGGGGAAGAAGCTGAGGGGCAGCAGGGCATAAGGGGGTTAACCAGCCCTCCAGATTTAATTTCCCTCCTGTAGCAGTGGGAAGGGAACAAATTCAAGAGAAGGCTCCAATAATTCAATTTGATACCTGGAAAATTATAACAAATTTATGTATTTTCCATATACAGAATCTAATTATTGGGGGATTGTCTTATTATCAGTGTCATCTTATATTTGAGTAAATATGGTAATTTAATTACTTACTGATATTAAACAGGTGTTACCAAGACTACCACAGCAAATGAGTCTTGAACAATCCATCTAGAAATTTCTCCCCTGCTTAGTTGTTCAGCTTTTGTGCTGTTATTTCTCTAGCCCTCCTGTCCTTTCTATATTTGGCTTCCCCCTGAAATATATTCCATTAGTATATTCTTGATGCCACCACTGGGAACACTACTGCTTCTGGTGCAAAGTGCCATTTGTATTCTCCCCACCACACCATGTAGACTTGTTAACCAGATCTACAAAGAGGCTAAGCCACTTTGATGCTGTGTGCTGCAATATTTAAACTTTTTACTTGTTTGCTTGGCTCCTGTGGTTAAATCCACAGCCCTAAGTTACCCAAGTGTAATATGAGGGGTTACAAATATCCCCAGCCTAGAACACCCTCCATGCCTGGTGGTGAGGGTATGCACATGCAAAGTGCAAGATGTTTGTTCAAATCTTCTCAGGAAGATGAGGGAACTGAATGAATTCTGCAGCTATTCTAAAAAAAAAAGGGACTACCACAATCACCTTGTCTTTGGACTGTGTTTGAAGAAAAACACTGCATTTTATAAAGATCCTGATTGAGCAGGCAGGCTGAAAACACCTGCCAGAAGCCCCTCAACTGAGCCATGCAGAATATAAGGGAATGGACAAACAAATGAGCAAGTCAAATGTGGGCAGAGACCAACTGCAAAACAACTGAAGCCCAGTAACTGTCTGTGTACCTATTCTTATAAGTGTAAACTAAGCTGGTGCAGCTTATTCTTCAATGAAACGGAGTTATGTTGCCATGGGTTTAGTTTCCATTAACCATGCAGTAAAAGGCAGCACACAGAAAGTTACTAAACATCTGCTTGTCTGTCGTAAGTCCACCGCCTTTTAACTAACTAATTTGCTTTGTTTTCTATACCTTAGGCACTAAGCTGCTTGGTCCTGTTGAGATTGAGGTGTTTCTAGGTATTTCCAGAAGCAAAATGTTAAGATTTTAGGGAACTTGAACCTTAAAACCCCACCTCTGCACTCCAGATGCCTCCCAGGCTAGTGGTATGTGAGCAGGGATTCTGAGGATGCAATTTTGGATGTGGGTGCCTACAGCTCATGTTAGTTCCACCCTAGATACCTAGCTTTGTACAGATTTGATCCCAATCTAACATTGAAGTAAAGCAAGACGCCCCTGTGACAGACGAGCTTTATTAGACTAGGTACTGTACCAACACACTAAAATGGTGATCTCTGTCCCAAAGAGCTTACAAAGCCAATGTGCAACACGTGACAACAGATGAACGCAGAAGGGTGGCAGAGCACAAGGAAGTAACAAAACAATACTGGTAGGCATTACAGGCATCAGCCTCAGTACAACAGCCACTTAATCATTATAAATGTTGCCTAGCATTACTACTCCTAGTGGAACAGTAGCAGTGAGCAATTTTTCAGGAGCATACCCTGAAATAGAGAAAACCAGGAAGTTGCGAGCAGAAGAAAAGGGCTTCATTTCTCACGTAAAAAAAATCAGCTTTGGAAAGCAAAGAGTGCAAGTAAGCTACCAAAACAAAGACTATCTATCCACATATATGGCGGGGGGGGGGACTGTTTAAGGTGAAGGACAATGTTGGTATTAGAGCAAATAGGTAGTAGCTGGCCATTAATAAGTTTAAGCTAAAAACTAGAAGATTTCTACCTGTTAGAGTAGTGAGGTTTTAGAACATTCTTTCAATAGTAGTGGCAAAAAACCCCAAAATAAATAAATAAATAAAACCCTAATTCGTTTAAGATTGAGCTCAATCAGTTTATGAAAGATTACATGATGCAGCTACTTGCACCATCAAAGGACTGAACTCAGTGATCTCATAAGGCTGCTTCTGGTCCTATGATCTTGTATCTCATCAAGAGGCAAGAAACCCTGCAAAAGCCCCTTGTGTTTTTCATTTGCCTGCGTGCATATCTTTTTGCATGCTCCTTTAGTATCAACTGGCCACGGGAACTACGTTGGTAGACTATGGAAGAAGTGTTAGTACAAAAACAGAAGTCTTAAAAAAATAGAGGTCAGGCCATCAAAACTAACATGTTGTATTTAAAATATAACTTTTTTCATCTATAGACCCTAACTTAGAAGCAAGAAAAAATGCAGGAGTGACTGGGGAACCCAGCCCTCTGGTTTTATGTTTGGCATTAAACAGGTCATAAAAATTATTGACTTTGGCTCTTTTGGATTTTAATACATTAAAAATAATTACAACCATGCCCTGACTGAAAAAACCATCTCAAAAGTCTGCATGTGAGTCCAGAGCCTTGAAAGAAGTGACTACTTTCCCCATAAACTGAATGTACCTTCAAATATAGTAGGTTATTTTATTTTCTCTCATTTTGTACACTTACATTTCTGTTCTGTGAAGTGAATGGTTTGCAACTACATGGGTTAATTTAGAAAGAGTGGAGGAGGGATGCTTATTTGGTCTATTAAGTAGGAGAAAGAGTGACAAAGTGTCAGCCTGAACCATACTCTCAGAGATGTGTACACACAGTATAGGGAAAGGACAAATCACCCACAGGATGAGTTTTTATAGCACTGTTCTGTCCAGCTAAAGCTGATATTCAAAGATGCTGCCTACCAGGACTGTGCGAAATGGCACTGTTCCATTAAGATGGAACAGTTTTTCATTTCAAATTTCATTTTGATTCGAAACTGCTGTCCCATTTCACCATTTCAACCCTGTTTTGACGTTTTGCCCATAGGCTATAATGGGGAAGCTCGAAATAGCCTATAACTTTGTCATTTCTGGCCTGATTTGGATGAAACTTGCAGGAATCGTAGCCCCTTCTGAGAGCATGATGCTTGCCAAGTTTCAAGGAGGTAGGTGGAGGGGTTTCAGGAAAACTGCATCTCAAAGTCTTGAAAGCAGAAAACTCATATCACATGTATGTTAAGCCACAGCAGGGTCAAAACTACAGGCATGCTAGCCCCTGCTGAGGCCACAAAGCCTGCCACATTTCAAGGAGATAGGTATAGGGGTTTTGGTGAAACTGCACCTCAAGCTGCTGACAAACAAAACTTGTGACATGGGTGACATTGTGTATGTCAAGGCACAGCAGAGTGAAAGCTGCAGGAACGTTAGCCCCTGCTGAGCCCATGAAGCCTGCCAGCTTTCAAGGAGATCGGTACAGGGAGAGTCTGGGTTCTGGGGCTGCTGACAGGCAAAACTCGTGACATGGGTGGGTGACACTGTGTGTGCGTGGTAAGGTGCACCCTCACTCAGCTGATGCCAAGGCAGAAAGCAGGGCAGTTCAAACAATGCTGCCTTTTATGCAGTTTTTCCATCCCAGAGCACTGGGATTGGAAGAGACCTCAGGGGAGGGTGACAGTCACTGGCCAGCTACACAGTCAACAGTGAGAGCACTCCCTCCACCCCCTCCTTACTTTAGTTTCTGTTTCCCTGCGGGCAAGCCCAGCTTGAGCTTTGAAACTTGAAATGTTTCAAAAATTTCGAAACATTTTGACTTGCCTTGTTTCGTTTCAAGGCTGTTTTGAAGCTCTCCGTTTCATTTCAATTTTGCTGTTTTGAGCTCAAAACGAGTTGAAACAGCATTGAAACAAAACTGCCAGCAAAATTTCGCACGGCCCTACTGCCTACCTCATGGTGTGCATTTAACCAAGTAGCAGATTCAAATGATTGCGATCCTTACTAGTTCCACCACCATCTACAACATGGTGCTCAACAAATACAGTGAAAATGAAGTAGATGCTCCTTTTCAACTCTGTTGAAGCACAGAAAAGCTCTGATGGCTGCTGGAAAAGTCTTTCTGTACAGTTGTGAAGGGGAGAGTTTGTTGTTTTATACCATTCAAATTCTGGTGGCTCTCTTTGTTGCCATATAGACTAAATGCTTTTTTATTTTTATTTCTTTCACTGAATGTTTTGAATTTGTAGGAGCTGGTGGCTTTGGTTCCTGCAATTCCCCCCAGAAGCTTCCTGCTTGCAACTGGCAAGAAAGTACTATCAAGCTTATGTACCCAAACCCAAATCCAAAATCCAGATTTAGGTCCTCAATCCTAAACCTCTCATGATTTCACCAGGAATGTAAGTACTCTGCACATCAAAAAATCCAACCAAAGTTTATGGGACAAATTTTCAAGGTGTCTCTATCACATTCTCAAAATTCATTCTTGCAGCTACAGTCCCATGGAAAGTCTTCATTTAGCTCCATGCGATACTTTTACCTTCAACATGGATTTAGGAGCTTCCATTTAGTAGCCAGGTTTGAAAATGTTGGCCATTATTTTTATACAAGTTAATTTACACAGCAACCTCACCCTGTCGGCCCTCTCTCAAGATATACAACTGCTGATATGTCAGATACACAGGACAATTCAGCTCTCTTCTGTTTCAGATGTCTATCTGTTCATCATATTGTGACAGAGAACTTGGGGTTTTGGCATGGAAATGAAAAAAAAATTAAAAAATTAAAAATAAATAACAATTTGGAAATAGGGTGTTTCTCTTAAAACGATTCATTTACAAAAAAGGGGAAAAAAAGCATTGCTTATATTTAATATTACTTTCTTGTGTTTTTCTGAGAGTTGTTAAGATGGTTCATCAGCCAGCCTAAAAAATGGTGAATAAAATTATACAATCCAGTTGGCAGAAGTACCCATCCATGAAATTCCTTCTTTGCACGTGCAAAAATATCATCACATTAACCTTATCACAGTGTTACCACATAAAAGTAATTCAGTTATTAATGGCATAAAACAGGACTAAAACATATGCTTTTACTGTATTAAGTACCAATGTAAGAATACATATTAAGATTGATTAACAATTTAACTGTATAAGGGCTACTTTTCATGGCGGTGCTTCGTTTAGGCAGCTATGGGCAATTTTAAAAAAAAGGGATATTTTATTATCTTCCTTTAGCAACATGAAAGTTGTCACAAGCAATTCAGAGCAAGACCTGTATGTCTACATACAGCATTTAACACAATGGGCTCTAATACGAATAGGAGTAACAACACTGAAATTCTCTCCTGGTCCATTCCCGAAGAAGATTCAGACCATGGTGCACTTTCAAGTGGTTTACACTATTTTCAGCCTCTCTGGTGCTCACAGTTCTCTGACAGAACAGGACCACCAGGCCCACTTATCCCTTTCTGCTGCTCTGCATTTTAAACAGACACAATGCCAACTTCACTGAGCATCCACTACAGGGGAACTTTCTCCTTGGGCCCTTTGAATGCCCCCTAACCATGGGATCCATATAAACTTCTGCAGATTGCTTATTCTCCCCTTGGCCTTGACCCTTCCGGTTGTCTGCTAATTCCTCTAGAAGGCTGAAAGCAAAGGTGACTGGTCCCTTGTAGTGAAGAAGGCATACTGGGCTGCATTAGTACAAGCACTGCCAGCAGACTGAGCAAAGTGATTATTCCCCTTAATCAGCTCTGGCGAGGTCACATCTAGAGTCCTGTGTCCAATTTTGAACCTCTCACTACAGAAAGGGTGCGGACAAATTGGAGAGAGTCCAGAGAAGGGCAATGAAAATGGTTAGAGGACTGAGGCGCATGACTTATGAAGAGAGGCTGAGGGAACTGCGCTTATTTAGTCAGGAGAAGAGAAGACTGAGGAGGGATTTAATAGCAGCCTTTAACTACCTGAAGTGGGTTACAAAGAAGATGGTGTTCTTAGTAGTGGCAGATGACAGAACAAGTAGCAATCATGTCAAACTGAAGCAAGGGAAGTTTAAGTTAAATATTAGGAAAAACCTTCCCACCAAGATGGTAATAAAGCACTGGAACAGGTTACCCAGAGAGGTGGTGGACTCTCCATCCTTGGAGGTTTTTAAGACCTGGGTAAACAAAGCCTTGCCTGGGATGCTTTAGTTGGGGATGGTCCTGCTTTGAGCAGGGGGTTGCACAGAGGTCCCTTCCAACCCTAATTTTCCATGTTTTTATGAATCTGTGGCTTAGAAAATTTGGTTGATTCTCCCTACTGAAAATGGGAGACAAGGGGATATAAAAAAGCTCAGCAGCACAACAATCTTTTAGAAAGGAAGGTTTCCAGACTAGTGCTGAGAAACCCGCAGAAAACTAATTTCCAGCAGAGAAGGTCATTCCCTTTCTTGCAGCGAAGGTACACACTGAAGCTATAGGGTTTAAGAATACCCAGGTCTGCACTATAAGCAGCTGGACTCTGGTCAGGACCTGACATCTAGTTAATAGTTCCAGGCAAAATATGGCCTAAACACTGCAGTGTACTTTTAAAGATTATTAGGCCACACTTTTAATTGACTATTAGATTAGTTTTTAATGAGCAGGAAGTAAAGGAGAGTTTGTTAATGACTTTATTTTGAAATACATTCTTGTTAACACACTGGTAGCTTTAATTGGCATAATGCACTACGCATAGCGGTGTATACACCTTTTTTAACTAACTCACGTATTCAAGTAAGTGTGAAAGGAGGCTTTTGCCTGGATGCAGCTGTGCTAATAAAGTCCCAGAAAACAAGAGGACAGTGTGTTCTAAGGCCAAGACAAACCCACAGAAGACAGAAGCATGAAGCTTTGAAAATGTTGAGAGGACAGGCTGCCAGTAAGAGTCAGACCCCAGCAAACCCTACTGAGAATGGAAGACAGGGGTACAAAAAAATCCTCCCAAGCCAAACAGTCATGGATGAGAGCCTTACACTGGTTCTTTTCAAGCCTAATCATCACCTGGGCAAAGTCCATACCATCAGAACTGATTCCAGGTCCAGGAGAGCAATGGGAAGAGCCTGACATAAGTGAAGTCAAGAACCCTCTAATACCCATGGGCCTTTGAACCTCTTGCAACATCCTTTGAAGCAGTGGACACCACTTACCATATTGAAAACCAAGTTCTTCGGATCCAGTTCACACCTGGTGTAACTCAACTTCCAACAAAGGGAGAGGCATGGTTACAGCAGGGATAGGCTTGGACTTTTACATGTATGTGCTTGTTAACTAGAGCATGAAGTGTATACATTGGGCAGAAACAGATCTTCCCCTTCAATTTTTATTCGACAAACTGAGCCATGCTTTTTATGTTATGAAAACATATGCAAACCTGAGCTTTAATTCAAAGGACTTGACAGTTTCCAAAGGTGATTTTTTCAAATACAAGAGGTAAAAACAAGAAAATCCTAAATCTTAGTAGTTTATATGAAAGATTAGCTTGTTTAGAAAGGAACTGGAAGCAGGCAAGCCTGGAATGCTTACTGTCAGAGCACCATATGCCTCCTGAGCTCACCCTGGATAGGTGCAGTGTACTGGCTCTAACTGAAGGAACAGGGAAAAGGAGCGTTCCTCTGTGGTGAGTTCCCACCACGACTACTATATTGGTAGGCTGACTAGATTGCCAAACTGAATATAGGAAGAGCTTTTGTCCTGAGGAAGAGTAGTCAGGGGGAGTTAAAGATCTGAGTACAGGAAGACAGCCAACAAGCCTGGGGCAGGAGAAGTAAGCGGTGGCTATCCCTCCATCTTGCTGCTTTCTAATACTTTCGTTTCCTCTTTTCCTTGCTGTCTCCAGTTTGCTGTTCTCTCTTGGCCTCATCTCAGTCTTCTTCTACTTTTCACATGTCCTCCCTCATGCTCACATTTGTATCTTTCATATACTGAGGATGTGGTCAGCTGAAGTACCCAGGAAGAGTTGTGTTCCATGGCAAGCTCCCATGGCTACCCATTGGACTTTCAATACATTTTCTATATGCAGCCATCAACACGCACTTTTTATCATTCAGCTGGAAAGATGTGAGGCTTATAGAGCTTGGATCTAAAGTTCTAGATCTGTTTGAGTAAAACATGATATTTCAGTCTAGCAGAACACAGCTTTTCCAGTTCTCTCCAAATTTGAAAGACATTCGTTTGGGGGACATCAAGCAAAGTCACTAAGCCAAAAGGAATTTCAGTGATATACAGTGGATGCAAACAGTGATCTGTGACAACTGTCAGACCAAGAACATGGCTTAATATACTGAGTCCTTTTTAGCTGTCTAACACTTACACAAGTGTTCATGTGCTAATTTGATTTTACCTGGTTACCCTTGCCTCACTTTCTGTAGATTTATTTAGAAAAACCAAAGACCAATTATCTATAAACTCAGGGTATCTGAAGAAAACTGCATAAATGTCTGACCTGTTTTTACATATCCATATCTCTCTGCTCCGTTATATCTCATTTGTTGTTAATGCCGTACGGACTCTGAAAACTTCTGCTGTGCTACTCAGCCTGTCCAACAGCACCAGTTCTGTTGACCTTCTGGGCATGTTGCAAGGCCTGTTTTCTCAGACTTTCTGTGCTGCAGATGGGCCAGACATGAGAGTGTGTCTGTTTTCTGTAGGCTAAGAAGGGACAGGGGTTTACTTAATGCTGACATTGTGTCATCTGGAAGTATGCAATAAATGCACTGTTTTAGAAACTGGACTTCATGCTTTTGTCTGGAGCTGGCTGAATTGGATCAGTTGGGCAGGAGAGACAGAGGTGTATGAGGTCACATAAAGCTGGATTATGACAGTGAATCAAGGAGGCATTCAGAATAAGCTACTTAGAAGGGAAAAAACTGAGTGTACACACACACACACACCCCTTGGTAATCAGTGATTATGGGATACGAAAATATGGAGAAAACTCAGGGCAGCTAAATAGTGTTTTAATGAAATATTAGAGACAACCCCCCACTTCCTCCAAGGAAAACAGAGAACTGAACAAACACAAATATTAGCCAGTTGTGGCTCATAAGCACAGTACTGACCCTCTGTGCTTTGGGTCTACAGGATACCTTTTGTAAGAACACAACACTCCTGGGGCTTGATTGGGATTGGATGGCCTAGGTAGCATCAGAGCCTGAATGCAGCATGGGTAAAATTACACAATGCACTTGGGTCATACTAAATCTGTGAAGTGTTAAGTGATGTTAAAGTTCGAATGTGCTGTGAGCAGTTGCATGCGAAGGATTAATATTGTTTCTTGTCTGCACAGCTTTGACTTGCCACTAGAGGGCTGGCAAGCAGGGGCAAGTCTAGGAGCCAAGACATTTGGGGTGCAGACAAAAGTTAAAATTTTGGCCTGATCTGGCCACAGAAAGTGGCTTATAGCCATGACCAAACACAAGTGCACAGCTGCAGACAGCTTAAAAAATGACTGATCAGGCAAAAATCTGAATCCTCATTGCATGATGGGTCAGATGAAGACGTTTCAAAACAGAGCGTCTTCTGTAACTTCTGTCCGTGCTGCCTGCCAACCTTGAGCTGTTTTCAAAATGGAAAGGGGGAAAGGAAACAGAGGGAGTTTGACCTGGGGGGTTTTCAGCCCCTACTGGGGGGGTAGGGCAGGTCTATTGGAGCCTTCCCCCCACACCTCCAAGGTGGTGGGGAGCTCCAATTCATGCACCCCACCCTCCAGAGCCAGCTGGGGAAACCCTAGAATATGCTCCCTCTGGCTCCCTTCCCCCCCATTCTGAAACAGGGACAGGCTGGCAGAGAGGAGGGGCCATTGCTAGGGGAACTGGCTGCAGGCTGGCAGCCAGCAGCTAGATTCCCCTCCGGCCTGGAACCAACAGTGAACTTCTGTTTGTTTCAGGAGATCGCTGTAAGTCAGAACGCTTCCTGCAAAGTGTTCTGAGTTACAGAGGGGAGCTGCACTTCTGTCTGTACCCTTGATCTCTATCCCTGCTCTGGGCGTTGGGGGAAGAGGATGCTGGAGGTCTGCAGATTGCTGTTCTTATCTCTCTGGAGCAGACTGATGTTGCCCTAACATGAGATAGGTAGCACAGCACAAAGTTAACATAAAAAACTGTGAGACATTTAAACATGGATGCAGCCAGATTTCATCGGGGATCTTGGCAAATCTACTCTCTCTACATGGCTAGAAATGCCAGGTAAAGAAGTATGAAGTTGCCCTTCGTGCATGTTTTTGGTGGGAGGAGATAATACATCCTTACATTCTCAGAAGTAATATTTCTTCCGAGTTATAGGAGAAAATCCCATAATTAGCAGAGTTAATCTAATGTCATGTGACAATAGCTCACTGACAGGTTAAGAATAGTAGAATTAACATTTAGAAAATGAAATTCAGTAATAACTTGTTGGCAACAGCAAGGGTGTGGAACTTTTAAATTGATTTCTCTTAGAGTAGAAACTGGACTGCTGAAGTGAGTTTTGTACATTAGCTGGTTGAGAGTTAAGTTATCACAATAACAAGAGCTGGCCCCAGAGAGAATTCATGCTCGCAGTGCTGATGCTGTTCACAAACCGCTTGAGCCACACTCCTACAGTTTACAATGTCAGCCAAGACCCATGAGTGTATTCACTCCAGGAACCATCTGTTAATCTCAATGTAACAACCATTGTTAACTCGCTGTCATTGGGAAATCATTTACTTAATACCTTTACTCGGCTCTTCTCACTGGGAGACAAAACATAAGAACCATGTTTCCAAACCCAACTACTCTACCACTTGCCTTTACGTGTATTCTGATTTCTTCTTTTTAAAGTCACATCTTGTGTTCATAGATTTTTTTTTAATGGAGTAGCTTCCAGTCCTCATGAGGCTTGTTTATGGTCTTAGCTATTCTTAGCAAAACCCTCTGGTTGGTGAATGGATTAAGCCAACTTTTTTCTGAATTCTGGTCACAGTTGACAAGAAGGATTTAAAAAAAGCCACAACACATAAAGAGTGGGTGGAGGTGGTCTCTTTTTTAGTGTGCAAATTCATTGTCGCACTGAAAAGATGAGAGATTATTGTAGCTCTTTTGTGCTTGGTGTACTTTCTTACATCTGATGGCCCCACTTCCGCAAACAGGTATGTGAAGTCCTGTTTGTTTCACCAGAACTAACCTGTGCCTAAATATTTGCAGGATAGGGTGCACAGTTATGTTATAAAATACTATGGGACTGTATAGCGGTGAAAACAAGGACACGAGACAACACAAACCCAGTCTAGATCAATTCTTCTGTCTGTTGTGGGCTGAGCTATGTTTCTCTAAAAAGGTGTGAGATGATGCAATCATGACATTCCTAGGGCTTTAGAGCAGCATTTGTAAACAGAAGAATATGGATATGGTGGCAATACCTAGTTAAAACGTAACCAAAATTCCTCAGCACCCCTTTAAAGAAACACACGCAAGACAAAATAATCATTTGAGCTGACCTTGCAGTATTCGGCTTTCAAAACCATTTTGTGTTTTTAGAAAATACTGTGGGTTCTGTACTTTTCTGTGGTATTTCCAGCGGACACAGCTCTTCCTGTGGTATTAGACCTGGCACTGCCACAAGAACATTGCCCCTGATTGTCTCAAAGAAAACACCACAAGAAGGAACACTTTCCACAACGGACTGAAAACTTCTCAAAACAAAACAATATTACAGAAGGAAAGGAGGAAAAAAGAAATATGGAAAAGCGGACATAAAGCAAAGGCTGGAGGAAAAAAAGAGAAGGATTTGAAAAAAGACTGTTTGTTTGTTTGTTCAAGAGAAATTCCAGGCCGACTCAAAAGTTTTGCTCGTTTGGAGCTGGTGGATTCAAGCCAGAGTTTTGCCTTGGCTCTGACTCAATTCTACTCTATAACTTTGATTCACTGAAACTTAGTTTTAAATGGGGTGCGGGACTGGAAATATTGATGTTATGACTGTTGAGACTCAAGGACATAAAGGCCCATCTTTCCCACCTCTTCCCCCTCACCCACATTTAAGAGACTGGGTGGGGGAGAAATTCCCTTGTTCCCAGAATTTCAAATCTCTCTCTTCCCAGGCAGTTACCAGCTCCTGTAGCCTTTCCACAAACTTTTTTTTTTTTTGGATGTGCAAAAGTGGGGTCGAAGGGTACAATCTAGATTACATACACTAAGAACAGGTTCTGCTGTAACACGATCATCCCTACACTGCTGTGCATAGCTCTGCTGAGCGGTGGAAATATTCCATTTCTTTAAAGGGAACAGAGTACTCAAGCATGCTTTCAGACTGACAGGCGAGAGACTAACCTTTTCTACGTATCCACACAGTAGGGACAACACACTTTATAGCCGTACAAGCTTTTCAACACTGCCCTGGCAATGTGGGAAGGGGATGGGAAGATAGTTTAGTGCTCATACCTTTTCAGCCATAGACCTTCACTGAGACTCTCTGCATAGCCTGTGGTGATAACAGATAACATACCTGCTAAGAGAACTGGTCCGAGATCACCGAGCTATTTATATATGTGGCTTACACTAAGCAACCGATAGATGATAATGACTCTCAGACTGAGTTGGATTTAAATTAATGATCTAAAGCTGCACCTTCCATTAAACTACTTAATTACTGAGTCACACAGTTTTTCCAGTCTATGAATGTAGAAGTAAAACACTATGGAAGTAGAATTTTTCACTAAAAGGGGGCAGGGTTCAAGAAGACCATGTCCTCAATGGCAGAGAAAAAAAACAAAGCACGCAGATGAAGAACGTGAGCTGCTACTGCCATCTTACTAAATACAAAATAAGTATTTTCAAGAAGCAATTCAGGGAAATTGATTCTGCTTTTCCTAATAATGCTAGAAGGCCTTTTAGCTAAATGTTGTCAGTACAGCCTTGTCAGGGTAGAGCGGGACTTGCCATAACACTGTGGCTGCATCTAGGAGAGAGAATATTATTTTATCATTTAAATTTAGAAGTTGCGGACTAGAGATTTTGGGGCAGCTGCTTATCTGCTTGGAGGACCTGAGGGGCCAATAGTGTCAAACTGAGGGGGAATGAGGAGCAAATATGGCCACAGTATAAACAAATGCAACCTTAGGGCACGTTTTATTTGAACCAGCCTTAGAGGGCAGTTCTGCAGGTGCAAGATTACCAAAATACAGCATATTCTGTTCACATTTTCCCCCATCTTTGGAACTTCCCTTACACATTGGGAGAGAGACAGAGCTGGAAGTGAGTAGCACACAGTCACCTATGCTATACTTGTCTACCTGCAGATTTCCCTAAACGTGGATATCTGTGCACTAAACTACAGCTAGGAACCACAGCTCGGGGCGATGCCTCATCTCTTTCAATGGAAATGATATATTCATCTCTTCAGCATCAGTCCCAATCCTATAAACTTAAAAAAAAAATACTGACCTGAACTTTGCTACATCCATTCATATTATTGTTGGGCTTCTCAAAATGAAAGCCATGAGAAAGACAGGCATCTGACATTTTGTTTGTTTCTTGCTTGTGCTCGTTCAGAGTCACTGAAGCAGTGTTAAAGTTGCAGCAGTTTTGCTACATTTGTATCATTCCCAGCTTGTTGGCAGGTAACAATTAGAAGCTAACAGCTGCTGCCCTTTTGAAAGTTTCCTTTTTGAAACAGCTCCAAATGTACATGTGTACCCTCTGACACTCTGTCATATGACAGTGGCCAAGAAGCTGAGAAAAGCAGTTTCCCATTAAGCAAGGAACATTTTCAGAATTGGGGTTGTCCCTAAACTTTCACAGATCCCTTTCATTATGTTACTGTAGCGCTTCTACTTTGGCTAGAGAGGGTTTGAGAGAAGTTGGATCTTCTTGTTATTACTTTAAAGAAACAATAATGTATGTGTTTCCACTCCTGTAGGCTAAAATATTCCAGGAGTGTCCCTGTAAAGAACTAGCTTGTAAAAATAGATTGCAACAAATGATAAATGAAACATTCAGATTACAGACTAGCAAAGTGGTGAGAAAACAAGGCTCCCAAGAGGTAACTAAGCAACAAGTTTTGAAATTTATGAGGAATAAAAAATACCACAAACAAATAAACAAGTATAATATCAATTTAGAAAAAAAACCTAATTGTCTACTCTGAGCAAGAACAGAAGCAATTTAAATTTAGAAGTTGGGTTTGCAATGCTATTAGCCAACTCCTGAATCACACTTTTAGGCTGGATACAAGTAGCGTTTTGTCAAAATGGGTTAAGAACACCACCCTATTGCTCCACTAATTGCCCAAATAATAACAGACCTGAACCTGACAGCAGATTCTCCCATACCATTGCATGATACATGGATAGTAGCATGCAGTAGATTCACTGGTAGTGCCAGTGTCAATAGAAACAAAGCAGGATGGACCTTCTAAGACCTTTCAACTCGGCATCTAAAAGCTAAAGGTTCAATAACTGATAAGCTGACTGACTACATCAAGGTGCAATTCAGATAGGATGTTTGTCAGGAGGAAGAGGAAAATCTTATGTAGGACAATCACCCCATCCTTGAAAAACCTTAGGGTAGGGTTATTTAGTTTAAGAATGTGGTTGTTCACTTAATCCCAAAAGTGAAACCTTTCATAAAAGAGATCTGAGCTAATCTACTGAGTCATTTAACAGGGGGTGGGATGAGTTACTAACCAAATGAATACTATTAAAGTTGGGGTGGATGGGCAAGGGAGTTTTATCCTTTGTAAACCTGATTATTCACGGTTGAAAACAAAAATAAATCTATTTTTATAATTAAACGAAAAGCTGAAATAAATGAGTATCCAAATGAATTCTGAAGGATTAGATTTGTAGCCCAGTTGAAGAGAGAAGGTAGCTGTGGTGCTGTTATGGAAAAAAAGAATGAGAAATACTTGGACCTTTCCAGATCAAACCAAGAACCATTAGCATTTAAAAGTGGTATCTATTGCTGGTAGGCTTCTTTTGAATGGTTAGGAAGAGAAAGAACAAATGAACCATGCTCTTCCACAGTGTTTGGTGTGAAATAACTACCACTATCCCCCTAAAACTCTGAGAGCTGAGTGGAAAACAGAAGTTTTCATCAAGGATTTTTATGATTCTCTTACTTCTTACTTGTTCATTTAATTTCATTTTAATGGCAATGCACTACTCCTGCCCAGCTCCACAGGGAATGCCAAGAAAAGTAAACCAAAATGTTTTGGGACCCTAAATTCAACCTCATGTGACCCAAAATTCTTGTTTTTCTTTCAGTAACAAGAAAATAAACCAAAAACAGAAGAGAAAGAAGATAATACAAAGGCAACTGTGGATTGGAGGTCTTTAATCACTGATGATGAAAAATAGGATACAACAAAACAGGCAGAAAAGGCTATTTCTGATGGCAGGATCCATCGCACGCTAACTGCATCTAGACTTGGTGAACACCCTCTTCTGTGAGCTGATTTTCAGAAGCTATAGCCAAATTATTGAACTACTTGCCCCTTTTGAAATCCTAGTTCTGCAGTTGTACAAAGACAGAATCTCCATACAATTAGGACAAAAGTCACAAGTTGTGTTCCATGATAAATTCCCCAATTGTCATCCCCTTTCAGAAAAAAAAAAGGGGGAAATTCCTGCAGAAAGGAAATGTGATACACATCCTGTTTAAAAATTATCAAAACTTCTCAATTAAAAATCAGCAATGAAACCAGGCTTGAATAGACCAGTCCTGAGGCTCCCAGCCTCAAGGCAGGGGTGGTCAGAAGCTGTCCTCAACCTTGGGAGAGTCCATATAACCCCGTTGTCCCAGAAACATGAATTCTGGAAACCCTGGGGTCATAAACTTTGAGGCAATCTATATGGTAAGAACTCTGAGAGGTGCAGACCTTGGAAACCTTGTTCCCCAACAGCCACTAGGTAAGATGGTAGAAAATCCCTGACCCCTGCATGCACTTTATCAAAAGTTCTTCTACATGGACTTCGCAAAACCTCTGTCTTTTAATTAATCTCACTTTGTAATGACCTGTTTAATTAAAAACCTACTGACCCAAACCCACAATCCTAATTTTACCAACCCCTTTTGCAGCTGAAAAGGAGTTATTTAATGGCTGATGTCCTTAAGAGATGACTACTTCACCACAAATTATTGCAAGAACTCACCATCCATTACCATGTATGACGACAGAAAAAAATATTCTGCAAGAGATAGAGAAAAAAGGTATTCTTGTCCTACTAAGCTCTGACATGTCTTCATTTTCTCTTGTGAACATCTCCTTACAGTCAAGGCTTAGCAAATTTATGTCTGATCCAAAAGTGAAGTACTCTAGGTTGTAACCACCTTAGTCAGCACTGAGGGCTCATGCCTACCTGGTTCAATCTTTAAAAATCTTTCCTGTGGTATCTCAAACTATAATGTTTCATTTCTGTGTTTCACCTCACCAAAATACCTTTCTTGTTATGCAACACAGAAAAGCCTAAATGTAATATATACATTTGAAAACCAAAAAGGCTCAATTCTTCTCTCATTTACATTGACTGGCATACAGGATCAACTGTATAGTTACTAACTAATCCAGTGAGAAGAGAATCTGATGCAATGTTGAAAAACAGAAATATCTCTATGTGTCACATGAACAAACAAACAAAAAAATGTTCTGGTAGATGTTTTGGTTAGCATGTTTGAAATATTTTAAACTAAAATTACAAGTTGTCATTTCCTACCAGCCCAGGCTGCAACTCAGAATACAAGAGAATTATGAGATCAGTGAAATGCAGAACCTCAGGAGGTCACCTAGCCCAATTCCACTCAAGGCAGGATTATCTCTGTTTGAACTGCCCAGACATGTATTTGTTTAACTTGGTCTTAAAATTTTCCAAGGATGGAGCTTTAATAACCTATGCTGAAGACACATTAAAAGGGTAGGGTAGCTAAAGTACTGTAAAAAAGGATAGCAGAACATTCCTGCTGACCAGCCCTGACAGCAGATGTCAACTGTCTAACCAGTTCCTGTTGACTCATTGCAATGATTGTAGCTTGACATCATTCTGGAGAAAAGGAAGGGGAAGCAAGTTTTTTTTGGATAGAGAGATATAGGGTCTGGAACAGAAAGATACTGCAGGAGGAACTTTATAAGTGGACAAGTCCTGAATTAAAATTGAAGTATTTTTATGCATCTTCTCAGACTCAAATGCTTTTTGAAGGACATTATAAAGTGAGCACTTTGACTGAAGAAAGGCATAAATTCCACTTGCCTAGACAATCCAGTTCTGCTATCCCTGAAGTCTGATCAAATTCCCTCTGATTTCAAAGGCAGCAGGATTACATTCTAAAAGTATTAATATTAAATATATGTCCATTACCCCCAACGGTTTACAGAACTTAGCCTTTTGTTTAAGATCAGCCTCTATGATCTGACCCTCCAAATCAAGGTCTTCCCATGGTTGCCATATTGTTATTTTTACCTCTTCGAGATATATTAATGAAAGGCCACTGCCCTTAGTAATTTTCCAAAGACATAATTCTTTAACCCAAGATCTAGGTTACAAGAGTAGAGGCAATGAACAAAAAAACAGTTAAGATGTCTGCACTGTTGGGGTGAACCATCAAATAAGCAGCCAATTAGACGCCAGGATTACATCCTCCTCATTCCAACAGATGGAGACAGAGACCAAGATGTTTGTAATTAAACATCCTCTGTCAATCTCAAAATGTGTAAACAGAGATTTTTCCAAACCCCACGTTCTCAAGTAACTTTGCAAGCATCAGAAGAAAAGGAATCAAATCTATATATATCTATATCTATCTATCTATCTATATATAATCCTTTTGTGTGTGTGTGCGCGCACGCACATGTGTGTGTGTATACATACATACACACATATATACATACATACACACACACACACACACACACACACAAATCCTTATATATAATCTTCATCTCATAATCTCCATATCTATATAATCAGAAGAAAAGGAATCAAATCTCTCTCTCTCTCTCTCTAGATATATATAGATATCTAGATAGATAGATAGAGATATCTATCTATGAAATATTGATTTGATTCCTTTTCTTCTGATATCTATATCTATAGCTCTATATCTATATATCTCGATATCAGAAGAAAAGGAATCAAATCAATATTTCAGCATATAATCTCCATATATATATATCTATATGGAGATTACATGCTGAAGATTATATATAAGGATTTGTAGAAAAAACTTTAAAGGTAAACTAAAAAAATGAAAAGACCCAAAAATACATCATTTTGATGTCATCTACAATAGAATAAACCTACTAATAATCTCAAAAGCTCTGTTGGGGTAAGAAGCAACAAGCCAAACAAGTTGTCTGCTTAAATTGTATCTAGTTAGCAGTAATAATCTGTTGAGCTTTTATGGATGGTTGATGGCTCATGGATCAAAAGTTCTCATTGTTTGGAGCTCCTTAATGTTTGGAGTACTTTGGGTCTGACTTTCAGACCCAAAATCATGTGGATGTGATGTGGGGGAGATCAGAACCTTGGAAAACCAGATCTTTGGAGACTCAAGTTGGGTCCCTAAACTGGTGGCCACCTGAGCCTCATTGTTTCAGGAAATACAAGAAATGTTATTTCTGTCCTGGTGACTTTGGTTTGCTGATGAGCAATAAGAAGGTATTGTCTTGGTGGTGCAAAATACTGAGGAAGAATTTGGTTAGATAAAGTGGATTATTAGCGATGGTGCTTTTTGAAAGGCTGATCTTGACTTACATTCTACTGTTGATGGTGGTGGGTTTTCTTAGACCAGGGTTGTCCAAATGACATGAGTGGTTAAATATTAGCCATGGGGACAGAAATTCCGTAGTGGAGTGAGCAGTGGCAGTGTAAACCTCCATATTGTCTGAGCCAAAGCAACTCTGTTGGTGGGGCCAGGAGCTGTGGGGGGTTAATGCTGCCACCACTCATTCTGCTGTAAAATTGCTGGGTTGAGATCCCCGCTAGAGATGTATTATAGCAGCAGGGCAAGTAGTGGCAACATGGTCAGCAGGTAGGTGTTTGCCCTGCTGCCCCTCATTCTACTACCAGAGGTAGGTCATCCAGCCTGGAGAAGCCTTGTGGTCCAGCTCCAGCCCACCAACCCAAATGAATTGGACAGCACTGTCTTAGAAAAACTGTAGTAAATGCACAATCACTGGCATTTGGAGCACATCATTTTTCTATGCCCGCCTCTATTCCAAGAAAGACTAATTTAGATAATGTTCTGAGGGCCAGCACCCCACCATTCCAAAGAGATGCGCCTTCTTATCCTCTTTCTACTCTTTACTGATGATGTTCTTTCTCTAGTAATTGGCACCTTTTTCTCTCTGAATTCAAGTCACCTTCACAAAGTGTTCAAGCTTTTCCAGTCTACTGGATGAAAAACGAGCAGCTTCTGCACTTATCTTTAGTGCACATTGGTGTCAAGTTGCTAGGCTGGCTGGCTGAATCTCTCAATACAGTACACTTGTACATACTTTTCCAGTCATTTACATACCATTGCCTGCCTGACTGAAATCTACAGAAATGGTGGCCTTTAGTAACTCAGTTATGGTCCTTTTTTTTTTTTTTTTTTAATAATGTGAGAGGTGGTTTCTTATAATCCTGAACATTTGAACAAATTTCCTGAAGTCTCTTGTATAATCTAGCTGGGGTCATTGAGCACATCATAAATACATGATAGTCTAACAGCAAAGTTAATACACACATACACACACACAAATATATACCCACACATACATGGGGGGGTACACATACACACACATATACGTACACACACAGAAATACATACATACACGGATTTTGGCTTTTAAAACACTCTTAGTTGAGTCATGCTGAAGATTCTGGGGCTTCCTCAGATGAAACTGTTTTTTAAAAGTTTTGCTCTAACAGCTACTTGGCTTTGAAGATGAAAGCACAACCTTTGGAGTATTCACCGTTGCAATTTTACAAAGAAAAAAACAGCGTAATTTACAACTTAATTGCTATTAATGATTAAGCTACCTCGCCTAACTTCTAAAAACTGCCCCAAACTGATGAAAAAGATGACTCAATTCCTTTGTTCTGTGTATGTGTTTACCTCTGATCATCCAAGAATCATGAGACTAAATATGAGGTTCAGTTCAAAGAGCTTGATCTACTTTTGACACAACCATGTGATATATGTAACCACTTTATTTTTACACTTCAGGGAAACAAATGATAATAGTATTTTACACAGCAGTTAATTATGTATATTTTTAGTTTGCTTTTCTAAGATTGTAACCTCAGAATACTTACGTTATTCTATTAGGAATTTTAAAAGTTATTACAAGGAGTGGCCTTAAGGTAAGGGAATTTTAGACAGCAAATGAATCTAGCTCCTTAGTGTGCTCCTTTACATATGCTTTCAAGCTTTCTGTCATTTATGAGATCTTTAGCTCTGCCTTTATTCTAGTTCTTTCCCTAGTTTTCATGCATTAGTTTCTTTCTTCATCCCATGATACTACCTATTCAGCTCAAAGGTTCATTTCCCTATCGTTATTCATGACAAATGAGCACTTCCGCTACTTTACTCTGTCCAATCTCTAGGCTTCTGACTGCTCTCACCTTAAAATTGATCTGAAGTCAACAGTCAAACTTCCATTGCTTTGATATTGCCAGACGAAGCCCAGATACCTTTCTGACTGCTCCTTCTATATCACCTTCTCTGGTACCTCATACTCCTATCTGCTGATATTGATCCTGATCCTTCCCTTAGGCTTCTCCTTCCTTCCTTTTTCCCCTTTCTGTCATCTCCATCCTGGCAGTGTTACAGGCCCCTATGGCTTCAGCTACCTCCTCTAAGCAAACTATTCTCCAATTTCTCTGTCTATTCTATCATTTCAACCTCTATTCACCCTTAAGTCTCCAGCTTCCTCTCTTCCATTTCCTTCTAAACAGACCCATTACCATCTGCCACTCAGTCCTTCCAGAAATTAAAGTTCTTCCCTTTCTGAAATCTCTCTACCATTACCTCTTTACTTTTTTTTTTCCAAGTCATGATTGTAATCTGCCAGTCTTCTTTGACTCCTGCATTCTTCTCCTCATTTCCAATATTAGATATCCTATCTCATCTTCCTCTTGAGCAACTGCCATCATCTGGCCCACTCTCATCCTGATTAATGTAACCTTTCCCTACCTCTGAACTCTTCCTCTTCCACTCTACCCAAAAGAAACAGCTACAAAAATCCATATTCCTTCCTCAATCCCTAGATTCCACCCTGACATCCTGTCACTTGCACCTCCAAATGAAGTCCCTCTTCCACAGTGATAAATTCTGAAAAGTTCTTAGTGCCCCTTGCATCTCTGCCTTCTTCTCTTCAGTCTTCTTTCCTCACTACTAATGTTCTCAGCTTTGTACCTTTCATCATGTTGCACTTTGAACTCAATACAGCGTCTAACTTCATGCCCCCTTTCTGTAACAGGGGACATACAAGACACTCAACTAAACGAAACAGGGACTGCTCGTGTAAAGGCTGCTGCCAACTCCATTATACAGTTCCAGGGAAAAAATTGTATGTGGATGCATTGTTAGCAGCCAAACCCAAACTAAAGAGATGCACTGGAGAGCATAGTATCCTGTGCAGCCCATGGTGGCTGTGGGAATAGCACAGCTTTAGATTGACCCATGAGAAAGCATAAATACATTTTTTTCCTCAATTCAAAGATCCTTTCACTAATTTCCTGTCACTCACCACTCCAATTTGAAGTCACTCTTATATTGTGAATGAGAAACTAATATTTTCAGTTTCAAATGAGCTCTTAAGTGTCAACTGCAACATGCAAGAGTCTTTTTATTTGCCCAAGTTATTAAATTTGGATCCTCCATTGTTTGAAATGATCACAATGATTTAAAGGGCCAAAGCAAAGCAGAAGATTCCCATGCCCCCCCAGCAATGACAGCAATGTGAAGATTTCAAAAAATACCTTTGAAAATATCTGAAAAACAACTTAGACAATATTTGAACAAGGATATAAAGCGAGTAAAAATATCAAGCTGTCATATACAAATATCCATTAAACTCACTGAAAACTCACTGAAAATTTGCTCACAGACAGCTTTCTAAGAAGCTGAGGAGGAGTTAAGAAACAGCACTTTGTATCTTACGCAAACATTAGAAATAAAAAATTCCAAATTTACCTTCATTTTCCAGTTTTTATATATTATATTGCTTGTTGCAGAGGAAACGATTCAAATTAATACAGAAAAAAAATATTACAAGTATCAAGAGGCTAAGATAAGCATTTTGATTCCAAAAGGGAATCAAAGGCCTATCAATCACTCAGGGTACAAACAAATGTTTGTGAGACCTGGCTTAGGTTTAGGTGGCTTAGTTAAAAGCCATCTAAAATCAAAACCAGAAGGACTGTGTACAGGTGTCTGCAGTCTGCTGTGAGTGGCACAGGCAGCTGGAGGTAAGTTAGTCAGGGGGGAACAGAACAGTCAGGGTCAGGATGTGGGGATAAGAATAGCACAGCCCTGGTATGCTGTTCAGTAGGTGTAAGTGTTTACTAGGTTAGGTTAAAACTCAATAGATTAGGTTAACTCTTTTTTTTTAATCTTTAGATCGAGCATGCCATTTTTAGGGCAACCTAAGCCTTGTGAACATCTACATGCTGGGGCATTTATATAGACCTTGATTAGACTGATCCAAATGTAATGCTTGTATGTACCCTCAATGTACTTTAAGTCCAAATCATGACACGGTGCAGAATGCAGGGAAAGCATGTATACAAAACCTGAATTCTCGTGTCCCAACTGTAGACTCTGTTACAAAATATATTACAGATAGTTTCACATTGTGCTAAGTTAGTGGCTGAGAGCCTGATTGGTGAGGTTTATGCTGTACACCTGAGATACCCACACAACCTAGTGATGATGCAAATGCATGGTTTTATAAGGTCTACTTTTATGGATTATATCCTAAATACTTTTTTTTTTATATAAAACATGTGTATAAGACCCATAGCAATTGGCTGTTGTTTCAGTTACATGTATATTGTGACAAATATTGGTCACAAACAAAAAGTTGACATTCTTATACCTTACTGCAGTAGTAGTAAATCTCCCTCTTTTTAAACACATTCTCTATCAGTCATATCTAATACTTAAGTATCACAGTCACACTGAAATACTATGAAAACTGCTATTATGCTTAGTGTAGCTATAATGAATAGACGTATATTTTCAAAAACTCATGTGAAATTAAATATTGTATATCTAACTTTCTGGCTAATGGAAATAGGAGGAGGCTTTTATAACCTTCTCCCTGGCAGTCAGACAAGAAACAGTAATTAGTCTGAAGGGAAGCTCAATTCTCTTTGTAAAACTTCACATGCATAGCTCTTCAAGGAATATTTGAGTGAAAAAACCCAAGAAACTTAGAGCTTGTCAATACAAGCTAATGATCATAAGCTCCTACAGGTTTCATTTAAAAGGGTGAAACATTGATTTCTCCTTAAGTAGACAAATATGTTTTTAAATGTGAAACTTTTTTATTTTAAATACTGTACCTTTCTACAGCATTAGTCACTCGCAATTATTTTTAATAAATTCATTTTATTTGAACAGCTAAAAGTTCTTAATTAGAAGTATATTTCCTTAGTTTCTCTAATACGCAAGATATGCATTTGCAAAGGAAAGTAAGCACATGGAAAAATGGCATATGAAAGTAACTTTTGTATCTTATGGAACAGTTAGCTTTTTTGGTAAAATTCATGCTGCGGTGCTAAAATACAGGGTGGTTGAATTTTCCTTGATATCTTCATCTTTGCTCTTAAGCCAAAGGAACACAATGTTAAATACTATATAACTATGGCACAAACCACATTCTTTTGTGGGTGTTCTTGAACTGTTTCAATAAGCCCTAGAGCTATCACAAATTATCCCGTGATTCAAAGCTTTAACCTTCAGAGAAAATACACAAGACAGCTTCACATTTTTTCCGACTGAATACAGCATTGTAAATACTAATGCTTATTTGAGAAACATGATAGAATAGCAGTCGAAAGTGAGTACACCTCAGCTGTCATGTTTATTGTAAATGACTTGAGTGAAATCTATTTTAAAATGCAAATTGTCACTAACTTTTCTAATATTTATACTGCTTTAGAGTTTGCGTGCTTTGTTTTTGTTTAAGAGAAATATGAACATGACAGTAGTTCAAGGGAAAGCTTAATAATTTGTTTACTAAGAAAAAAGTAGATACTCTTTCAAACAGATTCATTTTGGATCATCTTCAGCTGATATTAATAAAGTATATCTTATTCAAAAAAACATACTATGACTTAAATGCAAGTCTAAGAGATTAATAATAATAATAAAAAATAATAATTAAAAAAAAATCAGGAAAGCTCCTCATGTTTTACAAAGAAAACCTGGGTGTGTACAAAAGCCCTCCTTCTGTGCTAAATGCAACTAGTACAGCGAGGTTTGGATTTACAGAATGTAGCAAACATTCCACAGGACACAACCTCTTTTCACAGAGTAGTTTGCATTTAGCAAAAGATCTGATTCATTGACAAAGATTTCAGTGTGCAACTCCACAGAGATACCTGCACAGTTGAAAGTATTTTTAGACACAGTGCCATGCCTTTTATAAGGAAAAGATTTTTTTAAATGTTCAAAATTCTTCCTTTTTTATTCTTTTGTATTTTCAGTATATTTTAGGCTTCAAAGACTCAAACTTCACCTCTTTCCATCACCACACCTCACTCATGCCAGAAAGACCAACATACAAAATATTGCCAAAGAAAAACAATCTACAAAATTATTGTAAAGACACTACTACCACATTTAAAAAAATACAGGTACATGCATGCCCATTTTGGGAGCATCAGCAGCAACATCACAACACTTTAACAGTACACAGAACTACCAAAACAGAGGAGAATCCTATACAGTTTCTTAACTGTGATCCAAATCTTGAAGTCTTTTCCCCGTTAGAAAACTGGGGAGTCAAAACAGGCCAAAGAAGCAACAGTTGTTAAGTGACAACCAACTTTACATCACTTCTATACTATCAGTAAATAGTACCGTCTATCAGCTCTCTCTGTGCTTACCCAAAATGAGCACCTAGATCAGCTAGATTTGAGGCACCACTCCATAACTTTTGTGAATTTGGCAACACCCCAGCTGAGAACCACTGTTATAATGTCACAGCTTACCTACTTTACCTCCAAGCTGCCACACTGCCAGCACCAGGTGGATCTGCCCTGCTCACCTGTTTTCAAGAGGCTCTTGTGTAACCTAATGCAGACAAGAGCACCTGCTCCTGCCACAGCTGCTTCCTGGCCCCACAGACACCTCCTGGAAACAGAGATACATGGAAGGGAGTGTCAACAGATGGTGGCAACAGTGGCAGCACTAGTGCCAGTGCCTTGGTACTTTTAAAAAGATTATGCAGCACCCCAGAGTGCTGTGGTATCTCAAGGCACTCTTTACATGTACTCCAGGGGTGGAAGGGCAGTGCTTTAATTAGTGCAGTTCATAGAGATGCTCCAATTAAAGCACCACTGCGTCTCCTGTATCAGCGTCCCTACACTTAATGATGGCAGCGTGGGTGCTTGAACTAAAGCTCATTCAACAAGCTTTAGTTCAAGTGCCCCTGCTGCCATTTTTAAGTGCGGGGATGCTGATACAGAAGACGCAGGAGGCTGCTGGAGCACAGCCATTGCCACACTCCAGCAGACTTGACTAAATCAAGTCTGCTCCGATGCACTGGAATTCCAGCATGTCGGAGCAGCCTCCACGCTCGTGTGTAGGCACCCCCAGTTGAGAACCACTGGCCTAGATGAAAAGCAGTGTCAAAGGCTGAAGCCAGACAAGACTGACATGATTCTGGTTAGAAAATATAAACACTTCAAAGAACTTGCCTCCCCTCTACAATGTCTTTGGATTCCTTAATACTACCACATAGTACAGGGATTCAATTTTCTGACAAGGTACAATCATATTAGACAAAGACCTTGCCTTAGCAGTCCATACATTCATAACTTCCAAAGCTGGTTATTGCAACTCACTCCTATATCTAGGAATTAATCAACTCAGGCCAAAAAACTCCAGTTGGAGCAAGACACAACAATCCATCTGCTTAGTAATGCAAGCCTCTGTGAACAAGTCACCTTGGCTCTGCACTCCCAGAAATGCCTATGTGGCCTCTGAAGCCATGCTCCCTTACAACTGTGCTCCAGTGAAACACAGAGATTGTCTACTGGTACAGGGAAGGTGCATGAGTTCAGGAGACAGAACTTTCTCAGGAACTAGGCTGTGGAAATCCCTCAACATGAAATATTAATCGTCACAGATCTCATCACCCCCAGAGCTAAACAAATCTCTAATTTCTTCCTTCCATAAACTCTTCTCATGGATACACTGCCAAAAAGGAATCAGATGTTATAGTGACAGGGTCAAGGTAAATGCCCAAACAAGACAGAAACTGTATAGCTGGATTATGCCTCCTAGGAGTAAAACCTGCAGGAGAGCAGTAAGGGGAGGAAAACTCAATGAAGTGTCTGTAGAAGTTTCCCCAACATCACTTTGTTGGTGAGCGGAGGTTTGCAGAACCTGTGGAGAATCCAGCCAACAAAATTCCCATAAGAGGCCTGTGCTCGGATTCCCTGACAGAACAGCTGTGCCATGGTCTCTGCTGAACAATTCAGTCATTTAGATCCTTTTTGAAAGAAGCAATGTTTAGTTTCATTAAGGAACATGAACTAGAGACTCAAGCCCAGCTTCTGTTACTTTCCCAGATGAATGTCTGAGAAGCTACTAAAGGAATAGCGTGCCTCATCCAACTCTGCCCTGCAATGTGAATTCCAAAACACACTCCACAGCATCCTTCAACAGGGAAAAGAAAACCACATGGTGGAGGCAGCTTACCCTTCACTCATTTGGGACCTGTACATTATTCAGGAGAAATGACTCATCTTATTCCATAACTTCTGCTGAAAGGAATCAGAAAGAATTTACTGGATACAAAAAAGTATGGATGTCACCTCACAAATCTCAAAAGAGCCTTTGCAGGTCACTCCTCCAGAAAGAGAGACCACACTTTTGAAAGAGCCACCCAGATACCACATGAAGAATTACTGCAGTACAGAAGAACCCCCCCCATGAATCGCACACCACTGGTTATGACATATCATCCTTCCCTGGAACCTATACGGAAAACCCTCAAACAATTACAAGCCATACTAGAAGGAGACCCAGTTCTTAAAGAGATCTTCCCAGAACCACCCATCCTAGCCTTTAAACAAGTACCAAACCTTGCCAGCCCCATCACCAGAAGCAAACTTCCTATGGCCCAAAACACAGCAAATGGATCCAGGCCATGCCGTGACAAGAAATGTCAAACCTGCTAACACATTTCCACCACCCCCACAATTACTACACCCCACAACAGAACCATCAACATTCCTGGATCTTACACTTGCACCTTCAGATGGAAAATATGTAGGAGAAGCCAAACAGCAACTGTGCACCAAAATGAACATACAGTACACTGAAAATCTATCAAAGACAAGAATACCCAATTACCTGTGGGGGCACATTTCTTACAAAAAACAACTCTCTCTCCAGTCTCTCAGTTCTAATCCTCAAAGGGAATTAACAAAACACCTTTCACAGATGAGCCAATGAACTTAATTTCATCAATCTACTGGATACAAAAAATCACGGATTAAATACAAACATTGGATTTATGACACATTATAACCTGTCTAACATCTGACTCCCCAGCTAACCTCTCCACTTCTTACCAGCTATACTCATTCCTTTCATTGCCCCCCCACACCCATCTCTCATCTATTGATTACAGTTACAGTCATTCTGCTTCTCCGCCTCACCTGTCTCTCACCTATTGACTACCTTAATTTACATTTTAACTGCCTTTCTTGCATAGCTGCTGACCTCTAGCTGCTTTACTACTGCATCCAGGAAGAGCACAGACCAACTGCAGATACTTCCTCTGCCTGATGAAGGATATTTGTGCCCAAAAGTTTGCAAAGAACAATTTTTCCAACTATTTAGTTGGTCTAATAAAAGATATCACATTTACCCAAAGAACCTTGTGTCCCTATGAACAAATACATGACATTTCATGATAACAAGGACATTGTAGATCCACTGCCATCTCCCCCCCCAGAAAAATTAATAATGTACCATTATATTTTAAAAAGCAGTTCCTGGAACTGCACTTCCATCATAGCATACCAAACAGGATTCACATAGTTTTCTTACATAGCTTAGTTCAATCCTACGTTTCAGCCCCATTGGCCTTCTGTAAATCTCTGAAGAAAGCCAGTAGGAATGAAATCCAAGATTGCACTAAGCTATGAAGGGAAATAAACTATATTGAAGCTTATGTGAATATTTAGAAAATTTTCTAAACAAGATGATAAATAAGTGGCTTTACTGATTTGATACAGGCACAAATATGTCCATTAAAGAGCCACTCCAGCTCAGAAAGGACGTTCAGAGAGTAATTCCAATGAGTAACTCTAGTATTCGGACCTTGGAAAGTCTATTTGCCCATGCACTTGAAACAGGAAGTTTCCTGAGAGATGCCATCAACTGCTTCTTAAAACTAAGATTTCTCTCTGTAATAAGGCCAGTTCAGACCCAAGGGCTCAGCCGGTCCCAATCAATGCATCAGGACAATTCATCCAGAGGTTGCAATGAAATAGGTGCCATGTGGAACAAGTCCAAGTCAGTGCCCAGGGCCCAGTCAGTCCTAATGAGTAACGAGGCAATTAAAACAGCCTGAGGCCATAGGCAACATGCTCCACCCCTCTATCCCTTAAAAACTGGGCCCAACCTGCAGTTCTATGTCCTGGCAAAAACTAAGGTACTTAATTCTGACCTCTGTGTGCTCCCTCTTACTGGATATCTGGTTTTGACTCTTGGCTCTTGATTCTGGTTTGACCTCTGGCACACCCTGACTCTGGCCTCAGTTTCTGATTCCAGCTCTGATCCTGACTCCTAAGGTGCAGACAGAAGAGCAGCTTTCCATTGTAACTCATGGTGCTTTGCAGGAAGCACCACGAGTTAATGATTCCCTGGACCCTTCCCCTTCCCAGCCCTGGCACTATTTTCAGAATGGGAGAGGGGAAAGGGAGTGGGAAGGAGCTCATTCTGGGGGGCCCCCAACCAGTGATGGAAGGTGGGGTGAATGGACTCCAATACACCCAACCCCATCCTCCAGCACTGACTTAAAAGACCTCAAACTGAACTGTATCCACTCCCTTGCCCCGTTCCCACTCTGAAAACAATGCCAGAGCTGGGAGGCAGTGCAGATGCAAGATACTGAAATTGATCCATTTTGGAGAGTTTTCATATGAACCCTCATGCAATTAAAATTCAGACTTCTGCAGGATCAGGCCCTTTTAAAGTGCTCTTCAGCCATGCACTCCTGTTTGGTCACAGCTGTAGACCACTTTCAGGGGCCAGATTGAGCAAAAACTATCACTTCTCTCTGCCCCTCTAGACTTTGCCCATCTGTCAGGTGACTGCTCCCAATCACTCATGCCCTGGTCCCTAACGTTCTCACTCCCTCTTTTTCAAGTTAAGGTTTTAGCCTTCTTGTAAAAATAATCTTCCAAATATAAACTGAGCACAATCTGTTGGAATGCTGGCTTCCCAAATCTGCAAACACGGGCCATGTCTATATTGCCTCCCTACGGAGCCAGCTGCCAAGAAAAAAAGCCCTGACTGCTTGCTCCCACAACTTATGTCCAAACTGCCAAAAAGGCAGCACAGATAGATGGTAGCTGTGACTCCAGCTCCAGTGCAGGCCAGGCTGGAAACATATAGAGCTAAGCACTGTTAAAATGGTCTCCACTGCTTAACATTGCTGACCCCTGGCTTGCAGGAGCCCTGAAGCACTCTCAGGCTTTCCCTAGGCAGTGTCACAGAGTCTATCCTGCTCAAAGCTTTTCTTCCTGCATGTTGCAGCATGGTGAATTGGGTCAGTCTCACAGGTGCTGGTGGTTACCAGAAGTGGAAATTTACAGAAACTGCCTCCCTTTAATTCTGCTAAATTGGCTCAGGAGTTTGTGTGCTGAGCTACTGGTGGGAAGACTGCGAGTTCAAGTCTGAGTGTGGCCCTAGAGAGTCAGCTGGGAAGTAGGTGCCCAGTGGGAACAAGGAATTATTTTAAGGAAGAATTTCTTCATGGTTAGGGTGATCAGAATGTGGACTAGACTTCCCAAAGAGGTGGTGCAGTCCCCAACTTTGTAAGTCTTCAAGAGGAGACTGAATGGACACCTTGCTGGGATCATATGATCTCAAAAGTATTCCTGCCCAGAGCAGGAGGGCTGGACTAGAACTTTTAAGGTCCCTTCCAGCTCTTAATTTCTATGATTTTATGATAAAGATCTGAGCAGCAGCAGGAGCTTAACTAAGCCATGTACTAGTTTGGAGCCCCAAACACAGAGATTGGGGGGTATCAGGGGAGTGGAAACCCATTGCTATCTTCCTTACAGAAACCAGGAAAGAAGCAGAGGCAGGAGGCTGTTCCCTCTCTCCCATGTAGCAGCCAAGGAAAGTTGGAGGCTTCAATTTCCTCAGAAATGAACTGTGAGAAGAAGAAATGGAGCCATTAAGCAAGATACAGGGTCAGCTCCTTAGTATTTATCCATCTATCTTCCCTTTTTCTGGCAACTGCCGAGAGTAAGAGAGAAAGGCATATCATATATACAACATGACTGGTTGCAAAGAACAACAAAGGGAGGAAAAGTGTAGCAAATAGAAAGGTGTAATAACAGTGTAGGAGATGTACCAAATCAAACCTTTAAAATGGACTGAATGTGAAGTTGTTTGACAGTATTACAAATCCATACAGAACAAATGGATATGGGCACATGTAACACTTCGAACAATTTAAATGTGGTTTAAACCTGAAGTGGATAGACATACAAGCCTGTTAAACTGTTGTAAATCAGCCTGGAAAGTTCAAAAGTGTACCTGGAAAATCAAGCACTATTCTGAACCAGTTAACTGTTATGCATGGACACTACGCATTCTGTGACAGTTTTGGTTAGTCCTCCAGGCATCCTACATACATACGCACACACTGCCTACCTTTGTTTGTGAAAAAAAATAAACAAAAAGTGTTCCAATTTAGCATGTTTATCTCATATATTTTAAAAGAAATGGTGAATTACCACCCCATTTTCTTCTAACAACTAACTAGAAATGTTGTTCAGAGATTGTTTCCTATTTTAACCATTTTATCTGCATCCACGGTAAGTCAGTAGCAAATTAAATAATAAACATATTACCCAGAATTAGGTGCAAAAGTTATCATCAAAGTTATTGTACTTGACAAAATTACAGCTATTCACATATAGAAATGTACGTGTTCTAGTTATAGCACATTCGCAATATGGTGAGCACTAGTGTAGATAGTCCTCCCTTCTTCCTTTTTTTTCACCTTTTAGGGTGAAATCCTGATCAAAATGAAATCAATGATGAAACTCTTATTTGAGTTTAATGAGACCAGGCTTTCAATTTTAGTCCCACTCTGACCAGGGCTCCATAACAGTATTAAATACCGGTGGTAATGGGAGATCTATTTACACCAGCACTCACAGTATTTTTATGGTCAATAGAGAGGAAGTGGACTTAGCAATGCCAAGAACAGTTTATAATATTTCTCTAGTGTAGTCAGTGATTACGTCTAAGCTATTTAAGAGCTATTCTTCCAAAATAATTCTCTCTTTTAGAGGGGGAGATTTTCCCGCATGGATAACAGAATTGCTTAATTTGAAAATGCATGTCCAAGTCTCTAGAGGGAAGCTTGAACTTGTCCTTAAATTTCTCTCAGTTTATTTTTATTTTCTCATGGAAAAAAAAAAAGTCACAGATGTGTTGTAATTCCTCTTTTTCCATGTCCTAAAAATGAAGTCATCTTGACCTTGAGGAAATCCTAGGAGCCCTCTGAAATAGGAGGTAAAGGAGAGCTTTGTCCCCCCAGATTGTAATGGTGTTTAATACAACAAGGTGCAGGAAGACTTGTAGTGATAATGAGGAGCTGCATCCACAAATGCAGCTATAAAAGCTTTTCAGTCCAGGACTGTGATGCTCCAAATGAGGAGGATCTCTCACATTCCTTACATGCATATCCTTAAGTTTATCTCACTGTGGCTGCTTTTGTACCTTTGGGATCTTAATAGTCTAATATTGTGCCTAATGCTCAAAGAAAACTGGGGGGAGAGTTGAGGAAACAGGCAACTACTATAGCACCTCTCCAGCAGACAGGGTAATTTAACTTCTTTATAATCCTATGTGGAGAAACTTCAAGCCAAGACAACAGTTCTGTCTGAGCATTTATCTGAAAAGAACATTTAAAAAGTCATTATGTATGCAAATGTACTAACCATACTAAAGATTTATAAGCAAATCATGATACACCAGTTGTTGTTTTATTTTTGCTTTTGCAGTGTGTACGCAGCTGGAGTGTAACAGAGGGCTCCTATATGTCACTGCAGTATAAATGATACAGAGACCAATAGTACTACCTCATCCTAACCTCATCTGGAAAATCAGCAATAGTTTGAGTTCATCTTCATTAAAAGAGCAGTCTGTTTAGAGAGAAAGCATTAATATCAGAGACTGCTGGCAGTGCATGTAGGTGAGATCTTATCTTACTGACATTACATCCCATGGAAATATGTAAATATATCCATTTACCACATGCATATAAAACCATTTCATGATTACCCTAGATATTTATACAGCAAATATGAGTGATACAAGCTCTTAAAATTGCATGAAACAAGGTACTACTTTTTTGCCAAATCAGTGGGTAAATTGACTCAATAAGCTTTATCTCAGTCTTATCAGACCACCTGTCTTTGCTCCTTTAATGTAAGACTTAAGAGAGGAAATGAGCACTTAGCTGATAGGATTTCTTCAAAGAAAAAGATTTGCTTCAGTTACCTTTGCGTTTTTAATGAGATGCCTTAATCAAAGGTTGGCATCACTTCACGAGGTGCACCCCGTCAAAGCTCTGAGGTGTCTAAAGCACAAAGGCCAGACCATCCCTAGTTTGAGCCAAACAGTAAGGCTGGTCCTGGATGGCAAGAAAAAGTTTACTTCCATAGTTTGTCAGATAAGAGACTAAGCAGAAATGAGTAAATAACTCCTCTACCAAAGAGGAGTTATAGCAATAAAATGGCAGTTTTAAAATGGATAACAAATCAGCATGTTCTGCAATCATTCATGTTTTCCCACATCTGCAGTCTCTCCAGTTTTCTCCTTTTACTGCTTTCCATCTAAATTCTGATTGCCATGACATCTTGTGAGCACCATTTTGAGGGAATTTCTTTGCAATACATTGAAGACTTTGTTGGAAAGGGCAGCATATATCATATAAATAAGGCTAAGCAATGAGGATCTGAATAGACTGCAATGTACTCGTTTTTTAAACATGAATAGGATGCCTTTGAAGTGATGTTTGCTCTCAGATGCTGCATAATTTATTATTGTATCATCATACTAAGGATTTCAGTGGTTCAGCAGCTGTACACAGCTTGGCTTTTTAATGAGAATTTCTAATATTTTTGGTGGCCAGATTATTTTCCTATTAGTCTCCAGCTCTTTAAGGTTTTTTTTTTTATCATCTTGGTTGAGTATACAATTTATGCATATACAGAGACATCATGTAGCAGGATCATCATAAACAGAATGCCAATTCTACTGGGAACATTTTCTGACTTGCAACAAAAATGCAGCTGCCACTATTGAGCCAATATGAGGACGGTGTAATTGTTTGCCTTTAAAAAAAATGCTGCTCAGAAACATTTTTGGCTTCTAACAATATTCAAACTATACTTCCAGGGTTCTCCTTAAAGTAAGTCCAAATTCATTCCAATTAATTCAACATCAATCTTTGGTGTTGGCTCACAGAAGGAAGACAAAAGACACTACAGTGCTCATATCTGAGTAGAGAAAATAATAATATTCCTTTGTCCCAAATACTATAGATTTTTACTTTTTCTTCACCCTACTCTTCATTCTATTCTTCTCTTTCACACCATTTCTTTCCCCAGTAGTAAAAGTAGGGTCTGGACTAGTTGATAGATAGAGCCACCTGTCCCCAAACTTGGCAACTCAAGAGCCTGGAAACGTATGTTTTGAAAGAAAGCTGGTGAAGCTGGCAACTAAATATGATGAACTATCCTGCCTTCAACAACCCTGGCACAAAAACTAAGAACAAGACATTTTCCTACTCATGAACTAAACTACCATTAGGCCTCTCAGACAGACAATCCTAACAGGACTAGGAGGCTAGGTTACCTCCTTTCAAAGACATTAGAGAAGCATAAAGGATTTGGATACTACAAAAGAAAGGCATGGGGAGTGCCATTCATTCAAGAAAGAAAACAAAAGAAAAAGGGGAAACTCAGAGAAAAACAGTTTGTTAGAAATAACATCTCCCTTTTGCTCCTATCAGCATATCAGGCAGGGTGTTATATCCTGGCAGCAATGCAAGCTGGACAAAGCAAAACACAACTCCCAGGCTACAGAAAGAAAGAAGAAACAAAGTTAGTGCAACAGGATACTGAGCATCTCTCCGACAGCAGCTGGAGATAAGGTAATTCAGTGCTCTGTGGGAGGCACTCAGTACCTTGCAGGATGAAGCACTTAACAGCAAGAGATTTCTCAGACTCAAAATAGATTTGACCTTAGGATTCTCTTCCGAAAGTCCAGAACAAATTATATCACCATATATGAATTCTCGTGTCTCGTGAATGTGTCTCTTGAACTCTGCACTGGTGCTAAATACCTAGAGTAAACACTTATCCTCTTTCAATCTAAAATGCTGGGTACAGATCAGACAAAGACTTCTAGTATGAAGCCTGGAAGATGCTGATATTTTACAGTTCCTTGCCGAGTAAGATGCGTTACCCTGTGAGAATCTCTAAAATCCCTTGGGACCTAATACAATGGATATTTTGCACAGAATTCACTTTCTACCTGATTTACCTTTAATAGGATATCTGGGATATAATGGAATTTAGAATTCACATTCTGCATGAATTTAGTACCAATTCCTGTTGACATACATTTTACATCTAGAAGAAGCACATAGCATAATTTACTAACATTGGAATTAATTATTTCAATTAATCACAGGCTGCTTTAGGAAAAAGGAAAGATTTGCAGAATTCAGGCACCACCCAAGGTTTGTATTAGCACAGTTAGAAAGATTTTTTAAAAACACCAAGCTGAACATACAAGAAGTTCAGAAGAGCATATCACGATTGGCTCCCAAGCAGAACAGGATGTTGGCCCCACCATACTTTCTGCTGCCAGTCCCTTGCCCATTCTGTCCCCCTTCCCCCACATTCAGATAATTCCACAAAATGCCAAACACAAACAGGAGGTCTTTTTTCCTTAGAAAATTTCCAAATTTGTCATCATATTGAGGCCCTTTTTCTGAAAATTTGGGACAAACCCTATATCTAATATAAAAATCTATGGTTAAAATTACCATTCACAATAATGTGGTCCGGTCTCCAACACACAAAAGGAGTGGGGTCTGGCTTAATGACATTGGAGCAATATTCAAGATGCTAGGGCAATGGTTCTCAACTTAATCAGTTTCAAGACACCTCTCCTTAGACTTGAAGTGCCTCCCACCCTTGGAGAATACTAGCTTTTAGCTTTCATTTGTTTTTTTGACTATGGAAAAGCAGTAGAGCAATTCTTCTGTTGCAAAGAGCTCAGAAATCACAACAGGTCAGAATGGTTTTGGCACTATGGATTCCTAGTGTACGTGCCTGGGTTATTTTATGAATCGTGAGTAGGTGTTTCATGCTTGACAGTGCAAATATTGTGCGGCACCCTTAAAAGGATCTCAGAGCACCCCACAGTGCCATAGCACCCTGGTTGAGAATCACTACCTAGGGATTAAGGGCCTTGTCCATAATCCCCTGAAGTGAATGGCGAACCTCCATTTATATAAATGGGCTTTGGACCAGGCTCTAAGCATGAGGGGAATTAGAAGGGTCAAAATGAATTCCCAACAGCAAAGAGTTAAAGGTTCAAAGACAAATAAGAGATTCTTCACTCAGATGAGAAATAAAAAGCTAAAACAAAAACAAGTTTTACTGGGTCACCTCCAATTAGAAGGAACGATCAAAGAAGATAAAGACATGACTGAAAGGTTAAATGTTTTCTCTGCTTAAATCCTCACAGCCAAGATTACCTTGGACTCCTTTACTCGTAATGTATTCTTGGAGACTGAAGAATTTCTGAAACAAAAGGCCATGCTGTGGCATGTTAGCATACACCTTGAGAGCAAGGAACTGTATTGCAAGATCCCCCTGTGTGAGGAGGCAAATCATGTGCTCCCTTCTCTGGCACCCTATGCCTGCCCCAGCATTGCCTGCAGCTGCTCCTGTGGGGACTGCTGCCACTGCTGCTGCCTTCTCCTGCACTTCCCCCCACCCCCCTGTGCTGGATCTCCCATGCTCCCAGAAGCGAACTCTGCTGCAAGTGGGCAGGCAGGCCATGCTTCTGGGTCCAGTGGGAGGATCCAGGAGGGTGGTGGCCATCATGCAAGACCCTGCAGGAGTAGTGAAAGGCTGCCCTTGCCCTCTGAGATACTGACCAAGGGATAGGAGGGGGCAGACAGTAGAAAGAGCAGGGCATGCAGGGTCAGGGTGAGGGTGAGGTTCTGCCCCCACTGCCCTTACGTGGCACCTGAGAGATTAGGCAGTCTCAGCATTTTTAGTTTAAGACCCCTCCCAAATCTTTTCTGAATTGAGATCCATCTCAGTGATTTTCAAATGGGGTGCTATGCAATTCAAAAAAGTTATGGAGGTGCCTTGAGGCTAAAAAGGTTAAGAACCAGTAGTATAGAGACTAATGCTTTGCTTCAAGAAATATGCATTCAGTGTCACTTTTTTAAACAGTACTATCTCAGCACAGCTATGATTTCCTCCAGCAGAGGAATGGAATGTGTTCTATATTTAGGGGGAAAAGGACTCAGATCTTTTTCAGCAAAGTGTGCCACCAATTTTAATCCAGAAACAGTGTGCCCCAGGTATCAGAAGTCTGGGAAACACTGCATTAAATCACCCAGCCCAGACAATTACATCCACAAATTCCAAAGGAGCTTAGGTATGAAATGGCTGAGCTAATAACAAAAACATGCACCTTCTCATCAAAAAGTGGTCGCTCTCCTACAGGAGTGGCGTATAGCAAATACTGTACTGATATTTTAAATAACTCTCTGGAATTATCCAGAGAATTACAGACCAGTAAATCTTTACCTGGCAAACTACTTCAAATAATTAAAAACAGAACAATAAAACCACTGGAAGAAAATGATATGTGAGACTCTAACCAGTGTGGTTGCAGCAAGTGAAAACTGTCTCAATAATCTCAGAATGCTTTGAACAGGTCAGAGCAGTGCACAAACGAGAGTTCATTGATGTCATTTATTTAGACTTTCAAAAGACCTTTGACAGCATCCCATATGAGAACTTACTAAGCAAGCTAACTAGGTGTAGAATGAGAGGAAAAGTCCTGCCAGATCAAAAAATAGTGAGGACACAAAACAAAATATTGTATTAAATCATCAGTTTTCTTTATGGTATCCCAAGGCTCTACATTAAGCTGTTCATTCACTTATTAAGACCTGAAAGGGCATAATTACACTAGCAGAGGTCTATAATATATACCTTGTCTAATGTGGGGAGCAATTTGCTAGTTTCCTCTGCAGCAGATAGTGCTGGACTCTCTCAGAGGCAAGAGACTGCACTTTCGGTCTGAGGCAGCATCACAATTTCCATGGGATTTACATCATGATGCTTGCATTTCAATGCTGCATTAGTACTAAACTCCCAGATCTACTGTGGTTTGTTTAATATTCTGTAACAGCGATTTAAATCACGTAAAGAGAATGTTAGCATGAAAGGTTTTCAATTAAATAAGATAAGCTCTGATCCTGCTCACACTTCAGCAGGTGCTTAATTTTACACATGATTAAGTCACATAGGACTACACATATGCTTCAACTTGAACATTTAAGCATTTTTAGGCTTAGAATCTTAACAAGTAATACCAGGATTGCAAAATTCTACTTCCTTATACACCTTTTTTCTATGTTTCTGTAGCTAAGAAAAATGTTTTTATTCTCCATTATATCAGTTATAACGGTAAAAAGGATGGACAAATATATTGTGTGTTTGGGTTACCATCTGTTAATCATATTTCTGTAAAACAGCTGTAATACAACATAGGCAGTCCAACAGACATTAGAAAAAGATAATTAAGAACAAACATTTGCAGTACAGGAAAAGTTTTAAACCTAATGTTCAAATCTAGCCCTGGCTTTAGTGTATTTAGTAGTAACAACATCAATATTAACATACAGGGTTAGAACCTGAAAACACCTACTCATATGCCTCACTTTTATAAGGTCAGAGCCTGGGATGCAGAAATCAAGTGAAACAGAACCCGCACCCCCCCAAGGCAGTTTTCATCTAAGAGTTTAAGACAGTGGTCTCCAATCACCTCTGGCATTTAAAAGCAACACAAGATCTACCGTGCAGCACTGTCACCCACCCCCTTCCTGCCCCCCCGCCCAGCAGGTAAGTCTGTGGGAAGGTCAGATGAAGGCAGAGGGAGAAAAAATTATTTGGGGGTGCACCGCACCAGCAGGTAAGTCCCACCCGGCCAGGGCCCCACTCAACTTATCCCTGCTCCTGCCTCTGTGGCACTGTCCCTCACCATGGGGACCTTGATCTAGCCCTCACCCCATCCCTCCCCAATGGACTGACCTGCTGGGCTGGGGCACACATGTGCATGCATGCGGGCACTCAGCTCCCCACCCCAGCCTCCGATCAACTCCAAGAGGCTCTAAGATCTACCACAAGAGGCTCCAAGATATACCGGCAGATTGAGATCCACTGGTTGGTGACCACTGGTTTAAGACGAGGAAATATTTATGCCTGCAATGGAGAAGGTGAAATCTCACTGGGTAGTCAATAGGGGTGTGCGAAACAGGCCATATTTGATTGGGATTCAGCCTGAATTGGGGACAGTGATTCAATTAATTGATTTGGATCACTGTCCTGATTTGATTCAGCCGAATCCAAATCTAAATATTAAATGCTGATTCACAGAATCAGTGATTTGGCCATAGACACAGCTTTAAATGTTTTTTCTATGTACCTTGAGGTACCAGGTGTGGCTCATGAATGCTGCAATGCTGGGGCGGATGGAGTGCCCCACAGGAGTGTTCATGAGCCGCCTGGTACCTTGAGGTATGTAGAAAAAAACATTTAAAGCTGTGTCTATGTCCAAATCATCAAATCTTTCTGAATCAATTTGGAGGGTTCCAATTTGATTTGGAGAGATTAAAGGGTCTCCTGATTCGATTAGGATTTGGAGATTTGGCCACCGAATTGGGCCGAATCGTATCAGCAACCAAAGCACTGCATAGCCCTAGTAGTCAACCCAAACTATTGCTACTTAATTAATTATTATTTATACTCTAGTAGCACTAGAGATCAGACCCTATTATGCAAAGTGATATACAAGCAAATAGTAAAAAAGTCTTTGGAGAGTTTACAATCTAAGCTTTAGGAAGGAAAATTATTCAGCTGAAGACAGTGCTGCAACCTTCACTGGCTACAAGCTCTTTTATGCTTTCCTTTCTCCTAAGGGGTCATCCCATTGCTACAAATACAACCAGAAGCTTTGGGATTCTGATTTGGAAAAATAATAACAGAACAAAATGTCCTGCCTCAGCTGCCTGGAAGTACAACAGAAACTGCCAAAAAAAGTCACCCAGAATTGTTCATTAAAAATCCTATTTTCTGACTTGCCTTGGGGTAGTAACTTTTTTGACACTCAAGCAAATTATCTTTAGGTTCTCACCACCAGTCATCATGGTAAAGATCAGGAATTACGGCTTTCACTCACACCAGTAATTCTTTATAACTCTCATAAGGATTCATAAATCACGTGGTTATAATTCTTCTCAAGACTCTATTCACATGAAATCACTCATGCTTCATTTTTGGTGGAGTTATGATGTGATCCAACATTTGCAACGCCTCTGCACTTTCAATGATTTAGAATCAAGTGAATAATAAATCTGTTTCACTCCACCTGTTACTGGATTTTGTATTCTTACGCAGGAATACTACCTTGAACTTTTTATCAAACTTTTCCTGCTTGAAAACTCATTTCTGCAATTTAGAGTATTATTTTCATCTTGGGTAAAACAGTACCATTTATCTCCAAATTCTATTACTATTCTATGCATGTGAAGTTAGAGTAAAATAAATACCAGACATGTTTCCTGAGGTTTTGATCCATCTTGAAATGAGTCTATGTAGCTGGCAATTGACAAAGGTAAAAAAAATTCCAAATTCCCCCCCAAATTTCCAAAAAGAATCCTAATATAAGCTGCAGCGTTTAAAGGAGACTGAGTGCAAGGCCTTCTTCCTATCCAGAAACCAAGCTAATACTCAGAAATTTTGGTCTATAGTATTTATTATAGCTACTGTATTTACTCAAATATAAGACAAGGCCTTTTCCCCCAATCAGCACTCTGGGGGTGGTGGGCGAGAGAATCTCTCATCTATGTTTGTAGACAAGGAAATCTCATTAAATACACTGACTATCAGTAAACTGCTGGCAAAAGCTGCATGTGCTCAGTAATGGAAATCAACTATGCAGCTGATCAACTGCAATCAACACTGAGCAGCACTATAAAATACATGGCCCATACCAGGCAAATATACTTATGGAAGCCTTTTTTAATTTACAAATTTTATTAAAAGCACACTTATGACCCTACACTTGAAGCTTCATATATTGAGCACCATTGTGTTACCAAAACTTCATAACAGCAAAAACAACTACCTATCCAAAAACATACAATTCCATATATTAAACCCTGAAACAACATAATCAAATTCCCACAAAAAAAACAAACCTTTACTGAACTATTTTTCTTCATAAAGAACCCCATGAAAATCCACCCCTCCCATTAGTCCTCTCTGCTGGTTCAGCAAAACAAGTGAGTCCAGTCCTTTTTCATCCATCTCTCCACCTCTTCTTCTCTGATCTCTTCCTTGTCCCAATCAACGTAGTATTTCAGTTCATGCAGCCCCAGCTTCAGGCACTCTCTTTCAGTAAAAGCCAAACCTTTAAACACCCAAAGGTTTCTTACTTTCCACAGACTAGTTTTAACAAACGCTAATAAAGTTCTTAATAGTGTTTCCTCCAGTCCCTTTGGTGCATGTCCATATAGTACAATCTCCCACGCTAGCAGGTTTATTTTGGTGACACAGAAAATGGCAGACCCCTTCTCAGACATGAAATTGGGTGATTCGTGCTGCTTTCCCCTCTCCCACCATTACCACCCTGCATACCACGCTTACATATTTCACATAGACAGACAATCCCAAGTCCAACAGCTCGCATTCCCCCATCTGTCTTGCTTTGCACGGTTCAGCTCTAGCCAACCTTTCTCTTTTTGCATTCCAGAAAAACGCACATATTTCCCTCTGTACTTTGCTATCTGCTGCCACGTTGGTAGGAATACAATTCCCATATATAGAATAATTGGCAGTAGCAAAGCCTTAAATGTTGCCACTTTTCTGGCAAAGGACAGTGTCCTTCTGGACCATAAGCAAAGTATTTGCCATAGCCTTGCCATCACCTTTTCCCATACTGTATTACCTTTCCCCTCGGTGTCCATTGGGATTCCTAGCACTGATTTTTCTCTCTCTCTTATGTGAAGGCCCACCTTCTCCAAGTCCCTCCAGTTCCCTACTCACATTATGGTGCTTTTCAATCTACTTAGGTTAGCCCCCATTCACTTTTCCATACTCAGATGTATGTTTTAGCACTCCCTTTCAATCTATCTATATTTCAGTCCATCTCTAGCTATATTTATCTCATCCATGTATAATACGCATTTTACCTCTCCGCCTCCTGGTATCTTTACTCCGCTTTTGACATTCTTGAGGCTAACAGTCTCATGCTGCACAAAAATAGTAGGGGCAACAGGAGGCCCCCTTGTCTCACCCCTGTATGGATTTTAAAGGCCCCACTTGGGTGCCCCTTAATTTGGATTTCACTCTCCACTTCTCTATACAGTAACCTTATCCAACATGTCTGGGAGCCCCATTTTTCCTAGCGCCTCAAATATGTAGCCATGATCCACTCTGTCATATGCTTCTTCTAAATCTAGGTTTACTATAACTGTTTGTTTTCCGCTCTCAGATGTGCGACAGTATTTGACCACTCTGATTGCTTTGGAAATTCTTCTACCTGGTACTGTTCATACTTGGTCTTCATGTATTATCTTCTGGAGGCGTTTCCTCATCCTAAAAGCCAGTGTCTTGGCCATTAACTTACAGTCCCTGTTAAGTAGTATAATTGGTCTACAAGTTTTTCAGAAGCCCCTTCTCCCCTTTCTTGAAAAGTAAGAACACAACATTGCTTAAAATACAAAATCTTTCCCTACTTCTCTTGTTTCTGTTAGATCCTCAAAACGTTCCATTATATCCCTCCCTACCCATGTCCAAAATTTCTTATAACGTTCCATAGTAGTCCGTCTGCTCCTGGTGATTTCCTTATTTTAAAAGGTTTTTAAACACTATTCCACTTACTTTAAGCTTATCTTTTTTTTCATTTTCTTTACTTCCTCCTCCTCTACTTCTTCAATCTCTTCCAGTAAAACTTCATCTTCTTCCCATTTTCCTTCTTCTGATATAGCTCTTCATAAAATCTACTCATTGCCTCCAACAACCCAGCCTGATTTTCCACCTGGGTACCACCTTCTTCTTGCACTGTTTTTCACTCTCCTTTCAGCATCTTCACTTAAGCCTGGAAAGTATCAGGACTACTCTTCGTTTTCTCCCACACAGGGTGCTTGGATTCAACTTCATAGACATTAGGGCTGGAAGGGACCTCAGAAGATCATAGAGTCCAGCCCCCTGCCCCAGGGGCAGGAAGTCAGCTGGGGTCAAAGGATCCCAGCAAGGTAAGTGTCCAGACATTTCTTAAAAGAGTCCAGAGTAGGTGCTTGCACCACCTCTGGAGGCAATCTATTCCAGGCCTTGGGGGGCTTGGACAGTAAAGAAGTTTTTCCTTATGTCCAGCCTAAAATGGTCTTGGAGGAGTTTGTGACCATTGGACCTTGTCATCCCTTGGGGTGCTCTGGTGAACAGTTGTTCCCCCAGATCTTGATGCACACCCCTTATATATTTATAGGCTGCTACCAGGTCACCCCTGAGCCTGCACTTTTCCAGGCTGAAGAGTCTCATCACTCTCAGCTTCTCTTCATAAGGCCTGTTCTTTTGCCCTTTGATCATAAATGTGGCTCTCCTCTAAAACATTCTCTCTCATCTTTCTGTTAAACCAGCTTTTTAGCTCTTGCCTTGTTTCTTCTAGTTCTTCTTATACCTGTTGACCTTCAGCAGTTTCCTTTAGCAGCTCCTGCAGCTGTCTTTGCAGCTCTCTCAGCCTTTTTGTTCTTTTCCAAATAATTCTTTGACCTTCCTTCCTGAAGAATTCTCCCACCTTCTTCTTCACCATCATCCACCATCCTCTTGTACTCTTAAATATTACTTCAGGGGTCTCCACCCCTCATACTGCCTTGTGTACACTTGAAATATCTCCTCATCTTGTAGCAGTCGCACATTTAACTTCTACACTCCCCTTCCTCTTACAGTGCTCTTACCAAGACTCAGTTCTGCCTTCAACATCCAGTGATCACTAAATGCCACAATGATGGTTTCTTTCTTTCTAATCTCTATTTCTTTTGAAATGGGGGTCAGTGCTAGTGAAAACTTTCTCCCCTACCCACATGACTCTTAGTGACTCTGCTTGTATTATATTTGCTAACAACCTGGATGAACTGTGTAAAGTTCTGCTTCCTCCTTCCCCTGTTCTGTCACCCAATTCTATTATGAAGTCACCTGCTATTATCCACGGTCTCCCTCCAACCACATCAACTGATAGCTTTCTAAGCAGAGTCTTCCTGTCCTCCCACTCTGCTGATGCATATCCACTGAAAACTTCTAATTCTGCTCCCCTGACTGACAGTACGATTGGCTGCAGTCTGCCATTGATGACATCTTCCACTTGCTTTGCTTTCACTTCTGGATTCTTGAACACTGTTGCCACTCCAGCTGCTTTGTTTTCATTTGTCCCTGACCACTAGAATGGTCTCCGTTTCCACCTTTTCTCAAAGTGTTTATAAGCCCTTTTCTCCCAGACCCCACCTTCTTGTAGGCAGATTCTGCCTGCCCTTACTTGTTTTAACATTGGTTCGACCTGTTCCCTTCTTTTCCTTGTTAGTACACTCTTGACATTAATAGATACTATTATCAGTGCCGTTGTGCTTGATTTTAAAAGAATGCACCTAGCTCTTTAGGGCTTACTAGCACTGATGCTCACCGTGATGGACTCTTCCCCCCACCCCACCTCTCACTTTTGCAATCTGCTTGTCTTCACATTCAGGAAAGCTTTCATTTTCCCACCTGCCTGCTATTCTTGCATCTAGCATGCCACTCCAGGCTGGAGCCCAGGGGAGTTAATGGTAGGAAACTGCTCTCTGGCTCTGGCTCCAACTCATTCACCACATATCCAAGTTTCTTTTTCCTGATTTTCTTCCTTTTCTCTCCCTTGCTCTTATTTGTTCCACCTCCATTTCTTCAGCTTGCTTGATTCCTTCTCTTTCTCCCCCACCCCCAACTCTGTGTCTGGGTTCTCTCCCACTCTCTCCTCCCTTTCTTCTTCTGTTTTTTCTTGAGCCACCTCAGTTACAAATACTATACTCCCCTCTTTCTCCTTTCCTCCCTCCTGTAAGGTCTCGTCCACCATTTCTGCTTCACTCTCACCCTTCCCTTCTAATTCACCATCCCTTTCTAATTCACACTGTTGCTCAGGGGGTCTGACCTTGCTTGCATAGGCTTTGAGACACCCTCCCCCCACGCTCTCCCAACTACTGTATTTTAGGGACTCCTGAAACTCTGCAGCTCTATGCCCCTTCCCTTCACATCTGTAACACACCATGAGGGGACAGTGTGCACACAGGTGTCCCTCCTTTCCATGCTTGCTGCATCGCTTTGGTTTCCCATGGTATATTATAACATATCTGTGGGGCCCCACCTGGATCACAGATGGGAAGTGCTGCACCCCATGTGGGCTCCACTTGTTTGTTCTCAATATAACGCATACCCTCCATGACCCTGTCCAAATACCATATTTGTCCTGAGCCTTCTCTACACACGTTACTCTTTCCACATGCAATTCCATCCACTTTTCTGTGTCTTCTGCCTCTAATACATCTGTATACAGTCTTAATATAATAACTCATTCCCTTGACTTTTCACCTGCTATAAATTTTTCCCTCTTAATTCCTCCCTCCCACATTCCTCCTCATGTTTCTTCCAAAGTTTTTATACCCTTCACTGTTCCAGTAAGTCTTTCTGTTTTCAAAAGCAGGCTGGTGAGATGTTCTGTCTGCACCTCCAATATCTCAGACAATATCTTTCCTATTGTAACAAGGGTCCTGCCCTGTTACTAGGGGTTTGGGGGAGTCTGAACAGCTCCACACCCCAAGAGCACCTCTGCATACCCTCCCCAGACCTGCAAGAACTCAACAGAGGCTGGGGAACCAGGTTCTGGGGCATAGTGAGAACCACAGCAAGGGAGCTGACACAGGTGTGGGGAATGAAAGAGGGTTAGCCACATAAGCCCAAAGTGGGAAGGATAAAAGACAATGAAAGCAGCCTCACCTGGCTAGGGAGCAGGCTGCCTGGAGCTCCCAGGGATTAAGCAGCCACCAGGAGAACCTGGCACAGGGCTCTTCTCTCTTTGTTTGTTTGCTTGATCATCTGCTTTGTTGCACAAGCCCGCAGGCTCTGCAAAGCCTCTGAAAGGTAAGAGGCAACCAGGAGGTGATGCTTGGAAGAATCACTGGAAGACAGCTAAGTGCTAAATTTGTTTAACTTCTTTTGTTTGTTTTACATCGCTAACAAGCCTGGGGTGGTCTCTGGGTATTATCCACTAGCTTGGCTGTAGCAGAGGCAAGGGCCCTGAACAGTGGGTCCTTGGCCAAAGCCAGAAGCAAAAGTACAACTGGTCAGCTCAACTAGCTTGACCAAATATACACTGCTGTGATCTGCCCAGACTTTGCCCATAGCAGCCTACACCTATGAAATCATCTCTCTTTATCGTCACTCTTGTCTGCATCCTTTCACTGGCTGATATTGCTTTTATTCACAGTTTCTGATCCTCCCTAACATCTCTCTGTGCATCTTCCATGTCCTGCCACCATGCTGCTCCTGGTGGACCAGAATTCCATCATGTTGCTGCCACTTTCTGCCTCATCTCATGTACCTTCTCCTGCCGTTCCTGGTCTATGTCCCATTCTTCTCTGCTCCCGTCTTTCCTCTGGCCTTGTTCCTCTCCCCATCACCTTCTTTGCCACTGCCTCTGTCATTGTTGCTACTTCCCCTGTTGCCCCCATCTTTGTCAACTTTCTTCTCAGACTGTCCACTCTTCATTTATCTGTAGATATTTTTTCTGCTCTTCATTTCCCTTTCCACTTCCTGGTTACTTGCCACCACTGATGCTGTTTTCAGCTTCCCATTTCCCTCCTTCAGTCATCTTATACCCCAATGCTCCATCAGTCCCTGTCTCTGCTTCTAAGGCATTGATCAGGCTTTCAGCTGATCACTTGATCTTAGCCCAAGAGACTGAGAAAATGCTGATGGGAACTTACCCCAAAAACAGGTTACTGCAGGATATGTGACTAAGTTATAGGGTACTGCCTACTCTTTTTCAAGTCATGGTGAGCCACAATATTGAACACATTTAAACTTTTTCTTCAGTCCCTCAGCTGAGCTGTACCTTTCTTTCCCATTTCCAATTATTCCTGTCTCTTTACCAGCCTTCATTGTCTAGCAAACATCATCAAATGGGGCCCCAAACAATTTGCCCAGAATCCTGTCATCTGCCTTTTTTGCGGTCATCCTTTCTGTGTATCCTAATTTTTTCACTGCCTATTATGCTTTCACTTTTTCTTCTTCCTCAGACCTCTCTTTTTTCTCCAAGGCATTTTACCTATGTTATTACTTCCCTTATTTACATCTGCAATGCTTTCTACCTTCCTCCTGTCCCACGTCAGTACCATGCTTTCTTCCATCCATCTCCACTCTCACCTTTTCCTGGAGCCTTGAGGGGATCCAAGTACTTTTGCAATGAAAGTTGTAAGATAATTCTGGAGGCAAAAGTTGCTGACAGAGTGAATCTGAAAGAGTCACAATCAAATGGTGCCCATGATGCCTATGCTGAACTCTTGGCTTATGGGTTTCTGTATAGCAGGCTAATTTTCCCCTGCAGAAGTTGGCATCCCATGGAGCTAAAGTCTTCTAGGGCTTATATAGATAGAAAGACCTCAAATATTTTCTGTGAGAGAAAAAGTAAGGGCTCTATTCACCTGAAACCCAATGCTGCAGGCTTCCACAACCCAGAGTTCTGGCACACTGTGCTTGATAAATGTCTGTTTATCATAGCTGCAAAAGTCAGCTCTGCTTTTCCAACCTCTTTCTCCCTGGAGATTAAGGAGGTAAAGGCCAACATTAAAAAAGACTGGCCTTGGAAACTGATTTTTTTTTAAAGTTCTAAAAACTAAACTCTCTCTGTGAAAATCTCTCATCCACTACTCTAAAATTATGCTGCATTAAATCAAAGCATTTTATTTTAAAAAGCTGACAGGATCCTATTGATGACTTAAGAACTATACAATTATGGCAATTACAAGAATAAACAACTAATTTTGAAACAAAGCCTGAAATAAAGAAGCACAAATTCCAGCCCTGCCTCTGTTCCAATGATACATTTTTTTTAAATCCTCACAATATTCTTCACTAATTTATATAAGATTTATAATCTTTCATGAAAAACAGTTCAGTTTTTGGAACTGAGTTTCATCAGCATAAAGAAGTTTTCAAATAATAATTTACTTCCAACTGTGCATGCAAACATCATCCCCAGCATACTCAAGTCAACATTTTTTTTCTCCCAAAAGTTTTTGCGTTGACCTCTAAGGAAATAAACCAGTCCTAAATTGTGCTGTCCCAGTTTGCACACTCCTTCTCCATCTCCCCAGGGAAGTCAATCTTGGAGCAGGGATGGGAACAGAACTATTTTCTCACCCTTGGTGAAGGCAGCCTACTGGACCCCTACACTCCTAAAGTAGTGCCCACTCTATGGGCATGAGGGGGATTCCATTGCATTACCATCAACTTTACATCTTTCATTAACACTAAATTCACTTTTTTCTAATGTAACGATCTTGTAGATAATATTTGTTCCCAATTTTTTTTTTACCCAAAGCTTCTGATAACAAGCATGTGTTAATGTTCATAAAAGTCAAATTACTTTGGTTGAAAGGGAAATCTGCAGTTAAGAACAGTAAAAAAGTCATATTGCTATGCTATTCCTCTTCATTGTGCTGTATCATGTAGGATTTTCAAGGTGAAATAATTTATGATCTGTAATCTATATCTCCTCCTCACTATACTCTGGCCTCTGTAGCTGAAAAGTTTTACATATTTAGGATTAAAAGATAACCAGTGATCAAAATCCAGATGTTAGCTACTCTGCTGTCCAATCAACAGAGCAAGCATTATTCCATTTTAGAGGAAGCTGCTGTTCTGCCTTTTCCAGCAGATGGTAAGGTCTTTACTCATATGTTCTAATAATCTGAAGAGAGCCATTAAGAAGAAGGCGGCAAACATGAAAGAACTTTTTCTCCCCCAGTCATTGCATTCTTTGAACTACAACCCCAATCACATGCTAATTTGCAAACACCAACTCCTGAGCTCACTCACTGCCTCCTGACATTATGAGAGGGTTGCTGTGCCTGTGAACATGTGACTGCATGACAGAACTGGGGCTTATGGTCTGACCGGTGGAACTGGTAGGCCCACAAGGACAGTTACAGTGGTGCAGTGCTGTGCCTATTCAAGTCAATAGGTACAGACAGACATAACACTTGAGCAGTTTCAGGAATGTCACCAATTATGAACTGATTCACACTTGTCCCCGGACAGAAGCATCCCTGCACGTCCTGCTCAGGGTTCTAAGCTGAAACTGCACCTTTCATGAATTGCACTGCTGCCGAAATGCCACCAGGGCATGGTAGAGTACACAGAGCTATCCAGGAAATAATGGACAGGTTGCCAGGTGGTGGGGGGCTCCGTGGCCCCCTGCTTGTGGTTCCCAGGCAGCTGTATGCTCTGCCCTCCTCCCAGCCCCTCCCCCTGCTTGGGATCTCTGTGGCTTTTCAAATTCTGCCTTGAAAGTGTGCTGTTAATTTTAACTCCTCACTAGAAAAGTTGCTCTTTGGCATGTGAGGCTCATTTGGGGCAAGGGATAGGCAAGCCACATAGCCCCCAGCACTTGGAGGGGCAAATCTACAGGGGGTGCGGTGGCAGGGTTGCACCCCATCCCACCCTTTTCAGATCACGGTAAAGCAATCCCCAAAGCAGGTACAAATCTCTCCCCTCTGTTCTCCTCCATCCTCAGCAGCACTTCCCCTCCCCTTCCATTCCCCTGTGTTTTACCTGCCACTACTACTGTCCTGAGCTCATCAGGATGGGGGCGAGGGGGCTCCAGAGCTCCTCTTGCCCTGCTCCAGGGACAGTGGCAGCGGTCAGGTTCCCCTTCCCCCCAAGCTTGCTCCCAAACTGGCAAAGAATACCTGGAGGAGACCAAGTACAGAGAAGGATCCACCCACTGCTGCTGCTGTCCCCAGCTGGAGCAGGAATGAAGTGGCTCTGGGGCCCCCTCTGCCCTACATCAGCTGGGAACAGCAGAAGGCTGGTGGGGGGAGGGGAATAGGAGGACCGATTCACAGAGGACTGGCTCAAAATAGTACTTGCTTTTTCCCCATGTACTTTTGAAACTCTCCAGGAAAGCTAAGCCTGTCTTAAAGTGGCCTGTACTTCTAAACTCTTGGGATTTAAAGTGCACTTAGAACACCCTAAGCCTTTACAACTATCCACACCCAATGGCAAAACAGTGACATGAGTACGGTCAGATACAAGTTTTTTTCAGCCTAACAAAAATCCTGAAATGTTAGAGCTCTTCTCTCCTAGAACAACCCCAGAAAACTTCTGAAGTCAACTTTCTTAAAAAGAAATGTATTTTAGTCAGCATAGAAACTCATGGCCAGCAGTGGATGGAGCCAAAGACTGCTCACTGTTTATTATGCTATACTAGTCACTTTCATTCCCCATAAATACATTTACCATACTGTAAAGTGTTTCGTTTCTCCTGTGCTATATGCCCTCTCTTATTGCTTAACAGTACAATGCTTCCTGTATTGTAGCTTGCAATTCTGAAAATACAGAACATGTGAATATTTACTTCTTTGTTGCTGTATCATGGCTCATAGTTTAATCTATTAAAGCTGTTTAAATCAAACTATCTGAAATATAGTCATAATATTTTTAATAAATCTAGTTGGTATTTGCTTAACCAAATGGGCATTTTTTTTTTTTTTTAAATAAAAAGGATTCAGTTCCATGAAAGTATAATATGCTATAACTGGCTTCATTATTAGCGTAAGTTTTAGAAGACTGTAAACTTTTCAGCTATAAATTCAGGTAGCATCTCTCATAGGGGGGGAAAAAAAATCTATTATTTTCCTTGAGATGCAAGGATCAGATACTGTATGTTACTATTTTTAAATCTTCCAAAACGCAAAATTCAGCCATACGAAAAAATATAGTTGGCTAGTCCCTAAAGTGTTAATTTCTACTTTTGGTATTTTAAAGCAATGCAACCATGGGATATTGTAATGTTTACAATTACTTTCTATTTAACTGTACTTTTATATACTTTTTAAAATATAATCCTCTAGCAGTGCTAGATACCGCCACATTGAGTTTTTCACAGGGAATGAAATCTCTTAATTCCATGTTTTTCTTTATTGTGATCAGTGAACTTACCTATTATTTAAATATCACTTTTTATAACTGTATTGTACATGCCATTCCCAGACATTAGTGGAAACAGATGAACTGGTTTCTTTCATTCCTTTTACATTTTCTTCCCTTTACCCATGTAGAATTCTAGATTTCCAGAGAAGGGAAGTTTGTAGCAACTTCCTCTTTAATAAAATAACCTAGTTAAGAATTTCTCCTCCAAGCACTTAACATGCTTGACCCCACACACTTGTCAATATTTTTAAGTGACGTGCAAAGATTTACAACAAGAACTTTTTTTAAAGACTAATAAAGCAAGCTACACATCAAAAAGAAGTTTCTTAAAGTAATATGAAATTAGACACTTGCCCTGGTGTGACATCAATTTGATTTGTATGGAGATTGGAGATCCTCAATATCTTTGGACAACAGAGATTCATCAGGCAAAGTCTCTGTTGCCAAGCTGTAGAAATACTAACATTTTTTACAGAATGTGTATTCAGAATTGTTACAACATGACCAAAAATGTTTCATTTCTTCCCACTTTAAGGTAATTCTTGTGAACAGCTAAACCATTTTGGCTGAAGTTTAAAACAGAAAAAACAATCATGAGCATGAAGAACCTGAGCATGAAAATTTTCATGCACTGGGCTGAAATGTTTCAGCCCAAATAATTAAAGTTTAAAAATTTATAACTAACTGAAAACATGGGTTTATAGTGGTAACTGTTGGGTAACAAATAAGTGATACTATCCACTCAATCACAGAATGCCTACAAAAAAGTTCTATTATAGCTCAAAATTAAAATATGTTTCCTATAGGATATTTTTAAAAAGAAAATTAGATACAATTCCAAGGATATAACTTTAAACTGTTCTAAATTTTTAAAAAAGAACACTGACATACATGGCAAGTGCATTACTATACTAATAGCCAAATTACTTCACTCTATACAATCCGGCTGGAATGGTAAAAATACTTGACAATTTAATCTAGGAACTAAAACATATTCCATTATAGTTTCTTAAAGCCAATATTACTGAAAATCCATAGCATTTTCCCTCACTGTTATTTTATGCAATTGTTTTACAACTGACCTCATTTCAGGCTGAATATCATTTGTCTGTAATTGCAGTATTAAAAGTTAAGAAATTACTTTTCAATTTCAAAATGTGCATCTGAGAAAGACTAGTGATATCCCTTCTTAAACTAGCCAGAGTTTTTAGTCAAAACCCTCACCCAATCATCCAAGCTATTATTATTGTTATTTTAATAAGATATTGAAGAGCTCTGAAGTCTCTAGGGTAAGCAAAATGGCTTGTAATTCTGGGAGTAAAACAAAAAAAACCTGATTTCTGTTATCAGTGATATTGATAAAGAGGATTTTTTAATCTATATTTTTAACGATATGTAATAGCAACAGTTCTGCAGCCTCCATAAAATTCTTAGAGCAAAATTACAATACCACCACATACTATCTGTGTACTAGTACACTGTCCTCAGATCTGATGTTTGTAGATTCAAAAATATTTTTCTAATACTAAAAAAGCAGGAAGAAGGGAACTTGGGGCTTTGTTATGAAGCACCAATACGTCTTATGTTACAGAATCAACTGAATTGAGCTTATTTTTTTTAAAAGTCCAGCCACTTAAGCCTTCACTAAAAGTCCTTAAATCTTCCTTGCTGACAGTTCAGAAGACAAGTTAGAAGCTATTTATGCCAGAATCCAGTGTCCTAAGAAAGCACAGCATTCAATCAAATCCAATGTTTTTGCTTAAAAAGTTGCCCAGGTTTGCTAGAAACATTTAATACTATAGAAGAGAAAAAATATGCAACAATAGGAAAAAACAAATCTTTCCTAGAAACAACATGAAAATGAACTACAACTTAAAAATGTACTTCTTACCCAGGTAGCATCAGCTTCTGTTTCTGGCTTCATCTTTAAACGAACATTACTATTGCACAATAAGAAGTTTTAAAAAAACCCAAGGAAATATGCCTGGTGGATGGATGTGCTTACAATAAGACTGGATTAAAATCTTCAGAGTTAAATTACCATAGCTCCCCTACATCTTGTATAAGATAACTAATCTATATTCACCTCCACTATTGAGTCTAAGATGGACAGTTCCAAGGGACACAATGATTTTCAAGATGCTACTTCTTCTCTATGGAGACCAAATTGATGGTTATTAATAAATGTATTGATTTTTTTTTTTTTAATCATTCTCATTTGCTAAACTACAACCCAATTCAGCAAGGTGCTGGTCACCTCTTTTAAAAAACTGGGCACTTTCCACTGCCACTGATTTCAATTAAGAACACTCAGATCAGACCAAAAAGAATTGGCTCTGCCTAGATTAATGTCCCTACTCTGAAGAGAAAAAGATCCACTCAAATGGGCCTGTTCTGCAACCTATGTCTAAACTCCCCCTTAGAAAGGACCAAAGGTCAATTATTACATATCAGTACTGTTGCATCATACCGTGAGGGCAAGAGTATAGTTAAGACTGATAAAAAGTTATTATTCAAAACCTCTCTTTCAATAGGTATTTTTTGCACATAAATATGTTGTTCAAGAGAGATTTTGGAGAGAAAGACAGAAAAAACCCAAACACTTCATCAAGATTAAATTTGGCTGAGACAGTGGCCAAGTACAGAGGTTCAGTTTCTACTGGGAGAACTGCCATTCTCCTAGTAGAAACCAAAAGTGTACAGACATTCATGTCTTTTCTCTCAGAGCAAAAATGGCTGCTCCAGGAAAAAAACTGCCTGGCAATGAACAGGGTTAGATTGTTCCCAGGAGAGTTTCTCCTGAGAGAATGAACCTCTGCACACTTCCCCCCAGCTTAACTCCTCCTGTGGTATGGAGCCAAGGGAAATGCTCTTTGGTCTTGAGATGGAATAGGCAGCAGCTGCTCTCCTCACTTCTCATAAACAGGGAGGTGAAGGAACTAGCAGCCCAAATGGGCCAATCCCAGTTTGGAAAGAGAGGCAGGGGGCTTTGTCAGCTCCCACCAGCTTCCCCCCACCAGTCCTGCAACCCAGCTGAGCAATGATTTAAAAGCCAGCTGCTGAGAGCAGAGATCTAGGAAAATCTCCCCAGCCTGGCTTCTGCCAGCTCCCCCTTACTGCCCTGCCAGCCAGCTGAGCAGTGAAACAGCAATTTAAAAGCCAGCAGCTGGAAGCAAGGCTTGGTGACTCTGCTGCCAGCTTTTAAATTGCCATCCTACTGCTCAGCTGGGTAGCAAAGAGAAGCTGGGAGCCAGGATGTAGAAAGTCTCCACATCCAGCTCCCAGACCTTCTGGTTTTTAAATTATTGCCTCTACCAATAATACAAGGGTACAAGGGAAGCTGTAGGAACTAGGAGTTAGGCTGAGTGTGCAGAGGCTTTCCCCAGATCACCTCCTGGCTCCTCCAGCTTCCTTGCCTCCCATGCTGCTCCAGAGTAGTATGGGGTAAGACAGGCTGCTGTGCCAGGATGGCAAGGCTTGGGAGCTTTGCTACTGCACCTGAATGCCCCTGTCACTGCCCCCCCCCCCAACCGATGCTCTGGGTCAGCCTTGCTGCAGCAGTTGAGTGCTCCCCTGCTCTAACTGCACTCCTCCAGATCAGGCCAGAGAGGTGCAAGGAGCAGGGGCTAGTCTCCTGTGGGGGAAACTGGGAGAGTTCCCACAATGGGAGAATGTCTCCCTCCTGCCAACTGGCAGGATGGGGGGCATTTTTCCCAGGCAGGAACCTTCTCTGGCTCGCTACAACAGCTGCTGCTTTTCAGCAGCTGCAAACTGCCAGTTGACAGCCTGCCTCCTCCTCAGGTAGGGTAGAGGGCAGGCAGTCAATTAATGGGCTCCCTTAACGGTAGAGGTAGCCCAGGTAACAGCCCTTGAGTGCCCCCTGGCTAGAGAGGTTGCTTGTGAAGCCCTCCAGCTCCTGGGCTATTTTGCTACTAGAAAAATTAGTAGAAATGTACATCTGTACATAGCCACTGATAATTTAGCAAGTTAGAAAGAGCGTAGAATTTTTTTAGCGAGAGACGTGTGTCATTCCAAATTCAGATAAATAAGCATGTCTGTTTTAAACCCCAGGTTTGGCACACTGTAAATTCTTACTCTGATCATTTACAAAGGCACACAATTTTAATTGTCACTTTTCAGAATGATATACCGATTGCCTACAATTTTGTCATTTGCCCAGGGTTATTTATAGCTAGTTTCAGCAAATAAACTGAATCCCCACACTACTGGGGAATTGTGACGTCGTTTTGGATGCATTGGCTGCGTCCAGACGAGCATGGCTGTGCGGTATGTGGCACTGCAGACTTGTCTGCAGCACCACATGCCACACATTCAGTTGTTCTCCATGCTGCAAGGGAGCAGCGCGGTGGGTTTTTATATCCCGGGTGAAAAAAAAACACCAAAAAAAGCAGAGCAGAGCACATGGCAGCAGCACACACCACCCAAAGCTGGAGCCTGGCCAGCTGGAGTCGCACTCCAGCCAAGCTGCATGAGGCAGAAGAGATGCAGCTGCAGCCCCCCCCCACAGATAAGGCTGCTGGGGACAGCCCAGTGCTGGCCCCAGTCTCCCCTACCCCACCTGGGGTAACTTGCTATGCGCCAGAGCGCCTATGGCAGGGGCATTCCCTGGAGACAACCAGTGGTGGCACAAGGTGCACTGCCGTTAGTCGTCCCTGGACAGCCAAACTTCCATGCATGTCTGGACAAGGCAATTGAGATTATAGTTTGAAGCTCTTTTAATCAATGACAATGAAATGCGTTTCACATCTTTGTACAAGGAGTTTGCTTTATTTTGACTTTGTCTGTTTTCAGGTGAAATGCTTTTGATCAGATTCTCACTAAGGAACGTGCTCTGACATGTTTAATCACTTATGTGTACACGAATAGTAACCAAGCTAAATTAATCCAGCACTTGCTTTATTTTTCTTAGTGACATTTCTTTAGAAGTGGAATGATTTTTGTGTATGGCCCACTTTTTTTTTTTAAAGCAAAATTGACTTTTACCTAGAAAATATGCCATATATTTGCAAACTCTCCTAAATTGCTCCACTTACTATATTCAAAGGAAAAGGACTCTATTTGCCACAAAAGGACTGTGGTTTTTCATGTCATTGCAGGGCACATATCTTGGCTGTATCTTGGCAGGGCACTGGACTTGGCTGCAGAATGCCATTTTTCGTTAGACCCACATGTGATTGACAGAGCCTGGCTATGTTGGGTAGAGGACTCATGCTAATCAGCCACATACACAAACAAGGACACTCAACCCACAGAAGTTTATCCAGTTTACAAGGGCCAGAAGCTAGCTTTTCATGTCCAAAATGTTGACTTTTTAGGACCAGTAATTATTCCTTTTTTTTTTTCCAAATGAGACATATTTATGTCCCTCGCTAGAAGCACGAAGGAAGCTTTCATTTAACAAAACCAACCTCTTTTAATGTCCAGAGTCCACCTCTGATCACAGAAACTTGCTTTCTAGGCCAACTAATTCTCTAGGTCAGTTTTTTAAAAACTTTGAAATCGCTACATCTATTTCTTTCTGAAAATAACTCTCACCAGTCAGCTTTTTGTCAATCAGCCTTAAAAAACTCTAACACCCCACAAAAATAGCCTATGATCCTGAATGTACTAAAGGACATTTCCTAGGTCTTATTGCTTAGTACCACTCATGCTCTGATCAGTGTATATACCACTTACTCATACACTATGTAGGTGTATATACCACTCATGCCCCGTAAATCTTTCAAGTTTTGCTGTATAATCTTAGATCATTACTGATATTCATAGTGTTTTTTTACTTCCTTGTACTGTAGGGTACCAAACCCACAAAAGTGTCGCTATTTAATGACAAACAGCATTTTAAACTATTTAAAGTTTAAAATGCACTATCACAAAGGTGGATCCAAAGCACTTACACAAGCACATATATAAGTTGCTATGACACATCAGACCTGACATTTTGCCACAGGGTTTGCACGCATCATTTTATCCCCTGAATTAAACTTAAGATATGCAAATTTATTTCAGTAAGAACAGATAATCAAAGTATCTTGATGGATAGGGCTGTCCCCACTGAGGAAATCAGAATTTTCTTTTCCTATGCAATAAGCTGTGACTCTTCCATGCTTTGCATGGGGGACAGTAGGTCCATTCCTTCAACTACCAAAGAGTCTTACAGCCCTGTTCCACTTCCTTTCAATAGTAAGGTAGTCAGGCTAAGTAAGAGTTGTGAAATGATTGTGTGCACAGACTCTGAAAGCAGTCCTAGTCAGAGTTTCACTGAACTCCGGGGCTTAAATTAAACTATGCCAGAAATATATGGGAATAAACAAACAGATTAGGAAACTAAGGCAGAAGGAAGTAGCTAGCAATCCTTACTGTGAAGCATGGAGCAAATGTAAACTGAAAGAGACTCTGTGTAACAAACAGATACTATAAAAGGAAGACTGTTTAGTGTAGAATCTGGTTTAAAGAGGCTTCTTCAGAGAAGTCACACTACCCATTCAGAAACCTCACACCTGGTACCTGAAGAGATCTGGTCCGAGGAGGAGGAGGAAAAACAAAATATTCCCACAGAATTCTGAAAATGGAAACTTTTGAACTGATATGTCACAGAGAGAAAATGTGCAGTGTTAGATCAGCGCAAACCACTTACTTCTGCTAAAGTTGCAAAAACTGCCAAGTCAAATCATGAAGTTAAACACTTCTGATTGGTTAGGCAATTGCTCTGGCAACAAAATCTTCTCAATTCACAGCTTGAATCTGGGAACCACAAGGGCCCCACAGAGGGGGGAGGCCTCCCATTGCCAGCGTCTTGCTTGGTTTTCATTCATGTTCCTGCATTTCCCACTGAATCACACAGGGTTCAAGATCAACAACAAAAAATGATCTACTCTACATGGGCGCGCACTTCATGGGCAAAACAACCTTAGGATGATCCTTCCTGCTCCCAATCACGCAAGACAACTGGATCCAGAAGAGGGCAACTGGGAAGTGGCTTCAAAGTCAGTTCAGTTCAAGGTTTCCCATACAGATCAGTGTCTGTTTCAATTTATCTTTCTGACATACACAGGAGTTTCACCTGGACACAGTAGTTCTTGCAATAAAGTGGAATATGCAGTGTTTGTAGAGGAAAGTCATAAGGCTCATAATGAGGTGACACAGTTTCTTAGGGGAACAAACAGCCTGGCTGCAGGGAAGGAGCAAAAGAAAAACAATGGCTGGAATAATCCCTTGGGAGCTGCTTAACCCTCAAGTGACTGTTACTGTGGCTTGCTAATTAATTGATAACTCAATCTCAAAAACAAGATGTTAATGTCTACTTTTCAGCAAGGATGTAGTAGCAGAAGTAGTTTAGACATGACAGATAATACCATGTGGGGTCAAACCAAAGATCAGCAATCAAAAGAAAGTTAATGCATATCTACCATGGAGATACAGAAACTGAGTCATCTCCAAGAACTAGTAAAACAACAGAACCTCAAAAATGACTCCTGCGCTAAATTAGCAATAAATTATTTTCTCATCGACTTCAGGTATCTAGTGGGTCTCCATAGCTGCAATTCAGACAGATGTCTCAAAGCTTTCCACTCTCAAATGTTAGAAAAGAACACTTGCGTTTGTGATTGTAATTCCTCAAAAGAAGAGGAATCTGTTTCTCTTTCTGTAACAGAAATCTGTTATGGAATACAGCCAAAAAGTGACTTCTCCAAAGATGAACTTCTTGGAGACTCTTCTTATGATAAATGGATTTTATTCTTCAAGCATACAGAGTAAACCTTTAAGGAAGAGCCCACATCACCAGAGTGTCCAGGAAGTGGTGCCACGCAGAGTGATAGGTAGAAAATATAATCTTAAAACATCTTGCATGCATTTTATGTCTTATTTTTCTTAGTGGCAATTAAGCAGATATCACCATTGTAAACTTTATTTCTGCTATTCACACTTACATATACTGCCCCTCAAATTGTCACGTGCTAGCATATCTAGGGACTCAACAACCATCCAGTCTGCAGGTCTCCAAATTTTCTCATACTCTAGAGACAAATCAGAAATACCAAAACAATACTTTAAGTTAAGACTTCATTATAATCAGTAGGCACTCATGTTTTCAGTCTAAGGATTTTGTTCAGTCCAAATGCCAGTTGACCCCCACATTAGCAATACGTGCACATGAATACAGAGCACAAGACACACCATCAGTTTGGAGCTCCCTACATAAACACTTCTACATTACAAGCCCAGAGCTGCAGCTCAGAGCCACTGAAGACTGAAACTCTGGCCTTTTCCCTATCAAGTTTACGAGTATTGCTACTCCCACTGTAGCTCCACCCTACGCAGTACTTGTGGAAGAGCAAACATGGATAAGACTCCAGTAGCACACTGACCCACTGTGCTTTCCAGATCTGCCTTGAGCACAAGCAGGCAATGAGGCCAGAAACCATTGTGCACCTGTGTTCCTGGACACAAGTACAAGCATACATCCCAATGGGACTTTATATAAGTGCAAGATAGATACCAAACCACCAACCAGGTTAGCACTGACCTAGTAAAGGGGCACTTGGACGGGTTGGATGTATTTAAGTCAACAGGCCCTGATGATCTTCATGCTAGGGTACTTAGGAAATTAGCTGGAGTCATAGCAAAACCACTGGCACAACTGTTTGCACAGTTGTGGCACTCAGGACAGATTTTGGAGGACTGGAAAAGGGCCAATATGGTCCCTATTTTCAAGAAGGGGAGAAAGGAGGAACCAGGTTACTATAGACCAGTTAGCCTCACCTCTATCCTTGGCAAAACCTTTGAGAAAAGTGTTAAGGATCACATTTGTGGGGGACCAGTAAGTAGGTAAAACAATGCTAAGGGGCAACCAGCATGGGTCCATAGCAGGCAGATCCTGCCTGACTAACCTGGTTTCTTTTCATGAGCGGCTCACAAAATGCTTGGATGAAGGAATGGAGGTAGATGTTATTTACTTAGATTTTAAAAAGGCCTTTGACACAATGTCACACCCAATTCTTATAAATAAACAACAGTTTCAGTGTAGATTATTACTCAGTCCGGTGGGTGGAAAATTGGCTTATGGGACGTACCCAGAGAGTGGTGGTGGACAGGTCAGTTTCTACCTGGAGAAATGTGGGCGGTGGAGTCCCCCAAGGCTCTGTCCTGGGACCGGTACTGTTCAATATCTTCATTACTGACTTGGATGAAGGAGTAGAAAGCACTCTGTCCATGTCTCCAGACGACACAAAACTATGGGGGGAGGTAAACAAACTAGAGGACAGGGAGTGAACCCAGGTGGATTTGGACAGGTTGGGGAAGTGGGTGAAACAGAATAGGATATAGTTTAACAAAGATAAGTGCCATGTGTTGCACTTGGGGAGGAAGAATCATGAACACTCCTATAACCTGGGAGGCACCATTCTAAGTAGCACAACTGCAGAAAGGGATCTTGGAGTCATAGTCAACCTGAAGATGAACATGAGCCGCCAGTGCGATGAAGTAATAAGTAAAGCTAAACTCACTCTTTCTTCCATAAGTAGGTGCATCACAAACAGGTCTAGGAGGTGATATTTCCCCTCTATGTGGCATTGGTCAGGACACAGCTGGAGCACTGCATCCAGTTTTGGGCACCGCACTTCAGGAGGGCTATAGATAACCTGAGAAAGGGTTCAAAGGAGGGCCACCCATCTGGTCAAAGGCCTACAGAAAAAACCCTGCAAGGACCGATTGGGGGACCTGAATCTCTTCAGCCTCCACAAGAGAAGGCTGAGAGGTGATCTTGTGGCCGTCTACAAACTCATCAGGAGGGGACAGCAGGAAATAAGGGATATGATGTTTACTAGGGCGCCTATTGGGGTAACTAGAAACAATGGCCACAAACTGAAGGGGAGCAAATTTATATTGGACATAGGAAAAAATTCTTCACTGTGACGGTTGCCAAAATATGGAATATGCTTCCAAGGAAGGTGGTGCTGTCCCCTTCATTGGAGGTATTTAAGAGGAGATTGGAGAAACACCTGGCTGGGGTCATTTGACCCCAGCACTCCTTCCTGCCCAGGGCAGGGGATCGGACTCTATGATCTAATAGGTCCCTTCTGACCCTAAAACCTATGAAATCATCTACATATGGGCTCCCACCACTGCTGCCAGCACAGCACAGCAGTGGCAGTGGTAATGGCAGAAAATGTCAGGAGGACAAAGCTAACATAGAAACCCCTGTGAACAGAGTGCCAACTTGCTTCTAAGGCAAATGCAACACTAGCAGTTCCATCCCTACACACATCTGATGACCGAGGGCTGGAACCTCCAATGTCACCCTCAAACAAGGAAAGACAACTGCATTTACTGTAAAGTACAGGTATTATTCACATCTGAAACTCAACAGTGACAAGAGGAAAGCTAAGATGCTAGTGATAGAGAGCCCTGAGTAAAGGTCTTGCTAACAGGTTTTCCTACTTAAAAAAGGGCAATACTATGTTGATACAATTTCCATATGGGCAGGACAATGACAAACAGCAGGAGCTTAGGAAGACAGGTAATTTTAGCAGACTAAAAGTAAATGCATGAGAATTACACAGATGGATTTTGTTTTCTTTAAAAGCAAAAAATTGCATTTTAGTCCTTTAAAAGGACATGGTCATCTTTATGAGGAAACAAATCGTAACAGAAAAAGTATGAGGTCACTGTAATAAAGAATTAGTGATAAATGAAAGTTAAACAAGCAGAAAAGCGTGGCATCATTCCATCAGTTTTAAGCAAAACTTTGCTGGCCTACAAATCAACCAAGACAAATTCCTATTGAAGCCAATCTATTTTAATTACGTAAGTTTTAAATTATGGTAGTGAAGCTTAGGAAGAGGAAGAAAAATGGAATAATAAAATACCTTTTGGCTGTCAAAGTCACCAACAGACAAGAAAAGTAATGATTAGTATACAAGCCTTATAAGTTTTCCCAAAGATGGACATCCTATGCTTTATCCAGGAAAGAAAATGCAGATTGAAGGTATAGCAGGTGTTTGTTTGTTTCAATAGCCAGTGGTCACAGAGAACAGGCTAGCTATATAAGAAGAGCACTTTACATCTGCTGTCCGTGTGACGTTTCTTTGAGATCTTATCTGCCAACTCTGCTGACAAAAACAAGCTTTTACTATTGTTAGCACTGCTAACCCAATGCTGCTATGGCCGAATGAGCTGGAATTTTTATTACCGGCAATGAGGTAAGACTCAGAGAACAGCTTGATTTTCCGAACTAAATGTGAGAGTTTGCAGTAGTGGCAATTAAAAAACAAATCACCTTTTGAATTGTCAGCTAAGCAAGTTTGATCTTCAAGTGACAGAGAACAAGCATGGAACCTCATGCTGTCATTCTGACAGTCACTTCTGGAAACAACTCCACTGTAGGGATAATGACTACTTGCTTTCTTTAAAAAGGCAGTTAGCCTATGTGCACCAGTTGTGTGCCTTACTGCAAGAGGCAGCTTAAGCTGAAAAATGAGCATGGTAAAACTCCAGGCATTAACCAAACTATGACAGAATCAGTCATATGGGAGGAATCAAAGAGATCAGGAGACATATAGGGCTCTGGCCTACAGAAAAGGTATGCAGCTTTTCAGACATGACAACTCCTGCCTACTTATGTACTCCACAGGTATTGCAGTCCTGTGGTGGGGAAGACCAAAAATCACATGCATAATACAACTTCACTATTAGGAATTGCTGCCCTCCTCAAAGGGTTCTCAATTACCACACCCACCCCAAATCTGGAGGATTCCCATGGACCTCTCTTGATCCACTGGACTGCATGATAGATCTGTGTTTCCACAGCAATTTTGGCTACTGGTTGACCTCCTTTTTTCTGCACTGCCAAGGACTTCCACTGTCTGCAGCAACTAGTTTTCTTCAGGCTCTTACACATGCCTATAATCACAGTGTCTTTTCTGGTTAGAAATACCAGGAGTTGGAATGGAAATTATTTTTACCCTCCCCAACTTTGCCAATAGCTACCTACTTTTTTATCCAATGTTTTCAGTGTCTGCAGTACCTATATCTGAACCTCAGACACCAGGAGAGACGTCTCCAGGTTCTAAACAGGAATGATGTTATAGAAGCAACTCCTGTAAATTTGATACACAGGTCTGTCCCAGAGCTAATGTTTCTCTGACGGCAAAAGGATACTGCAATTAATGAAGATTGTTTTCTATGTCCAGGGAAACAATAATTTATTCTCTGTGCAGCATTAGACTGGATTGAATAGACAACATTTGTTCCATGACAGCCACTTACATATCCAGCTTAATCCCAGTGAATCAATCATTGCAAAAGTTCTCATACCAGAACATTAGGGCATCTTAAGGTCAGCATTCCACTTAGTAAGGAAATTGCCTAACACCTTGAGCATTCTTTGGGGGCGACTTTCTTTACAGCATATGTTGATTTCATACAAGAAAAAGATTCTTAAGAGAAGTTAAATCAGCTACCATGTAAGCACTGCTTGCTGCATTACTGGCTGATGTATCATCATGGTTTACTCTTTCTTTAACTTTCCATTCTAAAATCTCTTACTCTAAACCTAGGAGCTTATTAAGGAAGTCCCAGGCATACTGAACATTATAGAAATGTTCTAGCTGGTCTTAGAAATATTTAGATCTCTAGAAAAAGTTAAGAACTCCTATTTCCTCAGTTAAAAAAAACAAGCTTCCATCTCTTGCTCTAGCCAAAAAACACTGGAATGGCAGTTCCCCCTGTCCCTGTGAGCGGGGACCTACTTAATTCATGGGTTTACGGTTTTCTATGAAAATCAGAGGTATCGATGATTGCCGGGAAATATCCCATTGGCCACAGTTTCCCATGAAATCAACTCAAAACCCCCCAAACAAACAGCGTATTGTTCATACAATAGTTTTGGAATCTCCCAATCTTTACCACGATACTTAAGACAATGTGGCAATCCCTGCAACCACCTCTTACATGCTTGAGACTTACTGACAGTCTGCAGCAATGGCAGGGCCTCTCCACCAATTAGCAGTGAGGGGTGGGGCCACTGGGAAATGCCAGCGAAATCAGCCCTTCGTGCCATGAGCAGGCCATGAAACTAGCTCCATCTCACCACGAGTTAACTAGGTCTACTACAGACCTCCCAACCAGGGAGAAGAGCTTGACCAGGAATTCTTGGGTCAGCTCACAGAGGTAGTGAAGGCTAAGGATGTGGTAGT